>NC_069784.1:124687683-125312683 GCF_027406575.1 Nycticebus coucang
CTCCCTTGTCCAACACCATTGGGTAGAATCATTCTTCACCCCTTGTCCTTCCCAGAAAAAGCACCAGATCATTGGAGATCTTCTTACCACTGTTTCATTTAGGACTGTGAAGGTGCTATCAGCAGGGCATAATGAAACAGTAATTTGCAATAAAAAGAATACGTTACAAACATGTTTGTTTGTTTTTTTTTTTAAATTGTGGAACTGTAGAAAGATAAAAAGAAGACATAAACTTGGCTTTGAAAGAGGAGAACTAGAAAGTTCCAGGGAGAAAACATATATGTCCAACATGAAAAGGATACTTTGTGGTCAAGGAAAATTAGGTAGAGGACAAACAGGTTATAGATACTCTAGCCTTGCTGGAAATGTTGTCAGCTTTCCAGATGCCTACTATAAACTTCATAGAGTTGTCCACTGTACATACCTGCAGCTCAGAGAAGTGGAATGATTGAAATTCAACATGCATGAATGTGAATATTATTTTTTTAAAATACAATTTCAAAACCAACCATTTCGTCCAAAAGGTTACAGGGAAAAACATTTCTCCAGATCTAACCACAGTCTTAAGGGCCTACAGAAACCTTGATGGTTTAAGAGTGAAGTCTTTCTTACCAATGTAAGCATTCTGTGCAGTGGCTAGTTTTTAAAGGGGCAGTTGCCATGTTGACCTTTCCTTGTTTTTTATTCATAAATTGATGCTGTTATTGCAACAGTATGACTGAGAGTCTGTCTCAGATATGGAATTTTTTCCACCTGTTGTCTCCATGGTTTTACATTATATGACAGCTTTACAAAGGACCTCAAAGAATAGCACTAATACATCCAGGAGAAAAAGTCATAAACACTTACAAGATGTATTTCATTTTAACTTTGAATCTGTTTAAACAAAGAGAAAAAAATATCCAATGTCAAAATAATCTTGATTCCTTGACCACATTAAAAAAAACACAACAATTTATTACTGTGTAAGTCATTTCTTATAAGAAAACTCTTAGGTAACAGGAGATAACTGTTAGATTTCCAAGGTGAAAGAAAATCATTTTTAAGAAGGCATTCTCTTTGCTAAAACTATATTATTTCTAATAAGGAAACCTCTCAATCATTTAGTCCTTGGTTTATGAAATAGTCACTTAGGGCACACCACGAGCTAGGGGTGCTATGTGGGGGGATCTCAATTGAGTAAAATATGGATTTTGCTATCATGAAATTCATATGTTGCTTTTTTTTTTTTTTTTTGAGGGAGAGTCTCACTTTGTCACCCTCTGTAGAGTGCCTTGGCATCATGGCTTATAGCAACCTCAAACGCTTGAGCTCAAGTGATTCTCTTGCCTCAGCCTCCCTAGTAGCTGGGATTACAGGTGCCCGCCACAACACCCAGCTATTTTTTTTTTTGTTGTTGTTGTTGTTTGTTTAGCAGACCCAGGCCAGGTTTGAACACACCAGCCCTGGTGTACATGGCCGGCTCCCTAACCACTGAGCTATGGACACCAAGCTGAAATTCATATTCTTTTAATGACAAATCTCGTCCAAAGTTTGCTGATGGAAAACAGCTGCTTAGCATGATTATTAAGATACAGTACCAGAAGAATACAAATAAATAATCAATCTTTAAGGCAACATGTTGCTATCAGTTCTCAATTCTATCCCAGGAAACTCAAAGACCTTTTACTGAATTAAAGAGGAATAAAAAATGCTTTATGATCCCCAATGCGAGAGAGTCCGCCCCGAGTTCTGTATCTGTGTATTCAACCAACTGAGGATCAAAAATATTCTTAAAAACACAATAAAAAGTAACAAGACTTTAATACTATTTAATAAAAAAATACAAATAATACAGTACATCAGTTGTTCACATGGCATTTACATCACCTTGGATATAAGTAATCTAGAGATGATTTAAAGTACACAGGAGGATGTGTGTAGGTTGTATGAAAACACTACACCATTTTATATCAAGGACTTGAGCCTTCTCGAATTTTGATATCTGCAGGGGTCCTGCAACCAGTCCCCGCAGATGAGAGGGAGGGCTGTGCATAGAAGGGGCTCAATCGTCTGTTTTCCAGTTGAGAGAAAGGCAGTCGCTTAGCTTTGTCAAAGAGTCTGGGTCTTACTCAAGCGTGTCTCTGGTCTCCTGGTGTCAAGTCTGTCCTTCTCATTATGGCTTGTTAAGGTTTAATCGACTCAGGTGGTTTTGTCATGAAGGGCTCAAGTGCCACCATTTCCTGAGTCTCCAGCATATCATTGCCAAGTTGGAGGATGGGCATCATGTAAGTCCCGAGCCAGGCATCTCAGCGGCACCCCAGAGCACTGGCCTGTCCCCATGCTGAGTGGGGGCCTTTAGTGCATTCTAAAGTGAAGTCCAGTTGATTCATTTCTGGATCCTAAATGCGGACGTTGTGTAAAAATACGGGAGTGTGTGGGGTAGGAAGTTCAGAGCAATCAGCTTTCCTTGGAAAATACTTTTCCTTTTCAATTTGATGGCTGTTTTTAAAAAGGATGTCAGAAACATGGGTGAGCTTGAAGATGGGCAGGTGTTTCCCTCTCCTGATGGCACACGGTGATGTTCAGTGAAGACTGAAAGAGACCAGTTTTTGTGTTGTCTGGCCAGTAACTTACTCAAATGAGAGGTGCTGGTTTACAGGTCTGGGTTGTGGTGATTTACAGAACTTTCGTTTTTTTCTTTAATTTGAGCTGTCAGAATTAATGATGTTTTGTGGAAAGGGAGAAGCGGTCCCAGGCACACCCAGGGGAGCAACAGCTTGCAGCACCCTGGGGCCCCACAGCTACATGTGCTCCAGCACACTCTCGCCAAAAGCCAGTGCAAGTCAGTGTGTGTGGAAATTATTTACTCTGAGTCACATGTTACTTTTCTTAGCTATAGTTATTATTGGTGCTGTAATGACTTGGCAGTATCTCTTCATTTTTTCTTACGTCTGGCTCATGTTTGCATGTGTAACTCCATCTCACAAAAACCCAGCATTTCATAGGACCTACTTGGCACCCGGCCGTGTTTGCACAAGAACCTCATTTCTTTGTAGAAATGCATAGTGAGCATGGTCCATCTCGAATTGATGCTACTATAGAATTGAGGCGCTGCCACAGTCTGGTTGAGTCACCTTGGGTGAATCATTTAACTTCTCTGAGCAATGGATTCTCTGTACAAGGATTGGATTAGAAAACCTTTCAACTCCAACCACTAAAGGAATTTTGAGCTTGGTGAACACCTTCTAATCTTTCCTAGGATGCATCTGCAGCTCTCTGAGACTTTTTACCATTTTAGGATGCCTCAAGAAACACTGAGAGATTCTGCAAAAAGATAAACCTTGGGTCCGTTAAGTATGGAGATGCGGGTAGGTGGTTTGGGAGTGTGCAGGTGATCTCCTGGGGAGACAGGGAGTTTATACAAGATGGGTGAGAAAGCAGGACATTTTTCAGGAGAAACAGATGCTTAACAGAACTAAGCTGTCTGAGACACTTAGATTTGGGGGGCACTACTAGGCTATAGAGAAGGCATTAGCAATTCAATTTGAAGTAGCAATGGGAAACCACCGGACTCAGGCTCATTTTTCTCAGCTGATAACATCAGGGCACAGATTAAAGGTGAAAACAGAATTCTAGATATTTCCAAGGATATTTGAGTAAGACATTTGCTCTCTGGTGATCCCATGTATACTGATGGGTATGAAGTAGTTACCTGATGTGAGTTGTGATATGTAAGGACTTTAGGTGGCTTAATAAATAAAAAACCTCTTTAGTCTTCTCCTGATTTGGGCCTGATTGGGGCCACTGGAGACAGACAATTTTGATAAAAATGGCTTTAGGTTGCATCCCAAAAGGTTCACTCACTCTTCTCTAAATTGAATTTATCCTCCTAAATCCACACCCTCACCTCTTACTGGGACAAAGCCTAACCCTCTAAGAGCAGAATCAAGGAGACAGGCTGGTTACAAAAGCCAGGGACGTTCAGTTGCTTTCTCCAAAGCTCATGCATCACACAAGTTACTACAAGGAGATGGGAGGAAGGTCAGGCCAGGAATATTCTCTAACTGAGCCTTTTTCACTTGGATTCCCAAGGAGTGGAGGAGATTGCGGTTAACTCATTGTTGCCTTGGGAACTATGGTGGAAAAATAGGAAAATATGTATTCAATGAATATTTATTAAATGTCTACCAAGTACCCAGCACTTTCCTGGGCTCTGAGATACAGTCGTGAGTGAGACATACAAGGCCTCTCTTCTTACAGAGCTCACATTCTTGGAGTGGGAAGGGGATAAGTAAACATGAATAGGACAATTTCACATGGTCATAAAAACATGCCTTAAAGCAATTCGGGTCAGATGATGTGGCAGAGAACACGGGGGCTGGAGGGAGGGAAACAGACTCACTAAGCAGGTGGGCAGGCAAGCCCACTCTCTGGAAGGACATCTGGGTGGAGGGCAGGGGCAGGCTGGATGTGCCAGGGCGGCAGAAGGAAGGCCAGTGTGTGGAGTGTGGTGAGTGTAGTAACAGTGCCCTGTGAGGTCCTGAGCTCGAAGAGGAAGAGGGACCAATCAGCTGTGAATTTGAGGTGTTTCCTCCTCGTGTAACAGAGAGTCTTCAGCATATTTAAGCAGGTATATTCTTATTGCCTGGGGGACTTGTTAAACTGATGGCCTGGAGGGTCATTACTAGAATCTCATTACTAACGTCTCTCAGGTAATGCTATTGCTGCTGGTCCATAGACTTCACTTGGGCTGTCAAGGTTCTCGTTCATGTTTAAAATGATCACTTTGCTGTGTGGAAAGTGAGGAAATCCAGAGGAATAAGAGCAGAAGCAGGGAGACCATTTAGAAGCTATCATCGTCCGTTGAGGGCACCCAGGGTAGCGTGACCGAAGCCTGACGCTTCACAATTCCCTGCACCTGTGTGTGTCCCCTTACCCAGCCACCCAAAATTCAACTTGATTATGCAGCAAATTGGCTAATACTTAGATTCCCCTCTTCTTGACTGGTGCTGACTATTCTTGGCCAAGTGCTCCTCCAACTTTAACATACAGAGGAGTCACACGGGAGGGAGTCTTGCTGTGAGAGAGATGTTGCAAAAACCGTGGTTTTATCTTCTTGTATTTCAAGTCAGAAGCGCATAAGGAGATAAGGCCTTGATCCCCAGCAGTTTGTTGGTGAGAATGGGGTACAGCCTTTCACAAGGGAACCAGGGAGTGAGCAGCCTGAGGGAAGGTCGTGGAGACTTTTTCCCCATCTGCGTATTCCTTCATCTGTGGTCATCCTTGCAAAGTGAGAATGTTATTTAAACCATGTACTTCTTTATTTTCCTGGAGTATTCGATATGTTTAAAAAGTGTCAGACCACTTCCTCGGTAGGCATGTGCTTGCACTTAGCCCTAATTCAGACCCTCGGAGGTGGCAAATACAGCGTGGCTCTCGTCTGTGTATTTTAAGAGGTCTCTTATAACAGGCCTCGTCTGTGGCGATCCTGGTGAGTAGCACTTAGCGGGTTTACAAACCACTCTGTCTTGGTGATGACATACTCAGTGTGGTCCTGGAAGCTAAATAAAACACAGGAACAGGATATTAAATAAAATAAAGAACATGCCTATGTAATTATTGCCAGAAATGAAATTTTGAAACCCTAAATTTGAGTTTGGTCTAGGCACCTGAAGATTCCGGTAAGTAAACAAACATCATTTCCCAGATTAAAATTTCAGGAAAGCCATGTCTATCAAATGTCTTACCTAGATAAAATATTTTGAAAATATTTGAACTGATCATAGGAGAAATGGAGAGCAGAGGTTGAGTAAGATAGGTGCCCCCCAAAGCAACATTGTCTTCTAAAGATGATTCTGTTTCCTACTACTTAAGACAGCAAAGGCAGTTGGCCTTGGCCAACATCACTTATTTTCTTCTACTGAGAGACTTTTATCCAACTCAGACGGATATTAGCTTTTACTTTGGAATTGTTTTGTGATTTTAAAGGACAGTAGAACTTCTGTAAGTTGACCACCCAAGGAACTTCTGTAAGTTGACCACCCAAGGAACTTCTGTAAGTTGACCACCCAAGGTAACAAATTGGTCAGGAGGTGGTCAACGTAAGGACTGAGGCCCTATTGAACTGAAACGTACACGTGGTCCGTGTCTGGTCTATGAAAACGAGGTCATCTTAAGGAGATGGTCATTGTAGGGAGGTGGTCAGCTTCGGCCTTCTACTGTATAATCTCTTTAAACCTTGAAAGTGGGATTTTTTTTAGAGAATTAATTTTTTTAAATTATGGTGATCCAGTCAATACTATCCCAGTTGGAGGTTAAGGGGCTTCCTTCTCCCATGGTCGTCTTTGAATTTTTCTGTAGCCCTTTCCAAGAGAAGTTTGCTAATAGTTTTCAAGCTTCTGCTATGTATTTTATGTTTCGTCCTGTACTAAATGCTTTTGCACAGGTTATCTCATTTAGTCCCAAAGATAACTTTCTTAGCATTTCGCAGGCAAGAAAACTGAGGCAGTGTAGCAAGTAGGTGGCTGATTCCAGATTCTCGATCCTGTTCCGTTTCCCTAAAACTATGACATCTCCCTAAAATACCACATTAGGCATGATCCAATGCAAATGGACCCAGCAAGTTCAAATGCATTTGTAATTTGTCTAGATTTTCCATGTAGCTGAAGTTAAGCACACTTGTAGAAGACTTCCAGGTATTTATGGTTTGTTTTGGTGTTTTATCATTTTTCCTGTTCACACTGCCTAGCATGATAGAACATGAATACTTGCTGAATGAATCACTTTCAGATTCTTTGAGCCCCATGAAAGCTGTTTAGAGGGCTCACAGTAACTCTGGTTAAAAGGTGCAGGGGACTGAGTGTGGTGGCTCATGTCTGTAATCCTAGCATTTTGGGAGGCCAAGGCAGGAGGATTGCTTGAGGCCAGGAGTTCAAGACCAGCCTGAGCAAGAGGAAGATCCTGTCTCTACTAAAAATAGAAAAATTAGCTGGGCATGACAGTGGACACCTGTAGTCCCAACTACTGGGGAGGCTGAGGCAGGAGGATTGCTTGAACCCAGGAATTTGAGGTTGCTATGAGCTATGAGGCCACGGCACTATAGCCAGGCAGCTGAGCAAGAGCAGGGATGGATCCTCTTCATCCTTTTGTCCACCTGGCAAAATCCTATTTCAAGGCCTAGTTCATACCCTCATCTTCATCTCCTTTATGTAGCTTTTCCTGTCTCTCTTTGTCACTGAGGCAGAACGGCTTCTTTATGTATGTATCAGTTAGCACACTGTGTACAGTATTAAAATTGTAATACTCAAGTTATGTTTGACTTCTGCAGTTGTAAGAGCTATAAGATACAATATTGGGTGACACCAGTGGCTCAGTGGGTAGGGTGCCGGCCCCGTAACCTGAGGGTGGTGGGTTCAAACCCGGCCCCGGCCAGCTAAAACAGTAATGAGAATTGCAACAAATAGCCAGGCATTGTGGCAGGCATGTGTATTCCCAACTGCTTGGGAGGCTGAGGCAAGAGAATCGGATAAGCCCAACAGTTGGAAGTTGCTGTGAACTGTGACACCACGGCACTCTACCCACTCTACCAAGGGTGACAAAGTGAGACTCTGTCTCAAAAAAAAAAAGGGTACAATATACAAGATGACAAATGTTATCAGTATATGAGTATTATAATTTTAATACACTTTTCCCCTTTCTTACAATGCACATACACATTTTTGGCACCCTCTGTATATAATACTTTCATTTTTTTTTTAAAGTAAGAATCACTTATTGGCACTGTGCTAGACATTAAGCTAAATGTTCTACAATTTTGCCTCTTTTATAGCCTCAAAACAGCCCTGAGAGGTAGGCACCATTGTCCTGTGTTACAGCTGAGGATAGTAAAGGGCTCAGAGAAAATAAATAACTTGTCCTAGGTCAGACAGTTAGTGAATTTCAGAGATGTACTTGGAACCCAGAACCAGCCTGTGTTGTCAATATATTCTCTTTATTATTATTAAGGCAAAATTTACAAACAGTAAAGTGTTTTGACGATAAAATGTACACATCTTGGGTGTACAGTTTGATGAATTTTGATAAATCCACACGTCTGCTTAGCCATCGACCCAGTCAAGATAGAGAGCTTTTCCACGGCCCAGAAATTTCTCTGGTGCTCCTTCCCTGTCAGTCCTAGCTGCTCAAGATTACAGCTGCCTGTTTTTGAACTTCATAGAAATTGAACTCTAAAGTACATCTTCAGTTTTGTCTCTGATTTCTCTTACTCAGCATAATATTTTTAAGATTGATCCATGTTGTGATAGATAGTGGTACCTGCCATATTCGTGGTTCTTGATCTTTTCTTGCTGAGCCATATTCCATGCCATGAGTAGACCACAATTTGCTTATTCATTCTCCTTTTGGTGGGCATTTGGATTATTTTCTATTTTGGAGCTGTTGTCAATAGGCTACTGTAAATGTTCTTCCACACGAATCTTTTTTTTCTTTTGAGACAGAGTTTCACATTGTTGCCCTTGGTAGAGTGCTGTGGCATCATAGCTCACAGCAACCTCAAACACTTTGGCTGAGTGATCCTCTTGCCTCAGCCTCCCAAGTAGCTGAGATCTCAGGACCCACTACAATACCCAGCTATTTTTAGAGATGGGGTCTTGCTCTTGGTCAGGCTGGTCTTGAACTCCTAAGCTTGGGCAATCTACCTGCCTTGGTCTCCCACAGCACTAGGATTACAGGTGTGAGCCACCATGCCTGGCTCTGCACACACATCTTTTTGAGGGCATGTGCTTTTATTTCTACTGGGTAAATACCTAAGTGTACAGTCACAGGGTCATAGATTGAAAGCGTGTTTACCATCATTAAAAGCTGCCAGTTTTCCAAAGTGTTGCTATGATTTCATACTTGCACAAGCAATGTATAAACATTCTAATTCATATCTCTGCCAACATTTGGTGCTGATGGTCTTTTTCAGTTTTATGCTACCTTTTAAAATGTCCTCTTTCCCATCTGACTGTGAGCCTCTCAAGGTCAGGAAATGCGTGCCGTTCATTTCTATACTTATCAAACTTAGCTCAGCGTATGGCATGTTAAGTCTGATGCACGTGAAACTGTAATTCTGAGTCCTGCAAAAATGAGTGTCAGGTCCCTTCTAGCAATGAGAATCTAGAACTCTAACCATGTGCCATGTGACACAAGTCGTTTTACATTATAAGGGCTTTAGATCGTTGTCTTTAGAATGTAGCAGCCTTTCAACCATTAGGTGGCAGGTTGGAGAACCCCAGTGAGGAAGTGAGGGACCTGCCAGGCGTGGACTTTCCTGAGTGAGAAGGCTGGGGAGTCCCAGTGTTTGCTGGGAGGCTGTGCTGCAGCAGGAGGTCCGTCCGCTGCAGAGAGTCCTCTTGGTGGGAGTTAGAGTGTCTCAGCTGGTTGATTTCTGACCTACTATTTTCTAGGATAATGTTTGAGTTATCTGTTTCTATATAAACAGTATGGAGCAGCTTAAAACAACACACATGTATGACCTCAAGCTTCCTGTGGGTCAGGAGTTTGGCCTAACTTAACCAAGTCCTCAGTTTCACAAGGCTGCAGTCGAGGTATCAGCTGGGGCTGCGGTTGAGTCTGTGGCAGGAGCTGCTTCCAGGCTAACATATCCGTTGCAGGATCTGGGCCAGTGTGTGTTGTTGGACTCAGGGCCTCAGTCTCTTGATGGTTGTTGGCCAGAGGCCACCTGCAGTTCCTTGCTGCCGTGAATTTGTGTACCATGGCTGCTGCCTCAACTTCTATGCTTAGGCTTGACGTAAGTGATTCGAAACCCAGTGGAACCCTGTCGCCTTTGGCCCAGTGAGAATCCCCCTGCCTGTGTGGTGGTCTGTGATTTGGCCCACTCATTCCTTCTACAAGGACATGAATAGCATGAAGTGGGGAGAATCAGAATATGTCTGCCATAGATGGGCCATTAAAAAACAGAAAATACAGATATTATGAGGAAAGTCGTTGTTTTGACCCAAACAGGGTATTACATTTTTTATTGGTCCAATAAATAGCTTTGGAGGCTCTAGCTTTACCCCCCAATACAGAGATGCCATTCTGGGTAAATTATCTACAGTTACTATCCTCTGGTACAGAAGTTTGATAGGAAAGTATGAAGTGAGTTCTGGATAAACATTTTTCAGTGGGCTCATTCAGTGTCAATGAATTGAGTCTTTCCTATAATCTGCTTCTGGACAGAGCTTTTACTTTGAAATTTGCCATGGATTAAACAAATAGGGAGATTGGCAGAGGAACCCCTATAACCCAAGTGTAGGAAGCCAAACTATTTGGCAATGTATTTGTTATCTAGAATGGAATAATTGGCCTAGATCAAATACAAAAAAAAAAAAAAAACCTAAGGGTCATTTGAAACTAAATTTTCAATACTCTTTTGTGGAGTCTTTTTAATTAAAAAAGTAATTCGCATGTTTGAACAGTAGAGCAAACAAAAATATTTTGCTTGTTAGGAGATACTCAGATGTTCAGGCCTTAACACTTAGCTCTGGTGAAACTAGACAGTTGAGGAGGCAGCAGCGCCTTGTCCTGCCTTGACTGTGGGGTACTTTATTTTGCCTATTCTTGGTCGTTAGGATTTTGAATACCCTAAACATGTTTTTTTCCTCCAAAATTAAACCAAGCACAAACGTTCATTTCCAGGATTTAAAAACCATTTTTATGCTATTTTAATAGATTGGAAAGTTTTGAGAAACTACAGGCCATTGTATTAGAGTTCTCCAAAGGGAGGAATACACGCACTTAACACTCACACACACACACACACACCAGGGGATTTGTTAGGGGAATTGGCTCAGACAATTAAGGAGGCTGAGAAGTCTCACAGGCTGTCTGTAAGCTGGAGAGACACACAGGGAAGCTGGTTTTGTGGCCCAAGAACTGAGGAGGCTGATGGTGCACCTTTCAGTCCAAGACGAAAATCCTCAAAGCCTCAGAGGCCCTCTAGTTCAGTGGCTGATGAACTGGCTGTTCTGATGTCCAAGGGCAGGAGAAGAAGGATGTCCTGGCTCTGGAAGAGAGAACTCACCTTTCCTCTGCCTTTTTGTTCTGTCCAGGCCCCCAGCCAATGGTATGGTCCCCCCATACTGAGGGTGGACCTTCCCATCCAGTGCCCTGACTCACACCCCGTCTCCTCTGTATGCAGACAGCCTCAGGGACACACCAACTCTCTGGGCATCCTTCACTTCCGTCAGGCTGTCACCTAGAGCTAACCAGCTCTGCCATAGAGATGGACTTAAAGTTTGTTTAAATTCATCTCCTTAATAAGCTGTATAAGCTTTCTTCTTTGAGTCTAAGAATTAATTATCATTTCAAAGAGATGGCAAATAGCATATTTATCTCTTTTAGTTAAAAAGGGAAGACAATATTAATCGATACTTGGAAACTTCTTTTGCCACATTTCAAATTTATTCTAGGCAATTTACATTGAGAATTAAAGAAAGCTTCATTTGATGAATGCAGGTTGAAAGAGCAATTTTACCTTAGTGATGACAGTTACATAGTGTGTATTACGTGCCAGACTCTGTTCTGCAGGGTGTATGGATGTGGGGGTATGTGTACCCACTATATATATATATATATATACACAGAGGATGCCAAAAACATGTGTACACATTTTAGGAAAGGAAAAAACTAGTTAAATGTGTAATATTTGATCACATTTGACTTCTGCAAATACAAGAATGCTTGACGTGACTTGAATTCATCTTTTGTTACTGGTTTATATTATTACAATTTTAATACAGTTTTTTCCTTTCATAAAATGTGTATTTTTTCTTTTGGCACCCTCTGTATATACCATTTCACACCCTGCTGGTTCCCTCGTTAATGGGTTAGATACATAGTTGATGTACAATCACTTATTTAGATGAGAGTCATGTTTTTACCTTTTGGAAATTATGCTTTAGTGAGCCTGTGACAGGGACACAGATGAGGCACCTGGCCCAGAGCTTCGGAGCTGGGTGCAGTGGAGCCAGCCTCGGAGGTACCAGCAATTCAGATCAGAGTGTCTGCTAACTATCACGGCACTCCTAGTCTTGAGGAATTTGTTTTCTTGGCACTTGGAGGCCCACAGCCACCCTTCTGATGCTAAGGAAACAGAAGTAACAATAGTGCAAGACAAACCATTGCATTCCAGCGTAAGGAAAACAAATGAACTAAAAAGCACACTAGGTCCAGCCTGGCCTGAGCATCTGGGTTAGGACAACCAGCTGAGAAAGCCCACACTTCACTGTTTTAGAGAGAATAAATGCCCAGGGACAATGCTTCCTTATGATTCTGAAAAGCAACATAAAATGCTTCCTAGATGAGTTAAAAAATAGACCCCAAAGTTGCAGGAGTGGCTGGAGCTCTGTGAAAAGTCTCAGGGGGCACCTGGAAGTTCAGGCTCAGCATTGACACAGGGGATTACAGGGGATCCCAGACAGGGAGAACAGTGGGAAGAGATGAACAGTTCTGAGGCGTGACCGTGGTGTCCTCGGGTGTTGTGTGGCTGGGCGTGGCCGTGGTGGCGCTGAGCATGACTGTGGTGTTGCTGGGCGTGGCCGGGGTGTCCTTGGGTGTTGTGTCACTGCGTGTGGCCGTGGTGTCAGTGCGTGTGGCTGTGGTGTTGCTGGGCATGGCCGTGGTGTCCTTGGGTGTTGTGTTGCTGTGTGTAGCCGTGGTGTCACTGCGTGTGGCCGTGGTGTTGCTGGGCATGGCCATGGTGTCACTGCGTGTGGCCATGATGGCGCTGGGCATGGCTGTGGTGTTGCTGGCCATGGCCGTGGTGTCATTGGGTGTTGTGTCACTGCATGTAGCCGTGGTGTCACTGCGTGTGGCTGTGGTGTCACTGCGTGTGGCTGTGGTGTTGCTGGGCGTGGCCGTGGTGTCACTGCGTGTGGCCATGGTGTCACTGCGTGTGGCTGTGGTGGCGCTGGGCATGGCTGTGGTGTTGCTGGGCATGGCCGTGGTGTCATTGGGTGTTGTGTCACTGCATGTAGCCGTGGTGTCACTGCGTGTGGCTGTGGTGTCACTGCGTGTGGCTGTGGTGTTGCTGGGCGTGGCTGTGGTGTCACTGCGTGTGGCCGTGGTGGCGCTGGGCATGGCTGTGGTGTTGCTGGGCATGGCCGTGGTGTCATTGGGTGTTGTGTCACTGCGTGTGGCCGTGGTGTCACTGTGTGTGGCCATGGTGTCACTGCGTGTGGCCATGGTGTCACTGCGTGTAGCCGTGGTGTCACTGCGTGTGGCTGTGGTGTCACTGCGTGTGGCTGTGGTGTTGCTGGGCGTGGCCGTGGTGTCACTGCGTGTGGCCATGGTGTCACTGCGTGTGGCCATGGTGTCACTGCATGTGGCATGGATTCTGAGCTGACACGGGCCTCCACCTTGATGCTGTTGTCCCACTTGGAAGAGTCTGCGTTAGGAAGCCAGGGAAGACTTTCTTACTGGATCATCCAGATCTCTGCTGGTGACCTTCATTGCATTGGGACATTCCTGGGCTGGAGGCAGAGCAGAGCTCGGGACCCCTCGGCTTCTGCTTCTGAAATTCTCTACCCAAAATGGCCTATAAATGGCATATGCGCTATTCCAGAATTTACTCATGTGAAGCAGATGGCTGACCCCCTGCCCTGTTTGGAGGACTTGATGGGGGTGTCATCAGTGAGAGGAGAGGAAGGCTCAGCTTGTCCACAGTAGTTCTCTCCTTCTCCTGGGCATTTTGAGCAACAAACAGTTATTGTCACAGACATTAGCATCACTTGTCCCTGAAATGTAGTCTGGGGGGACAGTCTAGGCAACTGCCCTGTCAGAGTTACTTAAAAAAAAGTGTATGAGGTGTATTTATGTACACATATACGAGGTATATACATACATGATGGTGGTTTTTACTGATGCTAAAATAAAATATTCCCATTATAAAAGCAATAAGAACATCACAAAAAATTTCAAAGAAAAAGATAAAAATGTCCCTAAGTCCAGTGGGGATGAGCAAATGAATGACGCTGAGAGGGACCCCGCGGCCTGCTAGCTGGTGGCTTAGTGACACAGGTGACAAAACAGAAGCAGTAGGTGTTTGTTTGCTCTGGCTGCTCTGCTGGCCCTGGAGCTGCCCTTGGCAAGGCTGAGGGAGGCACCCGTGCCTGCGGCTGGGAGGGTCTCAAACGCTGACATTTTCATACAGGACACGAGGAGTCCTTGAATGAGGTGGGGCCCTGATTTAGTAAGAAGTGGAAGGAATGGAGGTAAGCTAGCAACCACGTCCTCTCCTCTCTCCACGAAGGGCATTTTTATTACCTGCACTTGTGCTGATGCCTCTGTGATAGATGCCAGCTAAGTCAGTGGCTAAAGCTAAGTCAGAATTCTGTGTTTAAAATGTTGAGAAACCAACACAGACAAAGAGCACCGATTTTTCCTCTGGGGAAAAAGTGACAGATAGTCCATGTAGATCGGCGGTTCTCAACCTGTGGGTCACGACCCACAGGAACTGTATTGAAGGGCCGTGGCCTTAGGAAGGTTGAGAATCACTGGTGTAGACAGATACATGGCACTGGATCTATGGGAGACACATGCTGAGTTCAGTTAAATGCCCATCTCCCCTGTGGCCCTCTGCTGCCCAGGCCTGGGTACGTGTCCAGGAGCTGAGTATGTGTTTAAACTATTATAGTTCCGCAAAAGAGCCTCATCCTATTTCTGTTACATGGAGGCTCTATTCTGAAACTTACTGAAATATATGTTAGTGTCTCTTGCTACGCAAGCCAAGTCCATTTTTTCTTCATCCATTTGTATGAGGAAATGTGGTCATATTCAGAGTTTGGGGCGTAAACGTGCAGGGCAAGAGCTGCCTTGGGGACTGTGTACCCTTTGCCTAGAGCAGTGATTGTCAACCGGTGAGCCGTGGTACACTGGCGTGCCGTGAGAGGATCGTAGGTGTGCCCTGAAAATTTTTAAAGATCATGAATTAAATTATATTCAAAAGAAGTTCAAAGCACGGGAAGTATGTTGTTGTTGTTTTTTTCACTGTTTTTGGATCCGCATAATTTAAGTGTGCTGCAGAAGTTTAGCTATACGATCAAGTGTGCCGTGAGATAAAAAAGGTTGAAAACACTGGCCCAGAATGCGCTTCTCTCTTGCCAACACCACTTTGTCACTAATTTGTCTTTTTCATTAAAGCAGAGACAGCGTCTCCCCCGGGAGGCCTTCACTGACCACTCTACGCCTGAGTGGGCCGTTCCCCCTCTGGGCTCCCAGCTTCCCCAGCCCAGGCTGTGTGGTCTGTGCAGTTCTACTGTCCCTTTCGTCTACTGTCCCTACCACAGAGGCCGTGCCTGTTAGGAGATTTTAGCAGATCTCTGTTGAATGAATGAGGACACCTGTCATCTCAAAGACACTGTTCTTTAGTAGGGGACTGCTGCATTCTGATGAACACTTGCTGCTCTCCGGCCCACCTCCCTACCCCTTGTATGCCCAAAACTCTGGGATGACACTTTAAAAGATTTCCACATCTCTAGATACATAAGGATAAAATGTGCGACTTTACATTATGCAACAAACTTCTTTGTTTCCTAACTGATATCACAGATGATTCAGTCTGCTAGCTAGTGGCAGGTGATTGATAGAAAAACAAGAAATATTTTTTCGAAAGAAAAAAGCAAGCCTGTGGTATTCAGAATAAGATCACTTTGAAATATAAAAATATGACTTGGAAAATTGCAG
Source organism: Nycticebus coucang (assembly GCF_027406575.1). Classification (NCBI taxonomy): domain Eukaryota; kingdom Metazoa; phylum Chordata; class Mammalia; order Primates; family Lorisidae; genus Nycticebus; species Nycticebus coucang. Next base: position 124,703,392 of record NC_069784.1, read on the forward strand.
TGAGCATTTCCAAGGATAGCCCCTCTCCCACCATCTGGAGCCATGCACCTGTGTCTGTACCACTAAGCCCACACCATGGGGTCTTGGAACCGGGGCCTGGACTTGGTCATTGTGAGTTCACAGAAGGTGGATGTGATTCTCAGTGGGTGAACTTTGCCCAGCTTGTTTCAAGACAACAAAATACATACTTATGGAAAATCTATTCTACACATATTTCCCCCTAAAAGATTTCAAATTTCTTTTTCTTCTCCTTTTGCAGAACTGAGAATTAAACTGTCCAAATGTGATTTTCTAAAAAAAAAAAAAACACAAAAAATCCAAAAAACAAATGTGCTTTTCTTCATATTAACTTGCATTTTCACCATTATGGCATGTGTCTACAGAAACACTGTCCCACTGTTTTATTTTAGGAGGAACAAATCTTAATTTTCATATTGCCATGCTGTGGGAGGAGTCATTGTTAGAAAATTCCAGAAAGAGCTTGTGTTGGAATAGAAATATCTGGTAGGGAAGGAGCAGGGATTGGTGTGGGGAGGGTAAAGGCTCCTCTTTTCTGAGTAATTGAAGTTAACACGTGGGTGAGAGTGAGCCGATACAGACTCTGAAACACAATACTTGGGTCAAAAAGGTCAAAATTAAAGGTAGGAAAATATTGGTGAAGCCTCCATTGTTGAAATATTTTGGCACTGGAGTGGACGCCAGTTCTTGCAGTGTTAATTCTCCACTAGTGCCCTTCCCAGGGCACTGTGTCATTCCTTCAGAGTCTACCCACCCACCGTTATCTTCTTTCACAGTGATCCAGCAATTTCCATTTGGTCTCAGAGTGCTCCCCTTTTCACCAGGGAAGAATTCACACACGGAAAGCAGCAGGAGGCTGTCCTAGCCAAGGAGGCACCTGCTTCTGGTGAAGGCTATGTGGGGAAGGTCTGTGAGAACAGACAGAGAAGGAATGAGCCACCTGCTAAACATTTTTAGCCACCTGCTGAAAACTATTTCACACAATTTTACACATTTTATTCATATAAATTTTACATTTTTATCTACTTTGTAACTTGGTGATAGGATATGACCTCCTTTTTAAATTTTGGTACTCATTCTGACTTCCTATTAAACACCCAGTGACATACAAGGTCTCTGCTCCCAGGTACAGGGACTTATCTGAAGGCTGAGAGCCAGATGACGAAGGAAATTAGAAGGCAGTTTCCATTTAGAGTGGAGAAGTATTCAAGGCAGGTGGGTATGGGTATCCAGAAGCTGTTTGGGTACAGGGCAGTTTCATCCCTTAGCATACATACACGCAGGTAGAAATCTGTATATTTTTTATCTAAGTTTTGCTCACTAATGATCATGATACTGTAAGAGAAAAGAAGACTCTTAGAGACAACAAGTTTAGTCAGAAAGCTGAGCCAGCATGTACCCTGGGATGTGGCTTCAGGCACCACCACAGATGGTGGGTAATGCCCTTGAACTGGCAGGAGCTAGTGCACTGGAACCAGACCGTAAAGTCATTTGACAGGTGACACATTTCTTCGTTTGTGTTTAGGGAATCAATGCCAACTTTCTGCAACCTAGGAAAATTGCTTAAAACTGTGAAAAATATCTTTTGATTAATAGTATTATATAGGGTAAATATGGCATACATTCCCCAGAATGACTCAAGGCTAAATGAATGAAACTAGAACCCCGCTCCTTAGCATCACACTGTGTAACAGGACGTTGTCCAGAGAGCGCTTGTCGACTCACTCCTGTTGCTAGAAGCAGCTACATGATGGATACACAGGGATGCTGTTGACCTAACCCGTCCTTACCAGGAGCTTTTCCTTTCGTCATATAAATGCCAATGCCCAGGCAGAAGCCACCTCCTGAAGAGATGGGCCTGGGATTGGGGGTGGCCCGGGCATGGAATCTCTTGTGGTATATCAAGAATCACCTGGAGAAATCAAGGGTTCATGCACAAGCTCCTGGCCTTGTCAGGAAGGCTGCCTTTGAACTGACTAGAATAGAAAACTGACGAGTATGAACTTGGCCTATGTTACATTTCAGGTCAGTTTTCATACCAGAGATTATTGAGAATTGGGAGCTAAAGTGTGTTTTCGTGTCGAATCCTTGTCTTTCCCTCTTTCCTTCTGTTTGACTCTCAGAGACAACATTTTAAAATCAATAACTCCTTATCATTGAATTACTAGAGAAACACTGACCATGAGAACTTTGCGATGGAGATTTAATATTTATATTTACATGGACATTTCTTTTATTTGAAGGATGGAATGAATGTACGAATAGTAGTATGTCATGTTAGGTTTAGGGGTTTCTTGTTGATTTTTATGAGAGATTCAGTTAAGAATGTGTTGAAATGGGCACACACCTTCAGTGACCAGGAGTTTTCACCGTGAGACCCAGGACGCATTGTAGGAATGCGGTCAGGTTCATAGCTCATCACGGTGCCCTGGCACACACAGTCAGGGCACGCTGATGCTGTGTGTTGCTCCGATGGCTGTGCTGTTCCCTACTGTAAATGCTTTTCCCTCTATCACAACCAAGTTGCATTGCACGCATTCTTATAGGCATAAGTAATGTGTGACTTCCACAGTAAGTGAGGTCAACATTATCTCTTTGCTGGGGCATCCCATGAATGTACAATTAGTTGATTAACACAACACACAATTCCTAAGGGCCGTGAACAGGTACAAGACAGAGTTTAGAGCACAGACTGTTCACACCGTGAGTTCGAGACACTTGGTTATATTTATTTTAAGCCCAATTCTGCATATGAGGAAGACGGGGGCGGGGGGGGGAAGCGAAGTGACCTGACCCACATTGTAGCACTTTCTGCAGCTGGGCCACAGATTCCAGGTGGTACTGAAATGCTCTCAGCCCTGACTAAATTTCCCAGATGTTTTAAGAGGAGCAAGCTTAGCAAGTGCTTCTCCAGCTTCGTTTATTATTTCTGTCTGATCCAGGCCAGGGGTTGAGAAACCACAGGATGATGGTTTCTCCTGTCAAGTGAGTGACAGGCATACTCACCGGACAAAAATCCCAAACCTGGTAAAAATGGAAAAAAGGAGTATGTGTTGAAAAATGTGTGTTTACTTGCAGTGACACTATGGAATGACAGTGTACACGGCAAACACACATGTTGCCTTTTAAGACCGTGAAAGCATTCTGTAAGAATTGATCGGGAAAATGATGTATGAATGTAATAATTTGTAATTGTCTTTGCCTATTTCTGGAAACATCATAATCCATGGTTATAGCAAAGGGAGGAATTGTGAGCTGAGAAGATAACATGGTCTAGAGTCCAGGTTGCTGGGCAGTGAGACGGTTCTCAGGCCCCTTGTTTTACTCTCAGTATTCAATGCTCCATGCAAAGCAAAGAGGATTCAAAAAGGTTGATGTGTAACTATAAGGGCTAATAAAAATATTTATAAATTTGGTCTGCATGATGTATATAGTAGTTTTTTTCATAAAAGATTTAAAAGCTAGGTAAGCCAAATCAAAGTGCCACTTTGTACTCTGCAGATTTTAGGCCTAGATTTAGTCATGACTGCAAACATTCTGTTGGCTTTGAACTTTTAAAAAGTTCATTCGGCCTCTCCTGTAAACAGCATTTGGATGTCTTGGTCAAGGACAGGTGGTGCATACCAAACTTTGATGATTCTGTTTGCTTGTGGCTCGTTCAAGAATGACTGACGTTAGATGGATTTGGCTCAAATGGCAGCCCTTGTTCCTGGTAGTTCCGTCATCTGTGTAACACTAAAATGATGGGAATAGATGCTCAAAATGTTCTCTGGAGTGGACCAACAGCAGGGTCTGCTTTTGAAATTGTCTTTCATTCCTGTCTATTCCCATAGATAGGAATCAGCAGTGACTTCGCAGTAAGGTGTCTGAATTTTGTGATCAGAGGTACAGTAGGGGAAGGATGAGTGTTTTCTGAGATTCCTTGGCTTTTTAGGAAAAGTCCCTTACTGTACTTTTAGTAGAGAATGTAAAAGAAGAGAAAACCCCAGGTTGTTAGACAAGCTGGGTCCATGCCACAGTGAAATGTAACATGCCTCAGTCCCGTGGGACTGCTACCCCGGCCCAGTGCAGATCCGCTCTTTCCTCGCTGAAACACGGATGTGGTGTCTGGGAGTGGAAATTCAGAGAAGAGACAAATTAGTGTGGCCTTGAGTTTTGAAAAGTGGGTGTAAAGATAAAGGTAAGATGGGGACACAAATGACTGAAATTCATAAAAATAAAAGCAGACATAAAAACACTTCAGGTGAGGAAACAAACTTTTGTAAACCTGACAGATATTTTAGGGGATATGTATAGAACTTATTTAAAAATAGAATGAGTCTCCCAAATCGAGAAACATGCTTCGTTAGACAAATATCTCTCACATACCCGCACGGCTGTATGTGACAGTATTTACGTAACTGTTGACTGTGTACGTGCTGGTGTTGTGTGAGTGTGTGTGAGTGCGGATGTGTGTACAGACACACACAGAGTGAGAAAGGAGAGAGAGCTTTGAAACCCTTCCCCGTTTCCTCACTGACAGTACTGGTTATTTCTGTGCTAACTAAAACATAAAATGACACACTTTGAAGAGCCTGCGATGGGCTCCCAAGCATTAGTTCCGTCACTGATTGGAAAGACTTTTTCCAAGTCTGGGCCTCTGTAGAATTGCTGGCATTTGCTCGGGAGGAAGAGCCTGTGCGGTGGGGTGGATCTGAGTAGGGAGGACGTCGCCCTGGCTCTGGAAATAGACTGTTCCAAGTCTGTCCTTCCTCTGCCATTGGCTGGTTGTGCCTTCCTGGGAAAGTTCTTGGAGGATGTGTTCCCTCCTGAGAAAGCAGTGTCTACCCGAAGGTGCAATGAGAGAGCTGAGTTAAACGAGCTGCCTAACTCACAGTTCTTAACAGGCACACGGGCCATGCTGGTTCCTTCCTCTCTTTTCCTGTACCTCAGAAAAGGATCAAAAGTTCCCTACCTAACAATCCATTCTCCACAGCTTCATACTTCTATTAGCTGGTATAACTTAATTCTCTCTTTCCAGCTTTCATCATTGCAATTTCATTAGCATATTCAATTTCTCGTATTATTTATAACCCTGCATTATTATCTTTATAATCCTTGCAAGTTATTTTTGCTCCAGTGCCTCTCGGTTCTGTCCAGATATTATATTTCCTCCATTGCTGAGTGGTTTCTTTATTTATTCTGTTACATATACCCTCCTATGATTTACCTTTTTATGATCCCACAAAGCATTTTTTTTTTTTTTAGGTTTGCAAATGGCTTTGCTTGATGCTGAAATGTTCACGGCCTCTAGGTCAACCACTGTCCTGTTCTTATTGCCTGGTCTATAGTTTCTCTTATAAAACCTTAGCTCTGAAATCATAAGCAAAAACAGCTCTAGTTCAAGGCTGTGTCCTGAGATTAGACAGTCTCATGTTCATGCAGCCCTACTTCCTACCACTGCAGTCAGCATAAGCCAGTATGTGTGACAGAGAAAAATCTGTGATACTTAGTGTCATTTGCCTGCCATGAAGACATTCTCAAGAGAAAACCTCGGTTTGCATTAATCAACTTTTCCTTCCCATCCCTACCTTTCTCTAAGGCAGTGTTGAAGGTATACGCATTATATTAAGAGCCATTGCATGTGTCAAATTCTGTGCTATAGGGCGGCGCCTGTGGCTCAGTGAGTAGGGCGCCGGCCCCATATGCCGAGGGTGGCGGGTTCAAACCCAGCCCCAGCCAAACTGCAACAAAAAATAGCCAGGCGTTGTGGCGGGCGCCTGTAGTCCCAGCTGCTCGGGAGGCTGAGGCAAGAGAATCACGTAAGCCCAAGAGCTGGAGGTTGCTGTGAGCCGTGTGACGCCACGGCACTCTACCGAGGGTGGTACAATGAGACTCTGTCTCTACAAAAAAACAAAAAACAAAACAAAAAAAAAAAGAGTCATGGCCATGCTAGAATGTCTTCTTAGTATTATGGTTATACTTGATATTATTCACACTTATTTGTAGGGTTGAAATCTATAGGATATATGGGGCTATTTTAAACAGATAAGCAGTTTTCTTTGCTTGTTGCCATAGGGATCTTTAGGGCGTCCCCAGATCTGAGACTTGTTAGTAAGGTCGGAAGGTCCTGCTGTGCCTTGCTCTATCTGGCCCTGCTGTTTCTTAAAGTCCCAACTGGAGGTGTCATCACTGACACTCCTTAGACAGAAAGCTCTGTCTTCTGATGAGTTGATACTCCCTTTCCTACCATGATAAGGTATTTTTAGTAGGCATAGATTCATTCAATTGATGTTTTCTGCTACTGGAGAAACTTTTATTAAGAAGCATTTCCCCCCTCCTCCTGGGGATCGGTGTGCTCCCTCCTAATGGGCACAACGTAAGGGTATGTGGCACCCCTCCTGGGTGAGGGACACAACTACAGCAGGGACCTTACCTAACAAATGCAAACATTGTAACCTCATTTTTTGTACCCTCATCATAATCTGAAATTAAGAAAAAAAAAGAAACATTTTTCGATTTCTTTTTTTTTATAGAGACAGAGTCTCACTTTATGGCCCTCGGTAGAGTGCCGTGGCCTCACACAGCTCACAGCAACCTCCAACTCCTGGGCCCAAGCGATTCTCTTGCCTCAGCCTCCCGAGTAGCTGGGACTACAGGCGCCCGCCACAACGCCCAGCTATTTTTTGGTTGCAGTTTGGCCGGGGCCGGGTTTGAACCCGCCACCCTCGGTATATGGGGCCGGCGCCTTACCGACTGAGCCACAGGCGCCACGCAAAGAAGAAACATTTTTCAATAAGCAAATTGATACTAAGTAGGCTTGGGTATATTTGGAATTCATGAGTGTGCTTTCTCCATTCGTTCCCTGAAAACAAGGAAACGTGATGTTTGTTTGGATGCAAAGGTGAACTCTGATTTTTTTCCATCAGAGCCAGTGGCCTTTGCCTTCAAGTCCTGGGTCCGCATTCGCCCTCAGTCTCAGTTCTTTAGTGATTTGAAAGTGAGCGACTCACTACTTTGAAAAGAGTGTTAACATTTCTAGATTTATGATGAATTCAAGACAGCCAGGCTTTTAGAAAGGATTCTTCTTCCTGGGTGCCCCAAAGCACACTTCCCCCAACTCATTTTGTTGAAAGGTAAGATTAAGACTTTGGCAGAAGGGAAACCTATCTCCTAAGCGCTAAAGAGTATTTATGACCCATATTATGCTTTATCTTCCAGAATCATAATACAAGCGTAGGAATACCCAAACCCTGCCAGGGTTTTAAAAATTACATTTCATTCATGCCCAGGTATAATCTGCCATCATAAATCCTAGAAAATATGTGGGAAGACTGTGACAGGCCATTCTAGAGAATAATGAAGGCTGAGTCTTTTGGTGTGGGACTGATGTTTATGTATGTGACTGTTTGGAAGGTGTTTTATTTAATGTACCATGTTCTTAAATCGGATTGATTTTAAATATAATCATAAGAGCTACACTTCATTGTATGTGTGCCAGACAGTTTATAAATGATGCTTTTAATCCCTCCAGCCCTATAAGCTAAGTTTTATTCTTCCTGCTTTACGTTTGGGGAAACTAAAACTCAGAAACTTTGAAGACCTTGCCGAGGTCACATCCAGTAAGTGGATTGCTACCTTGGACTGTTTGGCTACTACACTCACATTCTTTTCCTTGCATTCTTCTCCCTTTACCTTTGATTCAACTTTGGCAAGGAATTTTAGGTTTTAGGCACCTATTTGTTTGGCCTTTTTGTGGTTTTGTTTTTGGTGGTCTATTTATGTGTGCATGGAGGTATAAGGATCCTTGTTTATCTTCCAATATGATAGTTCTGTGAACCACAACATTTAACCTACATCCTATTCAATTTGACACAAAGTAGAACCAGAGAGATAGGAAAAGAAAAGATGATGCATTTACTGAAACTCACACCATCAGGCTCTCCTGTGTGAGACTGCCAGTTAATTTTGTAAGAATTACCGTTCCAAATGCCTTCGATCATTTCTTCTGTTCTATTAAAAATCCTCTTTTACCCCTGAAGACCTAATAAAGAAGAAACGATAATCTCTTTCTTGTGTTACTTGAAAGTTTACAGGAAAGCATAATTCCAGAGGGGATGGTTCTGTGGGCGCCACAACATCTGTATGAGCCTGACTTTGCCATCAACCCCGTTTCATCCATGCACTTTCTAAACCACTGCTCAGCATTTACGAGCAGCTCTTCAGATCTCTTATTCACGTGCGGAATATCTCAGAGCAGTTTATTTGAAACACCCAGAATGTTTCTGTCTTCTACTTATTTGCCTTCAGCATGAGAAGAATTGGCAAGTAACAGATCATTCCCCTGTCAGACATATGGCCGATTCATTTCACATGTAGGAGACACAGACACTCATTACCAGCAGCCCCAGGCCTCAGCCCAGAAACCCATCAAGCAAGAGACAGAGCTGGAAACATAAAATCTTTTTTATCTATTTAAAATGATGTATGTTTTGACACCATCCTTCATGCAAGTTGTGACCCATAACCCAGCAAGAATTATTTCATTCATTGGAACTCACCAAAGCCTGCCAATGTGTTTCCTCCTTAGTTCTTACTCTTCCCAGCCTTCTGTTGTATTCTAGATTTAGTTTTGTTCCAGCTTCATGAAAGCCGTGATGTTTGCACACGTGCACACAATGGTGGCAGGAAACCCTCCAATCTACTCACTGCCCCACCATACATAGAGCCCTGGACTGAGCCCCATGAGCTCAAACCCAAGTTCAAGTCTAGTTTGACACCACCCACCCGTGTGACCATGGACTCTGCTTTCTTCCCTGTGAAGGCAGGGAGTTGCTCTGCCCTGCTGACCCCAGCATGCATGGGAGGGCTGCTGAGATGGCACACATCAGCATTAAAGCCCTGTGCCCATGGAAGCTCACTTTAGCTAGGCCCCATTCCCTTTGACATCTTCGCAATGACTTCTGTTTGCCTCTTAAATGAAACTCTTATCTTCGGGTCTTGGTTTCAAAGGTCACAAGGAGATCCTTAACTTAGACTTCCCTCCTGCAGTCTCCTGGGTATTCAGAGACCCTGCCCCCTCCCCATTGCCATGCTACAGCTGCCTGGTACCTTGGTTGGGTGTGCCTGCCCTTTTCTTACTGTCCCGACCCTCTTCCAGACTCAGCAGGGGAGACTGCCCTACATGGGGCTGTGCCCAACTGCATCGTAAAGGTTCATTTACCCCATCTTATCTTCTCTTGGTTCCTGACAGTGCTGTGTTCCCTCCTGACGTGGGGCCTCCACACAGGGTGCTTGCATTGTCTGGGGATGCCCTTCACCTCCTTCTCCTCCTGGAGTTTAGGGACCTCTGTTGTTCCTTTTCATATACACCCTGTGCCTTACTCCTTATAAGATGCTTCACAATCATAACTCAACACATTTTTCTGTATATTGACTCCCTAGCCCCCTAATGTGATGGTATTTGGATGTGGTGCCTTTGGAAGGTAATTAGATTTAGATGAGGTCTTGCGGGTAGGGCCCCCATCATGGAATTAGTGTCCTTATAAGAAAGGACGAGACAGCAGAGCTCCCTCTGTCTCCCTGCCCTGGATGAGAGCCCTCATGGGAACCTGACTGTGCTGACACCCTGATCTGAAACTTGTAGCTTCCAGAACTGGGAGACAGAAGTGTTTATCATTTAATATGTTGTGGTCATTTGCCATAATACTCCAAACTAAGACTGTATCCCCAGGGCCGTATCTGTATCTCTAGGACTAGCACAGTGCCTGGCATAGGGTAGGCCTTCAGTAAATACTGGATGGGTGCAGTCGTGACTGCCCTGCCTCTAATTTTTACCTGTCACACTGTCTTTACACTTTCCCAAATATCTAGCATTTCACTTCCATTTCTACACATGGCCTGGTCTCTGTGTTTGATTCATTTACTGAAGTTCATGTTGCGAGTATTACTTCTTTTCAACTAACATGCTAACATTGACCATCTACATTGGTGTAGCAGCCTTGGGAGGCAGTGAACTCGCTGCAGTCCAGTATTCTGGACATATGGAACATCCTCTCTGGGAGTTGTCTTCATTGTTTGAAGCATACTTTTAAAAATACTCTCGGTAATATCCTCAGAGAAAAAAAAATTGATGACACTAAGAAAGCCCAGTCATTCCGATTCAAGTCTGAAGAGTAAGCCAGGCAATCGAGCTTGAAACTGTTCACCACTTAGGGTCAAAAATGGCAGGTCGGAAGTTTGCCATCTTGCAGCATCAGCCTCTAGGCCTGTTACTAACCTTTATTAGTAATCAGCCACGTGTCTCAGCTTAAGTACACTACTTAACCGCTCTTCAATTATTTCCTCTGTAATGTGAGGAGTTGGCCTATATGACATCTGTGATTATTTTTCTGTTCTGAAATCATAAGATGTGTGTCTATGTGGGTGTGCACATGTGGGGCTGAGGGCGGTGACCCATCTGGCTCTGATAGCAAAGCCAGAGAGAGAGAAATTCCAGACTTAGAGCAATGGCAGTTTGGCTGGAATGAAGCCCTTTTTTAAGATAACACTTCACACTCCATTTGTGAATGTTTTACGTATCTGTTAAGCAAAGCAGTGTATCAGAACTTTTCACATCCTGGGATACATAGGAAAGGATACTATTTTATCACTGAGGTGAACCAGTAAGGATTAAGAGTATCAGTACGAGGCTTGAGGAGAACTCACTACCTCTTATTATGTAATGACTAGAAAAATAAAAGACATTAAATAGCGATAGTAGATATTAAATCATGAAGTTGTGAAAAACTTCCACATAAAAGACATTTAAATTTATAATTAAGAATGGTAGCCCTTTTCCCCCTGATTTCAGACTTGCAATGCTCCATTCAGTTCCTGAGCAAGGTTTTTGGATGAAAATTTCTTCAAATTTTTGAGAGTCACCATTGACAAGAAATTTTGTTCACATAAAGAGGTGACAAAAAAAGAAAAAGTATCTAAACAACTGTATACATTTTCTATGTTGTTATAATAAAGTATCATAAACTTTGTGGCTTAAAATACACTATAAAATAAGTATCTTACAGTTTGTCTGGAATGGGTTCTGATGGGCTCAAGTCAAGGTGCCCCAGGGCTGCGTTCTAGGAAAGAATCTGTTTTCTTGCCTTTTTCTTCTCCTGGAGGCTGCCTGCATGCCTTGACTTGTGACCCCTTCCACCCTCTACAGAGTATGTCACTCCAACCTCAGTTTCCATCGTCCCCTCCTTTCCTCCGGCTCTGATCCGCCTGCCTCTCTCTTAGAAGGGCTTGGTGATTACACTGGGCCCACCCAAGTAATCCTGGATAATTTCTCCATGTTGGGATCCTTAACTTAATTGCTTCTGCAGATTCCCTTCGGCCATGGGGACTAGGCTGTGGACCACTTGGACAGGAAGATTGGAGGGAGGATTGTTCAACTCGCTACAACTACACTTCAAAAATTTCCATCAATTGAAATTGTATTTAAAAACTCAAGTAGAGCTGCCTTTTCTGTTTTTGACAAATGTAATGTTGAAATTTCTGGCAATAATATGAATGCATTTCTAAGCCAAGCTAACTTTTTATATTAAGTATTTCAAAATTATGGGGACTACAGGATGGGCACACCCTTGCAGATGGCCATTCTGCAGCTAACTGGGACCATGGTAAGGGCACATCAGCCAGAAATGGACAGAAGGTAGCCAGAGGTCTTGAGTTGCCCCTGGGATTGCAGCCCCATCTTGCCATCCATCCCCATGCCTTGCTGTTGACCCTGAGCACTGTGATGTCCTGGAGCATCCGGGATGGCAGGCTGTTCAGGGGCCCTGTGTCCTTGGTGTGCGGCAGATGCTCTGCGCAGGAGACACGTAGCTGGTGGGTACCAGACTTTGCTCCTAGAGCTCAGACCCGCTCCACTCAGGCTGTCCCTGGGTGGCCCCAGAGAGCAGCCAGTTTAGCGGATCAAGATCTTGAAGCACACTCGCTCCCGGACTGGAATCCCCAAGTGGGAGTGTGTGGGTGTGCACAGTGCATCAGAGTCAAGAGGCTGGGGCAGGTTCAGGAGCTCCTGCAGATTGGCTGTCTGGTGTTGCACAGTCACTGCACCATCCTGAGCCTCACTGGATTACTATCAGGGGAGGCCCGGAGAGCACGTTGCTTAGAACAGCATCGTTGGTGCTGACCACTGGTTATGATGGTGAGCATTCTGATTTTTTTTTTTTCAGGCCTGTCTTGTTTTATTTTTCCCCGGGGAGATTCTTAACTGTCTGCATCCTTCATCATGTAGTGTGCACTTACTAGGGTGCTTCATGCAGTAAGCACGAAGGGGTCAGGCCTCTCGCAGCCACCTGGGGCCCAGGTCCTGACAGCAGAAGAGGACCTACCTGGCTGCTGCCTGGAGGCTTGCTGTGTCAGAGCAGGGGCGCCGTGCTGGCAGGAGCACTGTCGTTCCACAGGTGGGATCAGTTGACTGTAGCAATTAGAGGAAGAATCAGACAGAATGAAAGAGAAACCCAAGTGATTCCATCCCTCTTTGATACTCCACTCCTGTCTGCATAAGATCACATGGTACTACGACAAGTTCCTGAGCTCATTTGAAATAATACGCGTTTATGTGGATATTTATGTTGTTATTATAGCAGCAGTACACTGGTCATTTGATTCTGAGAGTAGTTTCCGTCTACAAATTTACCCTTGACATCCTAAAGTGTATATTCAAATTTAATGAGAAAGAAAAGGAAGGTATATTATAAAACAAGGCAGTGTCTTTGAGTCTAAAATAAAAATGGGAAGACCACTAATTTGCTTTTAAGTTTAAGGAGGAAAGGAAGCCACTCTCTAAATCATAATTGACAGCAGTTTAATTTGGATATTATTTTTCAGTGTCCAAAATGCTCATTTTTCACATTTAGGATCAAGAAGGTATTTCCAGAATATTTTTGTTTTTGTTAACTGGTTGGGTTAACTGGTTGAGCATTCAAGATTTTTTAAACAGGTATTTTTGTAAAAATATTTATATGTTGGTAGTTAATAAAGCCATTTGTTTTAATTCAGTGGAAAATAATTTTATTAAAGCTTAAATAAAGCTGCGCCAGCCATTTTCCTTCATTAGTGTTTTGGGGGCTGCGTTAATTATAAGAAATGGAGCTACTGGGGGCATTTACTTAGCACACAAACTCCTCATTGTTAAGACCGGCTGGTGTGTGCTGACAGCTACCTCTTAGGGAAATGTAACCCATGGTTAATGGTGGAAAGTGTGGCATTAGCATAATTTTTTGGCAAGGACAAAGCTGGGGGTTGTGGCATCGCCTTCCACAGTGAGCCCTTCATTTAAAGTGTCTTATCAGAGGCCCAGACTCCATGGGGGAGATGCAGCCCGTGATTGTGTTGTAGGTAACCAGAACCCTGTGTGAAATGGCTCCTTCTGAATATAAAAAGGAAAGGATTTCAAGCTCTTATAATTATGATTTTTGAAACCACCTGGGAAAAACAACTCTGGAAAGAACTGCTTATGTTTGATCAAAATTGACGCAGTATAGAGGCGGCTCTTTTGACATTGACACTAATGCATATTATAGTTTCCATAAGGCTGTTTAGAATTAAAACATTTTTATTCTTCAGGGACCAATTCAGGCAAAAATAGATCTTCTAATGCAAGACTTCAGAGTCAAGAATAAATTATATCCCCTGAGGTTCTGGAAGTTCATTTGCACATTACTAAAGGTAGTTCAGATAATTGAAAAAAAAAAATTGTGCATTTTAGAAGATATCAATCAAGATAGTATTGGAAAGTAATAGAAAATATCACATAATTATTTTATATTAATACTAATCCTTTATACAATAAACTACTACCCTGATGCCAAGATTCCCTTTGATTTCCCAAATAATAAGTAGAATTATAAAATTAAATATACCTGACAAAATTGTGTAATATAAGAAGAGTAAGTAGCAGCCCTTCCTTGAGCATTTACTGTGTGCCCAGCAAGCTCATGTTGTATAATCTCCACCGGAAATGATGGCGGTCACCCAAGATTAAGATGAGCCTGAATGAGATGTTTGTTGTTCCTCTGGAAAATGGGATTCAGCCTAAATTACGAAGTACATTAATCTGTGCTTTGTAGCTCAGCGTTCTCAACCTTGGCTAGACATTGGAATTATCTGAGGAACTTTAAAAAATAACAAATGCCTGAAACTTGTCCCAGAAAAATGAAATTAGAATAGCTAAGGCTGAGACCTGACACTAACATTTCTTAAAAGCAGGCAGGAGAACGTGCAGTGAGGGCTTAGAAACCCCGAGTGAGAAGCAGTGAAGGCCGCTCTTGTAATGCTCCTGAACTTGTAGTACAATCAGTGAACTAGCACTGCTAGGGAACACCTGCTAGGAGCTTATTTTATGCTGTGCTTTTTTTGTAGCATGAAATTGTCCTCATGTATTTCTTACCTGTGATCTTATTTTACGTTTACAGTTGTGTACATGGAAAACATTGGGCAGTAGAGTGATATATTCAGAGTGGAATAGCATTCTTGGGGCATTCTCTCTTAGAAGACGAGGATTAACCTGTTCATCTGGGTACACGGTGTCTACCTTGATGTTCACGGGCCTGTCACAGAAGACTTAAATGGCTCTCGTGTGGTTCGCATGCCTTGGTTCTGTTGGCCGAGATCTGGGTGTAATATATAATAGTAAACAGCCAGAACTGTTCAGATTGCAAGTCACAAATCTTGGCTTCCTCATTTCTAGTATCAGCCTTCACATGAGTTTCCTGAAATGCATTTTTGCTAAGAATAGTTTGTAAGACTGCTGAAGTAGGGAGACTTTGATAACACACTGCCACGTAGATTCAGGTAGTTCAGATCAACTCTGGTAAGTGCCCAGACTGTAGGCAACTCCTGTGTACTTGGATTTAACACCTTTGCACATGACCCTGGAATGTTCTATTTACAACCTCCCTGGCAGGTCTCCGCCATGAAGGGCTTGATGAGTAAGGTAAGATTTAGATCGTATTGTGATGTAGCTGGTTGCGAAGTCTGAGATCACTTAGCTTCTCATCAGGGCCTTGTACAAACGTCATTAAACCACTAGTGTGGTGGTGTCGGTCTGGGCGTGTATCTCCGTAAATGTTAATATGTGTGTAGAGTCACCGGTCATGGAACAGGGAACAGAGAGGCAGCACCCAGTTCCCCAGGCTGCAGTGTGGGTTTAAATCAGAAGCTTCTCTCTGTCCCCTCCGCCTACCCGAGCAGTTTGGTTAAGCTGAAATTTCTCTTGGAGGCTGAGCGCTGTGTGAGCCCTCACCGGTGATTTCTTGGCAGTTAGGAGACGGGTCCTTCTGAAAGTTTGGCGGGTGGTAGGAAGGGAGACGTGTGGAGCGTATGCCTTGCCTTTCTTTCCAGCTCCACGAGGTACTGTGATTCTTAATCCCCAAAGGAAGGACTTGAAGATATGAAAATGAGGCTGGAATGTGGGTTACTTTCTAGAAATAAATGAGGTGATGGGCCCTGTGGGCCTCCAAATATAAGAATGTACTACCGGGCAGGGCACTGTGATCTGTGTCTGAGCCTGGGTTGTTTGGGGTGAACACACATAGGTATGCAGGTGGCTGACCAGGGAGTGCTGACTACACACCCTTGACAGCCCACCTCTGCCTTTTCTTCCCTTCCCCAAATTTGGATCTCGAACTTCATGCCTGGAGGCCTGAAGGGCTTGGGGTCTGCTCTTTCTAACCCACAGCTTGACACCCACCCTAGAATTCTCTATAAGGCGGAGCAGCCAGAAGCTCCTTTGATGCCTGGGAGCCTGTCCAGGGAAGCTCTTTTTGATAACAGAGCTCATCCTTTGATCTCCACAGGGAGCAAGTTACCAACTTCACTTAAAAAACTTCTGACAGTTTTGCAGTTTTGTTGACTTTGCATTATGAAAGTGTAAGATCCTAGGATGAAAAGCTCTACCTAAGTATCAAATAATAATACGGTTATGCCCTAGGAGAGGAGAAACTGGCTGTCTCCAGCTGAAGAAATACCTGTGTGCGTGTGGCTTTTCTTCTTCCTGTCCTGTACCTCTGTGACCGTGGTGAGAGGTTTGTCGCCGCTATGTTCTGATAAACCACAGCATCACAGAGATCTGCTGGGGAGATGCTGGGCCTGGGGGTGCCTGTTCCCTTCTGTGTGCAGAAAGGAGTGTTTAGGAGGCTTGGCTCATTTCTGTGCTGTGACACTTGATTATGAAAGTCTTCAATCATGAAGGAAGGAAGGGGAAAGATAAGAAGATGATGAATTGTCTTAAAATATTTTTGCATTTTTCTGAGCAGAAGGTATCAAAACTGGCTGGGCTCCATGAGTTCACATTCCCTTGTTTTGTTCACTGGCTTTGTGGCCTGGGTGAGCTGCCTGGCTCACCTCGTGGGGTCCTTGTGAGGAGCAGGTAGAACAAGCTTTATAAAGCACCTGGAAACAGTAAGCACTCGACGAAGGTTATTATACAGTCCAGTGGCAAAAGTAGGATTTTCTCATTTTGTATTTGATCTTGAGATCCTTCTATAAAATAGGAGCTAAACTGTAAATGCTGGTGGAGTAAAAAGATGAGAGAATGCTTAACCAGGAGGCCGGGACAGTGGACTTGGGACAGTGTGGCCCTGATCACTTATTGCCCGTGCTTGGGGACCTTTGTCCTGCTCATCATTGCTTTTCAATTTTGAGGTAGTGCTTAATGCTTAAAAGGAAATAATTTGGGATAGACATACCTGTTAAGATGACCTTGAAGCCAATGTCCTTTAAAAAAAAAAAAAGGCATTGGATCAAAAGGGGATAGAATTGACCATCTCACTGGGGTACATTGTTCTCTTATTTTAGTTTCATAATTTCTCACAATTAAAACTAAGAAAGGATTTAACTAGCTTGTGTCAAGGGTATTCTATAGGACTCAAACCTATACCAGTGGGGGTCACTTTTGCTTATCCACGAGAGCAGTAAGATGAGAGGCTTCTGTTCACATCTATGTGAAAGCCGTGCAAGCTGGAGGTCATGTTTCCACTGAGGGTCAGTGGGCAGAACAATTGCGACAATCACAGGACTAGCGTTTGTGAAGGGCTTGCTTTGTGCCTGCCTGGTCCTGGGTTACGTGCCTTACCTCCATTATTTTACTTACTCGTACGACATACCTCTACACTGGAAGATATCGTTATCTTTATTTACACAGGAAGAAATAGGTGTAGGGAGGTTGAGAAAATTACACTGTCTCATATAGATGTTTAGGTCATGGCATTGAGTTATAAGGGGATAAATTAGGAGGCAGACCTCTGCATATAATTTTGTTTCCTTCGAGATCGCTCTTCCTCATCCCTGCCCCTAAACTCCGTGATTAATATTTTTGTTCACTTGTTAAAAACATGGCAAACCTTATGGCCAAAGACCATATGAGGCTAATGCACAAGCAAAATTTCCTGTTTTACACACCATTGCTAAGATTTCCAGCGTTGAAAGTGAGTTCACCTAGTTATGGGTATTTCATCCATCGAGGAAATACTAGGTACCTACTAAGTTCCAGGCTCTGTTCTGGGAACTGTAGCAAGAATATGTCAGGCAGGGCTCCCTGTTCCTGGGGAGTTTATATTGCAGTTGAAAGAGCCGGACAGTGAGCTGGTAAACACACACAAAAATGAGCATGCTGTTTCAAAGGGAGAATTCAGAGGGCACCTTCAAGGAAGACATTTGAGCTGAGCTGGAATGAAGTGGGTGGGGAAGAGGAAAGAGCCGGTGCAGAAGGCCCCTGGGTGACAGGAGGGTGACACTCTCTGAAGCAGAGAGGACACAGGGCCTGGGCAGTTTAGGAGGTGATTACGTTGTTCTTAGAGAAATAGAGTTTTAAGCAGAAAGTGGACATGGTCTAACTGATAAAGTTAAAAGGTCTCACTGCCATTAATAAATGTGTAGGGGGGGAAATCAGAGATAAAGACTTAAGGGTGCTCTGGGGTGGTCCCGCGGGGCTGTTGAGTGGTCAGATTTGTGTTGTGTTTTGAAGGCCAAGTTGATAGGACTTGTTACTGGGTTGGTATGTATGGCACAGGGGAAAAAGATGGATCAAGGATCACTCCAGGGCTTTGGCCTGAAAAAAGGGACAAGTCTGGGGGAACGGACGTGTTGTGTTAGCCAATAAGGAAATCAGGGGAGACAGAAATTTGAAGGATGGAATCGGAGCGAATAGAATTCTGTTTTGGACAGGGGACATGTGAGATGTTTAGACTAAGCTGGGGTGCGAAGGAGAGGTTGGGTAGCTGAGCCTGGAGTTTGAGGTGCAGTGATTTATTTAATTCATTCCTTTTTAGGAATTTTTAGACACTTTGGTTCTTGCAGCAACTTTCAGTATTTTAGAAACATTTTGTTGTTCGGGCTTTCTTTGATCCTTGAGGTTGGTACCTGGAGAGCACATTCCTGTGATGAGCAGATGGGAGTTCTTTGCAGCTGCACTGTGCTGGGATATTTCTAAATAGTTTTTCAGACTCACCCAACTGTTTCCCTGAATTCCTTCACACACATGCCCTGTTTCTTAAGTCTTGTAGAGATCTTATTTTTCATTTATGCATGTTCAGCACAATAGTTAAGATCTAACAAATTGCTAATCATGTTCATGTTTAAAAGGTTCTTGAAAATAGCCCCATGATGAGCATGCCAGGTGTTGGTATTTGAGGGTCTCGCCCAGTAAATCTGGACCTGGCTGTCTCTTTACCACATGTAAATGGCCAGTTAGAGTACAGTCATTGTGGACATCAAGTGGGCTGTACATCAGAAGACTTGAAGAAAAGGGGACAGATGATGACTCAGTATGGAAAAATCTATCAGCCAAAACTCACTTATTTATTATGTTTGGACACTTGCCCCCAGTTGAACTGTCCCTGCCTTAAGTTGGGCTTTCTCCTTTAATTCCAATTTCTTAAGTCACTTTTGCTTCCTACTGTCAAAAGCACCTTTTATACACTCAATCTATGGCATTGATGTTATTCTTTGATCTACTGCTCTCTGTAAGTGTTCTTACATTTCCAATATTTTCTGTGGTTTGTTCCATTAGCAAGTCTGGTTATTCTTACTTCTTGGGCAAAGACAATTTCCCCTACACTTATTGGATAGGAGCCTCTGGATTATGCTGATTGCATCTTGGCTCGCCCAGGTGATCAGATGTCTCCAGGTGGTAATGTGTGCAGGGTGCAGGGCCTGGGCAGCACAGAAGCCCAAGATGGCAGGATGCTAGGTCAGCCATTCAGATGGACAGATGCCTGAACACACTCTGGAAAAACCAGTCTTCCCTCCTCTCTGAAGTTTAACAGCTATGTGACTGTGAGCAAGTTGCTGAGTTTCTCCAGGTCTCTATTCTCTCCTCTGTGAAATGGGGACAGTTCTAACCCACCTTCGATGTTCACATTAGATGAATGAATACTCGTAAAACACTTAGCAGAGTATTTGGTAAATAAAAAGGGAACTCAGTAAACTTCAGTTCCCTTTCAGTGCCCTCTGAATCCTTTCATCTGGAAACAATAATCATGTACTCTGAAACATGTTAAGAAATGCCTTTCACCGAAGACAAGTCATGCTAGGCTGAAAAAGAGAAGAGAAATGGACAATTTTAAGACAAACTGGAGAAAAAGTGTGAAGGGGTTGTCAAAGAGTGGTTCCAGGACCAGACTCGGCATGACCTGGGAACTAGTTAGAAATGCGAATTCTCAGAGCTACTGAATCTGAATTCTGGGGGCAGCGCTGGTTAGTCTGGGTTAATCCACAGAATTCTGATGTGTGCTAAAGTTTGAGAACCAGTGGTCTAGGGGGTAAATGCAACAGATCCTGGGTGAAGAGTAATGGTATGTGTTTCTGCATGTGTATACGTGTGTACAAACATACCCACGTGTGTAGAATGTATGTAACTGCTGACACTATTAACCACACTGGTAATATCAGCAGACTCCAGCCAAACTGGTGATTAATTACTTTTTTTTTTTTTTTGGTTTTTGTTGTTGTTGGTATGGTTGTCTGAATACCATATGATGAGAGTGTTTATTTTCAGTGACTTTACACTAAGTTCATTGTGTATTTAAAAAAGATGATTCATCACCTTTCTTCTTTTTATTTTCTAGGAAATTCCACATACTTAGATGACCACGGGCCACCTCCTAGTAAGGTAAGATCTTTGTGCACTAACGCCCCTTTTCCTGTTAGCTGTACTTACAGCCTCTGACTCTAGTAGCCCCTGGGCCTCCAACAACCCCAGCCAACTCTCTTCTGGCTCTACATCATTCATAAGAAATAGTAGATGACAGATGTCAAATTAATCTTTGACTTGTAATGAGGAAGAGCATGAAGATAACCCAGATGATGAGGGAGGAAGAGCCATTATTGAGTAAGTGGCTGTAGCTGCCCTGGCATCAGAGCCTTAGACTGATTTCAGACCGTGGGCGGCTTCTCCTGTGTGCTGCCTCTTTTTCACTCGCCTTGGCATCGAGGTGATGGCCACACCCAGCCTTCCCGTGCCTGCGAACCTGAGTCACATCTGCCCCCTTCTCCCTGGCTTGCCTGGGTTGGGATACTCCACCTGTGGCCCAGCCAGTTGCCTCTCTAGGCTGCTGTGGCCTGGCCTGTGTGTCCCCCTTTGCTCTTCCTATAATCAGTTTTGCCTGGCTTTTAAGGGACAGAAGAGTCCATGACCACTGTATACTTTATTGAGCTCAATGAAAACAAAATGCCAATCTGCTGAAAAAAGAGAAAAAGAGAATGAAATGATCAATGTATATAAGAAAAGGCATGTAATGCCAGCGTCTATTCTTAATTCTAAACTTAACTCCTTTGTCTTTTTTTGAGAGCAACTTTTTTTTCCTTATAGGAAATGATGGGGATAGTTGATTGGTACTTAGGAGGGTTTGTGCTGATTATTACTTTTACTTTAAGAATTTTCTTTCTGGCCTGTGAAATCCTAAAGTGTGGGTACTAGTGCTCCCGCTCCCCTAATACCATGTTTTTATGTGTATAATGTGCATATTTTTGCCTAAATTTTTGAGGGAAAAAATAAGGATGCACGTGATACCTGGGTAGTGTGGCTCAGGAGCTGGGAAGCCCAGCAGGCCTCCCGGAGCTGCTGCAGCATCCTGTCTGGGCTCGCTGGGTGTGTGGGGTTCCAGTCCAGGTGCACCTGGGATCTTGTAGAAATGCACTGGAGCAACCTTTGCCAAGCACCACTATCAGGGAAGGGAGGGTGTTGGGGATGGTGAGGCAGGCTATAGTTGTGTGAGGTGAGGATTGAGGCCCAGCCACATGGAGGGGGCAGGGAACCCCATGCAGACCCCAGGGACCTGCCTGGCTGCCTATAGGTGGCATGGCCTCAGAAACCCCTGCCCTGGTGGCCATACATGTGGCTCCCATTGTGGTAGAGAGTAAAGGGCTCCTGGGACAGAGGGAAGGGGCAGCCTTCACAGAGTGGGCAGCTGTGGGAGGGCACAGTGATCTGTCTGTTTACCAGGAGAGAGCTGTCCTCCCCAGATGTCTCTCCTGGCCGAGAGCCAGCCACTTTCTCAAGGAGAGTTTTCCTGAAAGTTTGGGCCATAAACTTCAGTGCACATTATACGTGGGAGTGCATTTTACATGGCAAAAATATGGATTTGATGGTTTTCTTAGTTTTTGACCATTTAAAGTGATGCCCACACAGTGTAGTTGTAAGTTACATGGTGAAAAGATAATCAACCACCAACCTTAGGGGGAAATTTGCCCTAGAGTCAGTTTGGACAACTACCATTTGGGAGCGTGAGCTTTGCAAAAGTTTTTTGGGTTCAACACTGGTTCTGCCACTTTCCAGCTGAGAGATTTCGGAAGAATTACTTTATATATATATGTACACTCATACCCTTTTTTTTTTTTTTGGAGACAGTCTCACTATGTTGCCCTCAGAAGAGTGCCGTGATGTCACAGCTCACAGCAACCTCAAACTCTTGGGCTTAAGTGATTCTCTTGCCTCAGCCTCCCAAGTACAGGCACCTGCCACAACACCCAGCTATTTTTTTATTGTAGTTGTCATTGTTGTTTAGCAGGCCCAGGCTGGGTTCGAACCCACCTGCCTCTGTGTATGTGGCCAGCACCCTAACCACTGAGCTATGGGTGCCGAGTCAAATTACTTAATATTTTGAGCCTCAGTTTCTCATGTACAAAGTGGAACTAAAAATACTATCTGCAGCAAAAAACTAAAAATATACCTACTGTTCAATCCAGCAGTCTCACTACTGGGTATCTATTCAAAGGGAAAAAAAAGTTATTTTATCAAAAAGACAACTGCACACACCTGCTGCATAATTCACAATTACAAAAATGTGGAATCAACCCAAATGCCTATCAATTCATGAGCGGATTAACAAAATATGGTACTTACTCAGCCATAAAAAGGATGAATTGATGCCTTTTGCAGCAATCTGGAAGGAAGTGGAGACCATTATCCTAAGTGAAATATCTCAAGAATGAAAAAACAAACACCAGGAGTACTAATAAACTGGAACTAACCAATGAGAACATATTTGCTCTGAGGGACGTAAAACTTGTAGGAAATCAAGCAGAGGGGAGGGTGGAGGAGGGAAGGAGCAAAACCTACCTAAGGGGCACAGTGAACACAATTCGGGTGATGGGTGCACTAATAACTGTGCCTTAAGCAGTACAGAAGTGATCCATGCAATAAAAGCGTTCGCACCCCTTAACATTTTGAGATAAAAATTACTACTCACAGCACAGGATGCTAACAGGATTGAATGAGCTGATGTATGTATGACAAGCACTCAGCACTGACACGCAATAAATATGAAATCAACGGCGGCTGGTGTTGCCTAGACTGGGGTAACAGAATGGTTATTGATGAGTGACATGGTAGCATTTATCACAGTCATTGAGTAGCTCGACTGCTTAAATCACTGCCTGTTTATTGAGTGCCTGTGATCCCGCAGGCACTAGAAATACAAATGAGAAACAAAACAACAACAAAAATAACTTCTATACTGGAGGAACAAAAGCACATAGTGGATTATGTGCCCTCTGAGGAGAAGGACCAATTCCTCAATGCACAGAGAGGTACGTCATAACAATTCATTAAATTTCACTGGATTAGACCACAAAATCCAGAACTTGAATCCAAATTAGGCTTCCCGGCTTCCATCCCAGGTTCTTCCCCCTAGGCCAGTGTTCTCGAGCTTGCATCAGAATCACCTGGAGGCTTCTTAAATCCCAGATTGCTGAGCCCAGCCCCAGAGGGTCTGACTGAGTAGGTTTGGGCCCTGGGAATCCAGAATCACCTGGAGGCTTCTTAAATCCCAGGTTGCTGGGTCCAGCCCCAGACAATGTGACTGAGTAGGTTTGGGGTGGGTCCTGGGAATCTGCATCTCTAACCATCTCCCACGGGAGGCTGATGCTGTTGGTTGGAGCCCACAAGTGAGAACCTCTATTCTAATGGCCATGAATGCAAAAGGAACCATTTCCCTAGGTATTGTCTGTGTTGTTTTCACTTTAATAGCCTAGAGAGAGAGCTAGGGCTTATTATACAAAGTGTATTTATTAGTGTAATGATGACTCACCATTGTAAGTTTTCTTGTAGTGAAAACATGTTTCTTTTGGTCAATAACCTGCCAGGAGGGAAAATGGAGGGAGGAGGAGGGCAGAAGGAGGGCCCGTTTGGTTTCTTTGCTAGTGACTGCTCTTGCCTCCCAAGTGGGGGCCAGCGAAGCCCTCCCCACCCCCTACCCTATGTCAGGGAAGGAAATTGCATGACTCTGTCTATGGAACCCATCAGCTGTTTGTCTGTGGCTTTGTGGGATATTACTTTGGGGTCTAGGCTTGATCAACAGGGTTTCACCTGGTTGGAAGTTCCAGGTGCACTTTCTATTAAACTGGCATTTTTGACCCTTTTCCTGGGTGGTCCAGGTGAATCTCCCTGCAGGCCTCCCCCGGCCAAGTTAGTCGTCCTGCCTGCCTTTTTGCTGGTGGGGGCCTAGGTGAGTGTTTCCTAGGGTCACTCCCGATTCTGTGGCGGGCTCTGCCCCAGCTGTGCATCTTCTCCCTGCCCTTGCAGTCGGGTCTTCAATCCCCCTTCCCTCCTCCAACCGCAAACTAAAGCTCCCTGTGCTACACAAAATGATTAGGTTAAGAAGATTATTTTAGACCAATTTCAGAGGAAATGCAGTTTTATAAACTCTTTCCCAAGTTTGAAAATTGTGAATGTAATCTCTTTAAATCAGCAGACGTTTATATAACACAGATTCTTTCCCTGTAACTGTATTTTCATTATCTAGGATGGGAGTAGCAAAAACACTCTTGATAGTCTAAGCAGTAGCCATAATAATAATAGGAAGCATATAAAAATGGGTAAAAATAATACGGGTAGGTTAACATCTTTTCAGCCGTGCTTATTGGTTCTGGCAGGATGGAAATAAATCCCAGCAGGAGTGAAGTCAGACTTCCAGATGAACGTCCCTTGAGTGCCCCCTGAGGTGGGGCCTCAGTGGTTTAGGTCTGTGGGCCACTGGCTTATCCAGGGACATGGTGGCCTCCCCCAGGGTAAGGACTCACACATGTGTGGCCAAGACTTGAGTCTAGACCCATGTTTTTCATATTTGTTTCGTACTCAGAAATAACTGTTTAATGCCAAGACTGAAAGAGTTCTGATCTAGATAAAATAAAAATTTTAAACCCCTGAAAATATACTGAGTTTACAGGCGAGTTCTCATTTTATTAAAAGTTCAGTTTCACATTCCGTAAGTACTAGCCATTTGGGGAATAGGGTCTGCCACTCAGCACGTCCTGAGCCCAAGTCCTCATTCTCTCCAGTACTTTCATAAGCAAAAGGCAAATGTCTCTGATTTTTGCTTGTTTTTAAAATCCACTGGAACCACTTCTTTTTTTGAGCTAAGCTATTAATTTAAGATTCTCTTTTGATTGTCACTTTTTACTACTAACGTTGTGTGTTCACAGAATGCAGGGGTTTACAATTAGAGCCCTGCTAAGAATGACCACATAGGTCTCCAGCTAATGAATAGAAAGATGTTCTTGAGTACAAAAAAAAAAGCCTCAAACTTATGATAGCCCTTTCTGTAAAATTATATGTGTATGTATATATGTCTATAGAGAAAAGCCTGGAAGAATAATAGTGTTTCTCTGGGTGGTAAGATTTCAGGAAATTTTTGCCCTATTCCTTATACTTTTCCGTATAACTTGAATTCAGCAAGTAATGCATGCTCAGTCTAAAAATTAGAAAAAGGGAAGATTAAAGTGAAGTTTAAAAGGCGCAGTGCTCTGGCCTCTGGGGCCTCGTCTGCAGTGTCCACAGACACACACCCACCCCCCAGCAGCCTGACCTCTCAGAGGGGTGGGTCTCTCCCTCCTGGGCTCTGCTTCACGCGGAGTGTGGGTACCTGGTGTGAGCTGTAGGCATCAACAATGATGAGTTCTGATGGTAATAAATAGGATGTGGGTGTCATTCCACAAAGATTACATTCCTAAATGCAACAGATAGGAGAGCTATGCTAAGCACCTCAGGGATAATAAAATCACTATCTGTAGGGGCGGTGCCTGTGGCTCAAAGGGATAGGGCACTGGCCCTATATGCTGGAGGTGATGGGTTCAAACCCAGCCCCAGCCAAAAACTGCAAAAAAATAAATAAATGAAATCACTATCTGTAGCTGATTGTATCTACCTTTTTCTATGTGTCAAGTACTATGCTGAGCACTTTGGATGCAAAATTTAATCCCTATAAAATTCTATAAAGAAGGACTCATTTTCTTAATCCCTATTTTACAGATGAGGAACCTGGATCTTCAGAGAGCCTAACTAACTTGCTAAAGCTTATGCAGTTAGCATGGGACTTGGGATTCCAGCCTAGGGCCCTGTAGCTCTAGGGCCCATGCTTCGAGCCATTTCAAGTAATTTAATTGGAAATACAATAACTTTATTTCTGGGGTTTTACACTTTTAAATGTATTGTCTTATGTTGATTAGTACAATACCCCAAAATTTAACCTTCAGTATGCCAGGAAAAGTTTACCATTTAGGTTCAAAGGACATTTAATTTATCAATCTAGTGAATTCTTTTTTACTTTGACTTTATCTATTTCCTTCCAATCACCTCTTTATGTATACCGGTCTTCAGCAACTGACCATTTTTCATTTACAAACTGTATATAAAGTAAATTTTGGTGTATAAACATCACAAAAGGTGAGGGAAAATGGTTCCATATCCATTTAGCACAACAGGATGATCCAGGTTCTTTTCATAAAACACCATTTGAGGGAAGTTCTTCCTCTTAAATCATGGTGTAAGAGTACCATATTCTCTGTTGTCCTTAGAAATAATATGGTTCACTTACTGATTCTTTTTTTTTTTTTTTTTGGTGGTTTTTGGCTGGGGCTGGGTTTGAACCCGCCACCTCCGGCATATGGGACTGGCGCCCTACTCCCTGAGCCACAGGCGCCACCCGCACTTACTGATTCTTGTGTTTAAGAGCTAGTCTAGGATATAACCACCTGAGAGTTATAGTCTGAGACTTCAATTCTGTGATCAGTTTCTCCGTCACCGTTAACGTGCTAAGTGCTGGGGTCTGACTTTGGCATGCATCTCTGATTCCTCCCCAGCCGTGAAACTTTCCCCTCTGTCAGTTTTCTTCTCCATGTCATCCTAGGAAGGAATGGAAAATTCTAAATTTCCCACTCTATTCAACGGAAGTTAAAAGCAAACTGCAAAGATGGTATCTACAGTCTTCTTTTATTATCTTCCAAGATGTTGCAATACTCTGGGTAATGTAATAAGAAATATGAAGGTGATGCAATTGTGACAGTTTATTTCACTGATAATTCATTCCCCTGGGCCTGCACTGTTGAATGTAGTGTCTCTTCAGTTCGTGTGGCTATTTAAATTGAAATTAATTAAAATTAAAAAAATAAAAATGTACTGTCTTGGTTGCCCTAGTCACACTTCCTATTCTCCGTAGCCACTGCGAGTGGCTACTGAGTTGCACAACACGGAATAGAACATTTTGATCGTCACCCAGCAGTCTTTGGAACGGCAGGGTTCTAAGCCATTTCATTGTTCTTTTATCTATTACTTAAGTCTTTTTCAAGCACATTTGGAAATAATTTGATGCATAATTGATGGGTAATTATCCCTACGAGGATGAAATAGTAACATGTTTCAAAATATAGAAAAAATAAAATCACTAAGATCCCATAATGCCTCTGAGATTTTTTATTTTATTTTTTGATTTTCCACTTATAATTTATATTTTGAAATTTTTTGTTATTGTTTGGGATTCCTGGAGGGTACAAAGAATTAGGTTACCCTGATTATGGTTGTTAGGTAACGTTCCTCTGGTGATGGTGTCCCGCCTGCCAGAGGTGTGCCATACACTGTAATCCCCATCTCCGTCCCTCTTCCCCTCTCCCTGATCCCTCAGGGTTCTGAGATTTTTTAAAAGGGGCTTCTGGACCCATGTGGTAATTGCAAAGTAGAATGAGTTTTATTCTCTTTATTGAAAAAGGCATATTTTCTCTTTTAATTTGGAACATATATAAGAAAGAATTGAGTCATAAAAAACTAAAATTAAGTCCAGTGGCTACTGATAACACGGAGGGTTATGATGACTGCTGATAACCTATAATTGTATACAAAAGCACTTTTATATATAAAATAATATTTATTATTTAATATTAACAATTCCTTTTTAAAGTGGATTTATTAGAAGAGGCCTTACAGTTTATTCTGCTGAACAAGAAATCTCCAAATCATTGAGAAGTATAATATTAATGGACATAGTATCTGCGTAGTGCCTCGCAGTGTCTGGCAATGAACCATTGTTCAATAAAGGTCTCTCCTTACCCACATCTCTCCTTACCCCACATTCCCTTCAGTACAAAGGATCAGGAAGACAAAGAAATTGAAGATAACCTCTTTCATCTAATAGTTTATAATCTCTTGTAAGGGTTGATGGAATGAAAGACTATGAGGGCATGAGGTTCTGTTGTTGACATTTCCTTAAGTCTAAACGATCCTATGCAGATAACCACTTACGTTTTCAGGTGTTTACTCTGCACCAAATTTTTCTTGGGCTCTGGACTGGGTGCTGAGCTTTATAAAGCTGCACAAGGCACAGTCCCTGCCCTCCAGGAATTTAACATTTGGTGAAAAGAACTGTCTAGTGGACAGGTCCGTTTGCTATGCCAAGTGGGCTGTTAGGACAAGGATGAACGCTGAACTCAAGGAGAATGCAGGGGGTTCAACCTGGCCTCTGCTCCGGGGGAGAGTCCTGAAGGTGGAGTAGGAGGAATGGATTAGGTCAAAGATGCTGGTGGAGGGGAAGAAGAGGGCAGGGCCTCACTACTAGGGTTTAAAGAATGGTGAGTGGAAAATGGTGATGAACTGCCTTGAAGACTTGGATTTAACAGAAAAGAGACCATGTATGCAATAATTATAGAGTAGCAAAAATTGCAGAAAGAGACAGGAGTGATCAGTCACACATTCAGTTTTGAATGGTATTATGGACTGAATTGTGGCATCCCCCAAAGATACAGTGAATCCTAACCCCAGAACCTTGGAATGTGATCTTGTTTTCTTATTTGTAAATAAGCTCTTTGTACAGGTTATAAAGTGAAGACGAGGTTACCCTGGAGGAGGGTGGACGCTAAATCCAGTATGACTCAAGTCTTTGTAAGAAGAGGGGGCTTGAGGCATTTCAGGCATGGAGGCAGAAACACAGCGAGAACTCCGAGGAGGCAGGTGGGGGCTGTGCCGCCGTGCGCCAGGGTATACCGGGGGTTGCTGGCGACCACCAGACCCAGGGGAGAGGCACAGAGCCAGTTCTTCCTATGAGCCTCCAAGAAGGAGCCAGACCTGTGGACCCCTTAATTTCACACTTCTGGCCTCTTGAGCTGTGACAGAATAAATTTCTGTTGTTTTAATCTACCAAGTTGGTGGTACTTTGCCACGGCAGCCTGAGAAATTAATACACATGGGTTGAGGTTAGTATCTTCAATCACCAGAGTCACAGTCAGTGTTCTGCCCTGTTAGGCATTATTTGGTTTGATTTAATAAAAAACATTGAAACCATTTTTGGAAGCCTATCCTCAGGATAACAAAGGTACATTATCTTTTTTTCTTTTCCAATATTCAATACTACTCAGGTTTTATTTTCCCAACTTTCCTTTGTCACTCTTCTTTATAAATTCTCATGTTTTTAGCTGTTATTTTCCCCAATAGTCTCTCTAATTTCTTCTATCTAACATTCATTTCTACTGTTCAGTGTGTTGCTTTATATACAAACATCATATTGTATTACATTATGTTTTTCTCAGAAAAGGATCTCAGCTCATTTAAAAGAAAGTTGCTGAAGGGACATGTTCCATTGCCGCAGTATGGGGCAGGGACCACGAGGGCAGCAAAGAAAAGTGGTAATAAAATCTGTGGCCTTTTAATTATTTTAGATTAATATGGGGTTACATCCACTTAGGTGACATGGTTTGCTTTTGTAATGTTAAAGACCAGGGCGTAGCTGTGCTCTTCGCCCAGGGAGTGTGCAGTATGCCCGTGCAGTGTACCCACTGGGTGGGATTTACCCAACCCCTTCCTCTCCTCCCCCTACTTGAATTTCATTGAGTTATTTTCTCACGTGAACATGTAGTCATCAATCTGCTGTTTCTAATTTAATACTGAGTACATATAATGGTTGTTTTTCCATTTTTTGTGGTACCTCCCTTAGAAGAATGTTCTCCAAATCCATCCAGGTTGTTACAAAAGAGACTAGGTCTTCATCTTTTTATGGCTAAATAGTATTCCGTGGTGTACATATACCACAGTTTATTAGTTCATTTACCTGTTGAAGTCACCTGGCTTGTTTCCACATCTTTGCAATTATAAATTATGCTGTTATAAACATTCAAGTTTAAATGTCCTTGTGGCAAAATGTCTCTTTCTTTTGAATAGAGACCTGGTAATGGGATTGCAGGATTAAATGGTAGATCTACTTTTCATTCTTTTAGTTGGTTCTTTAGTTCTAGTAATGGGATTGTGGAATCCCAAGGTCTACTTTTCGTTCTTCTTAGGTAGTTCTTTTAGTTCTGGTAATGGGATTATAGGATAATATGGTAGGTCTACTTTTAGTTCTTTGAGAAATCTCCATTCTTCTTTCCGTAGAAGCTACCCTAGCTTGCAAATCTGTTGCCTTTAAAAGAATTACATCACTGTTGCTGCAGAAGACTTCTCAGCCCAACATTTAACAACACACAGTCTCTAAGAGCAGTTGTGTTCTGGGCAGTGCCTGTGGCTCAAAGGAGTAGGGTGCCGGCCCCGTATACCTGAGGTCACAGGTTCAAACCCAGCCCCGGCCAAAAAAAAAAAAAGAGCAATTGTATTCTTGTTTCTGTTTTGTTTTTCCTCTTTGAAGAACTTTAAACTTGGAGACACAGTAGTGGAAACATGTTTAATGTTCTATAGAAAAGAAACCAAGGTTTCCATTTGTTGCTTTGAGCTTAAAGAAGAAAATCCAAATATCTACAATTAGTCTACTGTGATTACTAATCATAGACACTTGTAGGTAAATTACTTATTAGGAATACATTTGCTTTCAAATTGCTTAGCCAACCACTGGCCAACGTAGAGAAGATTTTTGGACCCCCAAATCCCCATCTCCCTGAGGGCAGGACTGCCTGATTTTGTGTGTGTGCGTACTTGTCTTTAGTCAGAAGCCCCTTTACTTGGAAGAGGGGCTGAGATTCAGGAGAAAGTGGATTTCTTGTTACTATCCCCAAAAACCTCAAACCATATTTTTCAGGATACAGATGTGGGGCCATCCACCTTGTTTTCCTTTTGTCTATTAGGAATTTGCAAGAAGCAAATAAACCTCTGGCCCAGGATTGGGTTGTGTGTGTGTGTGGGGGGGGGGGCGACCTGTCTAGCATGCTTCCTGGTTCCTGAAGACATTGCTGCTGCCACCACGGCACTCCTGGCTTTCCCGCTCCGCATCGCCCTGCTGTACATAACATCCAAGGTGGCAAACACCCACACTGTCTGACTTGTCTTCGGAAAGCAAAGTACGGCATTCTCAAGAAGTTTATGATACCTTCTTATTTTTATCTAAGGCTTCTTTGGAGCAAAAGTTCTTTATTTTTTATTTTTAAATTATTTTTTATTATTTTAAATTATGGAATATTCCATAACTTAAAAATGGTGACACTAATAAAAATGAACACACAGTATACCCCAAGTATATGTGTGTTCATCCCTTACATTGAAACATGGTTCCTTCTGACCTTCATGTTCATTCTTGGTACCAGGGAGGCTGGGGAGTATGGATTTTAGAATCAGACCTAAAATCCTGTCTATGTGATTAGTTGCCCTAGAATTAGTATTACACTTTTACCTCTTCAAGCTTCAGTTTTCTGTGTCTATAAGAGGCTAGTAATGTCCACCTCTTAGGGTTGTGAGGCTGAGATAGGATAACTGGAAAGCACTTAGCATGATGCCAGACACACAGCCGGTAAGCCCCAGCCGTGGGTCCTTGGTGCTATAGCTGTTCTAGTTATAGCCTTTTACAGCCTCTGCTATAACTCAGAGTAAGACTTTACAGTTTGCTTTGACTTAGAGTGAGCCTTGCTCCCAACCCTCTACCCCCACCCCTGCCTCATTTTCTTTGGAGTTTTAAAAGCAATTCCTTGCCAGTGGGCATACCAAATGCCAACCTCCAAACTTAGAACGTTAGGTCTCATGGTTATCCCTCCGGCTCACCCTGTGGGCTAGTTCAGCACCCTGAGCAGGGCCTTTTACAGTCCCTTTTGCCCTTTTGTTTTCTTAAGCATATGGTGTTCTCTGTGCCCAAACCTGACTTTACTCAACGTCCTTGTAAAAAAATAATCTTACAAAAGTGAAGCTACCTTTCCTTTTATGGAAAAATCAATTGCACTGGGTAAAATAGATTTGTGTTTAATGATTCATGATAAATGCAGGTTTAGAGAAAGGGAGAACTAGCAAGACAGAATGAGGCTTGGCGTTTGGAATCAGTTTCATTCTGATGAACATGACCTTGAAGGAATTCCATCTACCCTTTCACTTTTTTTTGATCATTGCAAGTGAAAGGACAATTAATAACTTGAATATTTTATTTTTAAATGATTCTAAGAACTTCTGAGCTCAGTGTGTGCTGTAAAGAACTTTATAGTTTGGCATTTGGTCAAAGATGGGTAATTAATAGTTTATTAGAAGGTAAAAGAAAGGGAAACAAATCAACCTCACATAATAGAGTTATTGTTTCTTATGCCAAAGTCGTCCTTGTTTTCACTTCACTCTCCACACTCATCGTGGTTCTTAAACTAGTTACATGGAAGTGTTTGGCCCAGCTAGTTGTCTTTTGAGGTTTCAACTTCCAGTGGAGATCTGTGTCCAAGTTCAGATACAGTACCTCTAAATTTATCAATTTTATGAGCATCTAAATGTGTCTACTCTTGCCCAAGAAGAACACAATGAATCCATTTCTTCCTCAGCAAAAGTGCATCTTACACTTTTTTTTAATAAAAAAAAAAAATTCTGTGAAGCCACAGGTTTAAAAATATGTGGTTTATGTAATTGTTCTTTCCTACGCTACTCCCCCAGGGCCAGTTATCATTGATAAGATGTTCTCCAAACCGTACCCAAACCAACACCCGTTACTTAATGGGTTGTTGGGATTGGACTGTCTTTAACAAAAACAAAGACCTCAAATGAAGCATGAAATTTTGAAATTGCACATTGTTGTTGGAAAGCATATTTAATCAAGACACTGCTTTAGTGATTTAAGAAAACCCATGGCACCATTCTTTGGCAGAGAAATAATTGCCTGAGGGTTCTCAAAGTTATAGTAACTTAATCATTTTAGCAGCTCCCAATGTAGTTCCCTAATGTTTTTCTTGTTTATGTCTTCTGTGATCATAGAATTGATTTTTTTTGTTTTTAATACTTATACACGCTATTTTGATTTCATTTGTTAAGTACAGAAAGTTATAATAGCAGGAGAAAAATAATCACCACAATACCACCAGGCAGGGACAACGCAAATGAATAATATTTTATAACCCCGTCTAGTCTTTATAGCATATTAAGAATCTTCAAGCCTTATTTGTCATTTGTTGCAAATATTTTGTCAGTCCTTGTATGTTTAATCAAAGTATTACACATACTTTAAAGAACCTAATGGCTTATCGCCTGGTTACGAAAAACAGGAGCCCCAACTATGCCCTCTACATCCCATCCTGCTCTGCAGAAATGGTTACTGTAAACTCTTTTAAGTGGTTCTTTAGTCTTAACTCTCATGTCTTTGGATAAACTGCTTATGTTGATTTTAACTCAGCTTTGGGAACTATCTGTTGACATCCTTCTGTGGAAGAGGAGGATTTAGCTCTTCCTTGGCAGCTAACATGCCCCACTCCCCCCAGCCCCCTTCCTGGTCTCCCATCCTCCTAACCTGGGTGGATTTTATTGGGGCTACAGTAATACCCAGTAATTTTTTTTATTTCAGTGGATTTGGGGCATACAAGTATTTTTTGTTACATGGATGAATCGTATAGTGCTGAAGTCAGGGGTTTCTGTGTACCTGTAACTAGAATATTGTGCATTGTAGCCAATAGGTAGATTTTTATTTCTCGCTCCCTTCCTTCTTAGTTTCCAATGTCCATTATACCACTTTATGATCATATGTACATATGTGCTCCTTGTTTAGCTCCCACTTATAAGTAAGAACTTACGGTATCTGTTATTCCATTGCTGAGATGCTTCACCTAGGATAATGGTCTCCAGTTCTATCCAGTTGCTGCAAAAGCTATCATTTAATTCCTTTTTAAGGCTGAGTAGTACTCCTTGGTATATATACCACATTTATTTGTCCCCTTCTCAGTTGATGAGCACTTAGGTTGAGTCCGTATCTTTGCATTTGTGAATTGCACTGTGATAAACATAACTAGTGCAGATGTCTTTTAATGTAACGACTCCTCTCCCTTTGGTACCCAGTAGTGAGATTACTGGATTGAATGGTAGGTCTACTTTTAGTTCTTCGCAGAATCCCCCTTAGTAGTTGTACTAGTTTATATTCCTACCAACAGTGTATGAGTGTTCCCTTTTCACCAACATCTATTGCTTTTTGACTTTTGGTTATTCTGACAGGGGTAAGGTATCTTATTGTGGTTTAAATTGGCATTTCCCTGATGATTAGTGATTCTGAGCATTTTTTCATGTTTTTTTGCCATTTGTCTATTGATTAGTGATTCTGAGTATTTTTTCATGTTTGTTGGCCATTTGTCTATTTTTTGAAAAAAATCTGTTCATGTCTTTTGCCCACTTTTTGATGTTAAAGTTTTTGTCCATTTTATTCTAGATTCCAGTATTTCTGTTGAAAATATTTAATTCTTGATATTTTACCTGAAAATCTGAAGCCTCCCTGTGGAAGCTTCTTATTCCTAGGGTTCTGAAATGGAATGATTTTGTGCAGACTGTGTGTCAATTTTCATGTACTATTCCAGATCCATGGTGGACCATTCAATCCAGAAACAGATATCCTGTTCTGGGAAATTTGCTTGTTTTTGTTTTTTTGTTGTTGTTGTTGTTGAAGATTTTTTTTTTTTTTTTTTGAGACAGAGTCTCACTTTGTTGCCCTGGGTAGAGTGCCGTGGCATCACAGCTCACAGCAACCTGCAGCTCTTGGGCTTAGGTGATCCTGTTGCCTCAGCCTCCTGACTAGCTGGGACTACAGGTGCCCGTCACAATGCCTGGCTATTTTTTGTTGCAGTTTGGCTGCAGCTGGTTTTGAACCCGTCACCCTTGGTATATGGGGCCAGGACTCTACCCACTGAGCCACAGGCACTGCTGTTGTTAATGATTTCTTCCCTTACATTATCATTTTCTGTCATTCTAGACCTCTTCTTATTTGGATTTTAGAACTCCAAGAGTAGTTGTCTATATTTCTTGGTTTTGTTCCTTTTACTTTTCTTCTATTTGTTTGTTTTTGAAACACAGTCTCACTCTGTGGCTCTGGGTAGAGTGCCCTGGTGTCATCATAGCTCACAACAACCTCAAACTCTTGGCCTCAAGCGATCCTCTGCCTCAGCCAGCTACCCTTATAACACTCGACTAATTTTTCTATTTTTAGTAGAGATGGGATCTCGCTCTTGCTTAAGGTGGTCTTGAACTCCTGAGCTCAAGCAATCCTTCCCCACTGGCCTCCCAGAGTGCTAAGATTACACGTCTGATCTTTCTCTTTGGGTTTTTTTTTTTCCCTACTGTCTGAGTTTCTCAATTTTGTGTCCGAGTCCTTCTGTTGAGTTTCTTTCTTATTGTTCTCATATGTTTAATTTACAGGAGCTTTTTAGTTGTTGTTATTGTTCTCTGAATGTTTTTTATTATATCATTCTTTGGTTCTGTGTATTACATTTCTTACAAAAGATTATTTCTAGTGATATTATTATTTGGGGGTTGCTATTCTGAATGGGATATTTTTCCACTATATTTTCAATTGATGGTTGTAATATTGAAGAATTATTGATTTTTGGATATCATATAATGTCCTGTTACTGAACATTATTTCAGTAATTTTTGAACTATTTTTCTTTCTTTTCCTTGATAGAGAATCACATAATTGACAAACAACATATATTTTATACTTTTTATTTAATCGTGTTTCAAGATTTATAGCATTACTCAGAATAATATTAAGTGATACAAAGTCCATGGCAAGGGAGTGTGTATCGATTATCATTATATACCTTACATTTAGAACATGTACCTGGCCTTTTTATTAGATAATTAATATTTGTCAAGTGAATGAATGAAAGTTATAGATAGTTATAGTTATAGTTATATCTTTCTTTTGCTTAAAGTTTTAATATTAATATTATAGATGTTTTATCATTCAGTGTAGTTTTGACATTTACTTTAAGATACATATTCTTTATCATATAACCAATTAGTTTGTAGTTTTCTGAAAATATACAGTTTGGGGGGGAAATATGTTTCCTTTGTGATTGTGATCTTACACCTAGGAACGTGTATTAGCTTAATTCAACTCAAAAGCTAATTGGGACAGACATGTTGGAAAGTGTAAAAAGGCACTATTTATTAATGTTTGATTTGTCTTAATGTTTATACTGGTGACCTGGAAGAGGAAATGCTCTTGAGTTTGCAGGTGGCTCTAATCTTGGCTTTGGTCAGTAGTACTAAACCACAGGATTGTATGTTAAGGTTAGTGTCTGTCAGCTCTCACCCAGGGGCTCCCACTCAGTATAATGCTGCAGCCCACAGGGACTGCCAAAGCCCTGGGCATCCCCAAACACAGAACATAATTGTGTCTTGCAC
Organism: Nycticebus coucang; assembly: GCF_027406575.1. Lineage (NCBI taxonomy): Eukaryota > Metazoa > Chordata > Mammalia > Primates > Lorisidae > Nycticebus > Nycticebus coucang. The sequence continues at coordinate 124,739,744 of NC_069784.1, forward strand.
AGGCTGTGATTCATCTAAATCTGAAAGATTATTTTCAGTCTGAGTCAACAAAGTCTGGGAGAGGCATAATTGGCTGGAGAACATGCAGAAGGATGATTTTGGACAGTAGAAGGAAAGACCAAATTAATTATGATTCTTGTCAGGAAAGACATTGGTTCAGGAAAATGATTAGTCTTTGAGTGAACATAAAATTCTTCACCAAGGTCTTGAACACATCTCTGGTCTGAAATTAAATTGACCCAATGTCCCTGAAATCTTAAATATGATATATCAAAGACAAATTGAAGGATGTTTTGCTTCTTATAGTTGATGGTAAACAGCTGGACTTCAATTGCCCAAATGACAGTGCTGGCCACATCTATAAATCAGTCCCTATATAAGGTGAAATATATTCATGGATGACAACTCCACAATGGATTAGGCAAGGAACAAGGTTGTCTGGAGACATACCCTAATGTTTCAGAATTGATGTTCTCCAATCCAGTAAGATTATTCTTACTTTATAAATACCATGTGAAAATTGTTTTTCCTAGTAAGAATATTACTTAGTGGCTTTTGACTCCTACTGAGTGATCACTGATGCTTCTTACCAAAGCATTTGCAGGACTAATCCGGTTCAGATTACCCATCTTACAGGGCTTTGCTTGAACCCTCTGCCCCCTGTGGCTGCCCTAGCTGAAAGCTCAGTCTTGGGAACATATCAGAACCAGAAGTGTAAAGATCCTGATCCAAGGCCTGGCTCCCACTCTTACTAGTTCTTAGACTTGGCAGAACCAAATACTCTTCTTGAGTTATTTTTTTTTCCATTTAATGTTTTTATTAATGTTTTTCTCAATGTCAAGCATCATTTTTATTTATTTTATTTATTTATTTATTTATTTTATTGTTAAATCATAGCTGTGTACATTAGTGCAATCAAGGGGTACAATGTGCGGGTTTCATATACAATCTGAAATATTCTCATCAAACTGTTCAACGTAGCCTTCATGGCATTCTCTTAGTTATTGTATGTAGACATTTGTATTCTGCCTTTAGTAAGTTCCGCCTGTACCCATTCTAAGATGCACCGTAGGTGCGGCCCCACCCATTACCCTCCCTTTACCCTAACCTCCCCCCTCCCTTCCCCTTCCTTGGCCCTTTCCTCATAGTCTTGTGCTATAGTTGGGTTATAGTCTTCATGTGAAAGCTATAATTTAGCTTCATAGTAGGGCTGAGTACATTGGATACTTTTTCTTCCATTCCTGAGATACTTTGCTAAGAAGAATATGTTTCAGCTCCATCCATGTAAACATGAAAGAGATAAAGTCTCCATCTTTCTTTAAGGCTGCATAATATTCCGTGGTATACATGTACCACAATTTGCTAGTCCATTCGTGGGTCGATGGGCACTTGGGCTTCTTCCATGACTTAGCAATTATGAATTGGGCTGCGATAAACATGCTGGTACAGATGTCTTTGTTATATTGTGACTTTTGGTCTTCTTGGTATAAACCTAGTAAAGGAATTATAGTATCAAATGGCAGGTCTATTTTTAGGTCTCTTAAGTATTCTCCAAACATCCTTCCAGAAGGGACGTATTAGTGTGCATTCCCACCAGCAGTGTAGAAGTGTGCCCTTTTCTCCACATCCACGCCAACATCTCTGGTTTTGGGATTTTGTTATGTGGGCTGCTCTTACTGGGGTTAGGTGATATCTCAAAGTAGTTTTGGTTTGTATTTCTCTGATGATTCAGGATGATGAGCTTTTTTTCATGTGTTTGTAGATCATGTGTCTGTCTTCTTTAGAGAAGTTTCTCTTTAAGTCCCTTGCCCACCCTGGGATGGGATTACATGTTCTTTTCTTGCTAATATGTTTGAGTTCTCTGTGGATTCTGGTTATTAGACCTTTATCGGAGGTATAACCTGCAAATATTTTCTCCCATTCTGAGGGCTGTCTGCTTGCTTTACTTACTATGTTCTTGGCTGTGCAGAAGCTTTTTAGTTTGATCAGGTCCCAGTAGTGTATTTTTGATACTGCTACAATTGCCTGGGGAGTCCTCCTCATAAAATATTCACCCAGGCTGATTCCTTCAAGAGTTTTCCCTGCACTTTCTTCAAGTATTTTTATAGTTTCATGTCTTAAGTTTAAATCTTTTATCCAGTGAGAGTCTATCTTAGTTAATGGTGAAAGGTGTGGGTTCAGTTTCAATCTTCTACACGTTGCCAGTTTACCCAGCACCATTTGTTAAATAGGGAATCTTTTCCCCACTGAATGTTTTTAATTGGCTTGTCAAAGATCAAATAATGGTAAGTAGCTGGATTCATCTCTAGGTTCTCTATTCTGTTCCAGATATCTACTGCTCTGTTTTTGTGCCAATACCATGCTGTTTTGATCACTATCGATTTATAGTACAGTCTCGGGTCTGGGTAGCGTGATTCCTCCTGCTTTGTTTTTATTGCTCAGTAATGTTTTGGCTATTCAAGGTTTTTTCTGATTCCATATAAAATGAAGTATTATTTTTTCAAATCTTTAAAATATGGCAATGGAGCTTTAATAGGAATTGCATTAAAATTATATATTGCTTTGGGTAGTATGGACATTTTAACAATGTTGATTCTTCCCAGCCATGAGCATGGTATGTTTTTCCATTTGTTAACATCTTCAACTATTTCTTTTCTTAAAGTTTCATAGTTCTCTTTGTAGAGGTCTTTCACGTCCTTTGTTAGGTATATTCCCAAATATTTCATCTTCTTTGGCACTACTGTGAAAGGAATAGAGTCCTTGACTGTTTTTTCGGCTTGGTTATTGTTGGTGTATATAAAGGCTACAGATATATGGGTGTTGATTTTGTAGCCTGAGACATTGCTGTATTCCTTGATCACTTCTAAAAGTTTTGTAGTAGAATCCCTAGTGTTTTCCAGATATACGATCATATCATCTGCGAAGAGTGAAAGTTTGATCTCTTCTGACCCTATATGGATGCCCTTGATCGCCTTTTCTTCCCTAATTGCGATGGCTAAAACTTCCATGACAATGTTAAAGAGCAATAGAGACAATGGGCAACCTTGCCTGGTTCCTGATCTAAGTGGAAATGATTTCAATTTAACTCCATTCAATATGATATTGGCTGTGGGTTTGCTGTAGATACCCTCTATTAGTTTAAGAAATGTCCCTTCTATACCAATTTTCTTAAGTGTTCTGATCATGAAGGGATGCTGGATATTATCAAAAGCTTTTGCTGCATCAATTGAAAGAATCATATGGTCCTTATTTTTTAGTTTGTTTATGTGCTGAATTACATTTCTAGATTTACGTATATTGAACCAGCCTTGAGACCCTGGGATAAATCCGACGTGGTTGTGGTGTATAATTTTTTCGATGTGTTGTTAGATTCTGTTTGTTAGGATCTTATCGAGTATTTTAGCATCAATATTTATTAGTGATATTGGTCTATAATTTTCTTTTCTTGTTGGGTCTTTCCCTGGTTTGGGGATCAAGTTGATGTTTGCTTCGTAGAATGTGTTGGGTAATATTCCTTCTTTTTCTATATTTTGGAAGAGGTTTAGTAATATAGGTACTAGTTCTTCTTTAAAAATTTGGTAGAATTCTGACGTAAAACCATCTGGTCCTGAGCTTTTCTTTTTACGGAGATTTTGTATATTTGATGCTATTTCAGGACTTGATATGGGCCTGTTCAACATTTCCACTTCATTCTGGCTAAGTCTTGGTAGGTGGTGTACTTCCAGGTATTGGTCGATTTCTTTCAGATTTTCATATTTCTGAGAGTAGCGTTTCTTGTAGTATTCGTTAAGGATTTTTTGAACTTCTGAGGGGTCTGTTGTTATTTCATCGTTACCATTTCTGATTGATGAAATTATAGATTTTACTCTTTTTTTCCTGGTTAGGTTGGCCAATGGTTTATCTATTTTATTGATCTTTTCAAAAAACCAAGTTTTGGATTTATTAATCTGTTGTATAATTCTTTTGTTTTCAATTTCATTTAATTCTGCTCTGATTTTGGTTATTTCTTTTCTTCTGCTGGGTTTGGGGTTGGAGTGTTCTTCCTTCTCCAGTTGCTTGAGATGTCCCATTAAGTTATTAACTTCCTCTCTTTCCGTTTTCTTGAGGAAGGCTTGCAGTGCTATAAATTTCTGTCTTAGGACTACATTTGCAGTATCCCAGAGGTTCTGGTAATTTGTGTCTTGATTGTTGTTTTGTTCCAAAAATCTCTTAATCTCGTCCATAACCCATGTATCCTTCAGCATAAGGTTGTTTAGCTTCCATGTTTTTGTATGGGTGTGCAGATTCCTGTTGTTTTTGAGTTCAACTTTTATTCCATGATGGTCTGAGAAGATGCAAGGAATAATTTCTATTTTTTTAAAAATTTGCTGAGTTTAGATTTGTGCCCTAGGATGTGGTTCTTCCTGAGTTTTGTTTTCCTCATTTATAAAGTGAGAAGTAGTGATTTCCCTGTATTCTTCACATTCATGTTTTTGTGGAAAGAAGTCAAGGTAGCATTTGTAGAAATGCTTTGGAAGCGGTGGCTGTGTCCTGATGGGGGAAGATGGAGTAACCTGCTTCCTGAAGCTCTGAATCCCCTTCTCAGGTCCCCGACACCTTAAAATGATCCCAGAGTGGCCTGCTGCTCATGTGGGACATGAGAGAAAAGTGAGCAGTATGGACCAAACCAACAGCAGCCCGAGAGCCAGGGAAGGAGCATGTGGAAAACAACTTTAAAAACCTTTGCACGGTTCCTTGAGCATGTCATTCTCTGCTACCATGGCTTAATTTTGTCCTCGAGGAATATGTGACTTTAGGATACCCCCTTCTCCAAAAAAGAAGGTAGCCTTGAGCTCCTATTACATATCATAGTGTGCAAAACTATGCAGTACCAAAAATGTCACTTCCGAGCTTATAATGTCTTATAACAATAGCTGGCACACATCACTGTATGTTGTACTGTTACCAGTATGTTATATATATTTTTTTATTTTTATTTATTTTTTTTTTTTGTAGAGACAGAGTCTCACTGTACCGCCCTCAGGTAGAGTGCCGTGGCGTCACACAGCTCACAGCAACCTCTTTACTCTTGGGCTTACGCGATTCTCTTGCCTCAGCCTCCCGAGCAGCTGGGACTACAGGCGCCCGCCACAACGCCCGGCTATTTTTTAGTTGCAGTTTGGTCGGGGCTGGGTTTGAACCCGGCACCCTCGGCATATGGGGCTGGCGCCCTACTCACTGAGCCACAGGCGCCGCTCTCTCTGACTATATTGTTATTCCTTACAGGCATAGAATGTGTTTTATTCATCTTTTCTCCCTTAATGGTTATGTACTAATTATATGTACCTAGAGGAATCCTTTCATCTGACAGCTGTAAGTACTCTAGTCAGTGATGTAAGCTCTACCCCGCGTGACTGGACGATGCGTCGCTGGGTGGCATGGTGCCGTAGGACACAGGTCATCCAAGATGATCTGGATGGGGGGTGCCTCTGGCCCAGAGCCACCTCTCTCCCTGACTTTGATCCTCATGCCTCTCCCATTTCTTTCTTGCTTTTCAAAACCAGATGCTTTCTTTCCCTTGGCCAAAAAGAACATGCCAGTGAAGTGGTATGTGAAGGCATTCATAATGGGAAAAGCACAGAGTGTAGTTTTATGAGGATTTCAGGTCCTTTGATTTAGAATATGATTCTGTGCTATAATTTAACTGCATGATGGGTAAATATGTCAAAATAGGCAAGAATGAGCTGATCTGGGCCTGCCATCTGTGCGCTTAGCACATAGAGTGTCAGAGCGATCCACGTGATGTTTCTAAAATTTCGCATTTGTTGAGGTACAAGCTGGTCACTGAGGAAGGATGTTGTTAGCATGATTGTCACTGTAGTGTTGTAGTTGAGAGCCCCACTTCTGAAGCTTAGTGAACCTCCATTCAGATTACAACTGTGCCTCTTACTGACTGTGATTTGGGACAGATTTCTGAATTTCTGTTATCCTCAGTTTCCTCATCTACAGATGATCCTATTTGGATGGGTTGTTGAGAGGATTAATTGAAAGGAACCATGTAAAATTCTTAGCATGGGGGCCTCGTCTGTCCTCAGTTAATGAATAGTGAGTCAGTTATTGGCATGGTATGTGTTAGTGGGTTTGCCGTGAGCACGTCTGTGTGTGCAGATAGAAAGGGAAATCTCTGAGAGTGAGAGCAGTAAGCAGAGTTTGAGTGTTACAGGCCTTTGAAAGTGTGTGATGGTGTCATTTTACGTTATTCTATGTCGGTTAACCACAGATGGAATTAAAGCAAGAGTGATGAATATATTCTATTGCAGTGAGACAAAATAATGGACTTTAATGTATGCACAATAAATAATGTCTTAGAGATAAAGCTCTGTGTATGGTAGCTTTGATAGTTTCATTCATATTCCCTCTGGTCAGTAGTGGAATTAATGCTATTTTAAGTATACTTTTGAACTATGATTATCCAAACAAAACAAAAACAGTACTTTATTGAAAGTAACTACATTTAAGATTATAAACTCAGTATATTGCAGACTACAGCTGGGAAATCACTCTGAATTAGATCCCACAAGGAAATAGCATTCCAGTCACTAAACGTGACCCCAGATCTCAAGGACTATACATTGTGAGGATGCCATGACTAAAGTGACCCCAGATCTCAAGGACTATACATTGTGAGGATGCCATGCCATAAAGGGGAAGAGGCACCTTAAATGAGCCCTACTCATTCAAAGTCCATGATAATTCAGAAAGAAGACAGGTCGACATGGGTCTTTTTGTCTAAAAAGATCAAGAATATGATATGAGATTGTCAGAACAATTAAATTATGAAAGAAAACTACCTCATTTTGATGACCTCTTTGTGTGAAGAGAAAAAAAAGTGACCAGTTTATTAAGGTCTTCAGTTGATTCTCTGATTTATTTAGCACTGGCTCAAGCATGAGTTTCAGGGTGTAAAATTCCCTAATGTAGAGCGTGTCCTGCAGCTCTGCTGTACATGCAGGGCCCTAGAATAGAAAAGTGCTGACAAATTTCATGACCTAACTTATATCCCCTAATGCTGCTAATTGATGAATTGTGTTTTACAGAGTCCTGATCTGAATTGCTAATGTTTATAGATATTATTTGACAGCTGTTCATTTGTAATATCTGCCAAAGCCCTTCAGAGTCATGTTTTAACTGTGACGGTACATGTTTTGTGGCATTTGGCTGGAGTCACATCAATTATAAATCTGCTAGGAAAGTTTGTTTTAACTAGTTTTTATTCCTAGCAAAAAGGTGCTCTTGTTACTAAATATTCTTAGTAGCAACATATATATTTTTAATGAATGTTTCATCTAATCGGAAATCTGGACAACTACTTGGTTACAATTGTATACTCAAAGTCAATTGGTATTTAATGACCAAATGATTCTTCTCCAAGAGAAGAATCATTTTCATTTCAAAATCTTGGGCATTTGGTAATGTATTTTTTGTTTTGGTACATGAGCAATCAACCATTGTTTTGCTAAATACCAGAAGTTATTATTTTATTTTTTGCATTTTTACATTTAATTATTTTACTTATGCTGTTTAATTAAAATATGAGGCTTTTATGTTTTGAGCAAGTGCAAAACAAATTCACAGATTTACAATTTTATATTTGAACGATAAATATCAAATTGTTTTTTACTCTATGTCAGAGGTTCTCAACCTGTGGGTCATAACCCCTTTTTAACACTGAAAATACATTGCAGCATTAGGAAGGTTGAGAACCACTGTTCTGCTCTATGTGAATGTGAATAATTTATACTATTGAATTATACAGATAACACATTTTCAGCCACAGATATCTAGTTCAAAAAGGGCCAAAGATAAAATTGTCCCTCATTTTAATTATCACATGATTTTGTATTGGGAATTGGTTCAAAAGGAAGAAAATCTTTTTATAGCGTAACAAAAGGCTATTGATGAAAAAGCTGACTTGTCCTTTTTTTGGGAGATCCAAGAAGTTAAATAATTCTATCACTTCACGCAAATCTCTTTCTTAAACCTTTGCAAAAAATATTTTTAATAGATTACTCTTATCTTTTAGTTATTTACTACTGATTTTCTGGTTATATGACCACCAATTGCTTGAGTTATAAGTCAAAGCTATAATTTATTCAATATTAAGGATTATAACATTCAAAATTAAGGATTATAAGGATATGTTTTCATACAATCTTTTGTATTATGCTGGATTTTACAATTTAAAAGGCTTAGAATTTTTTATAAAGCTGTCTTTAAATCCTATATGAATGTTATTTTATTGTAAATTGTATTTATCTTATAATCTCTTTGCGATTAGGTATATTTTAGTAAAATTTCTCCTCAATATTGTCAGAAATTCAAATTTAATGTTAAACTTTTTTATATATTTAAAAAACATAATGATTTTTGTTGTTGTGTTGCAGTTTTTGGCTGGGGCCGGGTTTGAACCCACCACCTCGGGTATATGGGGCCAGCACCCTACTCCTTGAGCCACAGGCACCACCCAGCATAATGATTTTTAATGGCAATAATTATAATGGATGCTAAAGTATGTAAACAGGTAGAGCCATTTACTCTGGGTCTTCAATAGTCTCAACAACAGAATTCCAAAAGTTCCCCCAGCATAGAGACACACACTTCCTATTGCTCAAATGTGGCAATAGCTCCCTTACAGTGGCAGTGACAGCACCAAAAATAGATGTTTGATTCTTTTTTTCAATGTGTGATTTAATATTTTTCCATATATATTTACAAAATTAAAAATTTCCATATCATTCTAAGAAGGCTGTACTCATGTTCCAATTTCAGGTGCCCAAAGGTGCTTTGGGCAGAGTTTTTGTTTTGTCTTGTTTTCACGGTACAGCCTGCAGGTCCCCAGGGATGCAGCAGCTCTCAGAATCTGCATTATTCGTGCAGCGTAGTGTAATGCTGTTCCTGGAGCTCTGCCTTAGCAGGGAAGACGGGGCCTGGCAGACCACCTCCATTTTCACTTAGAAAATTGCCAGCTATGCTTTTGCCTTCTAAGTGATTACTTTGCTATGGCCCAAGTACCTGGTATGAAGATAAATCTCCTGCTAGATAGTAATTCCTCAAACACTGTTACTCCAGCAAAAATGATGGTAGATGTGATGTGTTCAAGTGATTACATAGGCAAGCTGCATTTTCTCAGGATAAATAGTGTGTATGATTTTAAGAACTATGGCCTTAATTATTCAAATATACAAAGAGCTGGCAGAACTTTCCGGGGGAAAGCAATAGGCAACTGTTTTGCCTTATTTTGCAGGGAGAAGTGTTGTTTGGTAGTTATTCAATGATTCAGAAGTTTGTATTTTGTTAATGGAAGCGAGAATTAATTTGATTACCTTGGGGGAAATACAGATAAATTTCACAAACAAAACAGATTCTTTAAATCCTCTAAGGTAGCCTTGAATGCTATGTAGACACCAGCCTCTTTCCTTTGTCCAGAACTCTGTTCCATCACTCCCTTCTGTCATACTGCAGCCCTCCTGATCTTCAGGTTATAACCACAGGCTCTTTCCCCTTAAAGTTAGTGAAATTAACTCAGACCCCTTAGGTGGACCCCTCTCTCCTCCTGTCTCCTCATTCTCAGAGCTAGGTCAACTTCCTGCTAAATTTGTCTGTGTTTATATATGTATGTTTGGAAAGGTATGAGTTGGATGTGCAAAAATATAACATTATATAGTTTTCCTTAATGTAAATAAACCCAGCATGGGAACTTCCCATTTCCACGTGGGCTGAGACCCAAGTCATGCTCCTGGGTCTCAGCCCACTGCTTGTATGTTCTAAGTTGGCTGATGCTGGCCTCTCCAGGGTCTCTTGTGAGCAAGCCCAGAGACCCTGAATCTTCATTGTCCTGACCCCAAGTCTCTCTAGCCACTTCTCCTAGCTTCGGAAAGATTTCAGAAGCGTTCTCATAGTGAATAGCCAGGACCATGTGTCTGAGCAGGCCTCCCAGCCATCACTACCTGAGGTTCATGGTCTGCAAAGAAGCAGGGCCTCTTTATAGGGCTACAGCCTCAGAGGACACAACCTGAGAGGTCCCCTCCTTGTTCTCTTAAGATTCTCTGCAAACTCTCTGGGGTTTCTGACAACCCAGATCACTTGGCCCAAGGGGAAAGAAGAATAAACATTTCCCTAGGGACCCAAACAGTTTCTGAGGTCCTTCATCCTTATTCAGTTGACTGACTGAATCTTTGTCTCGTCTGGGGAAGCAACTAGCTCTCACTTTATTCTTTTACCAGTCTTTGGTTTGGTGGATAAACTTGACATCTTCCTCCTTCAGGCTTTTCTTTTTAGGATTGCAAATCACTCTCCTCTCAATCACTTGGCATTGGAAAATTTTGGCTTTCAAGATGAATAGCTTTTCCAAAAGTTCATAACTGAAAACTTGGGAGCTCAAAAGAGAAACATAAAATAAGAAGAAATTATCAAGAAAATAAAAATGAGGCATGAAACTATATTCTCTTTCTATATCGTCTCTGTTCCTTTTTTACTTACCTCTTGTCTTTTACTCTTACTGAGTATTTCTGTGCTTTTGGGTGCAGGACAGGGGGTGGGCAAGGCAGTGGTAAACTGCCTCAGATCCTTTTTGGCAGCCTAGAGATTGTAACTTAAAGTAGATTCAAATGCTCCATCTATGGGTCTTTTCTGTGGCCGCTTGTGTGCATTTTCTGGGTTCATATAATCCACTGAACAATACCTGGGTGAAAGTGTCAATTCACGAGTTGTTTCTTTTCGTCTCAAGGCTGCTTATCAGAGAACATAAAACATTTAACCTCGAGAAAAGGACAGAGGAGGAGAAGGCTGATATCATTGCATCAGTCCTGAACTATGTTTCGGTAAATTCTGAACTTTGGAGAATTTCAGGCCTTGTTGTTAATCAATAACGCTAAACCTATAGTGTACAAGTCAAGAGAATACAGGATCAAGGAGAAGCAACTCTTCTCTGTGTTATTTTGCTTGTAATGGTTTCCATTCTTTATCCACAAGGAGAAACAAGCAATCAGAAAAAAATCTCTCTGGCCGGTCAGAACTTGTTCATATTTTGGCAAGAAATGAAGATAAAGAGTTATCAGGTGTGGTAGATTATTCCCTAGAGTATGTGTTTTATTTTTATCTTGTGATGAATCACCCTCTGATAAGCATAGAGAATAGCACTTTAAAAATGCTCTTTGGAGAGTAAGTATTTAAGTCTGTCAGGGAATGCCAACTGGATGGTCATTTAACAATGAACTGTTCACTGACACTGTCACAGAGCGTGGAGGGGGCGCACCCCAGTTATAATGGAAGGCTCTGTTATCAATGTCATATGTGTATGAATCTCCTGGGAATCTTGTTAAAACACTGTAGGTATAGGGTGGGGCCAGATTGTGCATTTCCAACGTGCTTCTGGGTTACTTACTGGCCTCACTCTTCCTAGGTTCTCACTTTGCACAACAAAGTTTTAGCAGGCTTGAGTAACTTGGGGCAGAAATTTCTTACTGGATTTCTGAAGCCGGTAAAGACTTGCAATGCCAGTGGCATTTCTGGGCCCCTCCACTTGCCAATCATTTAAGAAATTTCTCAACTGGAAACTTAAGAGCTTAAGTGAGGATCATTTGTAGGTGTCGTGCTCTGCTGTTGTCAGAGCCCTACAACCACCATCCAGAAATGGCTTTGATGTTCTAACATATAGGGTTGCTTAGAGAATACCGTTATTGAACCTAGACATCGCTACCTGCAGGCTCTAGGATTCCCTTCTGGGACTATGTAAAACTTTGAATCTACATAAGCAAGCAATTTCTACAGGCCTACATTCTGCACGGGCACCAAAAGGCTGTTGTGAGGATGACCCAAGGAACCAGCTAGAATGGGACAGATGTCATTCTGCTAATTCATCAAAAGATAATTTTCTTGTTCATGATGAATGTCCTCGAACATTTTGGTTGCATAGTAATAAGGAGTTTCAGGGGAAAACTGTTAATATTGAGTAGTTGTTCCTTTCCTGGGATTTTAATGCATTTGTATGAAGTCCTGATTCCGGCGCTTTGGTTTTACTTATGCCAGTTCATCTAAGCTTCTGATTTTGTTAATTACTGATTTTAAAGCAAAGAAGTTGCCATCATAGAAGAAAATGATTTTGCCAAAGCAAGAAAAAATATTGCGTCTGCTATATAGAGAATATAGTTTTATTTCATATTGTCTTTAAGTTATGAAAAATTTTAAACATATATAATAATTAGAGACTAATTTGGCAGAGCCCTGTCTACCCATCTTCCAGCTGTATTTGTTCCAACTTACAGTGCTATGGACTGAAAGCTTGTGTCTCCCCAAATTCATAGGTTGGAATCCAATCCCCAATGTGATAGTGTTAGGAGCTAGGGCCTTTGGAGGTGATTAGATCATGGAGGTGGAACCGTTATGAACGGGATTGGTGCCCTTGAAGGAAAAAGTACAACTTAATGTCGGATTTTGTAGCCTCTAGAGCTGTGGGAAATAAGTTTCCATTCCAATTCAGTGTTTTTGGTAAGAATATGTCAGAGGTGGTGCTGAAGGCTACCTATTGCATCACATTAGGAAATACACCATGTCTGGTTTTTCTTTTTTTGCAATATTGCTAAATATACTCTTATCTTCCATATAACAGTTCAGAAATATGAACCCAAACTTTATTCTACCTTTGTTGGATGAATGAAATATGGTATATAGGACTAAATATATTAGATACATACTATTTATTATATGCTTATAAATAAAAAATAAAAATTAAACATATGAGAATAGGCCTTGGCCCTTTCAGGGCAAAGTGTCATAGACTGGGTGGCTTATAAACAACAGAAATTTATTTCTCACAGTTCTGAAGGCTGAGAAGTCAAAAAATCAAAGTGTTAGCAGATTCGGTGTCTGGTGAAGGCCTGTGTTCTCATGCGGTAGAAAGGGCAGGGCAGCTCTCTGGGTCCCCCTTTATAAGGGAACTAATCCCATTTTTGAGGGCTCTGCCTTATGACCTAATAACCTTCCAAAAGCTGCACCTCTTTTTTTTTTTTTTTTTTTTGGACAGGGCTGGGTTTGAACCCACCACCTCTGGCATATGGGACCGGTGCCCTACTCCTTGAGCCACAGGCACCACCCTAGCTGCACCTCTTAATACCATCGCATTGGAGATTAGTTTCCAACATAAAAATTTGGGGGGAATATAAGCATTCAAACCCAAGCAGACTAAATTGGGCTATATAGGTAATAGAAAAGACAAAATAAAAGTGGACTATGCAAGACATAAGTTTACTTTCTTTTTGCAAAACAAACCCCCAAATAGGCAGCTCTAGACTGAAATGACAATCCATAGTCATCCAGAACAACCCTTTTGTTTGTGCATGTCTTCCATACGTAAGTTTACCTCCTGTCCCGATATGGCCACTGGAGCTCCAGCCATCACATCTGCTTCTCGGGTTAGTATCAGGAATGGAAGTGAAGGGGTAGGGAAAAAAACTTACCACTTCCCAGGTGAGTCAGTCCCAAAACCCCAAACAAGAATGTCTGCATATTTCTAAATGATCATTCATACCTTCAAGAAAGGAAGAAAAGTTGGAAAGGCAGGATTCACATTATGGGAACCTGTCAAAATATTGGTAAGATGTTCCAAAGATTTAGGCAGCCACAAATGATAAATGTCCATTAGATATAGTATGGAATTTTATCCTGGTGCAACCCATTATTATGTGAACATAATTACTGAATTCTGTAAAAAAAAAAAAAAAAAGGTTGATCCAGATATGAAAAACAGAGGAATGCATACAAATGCAGAGAAATCCTTGGCTAACTCACTGTCAGCATTTGATACGTTTTTCTTATTGAAGGACAAATTTGAATGATGGTTTCTAAGAAAGGCTAAAACGAGAGCTCACATCAGGTTTGTCCAAGAAGAGGAAGAACTGATTTGAAAGGTGATATGAGAGCTGGTTTCCAGTCATTGGTCCAGAGGAAGTGGGTCACTTACATCTGGTGTGGGAACCTAGGTGTGACATGGTTACACCCACTGATGTAATGAAACACAAAATAAACAGCGTCTCCAGGATCTATAACCAACCGTCACCTCTCTAAACATTCAAGCTACTTAAAGGAATGTGCCTTTTGTTACGCAGAAGCTGGAACTTTCAAGTGCTTGTATTTTCAAAGCAAATGGTCTTTGCAGCCATTTTTGTTGTTGTTTGTTTGTTTTGTTTTGGTAGGAAATCTGAGTAGCAACAGACAAGCTAAAATGTATCAGGTACTTACTCTGTGCCCCCTCACAGCCCATGAAATTGGTACTAATGATAGCCCATTTTACAGATGGATAAATTGAGGCACAGAGGAGTTAAGTAACTTTCCAGAAGTCACACTGCTGCCAAGAGCTAGAACTGGGATTTGAACCCTATGATGTATTGTGATAAATTGACTATAATGCATATTCCCTCTGGAGTATTTTTGCAAATTATGAAGGGAAGCAAGGGGAGGGAGAATGGGGTATTGGCTGTCGTTTTGTTTCATCATAAACAGTGAAACAGGGAGAAGAAATTGTCCAGGTTTCACAGTTTGGTACAGATGTAATTGGATCCTGGGAGTCCAGTCAGTGCTGCCCTCACTGGCAGATCACAGCCCAGGGAGTTGAATAGCAGATCTCAGGCACTAGATAGAATGGCTGTCATTGGTCTGGACTACCCCCACCCCCCGTCACTTCTTCCTTTCCTCCATCCCTGAAAACAGTCTCAACAAGTCACACCCCCAGTGGGAGACTTCAGCAACCCTCCCCTGAGGCTGAGCCCCAACCGGCCCCCAACCCAAGCACCTTGCACTTAGCACACCCCTTCCAGATCTCACGAGCCTAGATTCGAGTGGAGTGTTATGGTACACATTGGCCCGAGAGGCGCGAAGTCATTCCAATTTAGTGGTAGAGCAGAGCGCGACCTTGGGAGAAAGCACTACCAGAGAGGGGCAGTTTCTTCCCGCCTTGCTCAAGTCGCATCTTGGGTCCATCCCTCCAGCCCTCCCTCCTTCCTCTCTTCTCAGTGCCCGTGAGGTTTACTGATCCTGCTCCTGTGCTCCTCCGTCTGGGAGAGCAGAGAGAAGGGGAGGAAGGGGAGATGAGGGGAGGGGTCCTGGCAGGGCTGGGAGGTGGTGTCGGTGGCCAGTAGGCTCCCGACTGAGGCATGGGCCGGTGGAGGAAGGACTGCTCACCCCTCTACCTCTTCCTCCTCACCAGCCCTTTGGTGAGTTTTCTGCAGTATCTTCATTCCTCTTCTCTACCAACAGCTATACGCGCCTTTAAGAGCTGGGACTGTTGTCTTCATCTTCCTAGCTGCATGTACCCCCTCACCGAGTGCACAGGGCTGTGCACATAACAGGACCTGGATAAATATTTAATGAATAAAATTCAGCATTTGTTATCATAGTCCTTGAACTCACTAAAGCTGATCTCACGCTGACTATGTATAAAGACACTAATGGAAACATTCAAGCTTTGCTCGATGATACCTGAAACCATGGATTCATTCATAAACCTAAGAATTACTTGGGGGGCTGTTAAAAATACAGCATCCCAGACTTCCCTGAGAGAGTCTTCATTCAGGGGCTCTGGGCCAGGGCTGGGCTTGAACCTGCCACCTCCAACATATGGGGCCGGTGCTTTACTCCTTTGAGCCACAGGCGCTGCCTGGGACCTAACTCTTTAACCCGTGTTCCCATTGGTGCTGCTGCAGGTAGAATGAAACTCATTTTGGGGAATGGCCTCAGCAGCACTTCTCGATCCTTCTTAAAACCCTCTTGTACCTGCCTGGTAACTCTAGACGTCACTGTGCTGTTCTGCCCTGTCTGTACACTGATAACTGTGGTTCCCCAGTGGCTATAAGCCACGTGTCACACGCCAGAGGGGGCACCATGGTGTCCAAAGCCCCAGGACCTTAAGAAGGGAAACTGAGCCCTCCTCAAGGGGTTAAAATTCCAGAAGGGTTTTAGTGTTTGCTGTAAGATAACCTGTAAGGAGGAAAACCCATTAGTTAGTAGTTGAATACCAACCTGGAACTACTGCCAAATCAAATGGACTTTGTTTTCTTGTTCAGAATCTTCATTTGACGTCCTTTAGTGAGTTTTAAGATACTATTTCCATATAAAAAGCTTATAAGGACTTATGTGAGAGTGTGCTTGGAAAAGAAACATTTTTACCCTGTCTTACTTATGTAATCAAAATGAACAGGGTTTTTTCCAGCCTATCTCTGCTATTTTCAGCTGTTAAATAGCCCTTTGATTTAATATAGCACCTAATGATGCCTTCATTCTTCAGTGATCTTAATCAGCTGACACCTGAATTTGTCTTCAATGTGCTTTTCAAAGAACTGGCCTGCCTGGTGCTTTTGATATAAATTTTATAGGTCCATCATCTTCAGATTTTTCTGAAGATATTCTCATTTTTATTATTCTTACTTGCTTTCATATGGTGATTAAAGTAACACAGGAAATGTGTGTGGTTGAGTTCGTATTTCCCAACTCTACTTTATAATTAGGTTCAGACAGATGGCTCCTGCCATACCTAATATTAATAGAATACCAGAAATACATCAATAATCTCTTGATGGTGTGCATTTTAGCTCTAACGCCTAGTCCCATTCTTGGTCCCAAGCCATGTAGTTTTTTGTTCACTTTCCTTTTCTTATTCTTTTTACTGGTAATTTAAAAATTTTATCTTTGTAAGCCACTTGCATCCTTTCTGGAATAGACTAGAACATGTGCAAATATGTATCCTTAATGAGCATGCACAGAGACAACCAAGATAGTCATTTATATTCATCCAGCTTTTGGTTCATTTTGAGTCACATCATTATTTTTGCATGAATATTTCTGTAGTCCTGCGGTCTCTCTATGATAGCACTCTGATTTCCTGGCAGAAAAAATGATATTGAGCCTCCTTAATACTCAGTATCCAAATCACCAATATTCCCTACATACAAATAATTCTTCCCACCCAGTTAGGATGTGTCTTTCTTCTCCAGACGTCTCTACCCCTGTTCACGGTCCCACAGCTTCCTCCCTGCAGTTGAGCATTTTCCAACATGGCTGCCGCCAACCAAGGTCTTACCAGCTCACCACTGTTAGTTCCTGCTGTCCAGCCCTTCTCTGGCCTAGCCAAAGGGAATGTCACAGTCAGCTTGGAGCTGGGAGAGCCCTTGTCCTCCTCCACAGCATGCACAGTGTAGGCACTTCTGTGTGTGTGCTTCTGGTGGCTACAAATAAATAACAGTTGATACCGGCTTTCCTGACCATGGTGAGTTCACAGCCCTTCAGGGAGAAGGTATAAATACATTTTTTTCTACATGATGAAAGAATCAAGCTAATAGAATATTGTCCTGAAAGTACCATGGTGATTGTGGCAAAGTGCAGGATTCATAAGTTTTCAAAGTAGTTTGACTTTTGAAGACAGTGATTCAGTACCATTTTTTTTTTCTTTTAAACATTTTATCTTCTTTTATGACATGTAATCTGTGGTCAGTATTTTTTAAACATGCGTTAGTTTTTATGACTGGAGTGTCAAGTAAGACTTTTAAACTTCCTTGAGTGTTCCCAGGTGATTTCTTACTACTGTCATGGATTCAGATTGCTTAGTTTTAGTCAAAGGACTAAAGTCAGGTGGATAGAGGTTGAAAGATGTGGATTTACTAGCATAATGTTGTTAAAGGAAAAACTCAACAAATTAAATTTAACGAAGTTTATTCGAGCAAAGAATGGTGCATGGATTGAGCAGTACTCAGAACCAGAAGAGGTTCAGAGGGGTGCTCTGCAACACAGTCAATGAGCGTTTACAGTCAGAATGGGAAGTAGACTGCAGACGTGGCTTGATTCCTTACAGCTGAGACGCTCTTTATTTGGACTTGCTCTGATCAGTTTGCAGCCTGTGATTGGCTGAAGCTCGGAGGGGCTTGTGATTGGTTCTTACTCTTTTTATTGTTAACTTGAGTAATTAACAAGGATGGAGGGGCCCCCAAGAAACATTAGACTCCTAAAGTAGGTTTGGGTTCCTGTACATACTAAGTTAGGTTGCAGTTCGTAAGGTACAAAGGAACTAAAAGTGCAGAGATAGGCTCAAGCCAGGGCCTCCTGCACATTCAGTTTAACAAAGGGAACTGGGCTAGTTAGTAACCTCTTCAGGTTTTCCTCACCCAGAGTTGAGGACAATGATAGCTTCCACCCCATATGGCTGGTGTGAGGGATAAGGTCGTCTGGGTGGCCCATAGCTCATCCCTGCCACTTGCCCAGTGCTAAACAGATGGCATGAAGTTTCACGCCACTTTGAGAAAAGCCACAGTGTTTCCCCCCAAACCCCCAACTTCCTCACACACTATTAGGCGCTAACCCTGCTGCTGCTTAAAATACATGGTGGACTGTGTGCAGTTTTAGGGTTTTTACATCTGATGTTGATCTTTAGAGGACATGATAGCATTGTGTGCCTTCTGGTTCCAGTTGCTGTTACGTTTTAAGAGAGATTGTGCAGATGTCCTTGGTCCCGGCCTGGCTCCCTCCAGCCCTCCTTCCACTCTCTTGCCAATGTGGTCTCTCTGGGCACAAGTGTGCTTTGGGCACCTCAGGCTTCAGCCTCTTTCTTCTGATGCCCTCAGGATGGAGGGGGCTCATTCCTCACCCCCTCTCGTCAGCCTTTTCTGTCTGTTTTTGGTTTGTTTAGTAAGTCATTGTGACTTCTTGTCTGCTCTTTTAAAAACAAAACTAAGACTCTTTAACAGGTGGTGATAGGAAGCACTTGTCTGGGTTGTTTTTAATAAATCTCCCTTTGAGCCTTGGCCATGTTCCTATCTGAGATGTCAGAAGGACAAACAGCCACTGGGGGAGCCTGCACCAGCAGGTGTTACGGCCCACTTTGTAAGCTGTTCTCATTAGGCATTGCTGGCACCTAAAATAGATGGCTGGAGACTTAATTAGATGCATTTACTTGCCGAAGTCTCAGAGGCATTTTCTTGATGGTACACAAAGCGAGTCTATTAATTAGTTCTAACAAGGACAATTTAAAGAACATCAGTTAATGGCTCATTGCTGGTGGCAGCCAGGCTGGCAGAATCGGAAGTCCCTGGGCTGGGTGTCATCCTTTGCCCTGAGGGCGGCAAGATTCATGAAGATTGAGCTATTGCCTTGAAGGAGCCTGTAGTCCACCTGGGAAAATTAGATACTTGTAGATAAAGGAGTCGAGAATAATTCAGTGCCCTGCTCAGTACTAATGATTGTAAGACCAATAGACAAACAGGAAAATCCCCAAGAACCACAGAGGCTGGGAGTGTTTGGGTTCACCACAAATCAGAGCTTACTTTTCCAAAGTGATTTCATGAATTGTTCAGTACGCACATTGTTTTGTGGGGTTATTGTGAAAAAGCATTCAAACTCCGTGGGGTGTCTTGCCTGAGACCTCATCACAAATGTCCTCCCTCTTCAGGGGCCCCTGGTGCCTGGCAGCCTACCAGAACAAGGAATTGTGCTATAGTTAAGCTTTGCCCTCTCTTGGCTCTTCTTTTGGAGCCCACCAGCTCCCTGAGAGGAGGGACCTGAGCCTTTCGCACTCCAGATAGATGACCCTAGAGTAGCCTCCTCAGAGCAGGAGGGGCCTGGGGCAGTGTCGGGGATCGCAGAGGCACAGAAGTAGAACAGAAGACCTTCAGCATGCAGTCCCAGTCACAGAGTGCCAGCCTCACGGTCTGGGGCCTTCTGCAACCCTGCTGTCCCCACCACCCCACGCAAGCCCTACTCCTCCCGGTGCTCCGGTCATGTGGCTGCCACCTCTGCCAAGAGCATGGCCCAGGGTCCTCTCCCTGCTCCCCACCCAGCATCGTCAGAGCCAGGGCTAGTGCAGTAGACACCTGCGGCAAGGATACCACCTCAGGTTGGTAAAGAGGGGAAAGGTGAGTGGGAGAAAGCGTTGGAAAGCCTCATGGTGGGGGAAGAGAGAGAGAATGTATACAATGTTTATTGATATTTTATTCACATATCAGGAAATTCTCCCTTTTAAAAGGTACAATTTAGTGGTTTTTAGGATAGTCGTAAAATTGTGCAACCCTTACCCCCATTCAATTTCAGAGCATTTTTATCTTTCCAAAAAGAAACTGTTACTGACGACCGCGCCCCATTTCCTCCATGACCCCTGACCTCTGGCCACCACTAATCTAATTTCTGTCTCTGTGGTTTTGCCTATGGGATTCTGAATATTTCATATAAATGGAGTCACATGATACATGACCTTTTGTATCTGACTTATTTTACAGTGTAATGTTTTCAAGGTTCATCCACGTGGCAGCCAAGTGTCAGCACATCATTCCTTATATAGCCATAGAATACTATGTGTTCTGAACGTGTGCCAGAATACTGTGTATGTGGGCGTACCGCATTTTGGTATCTGCTCATCGTTCCGTGGACATTTGGTTGCAGTACATCCTTCCTTTATGTGGCAGAATACTATTCTGTATGGATGTACCACACTTTGGTATCTGCTCATCGTTCCATGGACATTTGGTTGTTTCCATTTTTTGGCTATTATGAATGATGTTGTTATGAACATTTGTGTATAAGATTTTGTGGGACATATCTTGAGTATATACCTAGAATGGAATATTTTAGTAACTCTGTATTTAATTTTTTGAGGAAGTGCCAAACTGTTTTCCAATGTGGCTGCACCATTTTAACTTCCACCCACAACCCAGGTATCAACTCTATTTTTCTCCATGTTTTTGGTGACAGTCATCTCAGTGAGTGTAAGTTGCTATCTCATTGTGATTATTCGATGAGTTTTAAATCAGTATTTAAAAGGTTGGCATGTTCTTTGTGTCAGGGATCAAAGCAAAACCCCAGTGTCCCTTAATTATAACTAACTATTCTTAGTTACACTTCTTAGAATAATAGTTTTATTACAATTCTTAGAATAATAGTCTTTGGCTGAGTTATGAAGATCTTCCTTTCCCTCCCCAGCTAACACAACATGTAAAAGTGTGGCTTGGTCCGTTTGTGGCTCCTCTGTCTTGGGAAAAAGGCCCCTCCATTCAATCCTCATGTGGGGGGCAGCTCCTCACCCAGGATCAGGGCTTGGCTGGTGGGGTGTGGCCTGGACTTTAGTCCTTCGGAGCTCCTCTGCAGGTGGCTTTGTTGGGGCGTGACCTACACAGCAGTTCCTGGCCTGCACTTGGCCACATTGCAGCCAGAACCTCGGTTTCTATTTCAGCTCAATTTTAGACAAGTGATTGAATGTCCCAGAGCCCCAGTTTCCTCTTCAGTAAATAATACTGATGATAGTATTTCCTTCTTACAACCATAACCCTCTTATGATATTATGATAATTGAACTTTATATGAACTTTATAGAACAACTGGTCCAAGCCCTAGCAAATCAAAGTGCTTATTAAACAGTAGTTAATTTTATGTTTTATCCTTGGAGACTTGGCATGGATATTATTTCTTCTAGAAGAAGGGTCAGCAAACTATGGCCCATGGGCCAAATCAGCCTGATTACCTGCCATAAGCTGAGAATTGTTTTTACATTTTTAAAGGGTTGTGATAAAAACAGAGAAGAATACGTGACATAAAATGTCGCCGCTAAGGCCTGAAATGTTTCTTACCTGCCCCATTAGAATAGAAGTTTACTGGCTCCTGGTATAGACCCTTCCCAGACAGCCTGCTCCTCCCCTGCCCTCCTACCCCCACTTCAGGCCTAGATCTTCCTGCGTGTTGCCCCTGTGTCACCTGCACCTGTCTCTGTCCAGGCCCCTTCCACACAGATCCCTATAAGGCAGACCCTTTGCACCCTTCCTGCCCTAGGTCTTCTGGTGCACAGTGGGAAATTCGCAGGTATTGGTTTAGGGACTGAAGAGGGGAGAGGACGCTGAATAACACTTTTGTCAACTTCATAATTTTGTTTGAGTCCTGAGGAGAAAGGAAAATGACACTTAAATTTGACTGTCCCCATTCATTGCCCCTGAGCTGAGTGACACCCTTACTCCAGATTTCTTCCTGAATATGTTAGTGTGGGGTGACAGTCGGAGTTTCCCCTAGGTCGGCCTGTATGAGGTGGACTTCCAGAATCACCTTGCTCAGTAATTCACGACTCCCTTCCAGAGAGGGCCCTTGGCTGTGGGTGACAGCCTGCAATGCAGTGGCCCTTGGGCACCTACTGAAAAGAAATGAGAGGGCTTTCTCTCAGCCAGGCTGTATGAACTCTGGCTTTGTACCCACTTGGATGAGGCTGGACCCAGAGAAGGCACAGTGACTGTTTGAAAGTCTGCATAAGAGAAGCAGGCGCGACTGTGCCTGCTTGATTCTGTTACTTTGGGGCTTTTTTACGAATTTCTTGTGTCCATTTATTTCTTGCGTTTTTTACGTTGAATTCCTCATGCAGAAAGCGGTGCATTGCTTTCACCCTGGAGCTTTCACTGATATTTGAAGGAATTAGCTGTGCAAACTATGTTGGCGTGATAATGCTTTCATGTTCTTTACTAAACCTGATTGTTACTATTGATTTCTATGAACTTGAGCTCTATGTATGTGAGAAAGAGAGAGACGGATTTGTGGCCTGAATTACTCGTCCTCCCCCCCACCCCACCCCCAAGAAAGTCCAGAAGAACCTGCAGGTGTCTAAGGTCCTCCCAGCAAACTGAGTTGGAGCAATTTTTACTTCTTGGGCCAAAATGGGCAGAGAGATCTTTTCAACACACAAGGAAAAATAGAAAAAAAAAAGTAACAAATGCAAAGGAAGGGTTTGCAACTCACATTGGTTTTTAAACTTTCTATAGAAAAAGAAGATAAAAAAAGTAAGTTACACTTTATTGTAAGTTTTCTTTACAGTTGTCCAATGTGCGGGTTGTTTGCAAACATATTAGTATTGCCCACTGGCAGGAATGGGGGCATGTATCCAAGTCATAATTCTAAACAATTGATATCAAAGCCTACCAAGTATCACTCCTATAAAACTTCAAAGGAATTGTTTATAAATACCTGAAAAGTAAAAGAGCATTTTCACTCTTGGATGCAAGTGGCCCTCGGAATAAGATCACACCCCAGGATGGAGTCAAGTACTGAATTTTGCTGTGTATAATGCAGACATTTTTGCCCAAATTTTTGAGAGAAAAATAAGAATGCACATTATACATGGGTAGTATGAAAGATTAATTTTTGACCACATTTTTGGTGGGTCAGAAAAATGGACGTGCCTTATACACGGGAGACATTAAACACAGCAAAATGTGGTATGTAGTTTGGCCTTAAGAGCAACTCACACAACCTGGTCAAAAGTTGTTTGCTGACCACATAATTTCCAGGGTCAATGTATGCAGAGTTTATATTTAATGCACTTACACTAAAATTGGGAGGGAGTGATGCAAAAGATGGATTCTTTAGTTATACTTTTGAGCAAATTAGTGGGTTTTTTTAAAGTAGACCATATACATCCTCAGTAGAGTCTTTGCTATGGCTGAGCAGATTACAGATGCTACCATGAGTTACATATGTTGTGAGGGCAGAGGTATGTTTATAACAACCATTTCTCTTTATCCAGCTAACTTTGAATCCCAACCATAAATATTTCATAAACTACCCCAGAAATGTTTAATGGCAGACTTTTAAAATACTTGAAGAAAGAAAGCAGATATACTTTATGAGACCCTTTCTAGTGACATGGTTTGATCACAGATCTAGAATTTTTTTTTTTTTTTTTTTTTTACAGATCTGGAATTTATAAGCTAACGATGATCCTCTTACAATGTTAGTATACCACAGGACCAAAAGGAGTGATTTGAGACCTAGAGTTCTTTTTACCATGAGTGGAATAATAATATCTGTGGCCATTTTTTTTTAAATAAATAAAATCATCAGGAAAGTAGAAGGAGAAAAGGTCCCCATCAGAGATGCATTAGACTAAAAGCACCAGAAAACCTATAGTGGCCTATGCAGATGGAGAGGCCTGTTTATTTCAATGAGTAGCTGAGATCTGGTGCAGTGGTGTGAGATGTCACTGGCGTCCTCTCTCGTTTCTTCTTTCTCTGTCCTCATTAGCTTGCATGTCTTGGCTTGCAGGATGATCCTTCTTGGTGCCTCCTGGTGGCTTCTACACCTCTAGGCATCCTGTCTGTGTTCCAGGAAGGAGAAAAGACTGAGAAAGGTTCCAGAGGTTGCCATCCATTGTTAAAAGATTGCCCATAACAGCTCAGCAATGTTCATTTATATCTCTTTCGTTTGTTGAATGAATGGCCCAAACTTGATCACTTTGTCACCTCCAACTTCAAATGAGTCCAAGAAGATGAATATTTTTAGATAGGCATATTGTCACCTTGAATAGATTCCATTAGGAAGACAGGAAAAATAAATACTAGGTAGACAACAAATGCCGTCAGCACAGGGTGGTCATCATTTCAAAATACTGTATATGTTTAGTAATAGGCTTGAAAATGATCTTCTAGATTAAAGATTGGGAGACTGCAGGGATGACAGAAAACCACCAACAATACAAAATTAGTGTACATTTACCTTTGGAGTAAAATATTCACATAAGACAGGAATGCTGGGGCACAGTGATGACTGATCCATGAATCAATCATTATTACATCCCAGTTAGGTATTGGGCTAGGTATTGTGGCAAAAAAAAAAAAAAAGAGAGAGAGAGAGAAAGAAGAGGGAAAGAGGGAAAAGGAGAGGGCAGAGAAAGGATGAGGAGGAGAGGATGGCAGTAAGGAAGGGAGAGAGGGAAGGGAAACCACAGAAATTTGTGGATGTCTAAGCCTTCTCAAATAATTGGTCCAAGGTCAGTTAAAGAATTATGTAAACAATCATACTACCAATTGCTATAATCGAACAACCTTTACTCTGAATTTTCTGATGGCCAAGGAAAAATGGGACCATCAGGGGTTAGGTAGTTGTCATTTTCCACAAAGCAGAAATACACTAGATTTTCTGACAGCATAGTGGATCAGACAGCACGAGTCTGGGTTTGAGTACAAATTCTTTAATCCCTCTAGTTTTCAGCCTTTCCACCTATAATACGGGAGTACTTGCAGCATGGGTGAGGGGTCGTTTTATAAATTAATTGAGATATTACATACAAGGCACCCACACATAAGAATCCTGAGATGAGAAAAAAAAATGAGAACATTTGAAAACAGTGTGGTCACTGACACCCCCCATCCCTAAACAGAACTGGATTCTGTGATACTCTTTTATCTTACAGTGTCCCTTGAGAGCCACCAAAGACATAACACCAAAACGTTACTCGGTCATAGCTGCTCTGGGCAGGGCTGACAGATGATGCCCCAAGGGACAGCTTTTTGGTGGCCAACTTAGTCCAAGACCAAAAAAGCCAGAATATACAGGGAATTGGATGCATTCTGTCACCTCAAACAATCTTCCTTACTCATTATCTCCTTCAGCCAGCCCTGGGGTAGACTTGAGTGGCTTTCTGTTCTAGGCTATAGTCCCTGGTGCAGGCCTGGAATGGATAGATTTGCGTCCCCGATGGAGGGTGAGCCCATATAAGTCAATGGCACACTGAGGTTGGACAGCTTCTGGCACTGGTGGGTGGTCAGTGTGTTACTAGAATTTTTTTTTTTAACTCCACTGCCCCAGAACAGTGACAACCAGCAGCAGACTCTTTTTTTTTTTTTTTTGTAGAGACAGAGTCTCACTTTATGGCCCTCGGTAGAGTGCCATGGCATCACACAGCTCACAGCAACCTCCAACTCCTGGGCTTAAGCTATTCTCCTGCCTCAGCCTCCCGAGTAGCTGGGACTACAGGCGCCCGCCACAACGCCCAGCTATTTTTTGGTTGCAGTTAAGCCGGGGCCGGGTTTGAATGGGGCTGGTGCCTTACCAACCGAGCCACAGGCGCCGCCCAGCAGCAGACTCTTAAAACCCACCGTTCTTCTCCTCATTTTAAACTTCAGTTCTCTTTCTTTATCACGCTTATCTCTCTTGACTAAACTTTCCTAGCAAGGATTTTCTTATTTCTTAATCAGGTCCAACTTCAGATTCTATGGGAAATCACAAGCTTTACATCCATCCAGTGGGTCTGGCTATAAAGACAATTGTTGTTCTTCAAATTGTCATTTTCTTTTCCTTTTTCTATTAGATAGAACATCCTGATGTGTGGCAAATATTTGTATCATTTTCATGATGATTTTTTTGGGTGATGATTTCTTTTATTTACCACGGTTTGATAGCCCAAATGTGATAACACGTCCCTGTAAGAAATGGAAATCCTTCATCCATCTTGGTGAAGATGTCTGAAATATCTGTCTACCCTGGGTCAAGTAACAAATAAAAACAAAAAACCAGCCTGTCGATACTGAGAAAAAGAACTCTCCATGATCAGAACTGTGCTGATGAACTGGGTCTAGATTCCATGCCACATTGCTCAAAATTAATTCATTTATGACAAAGATGTACTTGTAACAAGCTCCCAACATGTAGGCAGTAGGATATAATTTCATCTGAGAGCAATTTAAATGTCTTATTACCATGTCTAGCTAAAAATACTTTATGAATTCTGGATTGTGTGGAGTTCATCTTCCAGCTCAAGTTCACCTTGCTTCTAATTCTCCATCTCATTTTGGTATGTGGGAGAGATGTCATTTTATGTAGAAGGGAAATGTATTTCATCTCTCCTCTTCTCCAGCGATCAGCAGATCTATGCCTGGGGCAGGGAGAAGCTGCAGGAATACACCTAGCAAACACTTAGCAAGTAGACCCTTTCCTTGCATTGAGGATGGCATCTGCTCTTACTGGCTTTTCTGTAGACGAGGAAGGGGGCTGAATGGGTGTTTGAAGAATCATGAACAACAGGGCCTTGAGTGGTGCAGTATGGCAGATCCAATCGGCTGTTCCCCCCATATCCGTTCTCCACACCCTCCTTGTCTATAGCAGAAATCTGATCAACTTTTTCCCCAAGGGGAAGCCAATTCCAAGCCAATCCCATCCCAGCTCATGAGTGAATCCCTGTTAATCTCTGATGGTTGCCTCATTTCCTTTGCTAATGGTTAGTATGTGCAGTGGTAGTTTAGATTGGACCAAGGGAACATGAGAAATTTTCCCAGGCCTTTTAGGTAAAGTTTTCAGATCCTAAAGGAAGCACGCAAGAAAGACAGTCTCTTCTTCCCCTGGATTTTGCCAGTGTGCTTGGGATGGCTGCAGTTGCAACAGCCTCTGCGAAAGTCTGAGGATGACAGTGAAGCGCTAGAAAGGCAGAGCAAGATGGCACAAGAATATGGAATGGTCCTGAAACCACCATACCCAAAGACTTCTGTTTTCTAAGAGAATGTATGTCCTTTATTTATCTGTTAGAAAATATATTAGCTTTATGGATTGAATCCGTTTGGATTTGCTGTTACTTGCAGACCAAAGCATCCTCCGATTATAAATGAAGATATGACTAAAAAGCAGTCATGGAAGTCCTTAAGTTACATTTAAGCCAGTTGTCTTTGGATGCTACAACTCCTCAATTTTCCTTCCCTCTTTCTGCACCTGTGGGTAGGAAGGGCAATATTGGCTAGTGTGTCGATGTGTTTTACGTGGCACTCTTCCCTGTGTATCACACACGCATGTGTATCACACACGCATGTGAAAAATTCTAAGAAGCCAGTTCTGCAGAGCCAAATCAAACATGGAGGACCGGAAAGTTCCTTATTAATGTAAATCAATAAGGGTTTGGTAGATGTACTTTGACAAAGCGAGCAGTCCAGTCTCAGCATGTAATGCAGCCAGTCTGCAGGTCAGAGTGGAAGGCGGCTGCGCCATGCGGGGATACAGAGAGGTGCGATTGGTTGGGGATATGACTGCACCAATCTGCCACGCTATTTTAAATTGTGGGTTATGTTATAAAAGCCTTAGACTCAACTAAGGAATTCAAACAATGATCATTTGAGTCCAAGAATAAGTTTCTTGCTCCAAATTCACACTCAGGAAACGAAAATTTGATTCAGATGTTTCAAATGGAAAATAATGATGTGATTCACAATGAACAGTGTATCTAAGCTTTTGGTCTTAAAAATCTTTGCACAGTACTTTGATGAGAGAGAGGAGTATTGGCAGCCAACTGTGCTATTCCCCCAGCCTTTATAGTACTTACAATGAGGGCGCTCTTTCCTTCTGAGGTTCATAGGGAGAATAATGGACTCTTTCCCCTGACATCCAGAGGAGACCGTTCTAAATTGAATGGCTGGCCCGTACCAACAATACCTGCTATAAATCGTGAAGCCTCTAATTGATAATTAACACTTCTCTTCAATTTACATGATAACAAATGGGTTTTTAGATTGGGCTCAGAGTATAAATTCTTAACTAAAACTAAATACGAAAAATCTAAAGAAATAAAACTTAACTTTAAAACAGACTTTTAAAACTAAAGTGTCTATGCCTTTGAAATTGTGTATGATTAGGAGAAGATGTGCTCCAGTTATGAATGGAGAATCCGATGGAGTATGTGGGTCTGGTGGGAAGATTATCCAAATGCATTTTCATAATCCTATGCTATGAAACGTTCATACAAAAAACCAATTGAATTGAGTAATATTAAAAATGGAAAAACCCCAGATCTAGAACTCATTTGTCTTATCCCCAGAGCTTTGTTCAATAAGGATGTTTGGATCACTGAATAACTACCATGTAGGAAAATGTCAGAAATAGCAAGATTCCAGATTTGCCTGGAACCATGTTGCCTCTAATGTCTCTGGGCTCAAGAAAACACCCAAGGCACTTACACGAGTGTGCACACAGACTTGTGTGCACACAGACTTGTGTACACAAGATGAGGTTAAACAGAATGGTCAAGCCCATGTGGGTTCCTCCATTTAATTTTGATTATAAAGGCCATAGAGAAGCTTGAAGGGCTCTTAGCTGCATGGACAGAAGAAGCTGCAAGGCACAAGTGCAGTAGGGCCACCACATTTATGCAAAAGCAAGACTTACCCAGGTGGACCCTGGGAAATGTTCCTTCGGTGGGGGGGGAGGGCGGTGGGTAGCCTCTCAAACTTCCACTCTCCCTGTTCTGCTCATGTTTCATTATATGGTACTGGATCTTCATTCCTCCCTTCTGTCAAACATTCAAGTATTCTGGGGACTCAGAACACTTCAAGTATGCTGTGGACTGAACTGAAGTTTGAATTTTGGAAAGGGTAACATTTTATGGTGATGAGATACCCAGTTCACGGGCTGCTTTTTGTCCATGATGTGTACACTGATCAAAGACAGAAGCATAACAAGTGTTTTAGAATTAAAAGTGAATTTACCTTTCCAAGTAAATATGCAAAGGGACTGTAACCAGTTGGTCAGCATACGGAGGTGGTCGACACAAGGAACTGGCTCTACTGTACTGATAACGTACATGTGGTGCATGTCAGGTCCGTGGAAATTAGGTCAATTTAAAGAGGTGGTCAATGTAGGGAGGTGATCAACTATGGAGGTTCTACTGTTTTATTTGCATTTGTTAATTTGAAATTTGAAAACATCCATCTTTTTGTTCCTATCATTGATAGCATTCAGTGTCACCCAAAATACGAGTTTTTAATCAAATTGGAAGGTTTTTTGTTTTCCTGAAGAATACTTCAGAGTTTCAACTATGGTAGTTTAATCATCACATCCAAAAATTACTTCTGACTCCTTGTGAAAGTTGCTTGTTTGTGTGAGGATTCTGATGTGGCATGCAGGTGTTATGTTCCTGGGAGTAGCATAATGATGTTGTACAACATGGACATGAAAGGATGTTAGTATAAACAATGAGATGAATAATTAGAAGTGCAGGGTGCCATTCGGATAACCCCAGGATGTGCGTAGGGTTGCGTGGCCCTCCCTTAACATCGTGAGATATAATCAGAAAGGCAGCTTGAGTGCTGAGTTGTTAGGGTCAGTATCCTTATTTTATATTTGTGGAAATTTTGACTTAGAGAAGTTGTTCAGGGTCATTCATTGAAAGTCACTCAACTACTCGGAGTGAGAAAGCCAACGGGAGTTCCAGAGTTTCCTAATTTTTAGTCCGGAGAACCTTCTACTTCACCATACTTTTTCTCATGTAACAGCAAATAAGGTGTTTCAAAATACGATAAGTGTTAAGAAAAAATTGGAGACAACCACAAGAACATACTTTATAATAATGAATATGACAGCACTGGTTCTACAACAGTATTGAATAGTATTTTCATCCCAATAGATTATTAATAGACAGATACTCTTTATCCTCTATGCATATAACAGACCCAGATAGACCTGTGAAGGATTTATGGCTTTATCTATCTTTCTGTGGATATCCTTAGATGTGGACCAGCTTCAAGTGTGCGCAGAGGAAAAGTGAAAAGCGTAAGGTTCAGATTTGGCATGGCTCCTGGGAAAAGATGGGTATGAACAATGAGAAGCCTGCAGGGATGTCACTGGAGAGTTGTAGACGGGAAGAGCCCTCCATTCAGGAGAATGGCAATGGGGGAAAGCAGGATTCTTAAATGGGTCCTGTGTGTATCCTTCTCTAGAATGGATGAAAGGTGACCGGGGGCAGGCGAGGTGATGGTGATTAGAAAACAGGTGCATCTGGCCAAGCACCTCAGGTTGCGTAATTGGCAAAAGAGAGCTCAAAGCAATTAAAACAGTGGAAGGGAAGAAAAACATAAAAGGGAGATAAAGGTAGCTTTGTTACGTGACAAGCCCACTCAAGAATAGAGCAGGTACAGAAAAAGAATTAGGAATGCGTGGAGCTGGAACCCCGTGTTATTAGCAAAAATTGCTGGAACTTTAATTTTTTTCTATTTGTTTTATGAATATATTTTACAGAGTAAAATCTACTTTTAGTTTTTAAGGCATTTCCACCTTATATTTTGGTAACAATGTAGTAGATTAAAGCTAATACTAATTTCAGAAGGGAACATCATTTATTGGGTTACAATCTAACCCTCCTATTTTGCAGATGTGGAATCTGAGGCTCAAAGGTGTGGAGTGACTGGCACTTAGCACCACAATATACTAGAAAACTTTAAAGGGGGGTTAGCTGAATGGATTGAACTGCTCACAGCCATGTGGACAGTGAATAGCAGAACTGCCCCTCAATTTAGGCCTGGCATAGTCCTCGATGTGAGTCTGTCCACTGTTGACCATGAAATAGGGAGCTGTGAAATCACAAAGTACAATTTTATTCATTGAGGAGCTTAACTTTGTATTTGGCACAATATTAGTGCTAAAGGTTTAATGCTTTGACAGTGTCCAGTGTATAATTCAGTTAACCTGTGCATTCGGTCAGCCAGCACACTTGTTCTCTCACTAGCCTGGGTGTAAAGGCATTTACTGTGCTGTGAGCGCATTCATCAGGTTCATCGTGACTGTTAAATGTGGGGGAGGCCATCTGCCTGCTGATGAGACCCAAGAAAGACACAGCAGTGCCCCCTGCCTAGATGCCCCTTTAGTGTCATATAGGCCACTCTCCCCCCACCCCCCAGAGGCCACAAGGACCCACTCAGCTGCTAAACACAGAAAGCTGGGGTCTGTACCATAGCACCTCCTCAAAACACACTGTGGTAGTGGAGGCCCCTAGAGAATGTCTTAGAGATAGACTCCTGACCCTGACCCTGACCCTAGATTTTCTGATTCACCTGACCCTAGATTTTCTGATTCATTTGGTCTTAGAGGAGGGCCCAGAAATCTGTATTTTTTAAAGTCCCATGGAGAATATATAGCCATTCGGGAACCACACCTTATAAAATACTGTATTAAATATTATTTTGCAAGGTTTTGAAAGCAGCATTGATATTAATTCTTGCAATAGTACCAATCCTCAGAAGAGTCATATAGACTCTGCGTTTCATGGACTATGAAAGTCTTGATCCAGACCAAGTTTGCTCTTTCTCCCCTCCCCATTTTAAACGAGAGATAAGCCATTGAACTTGTGGATGTCATCTTGTGGTGGTTACTGTTGTGCTCAGGATTTTGGAAAGACTTCTGTTTATTTGGCAAGCTCTACACAGGCCTGTCAGTCTCAGGGGATTTGTGGCATTTGCAAAACTTACAAGGCAGGCTGCGTAAAAATATATAATTCATAGAGTGAACTATTTTGGAGGCCCCTTCACTTTTACAAATTGGCCATAAAATGTAAACCACAGACATAACATTCACATAACCACAGTTGCCAAGAATGAAGAATCATTTTGGGGGTGGTGTTTAGGGGGTGTTGGTGTCTCTTCCTCTATAAGGCACCCAAAGGAAGAGTAAGTATTCACAATGTGTGTGCAAATGATAATAGGAACATGAAAGTGGAAGACGGAGTTCTCTGTCTATAATCAGCAGATATCTAGGGGGGAAAATAAGGATTTTGAGGTTGACCTTATGAGGCCATTAAAAGTCTTTTCATGGTCATTAAGCTTATCATTTGTGGATATTTCCTTGTCTTTATAGACATTGCAAGTGTATTTAGGATTTCATGTACATTCTGCTGTGATTTACTGTTTCCTGTTTTTTCCCTTTCCTGGTGGAAGCAGTTCACAGTATTCAGGGCTATTGTCTGCTGTGACATATTGGGGAAAGTTCTTCCTGCTACCTTTTTCTCTCATTAGCCACGTTGACACCAGGCTTCCATCAGCTTGCTAGAAGGAGTCCTCAGGAAGCCGAGGAAGCTGTTCTGCCCCTATCAGCTCCCCTCAGCCATTCCCAGGATTTGAGTAATGGTTGGGTAAGGGCTGATCCTACTGGTTGTGATAGTTGACTATTAAAAAATAGCATATTTCACAAGGTTGGATGCATGCAAGACATAAAAAAAGAAAAAATATCTCAGTCACAGAAGTCAAACTAAAAATGTGTATCCCCATTTGATGTTGTGGACTAGAAGGACTGTCCTCTTAGGGATCAGGAGAGCTGAGCTTCAGTCATCACTTCTTAGCCTTTGTGACCTTAAAAATGCCAGACCACCTCTCTGGGCTTCAGCTGACTCATGTAAAATAATTATAACATCTGCCTCACAGGGATTTTAAGAGGACAAAATGACATAATGTGAAAGAAGGTTCTAGGCAAGTCAAACACAGATTGGACGGGAGGTGGGGATGATAGAGAGGGGGGGAGATTTGAATGAGGGGATTATTTCAGATTGCTTGTGGATGTCAAACCCCGTTCTGTGAATCCTTGATATTATAAAGATGGAGACACACGGGAGTCACTTGGACGCTACTAGTGGTCCTTACTCCAGCCATTCGTTAATTCAGACTCATAGAGAAAAGCACAGCTAGAGTGAAAGACAATTATGCTATTTGATCCTATATTGTCTGCAAAGATTAAGAGGGTTTACCCACTGCAGGGCCTAGGACAAGGTCAGCCTTTCATAAACATCAGTCTCTCTTTAGTCCATCTTTCCAGAAAGAACACTTCAAATAAAAGATTCAATGAGTGTTAAAGCAGACCTTTGGAAGTAATCTATAGTTCTACCAAGGGCAGCATGAATCAACCAACATCTGCTGTTGTTCCGTATCCAACATCAGTTGATTTAGCCGACATAATTTGTCAATTTTTAGTGCATAACATGGGTGCTTTTAGAAAATGACTTAAAAGCCCCACCCTGAATTTGAGAGAGGTTTGTTTGTGGTGGTATATGATGTGCCTTTAAAAGACCAACTCCAGAGGCTGGGGGAGGTAGCTCACGCCTGTAATCCCAGCACTCTGAGAGGCCGAGGTGGGTGGATTGCTTGAGCTCAGGAGTTCGAGAGCAGCCTGAGCAAGAGTGAGACCCCATCTCTAAAAATAGCTGGGCATTGTGGCAGGTGCCTGTGATCCCAGATACCTAGGAGGCTGACGCAAGAGGATCACTTGAGCCTGAGAGTTTGAGGTTGCTATGAGCTATGACACCAGGGCACTCACTCTACCAAAGTAAAAAAAAAAAAAAAAAGTTAAATAAATAACTCACTCCAAAACTGTATGTGAAAACACGTTTCCTAGCTCTATGTTCATATCACATAGGTGCGTATTGGTCATCAGAGAAATGATAGCAATGGAGTCACAGTGGGGATGCCATGCTCTCCTTTTTCTTAAATTATTGTAGATTCAGCTGCAGGAAGGACACAGGAATTTTGGGTTTTTTTTCCTAAGTGACAAGTATTTGTAACTATTAGTTGGGAGCTTCCCACAAGACTATTGAAAAACCTATAATTAATATTTAATTAAAAAAACCAATAATCTAAAGGTAAATAACATCTTTGATAATTAGTAAAAGGAGTAAGATGGATACTAAGCCTGTTCCTGTGTCGATTACCCAAGACATTTAGGAGAAATTAAGGGATTTCACCTAAATTTTCTAGTTAATTGCCTCAGGTATTCATTTACACCTTCTGAGATAGACCTGCTCTTTTCTAACAAAGTACAGGAAAAAAATCCATCCATCCCAATTATTGAACTGTTTCTATGGAGAACTTAAATTTTATGTTGGAAGCTTTGTTACAACTGTACTCCACAACCCACCCTGGTTGTGATGGAAAGTCGAACTTACAAAAACTCAATTTGGAAAAAAAAAAAACAACTCAATTTATATCATTAGATTAAATATGAAGCCCAGTTCAACCTTCCTGGGTGGTAACCTTAGAGCTAAGAGCACCTCGGAATATTTGCACTCCAATTCTGTCCAGAGAACAGGCTTTTGGAGCACTCATCACTGGCTTTTTATTTACCCCTCTGACTTCTGTCAGCCCTTGGTGAGAAAGATCAGCTGTAATGAAGATTCTCTAAGTTTCACTTTTTATCCAAATCATTGTTTAATTAGTGTTAAGCAGCACACTGAACCCCTCAGAGCAGTCAGGAATCAATCAATCTGTGTTGAAGCCCTTTCTGTACAAAGCGCCATCTAGGCACCTTGCAGACACAAAACAGAAGATACTGATTGACCCCAAAGGAACAAGGTGTTACTTAGAAGCAAAGAATACCTGGAAGAATTATATCAAAATGGCACAAGATTGATTGCTACGTGAGTCATGTTGGCATTATATTTTACTCCAATGACAATTAGCCTTTAAGCTCCAAACTTAAGAAATGTTACCTTGCATATAAAATAGTTCAGGAAAAGAAGTTAACCTATAATGACAAAGGTTAAAATTCAAATAGCATTTCTTAAGTTTTGGAATATATTTTATACCATACTTTATTCTTTAGTTTTGGGCTGTTTTTATGATTTTATGTTATAGGTATGGACTGAATGAAGGACTCCTTTGGTTATCATCTGTGAGTTGTTGGTCAGTTCTGCACATTACAAATGGAAATAATATTTTTTGAGAATATTTAATCATAGACGCTTTTCATAGTAGCTTATAAAAAATCTAAACACAAAAACTATGAACGCTGAGTCACGGCTTGCGTGGCGCGTGCCTCTCCGGCCCGAGCTACCTAAAACTCCGCAGCTGCCACCCAGAGCTCAGTTCCCCAAAAATCGTAAAAGCAGGAAAACTCAAGACAAAGAAGTTCAACAAGGCTAGTGATTTCAGCAATATGGCAAATTGGCCAACACCGAGTGAATTAGTGAACACTGGATGTCAGAGTGTCATCAGTCAAGGAAATAAGAAACTACAAAATAGAAAAGAAAAAGAAGAGAAGGTTGAAAAGAGAAGTAACAGTGCGAGCAAAGAAAACAGGGACACAAAATTAGATGGTCCTGGTGAAAACGTCAGTGAGGATGAGGCTCAGTCAAGTAATCAACGAAAGAGAGCTAATAAGCCCAGGTGGGTACCACTTCACTTAGATGATGTAAGACCAGACAGTCAAGAAAGACCCAGATCCCGGAACAGCTCAAGATGCCAACCTGAGGCAAATAAACCTGCACATAACAATAGGAGAAATGATACACGAAGTTGGAGGAGAGATAGAGAAAAGAGAGATGATCAAGATGAAGTTTCCAGTGTGAGACGTGAGGGTGGTAATATCCGAGGTTCCTTTAGAGGCCGGGGAAGAGGCCGAGGACGAGGAAGACGAAGAGGATGAGGCAGAGGAAATCCTTGATTGAACTTTGATTATTCATATGGTTATCGAGAACATGGTGAAAGGACTGATCAGCCATTTCAAACAGAACCAGTAGGATGTATTACTATGATGATGGTACAGGCGTACAGGTGTATCCTGTAGAAGAAGCATTGCTTAAAGACTGTATTAAGCGTCAAATTGGATATTACTTCAGCATAGAAAATTTGGAACGGGACTTTTTTCTTTGAAGAAAGATGGATGAACAACGTTTCTTGCCTAATTCTCTAATTGCTGGTTTTCACCGTGTTCAGGCTCTCACGACAAACCTTAGTCTCATCTCAGAAGCACTGAAAGATAGCACAGAAGTAGAAATTGTGGGTGAGAAAATGAGAAAAAAGATAGAACCAGAAAAATGGCCAATTCCAGGCCCTCCTACACGTAATGTGCCACAAACAGACTTCTCTCAACTGATAGATTGTCCAGAGTTTGTACCAGGCCAAGCCTTTTGTTCACATACAGTCAGGGTGATGATCTACTGATGCTCTTGGATGTCATTTGATTGGAATATGCAGTGGAATAGATGACTCACTGAAATGCCATTATACATATTGGAACAAATCATGCTGCAGAAATGAAAGCAACCAGACTGTCTTCTGTTCAAGAATATCTACTCCAACTCCTTGTGGAGGAGGTTGGGCCAACACTACTGTGAAGATAACCACCTTTTTTTTTTTTTTTTTTTGTAGAGACCGAGTCTCACTGTACTACCCTCGGTAGAGTGCCGTGGCGTCAGACGGCTCACAGCAACCTCTAACTCTTGGGCTTATGCGATTCTTTTGCCTCAGCCTCCCGAGCAGCTGGGACTACAGGCGCCCGCCACAACGTCCGGCTATTTTTTTGGAAGATAACCACCTTTGTGATGAGGATGAGAGACAGACCAGAGGACTGCTATGTTTTTAAAGGAGTTGACCATTTCTGTGTAATTGGCCTGGGCTTCATGGGCTACTTTTACTCATGGTGGGAAAGTTAATTATTATTATCCTGGAAATACTGCAAGATTCAGTCTTTTGTTTTCAGGCTTATGTACTTGCGTCCAGATCAATAAAGCAGAAAATGAAAAAAAAAAAAACTATGAAAGCTAATAAATGAGTTCTGCAAGAGTACAGAATATACCAGTAAGATCCATATATAAAAATCACTTACATTTCTACCAATGAACAATCAGTCCAAAAAATGAAATTAAGAAAATAACTTCATTTATAATACGATTAAAAGAATAAATTTGACACAAAAAAAAAGCATAAGGCTTGTAAATTAAAAACTATAAAACACCAATGAAACAAATTAAAGGAAAACTAAGTCAAAAGACATTTCATGTTCATGGATTGGAAGATTTAATATTGTTAAGGTGACAGGAATCTTCAAATTGATCTACAGATTCAGTGAAATTCTTATCAAAGTCTCCACTGCTTTTTTATAGATATTGTCAAGCTGATCCTAAAATTGATATAGAAATGCAAAGAACCCAGAATAGCCAGAACAGTCCTTAAAAAAAAACAAAATTGGAGGCACTTACCCCTCACAATTTTAAAACTTATAATAAAGCTATAATAATCAAGACTGTATGGTATTGGCATAATGATAAACATAAATCAATAGAGTTGAGAATCCAAAAATAATAATAACCACAAAAACATTTATGATTAGTGGGGTTTCAACAAGTTAAATAGGGAAACAGTTAAATAGGGAAAGAATAGTCTTTTCAACATGGTGCTGAGACAATTGGATATCTACATGCAGAAGAATGAAGAGACCAATAGCTCACAACATCTTGAAAATAACTCAAAATGGATCAAAGAACTACATATTAGAACTAAAACTATAAAACTCTTAGAAGAAAACATAGGTGTGTATCTTTATGATTCTGGATTAGGCAATAGTTTATTAGATATGACACCAAAATTATAATCAACCAAAGAAAAATTAGATAAATTGGACTCCATGAAAATTAAGAGCATTTTCTTTTCAGACAGAGTCATACTCTGTCACCCAGCTATAGTATAGTGGTGTCATCATAGTTCACTGCAACCTAAAACTTCTGGTTTCAGGTGATCCTCCTGTCTCAGCCTCCCAAGTAGCTGGGACTACAGGCGCATGCTAGCACACCTACCTAATTTCTTTTCCATTTTTTGTAGAAATGGGGTCTCACTACATTGCTCAGGCTGATCTCAACTCTTGGCCTCCACCAGTCCTGCCTAGGCCTCTCTAAGTGCTAGGATTACAAGCATGAGCCACCACACCCAGCCCCCAAATTAAAAACTTCTGTCCTTCAAAGGACAGTATCAAACAAGTGAAAGACAACCCACAGAATGGGGGGAAATATTTGCAAATCTAGAATATGTGTATATATAAACTCTAAAAACCCAACAATACAAAAGACAATTTTAAAATGAGTGATGGATTTGAATGAAAAATTTTCCAAAGAAAATATATAAATGGCCAATGAGCACATGAAAAAATATGCAGCATCATTAGTCATTAAAGAAATGTAAATCAAAACCATAATGAAATACCACTTGGTACCCACTGAGATGGCTGTGATAAACAAAAAAAAGGCAATAATAAATGTTGGTAAGAATGTGGAGAAATTAGAACCCTATACATTGCTGGTAGAAATATAAAATAGTGCAGTTGTATTGAAAACAATTGGCAGATCTTCCAAAAATTAAACATAGAGCCACCATATGATCCAAAAATTGTACTCCTAGGTATATACACAAGAGAATCAAAAACATGTCCATGCAAAAAATTAATTCACAAATGTTTATTATTCATGGTAGCCAAAAAGTGGGACAGTGTGGGAGCCGCACTGTGGTCTTGCTTCTGAGAATCTTGTCAGAGAAGCACGGATTTAATTTGGTCACATCAGACATTCACAACAAAATGGCCATCAACACCTACGGTGCATCTTACAAGGGCACATGTGAAATTTACTAAATGTAGAATATAAATGTCTTAACATAATAATTAAGAAAATGCTGTGAAGGCTATGTTAACCAGTGTGATGAAAATATTTAAAATTGTATATAAAACCAGCATATTGTACCCCATGATTGCATTAGGGTACATAGCTATGATTTATTAATAAAAAATTGATGAAAGTGCAAACAAATATATCTATACAATGAATATCATGAAGCTTGTAAAGGAATAAAGTATTCATTCATACTACAATATGAATGAACCTGGAAAAACATGCTGAGTAAAAAAGGCCAAATACAAAAAACCACACGCTGTGTGATTTCATTTATATCAAATGCCCAGAATCCTATAGGCAAAACCATAGAGACAGAAAGTAGATAAATGGTTTCCAGGGTACAGGGTGATGGTCAAAATGGAAAGTGATTCCTAACGGGTACGGGGTTTCTCTGGGGGTGATGAAAATGTTTGGGATTAGATAGTGGTGACGATTGCAAACTTCATGAACATGCTAAAAACTATTGAATTGTACATTTTAAAAGAGTGAACTTTATAGTATGTGAATTATATCTCGGTGATTTTAATTACCATATTTTTCCTTGAACAATGTAAATTAAGTTGTTCTGAAAAAGCATAATATAGCTGGCCAAAAAAAAAATTGTCCTTCAAGTACATACGGTAGAACCACCATAGTTGACCACCTCCCTACATAGACCACCTCCTTAAGTTGACCTGATTTTCGTAGATGGAACATGCACCTTTTATACCTATCAGTACGGTGGGCCTAGTTCCTTACCTTGATCACTTTCATATGTTGACCAGTTTGTTACTCCCATGGATGGTCAACTTATAGTGGTTCTACAGTACTTGTATATTTTTTCCTAAGAAGCAATACAATAAGCTTCATGATCGATCTTACAGACTGCGTGAAATACTGTCAGTACCAGTGCAGACAAATAACAAGACCAAGACTTCTCTCAAGTTATGCCCTGAAGGTTAATACCAGTTCATCACTTCTGTCCTTTGAGTAACCTAATAAAGACGCTTTTCGTCTAGATCTAACAAGTGTCTGTTGTCCTGAAGTTGAGGGAAGCATCCTAAGTATTTTGGCGCGGACATTTCATGCTCGCTCTCTTGTTCTCCCCGCAGGTGCTACCCTTCCCGAGCCAGGTGGTATACAACA
Organism: Nycticebus coucang; assembly: GCF_027406575.1. Taxonomy (NCBI): domain Eukaryota; kingdom Metazoa; phylum Chordata; class Mammalia; order Primates; family Lorisidae; genus Nycticebus; species Nycticebus coucang. Next base: position 124,779,854 of record NC_069784.1, read on the forward strand.
GAGTAGGCAAGTGTGGGAGCCGCACTGTGGTCTTGCTTCTGAGAATCTTGTCAGAGAAGCACGGATTTAATTTGGTCACATCAGACATTCACAACAAAACCAGGCTTACTAAAAATGAACAAGTAAGTTGACTCTGCCCGTTGTTAAATTGTATTTTGCTTCAGCTCATTTGTGTAATTGGTGGGTGCCTCACCGGACATCCTCCAGACTACTGCAGATGAAGGTCAGCATTTCAAGTTTATGCTGTATTTTTTACCAGACTGTAGAAGGAAATTGAAGTTAAGGATTCTGCAGTAATTCTAGAAACCAGGAAGTTTCCCCGAAGGGGTACTTTTTTTAGGACCAATGGAGGACAGTATACACTTGATGTTACTCATCTGTTTAGCTAAAATTAGCAATACGTACCTCTCGAATAGCCACACCACTGAGCTCATGCCCACACCTTCTCAAATTGAGCATTTTTTTTTTCAGAATATTTTTTCCTCTGTATTTTCTCAAGGGTGTCCTAAATCTTTATGGTTATAGTGAAGAGAAAATACTGTTTGGGCCAGGAATCTGATTGGGCGATGGGAGACACAAGCTTCCTGTTAGTGTAAGCTCAGAGATCTTAGGCTTTGGGAGCACTGTCTGGAGTATTCAGTGGTAAGAAAGGAATTCCCATTCTACAGGAACAATTGTCCCCAGTGTAGCTGATCCATGCAGATGGACGTGTGAGTGGCTGGTTAGGAGTGCTATCCTCTTCTAGGAAGCTATGAAGGCTGATTTGCTGTATAAACCTCTATAGAGGTAGAGGTGACTGTCTTCAGGGAGGTGCCTTGCCAATGTAGAATAGTTAGGCACGGTGTTCTCACAGTCACTTCATGGGTCACATTTGTCAGCCTAGTCTCAAAAACTTGCTCCTGTCCCCTGAAATGCTTCGGATGAGCAGCTACCCATGAATATATCCTACACGAGTATAGGGAATAAACAGGACACATGGTTCATATCAGGGGGCGATCATAATTATGAACATTGCCACCATAATCTCACTTTCAAGGCATTTAGACCCTCACAAACAGAGGGAATCTCAGTCCTAATTTTCTGATCCCGTCTTTCCCCTTTATCCCGGGGGGAAGTGGGACTGTGGTAAGACAGTAGCGAAGCTGACACAACTTGCTGTAAAGTTACGTCAGTATGTTTAGTGTCTTCTATAACATAAAGATCAAAATGCCTGGTCATCTAAAAACTCCCACTAAAGAGTCTCTTAAGTACCAAGTTTAAACAGTAGTGACCAATCAGCAAAAATTATATTGTTGGTATTATTTTTTAAGTTTTTGAGACAGAATCTCACTCTGTCACTCTCGGTAGAGTGCCTTGGCGTTATCATAGCTCACAGCAGCTTCAAACTCTTGGGTTCAAGCGATCTTCTTACCTCAACCTCCTGAGTAGCTGAGACTACAGGCACGTGCCATAACACCTGGCCAGTTTTTGTTTTTCTTTCTTTTTTAAATAGAGACGGAGTCTTGCTCTTGCTCAGGCTGATCTCGACCTCCTGAACTCAAGCAATCCACCCACCTCAGCCTCCCAGAGTGCTGGGATTGCAGGCGTGAGCCACTGAGCAAAGATTATTAATATTTTGAGGTTACCGCTTGCAGGTTCTGTAGTATAGACTTATCCTTGGTGGCCTTTAAGGCTACCGCATTCTGTGCATGACTTTGTTTAATAAAGTCAAGTGTGCTTTGATTTCCCTGCTTGACTGAAGCATGAATATGAGGATTAGGCTGGTGATGCCCTTTTAACTACCTGAAAGCAAGTATAAATAAACAGCCTATGTTAACGCAATTTTATTAGAAGTATTCACTTTGGTTTTCTTTTGAGTCTAACTTTTAAGGCCTGTTTACCAGATTATACTCAAGTAATGCATGTATGAGGAACCTGTGCTCGGTTTTTCGTTGCCTTATAAAACACAAGTGCCAGATCTTAGTTCCGACTGCTGAGTAAGGGGACAACAAGCAAGAGAACACAAGACAGTGGTACTAAAGGATTAGATGTTAGGATATTCCAGAATGTTCTGGAAGAGAGTACATAAAATTTAGTATTTAAATCTGCCATGAGTTTTGCATAGATGAACCTACTTTGTTTCCTTTAAGGAGCAACCATAAGGAAGTCAAGTTCAGTTGTAGCTGTGAATTGAATCATTCAGATTTAAAAATCAACAGTAATTTACAAACGGAGGATAGATGGTTAGATCCAAAAAGGGTTAAAGACAAAGTCATCCTTCGCCTCTGAAATATAGGTTAGCTCTCATCTGTTTGGAATGGCTGGCTTGTCTGGAAGCCAGGGAATACACGAGACAATTTTGTAAGGTTCTTTCCAGCCCTGTGATTCTGCAATATATTTATATAACTGCTAGCATCATCTATATATTGTGTAGTTGAAACGACTCTGATTCCTGTGGTCAGTGTGAGCTAGAGTATTTTTCATTATTTAGTTATTCCCATAAAGTTATAAGACAAGTTTTAAAAACCTAAGGGAAAGGTAACGATAAGGTAGAAAAAACAAATCTATAATTTTGGCATAAAAACAAACAATAGCGACAACTGCTTATCTGCTCATCTGGCTCTGGCACGTACGAAGTAGCCAGAAAACAAAATGACAAGAAACCAAGTTCCAAGTACGTCATAGCTCAATAATGTTTAGAGAAACTCTTTTTCTTGTTCTGCGTATCCATTTTTTCTAAAGTTTCAGAGTGCATAAAACAAGCAGAGAAAAAGCAATATTATTTTATCTTAATAGATTTAAGAAATAATTTGTGGTATGAATAGGTTCTCTTCTCAGAGACTTATTAAAGGAAAAAGAGGGAAATGATTTAGGAGACTAGTGAAAATTTTATAGTTAGTGGTTCTTTTACCCATAAACAGTCTAACTCTGAAAGTTTCTTCCCTTGAAATCGCTGTTCTCTAGAGTTAATGACAATTCTGCTTCTGGTGCAGCATAGGTTAAACAGGCTCTTGTGGGCTAGCCCGGGACTCTATCCACTGGGTAGAGCATTTCTTTTATGAGAAAATTTATTCCAAGTTCCAAACTCCTGACTTACAAATGAACTTTAGAATAGTGTCCCTTAATAAGACTGGAATTATCTGTACCATTTCATTTACACACAAAAGTACCCTCTGGCCAGAGTCAAATTCACACATGCATTCTCTCTGGAGGGTACTCATCTCAAACACACACACATTCTCTCTCTCTCTCTCTCTCATATCCATGCAAAATCGTTAAAATCTTTTTAATGGAACAAGATACTGAAGGGATTATTAAGAAGGGAAGGCAGCGTGAAGATACCAAATGTTAGGATGCCTATAAAAATCCCCTTACATCTGTCCTTATGGAAATAGAAACACCTTTGAAGTTTATATTTTGGAAAATTCTGCCTCAACAGCAGAGCATGGACAGCTGCTGCTGGCCAAATGTTGGACCTTTGCACAACATATAATACAAACCCACAATGACATCATTTCATTTATGCTCTAAAATCGTATTTCAGTTCCCAAGATCTCTTGGAAAATGGAGATTATGTACAGTTTTGAAAGATAGGGATTGTTTTACAGAAATTTTAGGATGTGATCACTTAAAAAAATTATAACTGTCTTTATCAACAGTCTGATACTATCTTTCAGAACGTTGTTATAAGTACAAGAAAGGTCAGGGTACCACAGATATATCATAGACATATGAATCCGCAATTATTACATTCTTGCTGGAGAAGAGCTGAAAATGTTGAGACAGCAAATAATTTTACTATTTCTACTTCTGTTGAAGCTGAGTTTTGCAAATGGGCTATAGCGTCTACGACTACATGCTAATTGTCTTACTTCATTATTTCATTTAACTCTTTTGGACCTGAAAGTAGACCAGAGTGGATGTGATGAATCCCTATGTTATGGATGATAAAACTAAGAAAATCAGATTAAGCCATTTTCCAAACGTAGTATGTATAATATAATGACCATCTGTGATGCCTGACCTTGAATTCAGGTACTGCTGATGCCGAAGCCATTCCCCTGATGCAGTGGTTATCCGCTGTGCAACGGCACCCCCAGCAGAGCCTGTTAGATGTAGGATTGCAATGGCCCTTTTCCTAGAGACTCTGGGGTGAGTCCCTCAGGAGGCTATAGGCTATGTCATAGAATCTCCTGTCACTCTACCTCCGAATGCCAAACCCATCCCATCAGCATTTCCTTTGGTGTGCACCTGAGAATCTGGATCCCCTGTGACAATGAAAGATAGGCAATACCATGAGTTCAATAAATGTGGGAAATGCTGTGTGCCTTGTCAGAATGAATCAATTCACAATGATTTGTGTACATTTTAAAGACTTGGAGAATTAACAACAAAAACAAAAAAATCTGTTCACCTAGGTTTCACCTAGTGTTTTCCAGTCTTATGTGGTTAGAGGTCATATCACGAGTGTTTGTGACACATTTATTCATTCACCAAGCCTGACTGGTGACTCCAAAGCAGTGAGACCCACAAAAATTGAAACTCACCCACAGAAACTGTGTTAGATTTGAAGAAGCGCTAGGTTACCCTAAGGCGTGGTCATTTGGGTTCTGTTTAATCAAGAAGAGTCGCATACTCATTTCTCATTGTTTATTCGTTCACTATGATAAATAATTATTGAGGAACTACAATTAAGGTGACACTGAACATCAGGCACTATGGTGGATGTTTAAGCACCTTATTTCTAATCCTCAAAGCAACATCACTCGGAAAGAATGATCAGTCCACTTTATAGGGAAGAGTATGTGTAGGAAACTGACTAGAATGTAATGTAAATTAAGAATAATGTGGGCTGGGGCAGCGCCTGTGGCTCTAAGGAGTAGGGTGCTGGCCCCATATGCCGGAGATGGTGGGTTCAAACCCAGCTCCAGCCAAAAACTGCAAAAAAAAAGAAGAAGAAGAAGAAGAATGTGGGCCGGATACAGTGGCTCATGTTTGTAATCCTAGCACTTTGGGAGGCAGAGCTGGGAGGATCACTTGAGGCCAGGAGTTCAAGACCAGCCTGAGCAAGAGCAAGATTCCCATCTTACAAAAAATAGAAAACTTTAGCCAGGCACAGTGGCATGTACCTATAGTCTCAGCTACGAGGGAGGCTGAGGCAAGAGGATCACTTGAGCCCAGTAGTTTGAGTAGTTTGAGGTTGCTGTGAGCTGTGATGACGCCACTGTACTTTAGCTTGAGCAACAGAAACTCTGGGTACCCCCCCCAAAAAATTAGAATTGTGGAAAAATAAGACTTGAAAGTAAACTGGTGTCAAATCCTAGAGAACTTTGAATGCTATGCTTAAAGTTGGAACTTTATTCATTAAACAGCAGGAAGCCATTAAAAAATAGTTCTTTAGTGTGATGGTCATCAAAATCTGCTGGGGGCCTTTTTCACAATATTTAGGTCCCATTGCAAAATACAGAGTTGGATTTGTAAAGATAGAGCCTAGGTATTTATACCTTTTGGGGGGGGACTCCCCAGGAGGTCCTCCTGTACAATTCTAGTGAAGAATCATTGTATGAAAGGCTCTGGGTCCTGGGAAGTTTTCCTTTTATTAAAGCGAAGCCTCCACTGAGCTAGGAAAATTCCTCTTGTCAGGGGAGACTCTCTCAAACCACTGGATATGTTTCTTTCCCTTCCTGAAGGTTTAGTGTTATTGCCTAAGGATCCTGCACTATTCCAGGAAGTGTTTCCTTTGCTTGAAACTTTTGGGAACTCTCTTAGAATGACCCTGCGAGCTCCCTGACTTCAGAGGAGTGGGGACCGGCCCACAGGTGTGGGAAGTGCTCCACCCAGCTCTGCCGGCAAGATCTTGTCTTAGAGCCCTGTGGACAACAACTGAGTCCACTAAGAGAAACTTGATGGAAAGGAAAAACAATAAAAAATTTAAAAACGAGGAAGAAGCAACAGGCCTGAATAATAAAACGTGTTTCTTCCTGAGATTGATTTTCTGTGTCATCAGACCCAGCCTGTTTGCCTGGCTCGTGTCCTTGCGCCCTCTGGTGGGCCTCTTCTTCACGTAGGCCTGGGTCGCACTGATGGCTTCCTGCAGACCATCCTACCTCCTGCTTAGAGGGGCTTCCTCTACTCCAAGGAGAGGAAAAGGTGACCCCAGCCTTCAGCCAGCCTCTGAGGTTAAAGGGCCCAGGAATCCTCCCCTTAGATACTCCTTATTTTCCTTTGATGTGTTAAAAACATGCTCTTTCTTTCATATAAGATGCTTTGCAAAACAGGACCAGCCTTCCCCTCATCCTACCGGCAAAGGCATCCTTGGTTGTTCATTAGTGACCCAATGCAGACACAATTTCTAGGGTTAGAAACTGTGACTGCTGACAAGCACTCGCTAAAGGCAGAGGGACCGAAGTGTGACTGTTTCAGTAGAACTGTAGGTAACCGTTTTCTGCTCCACCCTCCCAGCCATCGTGATGGAACTTCTTTTGGATACATTCCATTGCATAAGTACCTTTTTTTAGCATCAAAATTCATTTCTTTTTCTTGTTTATTCTCTTATTTTCCCATCTAGAACTTTTAAAGAATATTCTCGCTGGTATTTTAAAGCTTGTATTTTTGTATTTTTACTCAATATTTTTACATGTGTTAGAACTTTCTTTCCACTCTTCAGCACATCCCAGGAAAGGTAGAAACTTTATTTTCCCATAACCCCTCTCTATTCCCTAGAGATGTTGTGCAAACTAACCCTTTTCTCGGATCTTAAAAGCTTATGTGCAGATCAAACATCAGTGGGAGTGGTGAGTCGATTGTAGCCGGTGATATGGAGCAGGGCTTGGGGAATTGAAAGGCTTGGGTTTCAATCCTGCCTCTTTTTCCTGTGTCAGTGAGACTTGAAGCAATCTGTGCAGCCTTCCTGTGTGGCACTCTCTCGGTCTGTACATTTTATCTTTGTGAGGATGAAGTGACAACGTGCATGTAAGAGCATCTTGGTGCGGTGCATAGCCCCGAGGAGGTGCTCAGAAAATGGGGGTTTGTTTGGTGTTGTTACATCCTGGATATTATAAAGGTCAATTGCTCTATGCAACCCTAGGATAAGGAACGTACAGTTTGTCCCAGAAAGGCTAAAATCATTGCCTGAGTCCTAGAGAATTCTGCATTCAGCTAGCTATACCTTTCTTGACTCCAGAAAAAGGATTTCTAAAGGTGATATCTTTACTCCACGAATAAGGGACATACATTCTATGCAGGTAGCTGCTTCTGGATTTCTAGAGGATAAAGAAGGCCTGGCACCAGGCTTCACAGAGTTTACCATCTCACTCAAACCTAGTGCACCATAGAAAGTGGATGTCTTGAAAAGATTTCAGACACGGGGCTGTAGAAGTTCAAACAAGACTACATCATTTCTAGCTAAAGACCTTCAAAACCAACTCCCTTCTAACCAGGCCTAGGTGGTGCAGATGCTCCTGGTCTGTCTGGGGACCACTCTGCCATCTGCTGTCTAGTTCATGCCCTCATCACTTGCTGTTGGGCTTGTTGCCCGGTCTTCCTAGTTCAGCTTCTGTCTCTCTACTCCTTACCCTCTGATGCTCTCCACCCTGCCCTCAGTTCTGGGGGGAGAAATTCTGGCTGGCTGTTGCCCACAAGATAAATGTCAGAATCCTTCCTGTGTCCTGCAGTGCTCTTAGTTACCTGGCACCTGCCTAACTGTCTCATCTCACCTGCTACCTTGACGATCCATCCCTGACCTCTGGCACATTGGACTCCTGCAGTTTTCTTAATACCAGTGCCACTGTTTTTCTGTCCTTTACATCTGCTCTTTGCTCTGTCTGCAATGCTGTAAATCTAACTCATACGGGCCCTTCCAAACCACTCAGGAAAACCTCCCTGGGGAAGCAGTACCTCTCTGTCTACAGCAGGGACAGGTACCTCTCCCATGTGCCTTCTGTCCCATGGAAGGTATTGTATGGTTGCACCTGCTTCCTCATCCACCTCACCATAAGACTCTGACCTTCCTAACACCAAGACCCAAATCTGTTATCTCCATAGCTACAGTCCCAGGCAGAACATTGCCTGACATACAGTGGAGATCATGGGTGTTGAATGAAAGGTCTAGGAAGGAGGCCGGGCGCCATGGCTCACACCTGTAATCCCAGCACTGTGGGAGGCAGAGGCAGGTGGATCTCTTGAGCTCAGGAGTTCGAGACCAGCCTGAGCAAGAGCAAGATCCTGTCTCTTTTTTTTTTAACTTTTTTAAAATTTTTTATTTATTTATTTTGCAGTTTTGACCAGGGTCAGGTTTGAACCTGCCACCCTCAGTATATGGGACCAGCGCCCTACTCCCTGAGCCACAGGTGCCACCTGATCCTGTCTCTTAAGAAATAGTCGGGCATTGCAGTGGGTGCTTATAGTCCCAGCTACTTGGGAGGCTGAGGTGAGACGGTCACTTGAGCCCGAGAGTTTGAGGTTGCTGTGAACTGTGATGTCATGGCACTCTACTGGGGGCCACAAAATAAGACTCCATCTAAAAAAAAAAAAAAGGAAAGAAAAGAAACAGAGAGAGAGAGAGAGAGAAGGAAGGGAAGGAAGGCTCCCTGGAGGAGGTAAGCATTTTAGCCAAAGGTAGAGTGGTAGAGAGGGTAGGGTTTGGACATTCAAAGAGAAGCAGAAGAACACTCTAGGAGAGGAAATCAGCCCTGAGCTTTGGTCAGGCTTTGGCGTGAGGAAGGAGCATGGAGGGGTCTGGTCGGCCTGGCCACAACAGCCCGTCGAGGGAGGCGGCACAGGTATGATTAACATGACTTGGGAGGCCACTGAATATGGGCGTCCAGGGAAGACTCGGACTGAAAGTGGGAGTGCAGAGAGTGCCAGGACCAGAGAGGGACTGGTCTGGATGAAGTGTGACGATGAGTGTCTGGGGGCACCGTTAGGACACACTGCACTGTCTCCTGTGTGTCTTCCCACGAGGAGCAGAGGTCTCAGTGCTGATTCTCAGCAGTGTCATTGCCACCCATGATGCCACTAGGCAAATATGCTTGAGCAAGAGAAAAGGCAGGTTGGGGCCACAGGGGAGGAGCAGCCGGGGGACCCCAGGCACTCGCAGTAGGTGCTGAGGAGGCCCCTGCTGTGACTGGAAGTGGGGACAGTCTTAGCATTTGTGAGGCCGAGCCTGGCTGGGAGCTGAAAGGTGCTCTCTGCCTTCACCCAGCAAATGCAATAAACATGAGCATTAGTCCCTTGATTCCGTGTTTAAAGATACGTCTGGAGAGAGTTATACATTGTCACTGCTAATCCACTTTTTCTTGTGAAATAGACAGCTTTATGACTATTATGACACTGTTCTCAAAATCTAACTACTACTGTGCATTCATTAAATTTAACACATTGACATGTGTTTAGAGAATATAATATAACATGAAATATGGGGGGAAAATGGTTTTCCTTCTGACCTGCTCTTCCAATTTTCTTGTCCATGACTAGGGGTGCCTTCTTGACTGTATGCAGAGAAATATCTGAATAAAATTCATCCAAAAATTAAAGCATTAATGGCCTTTGGATTAAACATACATATAGTCAAGAGGTATTTAAGCAGGCACCTTCAGAGGTAAATTACCTATGGCTGTGCTTCTAAAGCTGTAATTCTGTTGGTAAATCCATCAAAAATCAAAATTAACAATGTGACCACGTGGGATGTTTTGCTACCCCAAATAAGCACATGCACAGGGTTCGTAAAGTAAAAACAGTAGATAGAGGCAGCATTCAATTTCCTTTTATACTCAAGCTTGGGACAGGCAGACCATTATTTACCAGACCTGCCACCACTGATAGAGTAATAGGGTTTATGAACTGCAATTTATGTTTACAATTCAGTTTCATTTCTTCAATCACTGTGAACAGGATTATCTAATCGAGGTGATTAGACGCTGGGACTCTAGTGTAACAGTCTCTACAGCATGTACGAGTTGGAGTTAATTCACTGAACAAATATTTGCTGAGCGTTTATGTATGTGTCAGCCCCGTGTCAGACATTAGGGAACAAGACAGGCCCGGGTATTCTGTCAGGTTTGAGACTGTGCTGAAGTTCCAGCTCTGATTTAACTGCCGTTCTTGCTACTGTGGTCAAGGTGTGGATGACGGGCTTTGTTTCCAGTTTTCAACTTGAACTATTTCATAAAACAAGAAATGCTGCACTTCTGATGCTCATCCTAAGCAACAATCTTCAATGTGGTTTTTAATTTTTAAATTTCACAGCCTGTCCATTTTGGTGGAGCCAATTAGAAAATCAGGAGAAAGTGGAGTTCAGGAAATCAGGGAGTCCTAAGAATGCATGGAATTTCTAACAGATTTGACTAAATATTTTCTGTATCATGACATGTTCCAGAAGACCATAAAAGTTAGTTTATATGAATAGAAACTACTTTTTGCCTTGCTGATCACTGCAAATAAATAATTCAGAAGACCACCCACCAAAAAACCCAGACAATTGGGGGTTTGTGTGTTTCCCATGACGTATTTTCCTTATAAATTTTTATAATCAAAGAGAAGATATGAAGGGGTACCTCACTTTATTACCATTTTAAAATTCTGCAGCAGGAGTTTTAATATTTCTCTATATCTCAATAGTAATCATTATAGAAATATAAAGTAATGATTGACCTTTTGCTTTGATTTGACTGGAAGGAGGGGACGGCAGGCATTCTCTCTCTTTTTTTTTTTGCATTTTGGTACAGCAACACACTGATTTTTCCAGTTGAAATGACTTAGTCTGTCACATGGTTTTCATGGTAACAATCAACTAAATTAGATACAGGGCTATAAATTTGGAAGGCACTGTTTTATTTTATTCACCAAGAAGCACATAGATGTTGCACAAAGCCCAGCTGTTCGGCCCTGGTCCAGAGGTAATATGTGGGTTTGGAAGGAGCTAGATGGATAACCTTTAGCTTAATATGGCTTGGTAAATCAGATCCTATATATGCTAATTTTGTACTTTTTTTAATAGATGGAACTGATTAAAAATATAAGTACTGCCGAACAGCCCTATTTATTCACCCGACATGTTCATTTCCTCAACTTTTCAAGGTAAGACATTTTCCAATTTAATGGTTCGTTCACTTTCTTCTAATGAACAATTACTTTAGAAATCTACCTTTATTTACAAGGTAGTGCAGCTGTCCTTGAAAAGACACTTTTAATACATTTATTTCTGCTACAGAGGAATCAAAATTTGAACTATTTGGACAGAAACGTCATTTCTACCTAAAACCCCACCTTAAATCTTACAAAAAGATGGAATTATTTTTAGATGAGATGCCATTTGACTCCAGGGTTCTTTAGAAAAAAAAATGAAAAAGAAAGAAAAATCAGATTTTGTGTTGAAACAAATTACAAGGCAGGGGATGGGTATTTAAATATAAATATTGTATTGCACGTTTTTTACAATTTGAACCTCCACAGGACTCTGGGAATGCCTTAGTAGTGGAGTAATGTGTATTTTATAGGATTCAAAGAGCTAGCACCAGCTTGTCTGTTTACCTCTTTAATTACAGTCACAAACTACACTATGATGTTTTGGTCAACAACAGACCTTATATACAATGATGGCCCCATAAGATTAAGGTGTGTTTATTGTACTTTTCCTACGTGTAGCTATGCAAATGCTTTCCATTATATTACAATTGCTTACAGTATGCAGTACATCCAGCCGTATAGGATGTAGCCATATAGGCTACATTTCTCTGTAGCCTAAGAGAAATGCCTACACCTTACTGTACAGCCTCGGTGTAGTAGATGATGTCATTTAGGCTTGTGTGTGTGCACACTGTTGTGTGTGAACACTGATGTTCCCACAGTGACAGAATCTCTCAGAACATATCCCTAGCGCTAACGCATGACTGTACTCCGTTTGATTATTCTAAGCCCTGTGTGTTTGATGTTGATGAACTATTTTAGAATTCTGTTTTTAATTCAGCAGCTGTGGCCTTCTGATAATAATACAGAACTTCAAATAAAGAGACACCCTCTCTTTATTAAATTGCTGGCTCTGAATTCTGTGCATTCTCTTTCCCAGTGGTCCATTAAGCACAGTGGCACAGTCACTGTGCCTCATTTCCAAACTGATGGCCTTTAGATTCCTGCTCTTCTCTGGCCAGCTGGGGGTCTCTCTCACAATTGGATCTGTCAACTGACTGGTCAGTGGTTCCAGGGGCAGAGCTGGCCAGCCTGGGGGCCCCTGGGTGCCATCTGACTGGCACCTCCTTCATTTTCACATGAGAATGTGCAGCTCCCAGGCCCACATGAGCGAGTGCACCAGAGCACCAATAGCATCTGCTAGGTAGTGTTGACCCAGTGGCCTCCGAGGCCAGGCTGGCTCTAGGGAAGGACAGGGCTCTGACCAGCACATTCCCTGCTCCTGCCCCGGCCCAGGATGCCTGACATCATTCTGGGCTGGGAGACAGTTTTAGCCTTCAAAGGATTTCCCTACTGTGTGGCAGGCCCTGTGCAAATTAAGTGCCACGAACGAGATTCAGCAAAGCAAGTCATTAAGCAGAGAAGAGGGGTGGGTTGCTGCCTCGTACTTTAAAATGTGCTTCCCTTGCTGTTTCCTCAGCACCCCACCCTCCCACCCTTGCAGGGTGAATAGCACACCTGCACATTATCCACAGTAACCCAGGGGCAGGGCCTGGACATCTTGGAGTGTGTTTCCAAACACATTTATAAAGTGGATTGTCCAGTACACACCCTAGCTCTTACTTCCACAAAGCCAAGGATGTATCATTAGATGTAATTAGCTAAGGAGGACTTGCTAGCTCTTTCAAGCGCCGTGTTTTATGACTCGTAAAGAGAAGAGCAGGGCTTCTGTTATCCTGCTGTTCCAGCAAGTGTCCTTCTGCTTCACCCCTGAGGTCCTCCAGCCTCATTCATTAATGCTTCTTCCTTTAGAGGACAAATCTTTACAGCCAAACAAATTGCAGTACAACGAATTTTAATAATTGTAAAACACTTCTGCCGAAGTCGGCGTCTGAATGGGATGGGCAAAGCACAGCCTGGCGGCCGTATTCTATTGTCAGATTCAGGCACAGGAATTTAATCCTGGTTGCTTTAATTCTGAAGGAAAAAGAATGGATAGATGCCTTTTAGAAGACACCGTGTCTGCAGAAAACCGTGCTGGTCTGGCAGTCGGGACCTCTGGGCATCAGAGCTTGCCTTTGCACTGGCCTTGATCCTAGGCATGTCTTTTCACTTCTTCAGGGCCTCTCTTCTTCCATCTGTAAAATAAAGACAGTCCCTACTCACCCCTACCTTGTAGGGATGCTCTAAAGACATGAAGAAAAGGCCTTCTGAGAGGAGGATGTTACATATTCAAAGTGGCATTTGAAAAGGCATTTCTGACCCACAGATTAGCGCCTGACTGTGTTTCTATGGCAACCCTTGAGGGCAGGGCCAGACTCTGTTTCTCCTCCCTCAGTTCCGTTTTGTTCAATTCAGTGCCTGTTTCCGGAGTACCCCTTCTGTTTCTGTACACTGCGGTAGACCTGGGGCTTCTGCAAAGAACACTAAATATCTCCCTTGCCTTCAGGAAACTGTGAGTTCCTCTTCCATTAGAGAGTAAGGAAGGTAAGAGGCTGTCACAGAGCTTCCCCGGGGAAGGTGGTCAGCAGGACCCTCCCCGCCTGGAAGAGGAAGTCTGCTGGGATGTGAGCCAATAAAGGGAACGGGTCCAGGACACGCAAAAGCTGGACCAGTGAACCCCAGAGGTGAGCACAGCTGGAATGGACTGGCAGGCAGAGCTGAGCAGGAACAGCTGGAGACTGGCCCGACTAGATTTGCTTCTTTAAAAAGCCTCTGTGGGTGCACTCTCCCCACTTCTCTCCCCACCCCACATTCCAGGGACTTCCGTAAAATACGAATAGAATGAGAAGCTGAACTCTGATACTGACAACACCATAGTTACGCTCACAGGACACTGGACATTACACATCAGCTTATCCTTTTTTTTTTTTTTTAATTTAAATAATAATTTTATTTATTTTTTTTATTTTCACATATACATGTGCTCATTAGGCTTCCACTTTTTGCCTTCACAAAATAAAAAAGGCTTAAAATTTGAGAACAATAACAGTGTTTAAGATGGGGACCAGAAACAAAAACCTCGCAAAGAACAAATGAAGACAAATACATTCAGAAAAGAAATCAGATGATTGCTGCAACAAAGTATTAAGCAATAATAATAATAGTCATGCAAAGAAGGAACATTCACATTGTCAAATAAGAGTATGTCTATTATAGAATGCTTTGACTCTGAGATTCAGTATGGAGTCATCATTAGCTTCTTCTTATTATGTTTTTCCCAAAGTATCAAAGAATGGACAACTAATATTTATGAATAAAGATAAAAGATAATTTCAAAAAATAGATCGATTAATTGTTCAATTAAATGCATGTTTACGAAGTACCCCTTATGTTTCTGTACACTACAGTAGACCTGGGGCCAGATGAAGTAGAATGATTTTGAAGTATTTCTTCTTTTTCTATTGTCTGTAAGATTTGGCATGAGCTTATCCTCTTTTTAGGGAAATAGTTTATTTAAGGAAAATTAACATACATTTGTCATCTATACAAACTGTAGACATACAAAGAAAGTCCCCACGTATACAACTGACAGAGAAAAACAACTAAGTTGGGACTCGTTGAGAGGGATTTAACATACTTTAAAAAATGAGTTCTAGACATATTTCGAATTATAAGGTATAAAGATAATTAATTTGCTGTTAAGAAACCTACTGTTACAACTGCTGGCAGGCTGTCTCTGGCCACTGAGGTTACTGTGAGAAGAACTGATACTCTCTGTTGACGTTTGTCATCAACAGAGCCACGGTGATAACACGTCGTTAAACGCAGCAAAGCCCAGAGCAGCCTCTGAGAGCCCATGCCTCCTGGCATCTTCATTTGCACACAAATATTCTGAACTTCTGCAAGTATGCTATTATCCCAGAACTAATTGCCCTTGATGTCTTTGCTTCCATTAAACATGGCATATTGACCTGGGAATTTAGACACTGATGATCTAAAATACTGTCCTGTGAGCTCATGCAGATTCAGCAGCTGGTTGAGTTCAGCTTTTCATCATTAGCCTTCTGGTTCTGCTCCTTTTGGTTCCTTCTCCCTTTTCAGGGTTAGGAAGAACCATTTGGCCATATCCAGTGGTACTAATCCCAGGATGGGAAGCCACAGAATCAGACCAACAGGGTGTTCTGTAGTAGGCCTCTGGGAAGGTTTCCTGCCAGGCCACGGGAGCACAGTGACTCAGCAGGGATCTCAGACTTGGGTATCTGGGTCCACTGGTTTTATACTCGGTCACTGTTTCGCATGGTTTTCGAACTCCCTAGGAATTCGGGTCAAACAAACATTATTCACCTGGACTACCCGGAGAATTGAATCAAAGCTACTTTGTCCTAAAACAGTGGTTCTCAACCTTCCTAATGCCGCGGCCCTTTAATACAGTTCCTGTGGGTCACGACCCACAGGTTGAGAACCACTGTCTAAAAGCTGCTGCCACCCTTTGTGATATTTCAAGTGGGTTTGTAATGTCTGTTTACAGTCACTGGATGTGTGTTTCTCCGGTTTCCAAAGTAACTTTAGGATGCAATTTTTGTAGAAGATCAACCTTCTGATATTAACAGTATCCTTCAAGTACACCTTAGAGCCACATAGTGGAAACCACAATTCAGTTTGTCTGCCCCATACCCACACCTTTTGTTTGTTTTCTAAGCTTTTTGGAGGTGGGGAGTAATTCTTTTTTCCATCTACATCTCCCTTCACCCTCCTCCCCAACAACTGGGCTCTTGCAAAGAAACTTTAAGACACTTTGCCTCAGAGCTCGATGCTGTGACAATAGCCCGAGTACGAGATACAGTGGGGTAAATAACTTCAGCCACCTCTTCTCTTCACCTTTTTCATGTCGTTCTCTTTTCCTCCCCGGTAACCCCCTCACCTTCCTTTGTTTCCTTTTCTATTTTATCAAGTATCTCACTGGGTGGCTCCAGTGCCAACACTAGCCTGCAAAAACACAAGATTACAGATCAGTCTGTCTCGGGAGAAGCAGGTGGGCTGTGATGTACCAGCGAGGTGTTGTGGACACACTCTCTCCTCCCTACCAGTGAGATCTGAATTACTGCTGGGAGCAATGTTTTTTACATCAGAAATTTGTAAACAAAATCTGCCTGTCTGGTGGTGTTATTTAACAAAAACAAATCAGATTCTCCTAATTTCAGAACTCCTATGATTTGTACATCTTATTCATGAATGTTGATTTTGTTTTCTATTCTTATTGGCAAAGCAATCCATTTTAATACCACGCCCTTTGACTATTTCATAATGTGACTGAAGCCTGATGCTTTGAAGAGAATATCAAAACAGAAATTGTAGCACTGTCTCTACCTCCTTAAACCCGGCACGAAGGCGGCGTTTGCAAGTGAGAGTTTTCTCTCTGTGTGTCCTGCTTTGGCGCCGAGGGACTCTTGGCCCTCCTCGCAGGCGGCTCTTCCCTCTTGTTCCTACCTTTCTGTCCCAGTGGGCAGATCACTGCTGCTGCACAGCCCATCAGCCGTATTGGCCCCTCTTCAAAGACAAGTGCGATCTGGACTTTCCCTCAGCCCATCTCGTCCCCTGTTTGTTCCGTGTCTTGTCAGCCCATCATCAAGCTACTCCTCCCTCCGCATTTGTCTCAGCTTCCCCCTCACCAACCATTTCCACCTCTCCTGCCTCAGGACAGGCCAGAAACCAGACATAACTGTCTCTTCTGCTTGTGTTTTGTGATGGGGGCCCTGTCCTGGGCAGAGAAGATAGAAGTATCTACTGCCTGGGCCGTGAGGACAGGGCAGACCCCGCCCCGCCCCCCTCCTGCCTGCCCCAGTAACTGCCAAGGGCTCTCCTTGCTGCGAGGCAGGTATGTTCTCCCAGCGAGAGGAGGTACCATCCTCAGATATCTCCTCACGCTGCCCTTCATATGGTCGTATCTTTTTCCATGATGGCCTTTCTCTCACCTCAAAGCATCTTCCTCACTAACAAGGATGAAAGCTGTGGGCCTTTGGCCTGTGGTACTTTTCATCTTTTGATGTAGGTAGCAACACACACATAACCCCCACATCCAGGCCAGAGGTTAAAAGAGAGTCGACTTTCAGCAGAAGGTGGTTGGGGAAGAGGAAAGGGAATTCTTGTTGTTGTTGTTGAATGGATACAGACTTTCAGTTTGGGGTATCGCAAAAGTTCTAGAGATGCACAGTTGTGGTGGTCACACAACACTGGGAGTGTACTAAGAGCCATTGACTTGCACACCTAAAAATGGAGAAAAGGGTACATTTTATATTATAAATATTTTACCATGAGTTTAAAAAAAGAGAAGATACACTTTCTTTTTTTTTTTTTTTTTTTGGTTTTTTTTGGCCGGGGCTGGGTTTGAACCCGCCACCTCTGGCATATGAGACCAGCGCCCTACTCCTTGAGCCACAGGCACCGCCCCGAGAAGATACACTTTCAATAACTGTTCCCAGTCGTAGGAAACTCTACTGTGGGAGGAAGACAAAACAGTCTTAGTTCTCCAGAATAATTCTGGTCTTAAGTCTTGATTTAATATACGCAGGATTTTTTTATTATACAGAAAGAATGCCTTGAGGACTTTGATGAGAGTATACCGTATACCTGGATTTTTTGCTCAAGTGCTTTGTGTAGCTGTTAGGTGACTAATACTGGCGTGTCGGTTGAAGTAGCAAGATGGGGCAGAGGATGTTGATGAAAATGCTCAGAATGAGATATTTAGAAAGGCCTCCCCCAAAGGAGATCTGTGTAGTTATTATTTCTAGTGAATTCTATCCTGTTTTTGATCTTTATCTTCTCGTTAAAAAAATCAATAAAAACAAAAATTAAAAGAATATGATCAATTTGCAGAGGGTCAGAACACCCACAGGGGTGATTACATAGTAAATAATGACCTGTGAACAAATGTTACATTAATTGGTAGTACCTGCTTTTTTAGGATGGCTTAAAGGAGAGCTTCAAATATGCAAGTTGTAGTTGTGGTGACCAAGGAACAGAAGGTGTTTTGTTAAGGTAAAAACAAAGTATGGCCCGACTCTCTGCTCTCTAGGGTATGCACAGCCCACTGGGATCAGCTGTAGTAACCACAATTTTTTAGTGCTCAAAAAAGACCAAATTAGAGCTATA
This sequence comes from Nycticebus coucang, assembly GCF_027406575.1. Classification (NCBI taxonomy): domain Eukaryota; kingdom Metazoa; phylum Chordata; class Mammalia; order Primates; family Lorisidae; genus Nycticebus; species Nycticebus coucang. Next base: position 124,798,049 of record NC_069784.1, read on the forward strand.
GATTATAAAATGAAGGGCAACCTGGCTTATTGTACCCTCCATGAATCCCCAACAATAAAAAATATATATATATATGAGGAACATAAAAAAAAAATAAAATAAAATGAAGGGCAATAAATCTTAAGACAAAAGCCAAAGGAATTTTTAAAAGATGCCAAAAAAAAAAAAAGTTCAAGGAATGAAAATTGATGCCGAAAAGGCTAAAAGTTCTAGGAGCACACGAGAAGCTCATCCTTTGTGTCAGGTGGCTCAGACAGAAGGAAGTGTGCATAAAAAGGAAGATGAAAAATGTCGGCTGGTGGAACAAAGACTCCACACTGTCAGGTCGACCAGTAGGATGGAGTCACAGGGAGGCTGTGAAATCTCTCGAGGGTTTTAAAACTAAGCCAGAATGTTTTGGTGCATGGGATGGTAGGGTACAAACTATTCATTTTCTAAATTTGAGTTGTAATTTCAAAGTCCAAATTCATCTGGAAATTTTTGCATTAGGTTACCTTATACAAACAGGAGCAGAACATCCCTACTCAGTGCTCTCGCCCCGAAAACAGAGTCATCAGTAAACAGAAGGTTCAGGTAACCCAGACGCTTATAAGGGTGACCAAGGATTCTGACCAGAGTTAAAAAATACTGGTCCTGACAGAGGTTGATTGAGTGTGAGGAGAACACATGGTTTGCTCTAATGGTGTGTGGTGGTGATCTGGTCTCTTTGGTATAACTGGTACACCATCTGAGATTTTTCCCAGTTTGAGTGAGAGTGGCATATATAGAAAGGATCAGGAGGGCTGGCAGCCTGAAACCATTATTAACTGCTGCCTGCTTGAACAGGAGAAATGAAGATCAGACTCCTTGCTCTCATTCTTAGAAATTTCTAGAGAGAAGCTATAATATCATCTGAAACAGGACCATAAAGTTGTTAAAACTTCTGTTTTGAAAAATTAATCTGGAAGTTTTGCATTGGGTTACATTATACAGACCAGAGCAGGTCATCCATACGAAACAAGCTTTGTCAGTCCTTTCATTATAGCAGTTGATGGGAGGAGATCAACGGGCGGTGGACAGGCAGAGAACTTGTGCTAGTGGGAAACTGTATCTTCACTCACATGACTGGGCAGTTCTGCTAATTAGCACCAGTGGTCACTCACATAAAAGTAAAAGTATGTTTGAGGTTTTTAAAAGCATGATGCAATTTTTGCAGGGCTAATTACATCCTTATTTGGTATGCATGCTGCTGCTTCCCAGTCCCTGAGATGATTACTTTAGTCACTGTGTATCATAGATATGAAACCCAATTTAATTAAAAGAAGATGATGAGTGTAGGATGCTGGTGGTGGCTAGCTGGTGGTGGGCACAGATAACGCCAGGGGCTCCAGTCAGTGGTTCATCCAGACGCACGATGCTACCTTGTCTGTGTCTGTGAACTGACAAGATTTGCAATGTATCACAAGAATGGAAAAATACGCCTTGCATGCACTCAATACTAATTTAAAACTTGTAGACTAACAACAACATGCACACACAAGAGAACAACTCAGTTAAATCCAAGAAGAGGGAGGAGGGGAAGCAGGTTCCTTCCTGGTGGGAACCATGTGCAGATGTATGGCTCATCTGTGTGAAGGGCACAACTACAACTTTGACTTTACCTTACTAATGCAAACAGTGGAACCCACCTGTCTATACCCTCATGTTAACCAGACATAAGAAAGGGGAGCCTTACCCTTGAGCAGTGTGTTTTCCAACGTAGTAATATTCGAGGGACCCAGAATATCATTCATACATCCTGGGGCCTAAAATTCCACTGTCATTGTTTTTGTTTGTTTGTTTGTTTTGGATTCTTCTCTCTGAAGATTCTCTTTTAAAGTGCAAATAAACTGGGGACAGCATTATATGAATTATACCCAGAAAGGATTGGTGACTTGATACGTCTCCTGTCCTTGGATGACAGAGCCCAGTGACACTGGCAGAAACGTAAGACTGAGAAGCAAACACCTGGGCATTTGTTAAACACCTGCCGTGTGCCACCCACTGTGCTAGGCTCCTCCTAGCTGCAGAGGCTCACAGTCCGATGGGAGAGACAGGAGGGTCAGTACAGTGTGGGACAGAGGGCCTGGGACACAGAGGGCAGGATGAATGCTTGCATAGGTATTAATTGCTGCAGGATGTGGCTGTGGCTCCAGGCTGGGTTCAACTGGAGAGAGGCAGGGGCAGGATCCAGCCAGTTTGTTTTCTCTGAGTTCTTTCTTCTCCCTGACAGAGGCTGGACACCCCCATGAGAAGGTCACAAGGTCACAGGGCTAGCAAAGCCTGCGGCAGCCTCAGGAAGTTGCCAAAGTCTGGCCTCTGCCCAGGGACTGAGGTGCCCTCCCCAGACTCCTCAGGGCCTCTGCTTTCAAGCAGTGCAAAGAGATGGGGCTGTGGAGATTATTAAGAAAAATTTAGCCAATCTAATCACTTTGCCTGAGGAAGACCTTGCTCTTGGGCCAGCACCTGTCTCATCTTTTTGTGCAAGAAATTAAAATGGAACACCTGGCTGTTTTATTTTTATCTGAAACCACTCCCTATTACTTGTTTTTAAGTATATCCTACACATTATTCCGTTTTCCTACTTACCGCAACTCTGGACCTCACCTTTCCGTGATTAAGAGCACAGATTCTGGAGCCAGACCACCTGGGTTCACATCCTGACTCAGTCACAAGTCATTCACCTGCTCCCTGTCTCAGTTTGCAGGGCAAGTGCACGCCAAGTTTCTGTATTAGCCACTGGCAGCACAAAGTCCAGTAGAGCATGGCCCTATCCCCAGGAAACCTACCGCCATGCTGGGCACAGTGGCTCACACCTGTCATCCCAGCACTTGAGGAAGCCAAGATGGGAGGATAATTTGAGACCAGGAGTTTGAGACCAGCCTAGGCAATACAGGGAGACCCCATCTCTACAAAAAGTTATTAAAATTTTAGCCAGGCATGGTGGCATAGCCTTGTGAGGCTGAGGCACAAGGATTACTTGAGCCCAGGAGTTTGAAGCTCCAGTGAGCTATGATAATGTCACTGCACTCTAGCCTGCGTGACAGAGTGAGACCCTGTCTCTAAAAAAGAAAAAAACAAAAAGAAACTTATTGCCTAGTGAGAAATCAAACATCATTTTTGCCTTAACATTTACAAAGAACATGGTCCTGCCTGGTAATAAATAAAAATATCCATTGGGAAACCCCACTTGTTTATTAAAGCATTCATTGGCACCTTAGCACCTGGGGTCATCCTTTGATTATACAGTTACCTGGAGGGGAAACATTGCCCACATAGGCCCTGTTTCCCTGCAGAAGTGCTGGGTTGTAATGAGCTTCATGTTTGTGTGTTAGGTTTGGAGGAGACCAGCCTGTCTACATCAACATCATTAGAGACCCCGTCAACCGGTTTCTATCTAACTATTTTTTCCGTCGCTTTGGAGACTGGAGAGGGGAACAGAATCACATGATCCGCACACCCAGCATGCGGCAAGAGGAGCGCTATCTGGTAAGTCACAGTTCCTGTGAGGGCTATTCACTCCTGGCCCTGGGAGCTGCCCCCCTCCCCGTCCATGGCCTTCCCGCCTGGCTCCTCCAGGGAGCTCAGTGTGGAGAGGGCGCTTCCTCATGGAGGAAGTTTAGACCGGTGAAAACTTGTTCCAGATGACCCAGATCCTAACAGACACTCTCTCAAGTGATTTTCTAATTTTATTTGGCTCAGTTTGTCTTTAGTGCTAGGTTTTGAGTCCCGGAGGAGAAAAACATCTTTGCATTTGTTCAGCTCCCTAAGGCTTCAGTGAAATATTTACATGGTATATATATTTAAAATGGCAAAAACCCTAATCTTTTTCTTTAAATTATCTATTATGAATATAGCTTTGTGGTTTTTATGTGTGACAGGTACGTATTCAAAGTGTACAACCACTTCATAGAGGAATGATGTCTTCTCAAATTATCTATTAGTTTTGAATTTTGATTAATAAATTTGTGTTCTTGTAAAATCAGTACCTTCCATTTAATCAAGATTATTACTCAAAGTTCTGATTCAGTCCTAACACTAAGAAAATTAGAACCAAATGATAGCAGAAAATACTGAAAAACCACTTTATGGAAACAAATCTTAGGAATACCAGTCTTCAGATATTAATGTAAGAGTTCAGGGGAATTTGCTGAAGTTTTTCTACGTTATCAAGCTTCTTTTTCTTATTCCTTGTAACACAGCCTTTGCACATACACACAAATAATAAGTCGTAATCATTAGAGACAAAAGTTGCACAAAAGAAAGAATAAAAATCATGGTTTAAGTTTTTTTTTTTTTAGCTTATAAAATGTTAAAAGTTGGTGGTAGAGGCAAGTCCTGTATTTTTGAAGAGCTGATAAATGCCTTTATGATGTGACTTGAAAAATTCCAGGGAAATTTCCCTGCCTGGAATTCTATCCTCAGAGATCGGTAGGGACCCCTTTCCAAAGTAAGTACTGTATTCTGGAAGGCTCTATGTCAGATGAGCTCAGCTGATAAATGCTTGGCAAAGCCCCAGCAGGGTGGCAGCAGGCTCCCCAAGGCTGCAGAGCAAAAAATTGGGGAGCTGGGATAGAGAGGAGGAGGGCCAGGGGCAGGGGACATAACTCTTTCACAATCTGGCCCCAGCCTGACCCTGTTAGAAGGCTGTTTTCTTGTTCAAAGGATAGTTTGTTTATTTGAAAGAAGATGGTCTATTGCATTTTTTTTTAATAGCTGCAACTTTTTATTCTATCTCCTTGGTTCCATTAGACTCTTGAAATTAAATTGCCCCCTTTCAGAAGAGCCTATCCTCATTTTGGCAAGCCTGGGTGGGGAGTTGTTTATTCAAAAGAGGGTGTTGTTTGTGTCTCAGTGGGGCATAGGCAGCTGTGAGGAGACGGCTGTCCCCTCAGCAAGGCTGTGCCTATGGGCCGGTCCTTCCAGGGGTCCTGACCAGGCCACACATACCGCCCCCTTGGGAACCATGCACGGAGGCCCGTCCCTGCACACTGCACGCACAGGGCCTCAGGTACTGGGCTGAAATGGATCTACTGATTTACCACATTATTCTAGATCCAGTGCTCCGAAGCCCCTTGCTTTACCCAGTTGCCAAAAATGGGGCAGTTCTGTTCCTGGCCCCAAGCCTTGCAGAGCTGCTTAGCATACAGCTGAGAGGAGGCCTCAGCTCTGAGGGTGAAGTAATATCATCTTGTGCTGCCCTGTGATTTGGAAGAAAATGGGAAGTGGGAAGTGACCCTAGGATTTGAGGGCCACTGTTGCTTTATAGGTGTGGGGACAGGGCTGTGTGCCCAGGTGGGGTAAGCGCCCCTCCACTGCCTACTTGGACCTTATAGCCCTGGGCCAGGTTCCATAAACAAAATCATTTTATGAACACCGCCTGTCTATACAAAGACATCGCTGTCATAGCAATTTGTTTTCAAATATTTAAGCATTTTTTAACTATCCTCCATATTTTCTGGAAACAACTAGCTCTTCTAAAACTGTCAATTTCTTTCCAAACTGTTTTTCATTTGCATTTACTGGAAAATAATTTTTAAACAAATTAGTGCTAGCCCAGATAACAAATTCAATGTAGAGTGACCATAACCTGAAAAGGTAGTTGTCTTAGGCTCATTTCTCTTTGTCCAGAGCCACCGGCTTCCCAGTGCGGAGGTGGCTGCCTCTGGTTTGGGTGTGACAGTCCTCTGAGCACGCTTGGATGCATCTCAGTACCTGAGACTCTTCTCCAGATGGGTCCAGGTTCCCTTATTACCAGGGTAGGAGACTCCCTGGCACACACACCGTATTTAATGAGGCTGAATGACTTCTAATGAAAAGCAACTGTTGTCATTTCCAAGCCAGGGAGGCAGTCTCATTCCTGCCGAAGCCACTCCCTTTCCTACACTCTGAGCTTCCATGAAAGTGGATTTGTTGTGCTGTCATTTTTATTTTGCCAGTTACACATGTGACTCAGTCTTGCGCTTTGCTTAGAACCTGGCCTTAGAAACTCTCCTGGGGAAATTTTCTGCTTCGATAGCGCTTTGCACTTTCAAACTCGGAAATGTGTCAAGTTGCACAGCCTCCCTTCCCTCAACCCCCGCTGGAAGAGCAGTGTTCCCAGGGAGAACGCTACCTCTGTGACTCTGTATTCCGCTGGCTGTGAAGTGTGGAAAGTAATGCATATTTAAAAGAAAAGATGCGTAATTTACAGCTTCTTAATTCATAAAGAATTCTGTGAATCATGTTGGCCCTGTTGAATTCTGGAGAAGGCTGAAAATTGGCCAGAGTCAGCAGAGGTTTTCAGAAAGCTATGCATTTTAAACTGCTTGAAAGTTTTGGACTCCGAATGTCCTTTAACTTTGGAAGTATACATATGAAATTCTGGTGTATGGAAATTTCCACTCTATCCTGACCAGCCAACGGTGTCCTGTGAATGAAACCATCATTCTTCTTAAAGAGAGAAAGTGAATAAGGGATTTGGATTGCCGGCTTTCTAAACGATTCAGTAAATATCTATGCTTTCTAAATCTTGGAAGGTAAGAAAATAATGCTTTTCATTTCCAACTCTGTCAAATTTAGCTTCTAATACCAAGTCAAGTTAGGGGCTTAGGACATGATATACTTTTATTCCTCTCTTAGCTGCCCTAGCTGGGTGACTTGGCCAGTGATTTAACCTCTTCCAACCTTTCTTGTGTCGCCCATACAATGGGACCATATCATCTGCCAAGCCAGTGTCACAGGGTTGTTGGGGGAGTCAACTTAACATTCTTACACAGCAGTGCTTTGGAAGATCTGAATCTCTAGAACATACTTCAGCATTGATGCTCTCATGCCCTGGGCTCCATGTGACCTGAAGGGGCCATTTTTTCCTGTCGACATGGAACTTCTCCCCTCGGGGAGCCAGCACGGGCTGCTGTTTGCATGGGGCTCAGGACACGTTGGGCCCTGAACCTTCATGTCTGCCTCTAGTGAGGTCTCAAATTGCCTCACTAGACCCTTTCCCCCAGGGAACTCATTTCTGAGGAAACTGCCTCTCTGTGTGTTCCCAACAGCTGGAGATGCGTTTTGATCCCAGCCCGTTGGCATACATTTGTCCTGTGTTTATTTAGTTGGAAACCTAAGCTTGCGTAGGCCCTGGGTTATAAAGTCATCTGAGCACACGTGGCTCCCCGCTGAGCCCAGCGCTCTGCCAGGCTGAAGTGAGCTGTCCAGAGACGCGGCGGGTGGGGGAGCCCCCACTTCAGAGGCAGCCTTTGGAGTCCATTTGTCCTGGGATGTCTAAAGCAGGAATCACAGGTGGTTTTAGGACCAAAGGCCACCTCTAGAGGTTAGCAAGACCTGAGGCATCCCTAGGGGCTTCAGACAAACGGAAGAAGCTGGGTGAGGTAGGAGCCAGGGAGGGGAGGAGGGGACAACAAAAGGATTGGGGGATTTTAGAAAGAGGCTAGAGTGCCACCAGCTGCTGCCTGCGCTTGGCTGCCATGATACAGCAGTAGCATGTGTGTGGCATATCACAGGGGTCAGCGTGCTTTCCATGGTTATTAGGGCATCCACCCTCACAGCCCCCCGTGTGGGGACTGCCCTTACAGACAGGACTATGAGCTCAGAAAGGCTGGGGGTAGGGTGGAGGTTCAGACCAGGGAAGGACAAATAAAAGGGCAATTATCAGGAGGTGCATGGGACTGGGGATAAAAGGACCACAGCAGCCAAGGAAGACCAGGACATGCCAGGCAGAGCCAGGCCCCATGGGAAGCACGTAAGCCACGGAGCAGGCAAGCTGGAATCGGTGGAGAATTGGGGCCAGTTCTAGTCAGCAAGTGTGTTGGTGGCCCAGGCTACCCAGGGCTTCTAGCTCCCTCAGCAGCTGACTATCCCCTCCCCTCTGTCCGTGGCCTTCCCCACCAGCTGCCTGCTGTCCTCTACAGCTCACCTTCAATCTCCCACTCAGTCACTCTGTCCAGTATCTCCAGATCATGTTCAGGGGCCACTGAGACTCATGTCTTTCCTGCTATGGTCAGATGGAGAGGATGGGGTGTGGCCACCTATACGCGAAGTGCCTGTGCTAGTCTCCCATTGCTGCTCTGATGATGGATCACACACCCAGTGGCATAACCAACAAAAATTTGTTACCTTGACATCCCATAGGTCAGAAACCCAAAATGGGCCTCACTGGGCTAAGCTCAAGGTGTTGGCACGGCTGCACCCTGGGCAGAGTCTCTAAGGGAAGGTTCGTGTCCCTGCCCACTCGGGTGGCGGACAGAATCCATTTCCTTGTGCTTGGAGACCTGAGATCCCATTTTACTGGTGGCCATTGGCTAAGGGCCATTTCCATTTTCTAGAGGCCATATTCCTTAGATCATGGCCGCTGCCTCCATCTTCAAAGCCACCACCAGGGGGTTGAGTTCCTCTCCTGCTTTAAATCTCTCTTCTTCCATCACATTTCTCTAATCCACATGAGGAGGGCTCTCCACTTTTAAGAACTTATGTCATTACATTGGCCCCCCCAGATAATCCACCATACTCTTCCCCCCTCAAGGTCTGTAACCCTAGTCACATCTGCAAAATCCCTTTTGCCATGTAAAGGTAACACATTCACAGGTCCCAGGGATTAGGACATGGACATCTTTGAGGTCCATTATTTTGCTTACCACAATGTCACCAAGGTCTACTCAGAGGGGGGCCAAAGAGGCTGTGGGCAGGACAGGCATCCTGACCTGTGGCTCATTCCACTCAAAGTGGGGGAGCCCGTAGCTGCTCACCACTGTGCAAGCTTCCATGCAGCAGCACCAAGCTATGGTGTTCCTGCTCTTGGTCTGCAGATCCCACTGTCCAGTCATACATTTTGCTTTTTCTCCTACCAGTGACCCATCCATCCATCCATTATTCATTCACTCAATAAATATTGATTTAGTACCTCCTATGTGACAGGCACTATGGTAGGAGCTCGTGGAGCTCAGAGAAGTGAATGTTGGACTGAGATCTGAAGGGCAGGAAGAGAAGGAAAAACATTCAGGATAGGGAACAGCAGCTCCAAAGGCCCTGTGGCAGGAAGGAGGACCATGAGTGGGGAAGACCCAGAGAGGCTGTGACAAGGAGCACTGAGGAGGGAAAGAGCTGGGTCCAGTCAAGGGAGTAGACAGGGGCTGGACCCCAGACAGCTGCCCAGGTCCTGCTGAAGATCCCTGGAAGCCGCTGAAGGGTTAAGGCATGTTAACAGGGGACTGTTACATTTGTGGAAAAAATCGCTTTCACTACCACATACAGAGCAGAGGGGGCCTTAGGTAGATGCAGACAGGCCAGCGATCCAAGTAGGAGACACACGGAGGACGTGGACCGTGTGTGAGGAGCGGCTCCGGTGGGGTCGAGGGCAGCGGTGGGGAGCATGGACTGAGGCGCGTGAGGCCTGTCACTCTTCTTCCAGCTGCTTGCTGCCTGGTTGGCAGTGAAGAGTCCCAACGGGATGCGCCAAGCTCTGGGGAGATCATAGCTCAGGCAGCCACACGGAGTCGCTGGAGTTGCCCTTGGCTGGGCCATGTTTAATTAGCAAAAGAATGAGGCAGACACTGCAGTATGAGAAATGACGCAAGGAAAGAAGTCAGGGAGAGTTGGGGTCATTGGAAGCGACTTTTCAGAAGAGAGAGGTGGACACTGAGTGTTTAGGGGAGGATACAGACAGGACAAGGTAAGGCTCAGGGTGAAGGCAGGAAGGGACTGTTTCAGATGAAGTGACATTTTAAAAAATGTGCAAAAGCCTGAGGGCTCCAGGCTTACTCTGGTGAACTGGCCATTTGGCCGGAGCAGAGGGGCGAGGGGGTGAGGAGCTGGAGACAGTGAGACTTTCCTTCAGATGTCCCTGTAGATGCAGGGGTGGGAGGGAGCAAGCCCTGCTGTGACGGCTGCCCGGGTAAGTTGTCCCAACCTGCTCTCTGGATGTGAGATCCCCCTGGAGGACACCCCACCCCACCCCCAGGGGCTGCCAGAGCACAGCCAGGTACAGTGCGCCTGCCACTGGCCACCTGTCAGCTGAGTTTATCACTGTTCCTCCCCACCCCCGTGCACAAGTCAGTGGATGACTGCAGCTGTGTCTCCACAGGGCACAAGGTAGCTCCGCTGCCGGGGCAGGTGGCTGTGGTTCTCAGCCTCCACCACTAGCCACTCATGGGAGTCACCTGGTGAGCTTTACAAGCTCCTGATGCCTGGGTCCTACAACTGAAGATTCTGCTTTAATGGATCTAGGGTGCAACCTGGGCTTTGGGATTTTCTTTTTAAAAAGCTCCACAAGTGATGCCAAAGTGCACTAGATTTGAGAAATACCAAGACATTAACAACATCCACTTTTGGCTGTATCTGCAGGAGCTGTTTTCACTGAGAGAAGCATCTCTACCCATTTGGAGAAAGGCGTATATGCCTGACTCGTAAAATTTTTATTTGTTAGGCTTTTAATTGGCATATGCAAATAAATGTCATTAAGGAGGCCTGATGTTATAGTGCAATTTTTGTTTTATTTATGAATATTCTGTATATGTCTTAAGTCAGACTTTTCTTTTAAAGTTGAAGTGAACTAAGAAAATGCCAGGAAGGCTATGTTAACCAGTGTGATGAAAATGTGTCAAACGGCCTATAAAACCAGTGTATAGTGCCCCATGATTGCACTAATGTACACAGCTATGATTTAATAAAAAAAAAAAAACTGAAAAAAAAAAAGTTGAAGTGGATAAAATGTATTGTCTAGAAATCAAAGAGTATATTATACTCTGCATTTCAGATCTCATTTTAGGAAGCCATGCTTTAGGCAGTAAAACAGCGAGCACTTTGATGAATAAAATATTTTAGCATATGGACATCTTTTTATTAAGGTTGACAAGGCACTTGGAATTCATTGCTATTGCTTCAAAGAGACAGGTGGCATTCTTTAAATGCAGGCCAACTCATACAAAGATGTATAAATGCTAAATAAAAAGATGTGGATGAACACAACTACACTTTAAATGCAGTTAGGAAATGTTCTTTAAATGCAGTCAAGAAGCTTGCTATTCAAAGCAGCTATGGGGTGAAGTTTTATATAAAGTGAAAAACTAATGACTTCATTTATCGATGTTAAAACTTTGAATTTCATACCCTACACTTGTTTTGCAGAAGTTGGCATACCTCTGTATAGTTGTCCTCAATTGCTTTGCCATTTGTAATATTTTTTCTCTGCCCAACTGTTTTACATACACAGTATAAATTCCCCTAAGGCTGAGTGACCTCCAAAAGTGTTCTTCAAAATATTTTGCAAAGTCTAAAGACAGGAAAAGTAAGTGTAAAACATCTAAGAGATTTATGGGAATCTCAGCTTGAATTCTAATTGCAAGTGCTTATGAAAATGTTAATATTAACATGAAATAGCTGGCAGTTTTTCTAATAAATGTAAATTGCATTAGAGAGGGTGTAATTGGAAAAATATTTTCTTCACTCGGCCTCTCTCAAAACAAGTCTCGGTAATATTTCTTAGCTGCAGCAGCCTTGCCCTCTAATGGCTGGAAACTGAAGGACAAGACTAAAATACTTTTGACTACGAGGAAGTTAGAAAATAAGAGGGACTAGATGAACATTGGTCACCATTTTGACAAAGTGTGGGGCATGATGTAGATGTTAGTATGAGCTTATTATTAAAAGGAGACAGCTGTGTTGGGACTGGAGGCCAGGGAGCCAGTTTTGCTGAGTGCCTTGGAGGTCAGGACAATCATGGATAGAAACATGTATTATTGATTAGTTACTTGCTCTCCCAAAATGCAATTGAAAGCTCAGACTTGCCTTATAATGGTAGGACGTTTAAATGCTTGGAAAAGGCATAGAATAAATAATCAAGCCTGGACACTGTGATAGTCCCAGTTCATAATCATTAAGCACATTTAACAAACTACTTTTGTTCCCTGTTACAACTGACTCGTGAATGTCACAGCATATAAATAATACTAGTAAATATGGTTTGGCAGAAATTATTACTGAGAAGTTCGATTTCATCCCATATGACGTTTTCATTCATCTTCTGGGAAAGCAGCCAGGATTGAATGAAACAGGTGGGGGCTCAGCTAGCTACAGAATCATGCAGCTTCTAGGAAAAGACCTCCTTTTCTCTGACCCTAAACCCAGGCAGATATTCGTGGTTGAATGAAAGATTTTTAACTGCAGCCTACACAGTTTCCTGACAAGTACAAAGCTGTTAAGAAATGGTTCTGCGAGACACCCATTTAATGGTTAAGGCATTTGGTCTCCTAAAAAGTGGCTGTGTGTTTGATACAGAGGATTACAAAGGAAAAATATAATGGAACTGTGTCATTGTTTAGCTAACCGTTTCTGTACTCACCTCCTTTTGTGTGAAAGAGTAACATTAGTGTGACTTCCATGGTAAGATGTCTGCCCCTGGACCACCTGCAGAGATTTAAGCACTTATTCCTGGTCTTTGAAATTATGTCACCTCTTGGATGTGACTTATACATAGAGTCAGCAGGTGGATAAGAGAAAATCAAGTTCAATAGGAAAAGGAGGAAATTTAATGACAATAAATCTCAGGTAAAGTTGATGCATGGTATGTCTGACTACTGTTACTAAAACCCGTATGAGATTAAGTGACCTAACCCAAGGCAGTAAGATTAGCTTTCATTACTGCTAATCTGTATTTCCCCGGGTAATTATTACTCAGTGTGGATTACATTTCTTTTTTAACTACTCATATATTACTCCTTAAATTTTTCAAATGATTTCTCGTAAATTTTCGTATGTTATTTGTGTAAGTCTTAAATTTTTAACTACGATGTAACTTGATGATAGGACACTATCTATTTCACTCTCAGTTCTCAAACACCCAATAACATACAGGTGTGTGGAGCAACAGTGATATTTGCCCCTTTTGTCCTCTTGGCTTGTACCCTTTCAATGTATTTTGAAATCTACAATGTGCTGGGCACTGTCACAGGAATAGCTGTGGCAAGATGGGTCCTTAGTACTATTTCCTGCCCCTACCACACACGAAGAAACACATCTCCCCCATATTCCATTATCAGAAAATGGTCCTGCCATCTATTCTAACGTTCAAACAAGAAACTCTGGAACAGAGGTCCTCAAACTTTTTAAACAGGGGGCCAATTTCCTGTCCCTCAGACCATGGGAGGGCCGGACTATAGTTTAAAAAAAAAACAACTATGAACAAATTCCTATGCACACTGCACATATCTTATTTTTGAAGTAAAAAAACAAAACGGGAACAAATACAATCACACCGCTTCCTGTGGCCCGCGGGCCGTAGTTTGAGGACCCCTGCTGGAATCATCCCTGCCTTGCATCTCCCCCATCCCCTAAGTTAGATGCCCATGGCAGCCCTCTTGGCCTGGGGTCCTCCCGAGGCTGAGGCACGGGCTAGTGGAAAGGGTGTTAGTGATCCCAGGAAACAGGAATGGAAGGCTGGAGAGAGAGAAACGGGTGAGAGAACATCGATATCAGGATGATCTCCAAGTTGGTTTCCTCCATGGGCAAACCGGGATAAGGCAGCCAGGGCTCTATAAGGGTAGTGTAGAAGTTGCCCAAGAATTCACATACATGAGGGAAGAAAGAGGGGCGCTGGTAGCCACTGATTCCATCACCCTAACTCCTGCACCTCGGTGGTGGTTGCACCAGGAATAGGGACAAAAGCGAGGGACGTGCTGAGCCACTGAGGTCCGTTGCTCTTAGGTTACGTACATGTGAAGCTTGTGATTGTGGCAATGGCTGGAGAGAAAGTGGCTGAGAGGATGTGACACAGGGCACAGGAATGTCCAGTCAGCCGTCAAGCCTGGCACCCCCTCTGTAACGTCTCTCTGATCAGTTCCCAGCACCAGTTGTCAGGAAAGCCCTCGTCATTTCTCACCCGGGTTTCTGCAAAAGCCTCAGAGCCCATCAACCTGTCTCCAGTTCATCTTCCAGTCCGTGGTCAGCGTGTCTAATGCGCAAATCTGCTACTGTCATTCCCCTGCTTAAAACTCTGCTTCTTAAATGTCATGTCAGCTGTCTTTATTATTCTGTTAATACTGTTTGATCAAAAAGCGTCACAACTGCCTGTGAATTTCAGTTACAAAAATGCATTGCAGGGTGGCACCTGTGGCTCAAAGAGCAAGGTGCTGGCCCCATATACCGGGGGTAGTGGATTCAAGCTCAGCCCCCAGCCAAAAAAAAAACTGCAAAAAAAAAAAAATATATATATATATATACATTGCAAACCAAAAGAGAAAAGATAGGACAATCAAAAAATAGTGTAGGGAATGTAAGATTAGTTAAGGAACCCCACATACGTAAATCCAGATGGATTAAAAAAGTAAAATATGAAAAATCAGAAGACGGGAAGGATCGGTAAGTGTGCTGAAGGGTGGGAAAGCACATAAGCATCGGAAGAAATCACAAAAGAAATTTGTTCCTACACAAGCTAACAGTATTTCACACACACGAAAATAATTATAAATAATGGCAAATAAAATGAAAACAGTACTTACTACAGTTATGACAAGGGATTAATTCTTTAAGATGTTAAGATATACTAACTCTTATAAAGCAGTAAAAAACACCCACTGATCTCCCAATTGAAAAATTACAAACAAAATTCCAGATAATTTTTTTTTTTCTGAGACAGAATCTCAGTCTGTAGCCCTGGGTAGAGTGCCATGGCATCATAGCTCACAGCAACTACAAACTCCTGGATTTGAGTGATCCTCTTGCCTCAGCCTCCCGAGTAGCTGGGATTACAGACGCCCACCACAACGGCCCAGCTAATTTTTCATATTTTTAGTAGGGATGGGGTCTCCCTCTTGCTGGGCCTGGTCTTGAACTCCTGAGTTTATGAAAGCAGCTTGCCTCAGCCTCCCAGAGTGCTAAGATTACAGATGTGAGCCACTGCACTGGGCCAAAATTCCAGATAATCTGAAAAAAACTAGGCTTCATTCGTATTTTTTTTTAATTGCAAATTAAAGCAGTAAACCACCTTTAACATATCAAATTGGCAGAGATTTCAGAAATGATAAATAGTGGTGTTCTCATAAATGTCTAGTAACCACTTCTCTGGGTTCAGGGCTGTTTGTAACACTCAACAATTTCCGTGGTATGAACACTACCTCCTCTCTCTATGGGGTCCTTTCAGACTAACATGCCTGAGTCCAGTACATTCGTCTCTTGTGAGCTGTGGCAAGCTGGCCCCAGCACAACTCTGGCTCATCCTCAGTGCTGTCAAGGGGACGTCAGAATGGACACAGCCATCCATTTCTGTGGTCAGGACTCTGGGAGAGTGCTCCGTGGTGTGCGCTGCTCAGTTCCTCAGCCGTGAACTGTGTCATCATGCGTTTTTATCTTTGCCAGTCTAAGAAACGAGAAGTGATGTGTCAGCAGCATTTTCAGTTGGACTTCTCTCTTCATGAGTGACAATGAGCATCTCACAGGTTTGAGGCATTGCTATTTCCCTCAGGCATCATATCATTTCCTATTTTGCTACCATTATGATTTCTAGAAGCTCTTTAGAAAATTACAGGATCCGCCATTATTTGTGATATGAATTAGTACTTTCTTTTTTTTGTTGTTGCAGTTCAGCCGGGGCTGGGTTTGAACCCACCACCCTCGGTATATGGGGCCAGCACCTTACCCACTGAACCACAGGCACCGCCCCGAATTAGTACTTTCTTTTAACTTTCTTTGTGTGTTTTTCTTTCTATGCATATTTTTTTTCTTTCTTTGTAGTCAGACTTATCCAGTTTTTTCTTTATTATAGCGTCTAAGTTATATGCTACACCTTATTAACTCTAACACTGTACAAAATATTCTCCATGGTATCTTCCAGGGTTTTGTTTGTACTCACGTTAATTAAAATCTTTATTCCCTCTGAAATTTATTCTTGTATCAGATGTGACATATCAATCCAATGTCTTTTTGCCTAGGTGACTTGTGAATGATTTCAACGTTTATGGAATAATTCTTTTCATCATTAATCTAAAATATCACCTTTATCATATAATAAATTCTTGCTTTTAGAGAGATTTATTCTTTGCTTTTTATTTGTTCCATTAATGTGTGTCTTTAAGTACACTATTCTATATATGTGTGTGTATATATACACACATGTATGTGCGTGTGAATGGAAACTATTACATAATGTGTAATATATATTATATAACATGTAATAATTATTGTATATACACATTTTATTATCTGGCGAGGTCCAATCTCTCCTCATTACTTGGCTTTTCTCCCACGTGTCAGAGCACTTCATCTTTGTTCATTTTTCCTTAGGAACTTTAAAATCAGCTTGTTCAATTTCCCCTGCCTGACATACCCAGAAAACCCTGTTTTTACTTACTGGGTTTACATTAAGTTTTATTTTATTGATTCATGTATTTATTTATTTAGAGACAGAGTCTCACTCTGTCATCCTCGGTAGAGTGCCGTGACGTCATAGTTCACAGCAACCTCAAACTCTTGGGCTTCAAGTGATCCTCTTGCTTCAGCCTCCCAAGTGGCTGGGACTATCAGCAGGCTGGCTCAGGCTGATCTCAAACTCCTGAGCTCAAGTGATCCACCCACCTCCGCCTCCCAGAGTGCAAGGATTACAGGTGTGAGCCACTGTATCTGGTTAATTAGGCTTTCGATTAACATAGGGAGAATTGACATCTTTGGTTGAGTCTTATTTTTCGTGAATATATTTTGCCTTTCTATTTATTGAGCATTTCATTTATATCCCTCATGAGCAGCGATTCTCAACCTGTGGGTTGCAACCCACAGGAACTGTAGTAAAGGGCTGCGGCATTAAGAAGGTTGAGAACCACTGCTCAAGAGAGTTGTAAAGTTTGCTTCATTTAGATCTTGCAAAGTTCTTGTTAAGTTGATTTCTCGATATTTTATTTGTTGTGGCTATTGTTGCATATTAATATGACTGTTACTAATTTCTATGTATTATTTTTAACTCATCCAACTTAATAATTTCTCTGTTCATCAGTAGAGCTTTCGGGAGATACTTATCAGTTTATCATGTAAAATTATACCCCCAGGTGATAATAATGACAGTTCTTTCTTTTCTCCAGTTTTTAGAAATCTTAGCCATTTGTTTTTTTGTATCTCTATAACAACGTTAAATATAAAGGTGATAAAAGTTGGTTTCTTATAGGAGTCTGATAATTAAAAAGTAAATTGTTAATTGTCAGTTTTGGTCATTTCTACTTGTTTCTACTGAAGTATAATGTTTATAATCCAGACCTTTTGGGATTCCATTTCAGGGAGAATATAAGCAGCATGAATCTCAACATCTAATGACAGAAAAATCTAGAGAAAAAGACAAAGACTATTTCATTAACCTCCCCCGCGCCACCTGTAACTTAGATGTTATTTGTGATAAACCACAAACTGCAGAGTGGCTGCTTTTCCAACAGTCGGTGTCACCAGAGTAAATTCAATGTCCCTGTCCTTTCTTGAGGTCTCAGGGCTGGATGTTACTTTATTTCTTTTCCCATGGGGGTGGTTTTCCTGGCAGTCTGTCCACACCTCAGTGACCACATTTAATACTTGTAATAAACACAGAATAGATTGATTATCCACATTTTGGCAATACAAGGGAAAGATGAAAGACAACTGGCCAGTGACAGTCAAGTTGGGTACATTTCACTTTGCTTTTAATTATGACAGCAAATGTAAAAACGAGTTGTTCCAAGTTGGGGTGGTCTTTGGTGGTCTTGGGTTTTTAGTAGAGACAGGGTCATCTACAGACCTCATCTCCCTGCCTTTGGTTGTAAAGCCTGCTTTGATTCCCTGTGAAGGCTGCTACAAAAAGACTCCCCAGGGCTTTGGAGGGACCCTGAGCACACCTGACCCGATGTTAGACAGGTGAGAGGTCTTTGATGAGGCCTCTGCGTTTTGAGCAGTTTTGAGTCCATCTGCGTAACTACAAATGGAGACGCAAATAAGCCCACATCCTCGGAGGATGTTGACACTCGGTTGGGTGACATTTCTCTTTGAAGTTTTGGACTTGAGAAGCACTGTGGGAGAACTTCAAAGTGACAACCACTTCCTGTCATGCTCAGTCTGGGCCCTGTGTGGTCAGCAAGCCGTGACTTTTTTTCCTTTACTTTCCGAAACTCAGTTGAAGCGAGAGAAGTGAACCTCCTCGCTTGAATTGTTTTGACTTTTAATGTGTTTCCAAGACTTCAACGTTCCCATTTCTGGCTGCTCCCCTCATTAATTTAGATTATTCATTTCAGAAATCGCCTATGCCTTTTGCCTTTCTGGGCAAACCCAGGTGTTAAAGCCCGAGTACCTCCTCGCTCTGAGTGGTGGGTTGTGTATCCGCCTGTCACAGATTAGCTCCTCCTGCCTCATGATGTCTCCTTCCTCCCATGAATACTTTGGCTGCCTTCTCAATCGGGAATTTCTTGGCCATTGTCTGAGAGTTGGAGCTGTTGCTTTCATGCCTAGGGAATTTTTTTGTTCGATCTGATCAAGTTACTTAAAACTTGTAAATAATGTATGTATATCATCTGCATGCCATGATCCTGATTTTTTTCTAAAGTTCTTCATCTAGTCAGTCCAATCTGTGCTGAAACCCTTTTTGTTTTTCCTTTAGAATGTCTGGAAGATTCCCTGGCCCTCTGTCCACTGCCACTGCCAACACCGCAGCCTTTCATGTTTTCCCTCTGCAGCGCCTCCGGTGGGTCCCCCTCCCTTCCACCTTGCGCGGTGCTGCCAGGTCAGTTTTCCCAGCACCGGCTTCAGATCACGCCCTGTGAGCCCTGCTCGATAAGCTTGATGACTCCTGCCTATTATGATGAATTTGAAAGGCCTTTCTCTGGCTTTCAAGGCTCTATCCTGCCTTGACTTACTGCTTTCCGGAATAAATGCGAATCCAACCAAACTTTTTTTTTTTTGGAGACAGAGTCTCACTTCTCTTGCCCCAGGCTAGAGCACAATGGCATAACACAGCTCACAGCAACCTCAAACTCCTGGGCTCAAGCGATCCCCTTGCCTCAGCCTCCCGAGTAGCTGGGACTGCAGGCATCTGCCACCACCCCCGGCTAGTTTTTCTATTTTGAGTAGAGACAGGGTCTCCCTCTTGCTAGGCTGGTCTGGATCCGGAGCTCAAGCGATCCACCCACCTCAGCCTCCCAGAGTGCCCAACTGAACTTTTGACATCCTCTTTCCAGAAAAAGCTTATACTCATCTCTGTTCTCTTCCTTATCCTACACCAAGCTGAAAGGCCTTGTCTGTTCTCTTTCTCCATCCACATCCTGTTCGTCTTCCAAATTCCTACCTGAAGGTTCTCTTGACCACAACCGTGGGGCGCTCACTCTCCCTTTTCTAGAATCCCGGGTGCTCATGTGCTCTCCCGTCACTTTCCTTGTGTTCCAGGTATCGTTAGCACTTAAATGCTTATTTTGGTCCTTATGGTGGTCTTATGAGGAAGGTAGCAGCGTGATCTTATTTTAGGGATGAGAAGCCTGATGCTCAGAGAGGTTACGTAACTTGTCCAGAGTTAAGCTTCGTCCATTAAGGTGCAAACTCAGGCAGATGGGCTTCAGAAGCTGTGTTCTTAACCACGCAGCTCAACTGCTTCTGTTTGTCTTTTTTGACTCTCTCGTTTCCTAGGCCTTTTTCCAGCCTCAGCAGCAGCAGCTGAAAGGCAGGTGCCATCTTCACCGTTTTGCATATGTCCTTTTGCCTCCCTGGAGCTGGTCACATAGAGAGGTGTTAGAACGCTGGATGTGGGCAGGGAGCTTTACTGTCCTATTCACCGAAGTTTCTTCAGCAGCAAAACACACACACTCAATCTAGTATGTACTTAGTGTTCAAAGATTATTCATAGAATAAATGACAAAGTGAATATTTGATTGGTCCACAGTTTGAAACATATACAATCACATCAGTGCATCCTTCTCAAGTTCTTTATTCATATCAATTTGCATCTCTGTATTTTCTGTGCAGGGATCTCAGCAATTAAGCAGGGCTTGTTTCCAGTCTATGAAATGGATGGGTCTTTGTCTGTTTGTGCTGCTATAACAAAACACCTGAGACTGGGTAATTCATAAAGTACAGGAATTTATTTTCCCACAGTTACGGAGAGTGGGAAGTCCAAGATCAGGGTGCTGGCAGGTTTGTTTGTCTGGTGGGACCTGCTCTCTCTTTCCAAGGTAGTTCCTCTGCAGGGGAAGAATGCTGCGTCCTCACGTGGGAGGTAGAAGGGCAAGGGAATGAATACCTTCCAACAAGCCCTTTTGTAAGGGCACCTAGGCCCATTCACAAGCGAGGAGGCCTCATGCCCTAATCGCCTCATAAAGACAACTTCTCAAGACTGTCACATTGGCAATACCTGAATTTTGCGGAGGACATATTCAGACCATAGAGGGATGCCTAGGTGTCCTCAGAAGAGTTGTCTGTTGCTCATACAGATTTTACAGGCACTCCCAGGGTGCAGTGGGTCACAGAGTTCATCTTTCTATTGTAGCTGATGAAATTAAATTACATCAATTTACTTAAACCGATATTTTATGTCATGCTTAGCAGCCTTAACAAAAATGGTACTTTTAAACTTGAGCTCTATGAGTACTTGGTTTTAGATACATGATTATTGTCTAAAAGCAATTATAAGTAAATGAAATCTTAGGCTAATAAAATCATTAGTCTAACAAATCTTTTTTTTCCCATGGGAAAGCTCTTCTAAGCTGGGGTAAGGCATTATTTGTTTCACCCTATACCTAAAACTACTTTGGGCTCTCTTATTCATCCAGTGTTGATTTTAATGTTTTAGATAAAAAATACCTCATCTAATTCTCTATAAATGTTATTAGTAAAAGTCCAGTTTCTGCAGAGCACCATCTGTATTTGTAATTGATTTGCAAAGCTACATTTAGCATTGAGAATTTTGAAGTTCAGTTGAAATAAATGATTTTGCATCAAGGGGCAATAAGTGAACACCAAGTTTTCAAAGGGTTTTTCTTTTTAAGAAATTCAAAGCACCTCATTAAGTCTACAATCTTCCAAAAATGTACTAGTCTCCAAGATAGCCTTATTAGTCCCATTTTGCAATTGACAAAGCTGTGGCAAGGAGCAATTAAATATCTTTATCAGTCTGTGGGAATGAAGTCAAAAGGAGATCAACACTGGTGAATTTGGAGGCTGCAGACAAGGCAGGAATGAAAATGATCAGGAAGAAACAGCCAGATATCGGAATAGTCATCAGGGCCTTTTTAACACGAGTCTCAGGGAGCTGATAAAAGGATAAACTGAAACTATACCATTAGTCACAGCACTTTGAGGCAGAAAAGCAGCAGTGGTTTTCTCATCTCAACTGTTTGAGTAGAAAGGACTGGAACAGGAAGGTTGGGGGCTCCACGCAGAATTAAGCCCCCTTACGATGCTGCTGACTGCACAGGCCAAGCCGAGTTAAATGTTGTTGTTGTCTGTTTGGAGTTAAACCCTCCTCCTAGGTTCTTTCCTTTAATGTGAATAAACTTGGTAGGTCTCGCATTTTGTTACCAGCATCTTTTCCTGAACGTAATCCTCTGCATTTGGTTACATATACCACATGCACAAATGTTTAGACTATTTACATTCTGATATGGTCAACTGTTTCACTCTTTCTTTCAACAAATGCTCAGCACCTACTCTGTAGCCAGTCCTTTAGCAGATACTGAGAATGCACTAATGAAAAACACAGATGTGGTTCTGATCCTCACACCATGTAGAATCTGTCAGGGAAAACAGACATTAAATAAGTCATCAGGCTGTGGGAACATTATGCACTCAGGCAGGAGTCCCAGATGCTGCAAAAATCTCACATGGATGAGGTTTAAAAAGCAGAGACCATTCTGTATGTGAAGCTGGAGAAGTGGGCAGGGGCTCAATCAATAGCCTTAAAAAGATAGCCTAAATATCTGAAGCTTTATGCTAAAAACAATAAAAAGTCTTAGACATTGAATTGGGGTCAGGGAGCGGGTTTGATGGGAGAGAACTTGCATTTTTAATCTTATTTGGAAAGGCCCAGCACAGTAGTCATGCCTATAATCCTAGCACTCTGGGAGGCTGAGGCAGGTGGATTGTTTCAAGAGACCAGCCCAAGGAAAAGCGAGACCTCGTTTCTAAAAATAATCAGGTGTTGTGACAAGCGCCTGTAGTCCTGGGACTCAGGAGGCTGAGGCAAGAGAATCACTTGAGCTCAAGAGTTTGAGGTTGCTGTGAGCTATGACACCATGACACTCTACTAAGCATGACAAAGTGAGAGTCTGTCTCAATCAATCAATAAATCTTATTTGGAATGGAGCAACATAAATTATTTTAGTTTGGAATGGGATTGTCACGGTGTAGAAGGCCAAAAGGAATGGATAGATTAAGACATACCTATGGGGTAAATCAACCATTCCTTCATGAGTGATTAGATGGAAAGGAGGAAGAGGATGATGCCAACATTCTGGCTGGAGTGCTTTGATGGATGGTACTGAGGGCAGGGAATGAGGGGACAGAGGGGCAGGGATAATAACTTCCACTTTGGATACGCCAAGTCTCAGGTGCCTGAAGTACCTGTGAATGGAGGCCTCCAATAGGCAGAAGAGTGGGCCGGTCTGGATGTATGGAATTGGAAGTTATCAGTATGCGAAGAGAGAACAATTAATTTACTAAGAGGTCTATTCCATGAAGATTGAGATCATGTTTGCAGGAAAGTTAGTGCTTAATAATCATTTACTGAAGTTGTTGAGTTGAAGTTATGGCGTATGTTAAGGATGAGGATAAGAGGAGCTCCCACTTTTTGGGGAGCTGAAAACAAAGGAAGGTGATCAAGAGGCCCATGAAGAAAATACAGAAATGTGATGTCAGAGAATCAGACGAAAAAGTTTCGAGAAGAGGGGGTTGTTCATTAATTTGTCAGAAACTTCTAAGAAGGACATAAAATAAGAGTAAAAAATGTCACCATTGGATTTACAGCATGACCAGAGTAAGTGACCTTGGCAAGAACAATTTCTGTTTAGTGATAGGGGTAGAAACAAGATGGATGCGAGTGGCAGGCAAGAAAGACAGAAAAATGGTGGTGGGGAAGTCTGGTCCATGATGTTCTGGTGGGGCATGCAGGTTCACACGTGGGTGGAGCATCACTGGTGGTCTGTCTCACAGTCACCTGTCAGAGGAAGAGGTAGTCCCTGAGAACTAAGGGACTTGGGGACCCCACATCACTCTTGAAAAATAAATACGTACTGAGTGCTTACAATATACTCTGGAAGTGTATACATCCAAAGTGATTTAAATGCCAGGGTCCTTCAAGAAACGAATGCTAAGATGAGATTGGGTGTGCAAGAGGTTTATCGGGGGAAATGCCTATGAGGGGAAAAGGAGGTGGGAAGAGGCTTCAGACCCCCTGTGGTCTGATGCTTGTGAAGAACAGAGGGAAAGAATGTTGGGTAGTTATAACCAAAGACTACAGTGTAGTCCTAAGAAAGCTTCAGGCCAATGAGAGTTGTCAACCAAAGTCACTCACCAGAGAAGCGCATGTTTTGCAGGGATGGGCCTGCCTTAGACTCCCTGCCAGACTCAGTCACCGCCTGATATCAGTCACCCATGGGGAGCATAGCCGTGGCACAAATGGGGTAATAAAATCAAAATGAGGCAGTTGGGTTCATCAGCCCCTTGCTTTCCCTGCAGCCGAAGGGATACATGGCTGCCACACATATATCGTCTCATTTTCACAGCGTCCCCCTAAGGTAGGTATTATGTCCAAATTTAGACGCTAAATTTGGCAAATGTGTTGGTAGATGACATGCCAAGTAGAGGTTAACCAATTTGCCTAAGTTCACACAACTTGTAAATAGCAGAGCCTGGATTTCAGCCAGTGGTGTGCTAGAGCTGGCTCAGCCAATTTTGAGTTCAGTCCAATGTTCTCCCAAAGGAGCTCCTTTTGTGAGCCAATTTTTAAATTTGTAGGAATTATGCTAGTCAGTTGACATCAGGATGGTAGCTTGAGTTTGGCCATGGTAGGAGTATTTACCCCATGGAAGTCTGCATATGCTACAAAGCAGGCCTGTATTTGTTGTTGGTTTCTGAAAAGGTGGTTCCTTTACATCCACCTGCATACCCCTGATTTGGACCACAGTCATGTGACTCCAGAGCCAGCCTTCCAAGCCATGATGCTACATGCAATTGACTTTATGATTCTTTGATGCATTTTTGATGCAAAAATTTCCTAAACCACCACCCTCCCCATCCTCTGAATCCCAGTAGCAGAGGTTGTCCTGCCCTGAGTTCTGCCCTTCCTGGCACTGCCATCATCGTCACTGTGTCTGTCTCCCTACCCAGGTAGAAGGCTCTCAAGGACAGGGGAGCAGTTGTCTTACACATCCGGTATTCCCAGACTCCTGGACACCACACTGCTCCATCGATATTCCAAGGCGATGCTGATAGACGTCCTCACCCTATTGGTGGTTCGGGATTGGTGACATGCATGAAATAATATAAAAGGCTGTGCTGGATACAGTTGTATCTGTTCTTGATTCTTGCATTTATAAAGGTAGCCGCTAAATTGGGCAAATGTGTTTCAACCTCAAGATGACCTTTGAAGAGAACTGTGACATCCATTACAGCCCAGTGACATGGTTGATATGCTCCCACCTACTCCCACCCCCACACTGGGAAACACAGTTAATTACCTGCCTCCCTGGCCACTCGCGGTTTGTTAGGAAATTGCTTATCCTCCCAGCTCTGCACCCTTCAGCCTAGAGAATGAAATATGCACTCTGCCCGGATGTGCTCAGCAGTCCACTGTGTCCCAGCGCCTCAGCTCTGCAGAGCCCAGGAAGGGTTAGGGGGTCGGGAAGCTGCCCAGGGGGCTGCGGCTACTGTTCAAAGTGCTGTGCCCTAAGTGGCCCTGAGACATCAGGAGACTTGGTCTGATGGTCACCTCAAACTGTGTGATCTGTGAATTATTTAAAATGCTACTATTGCATGTGACTGAGCTGCAGACGCATTTGTTTGTGCCCCAAAGCCTGTTTCCAGACGGCACAACAGCTCCCTCGTGAAAGCAACACTTGCCCTCAAGGAAAGCTCATTCAAATCTTGACCTGGCAAAAGAATCTGTAAAACACCACTTCTACACCACTTCCAAAAATGTTTCTTCCTCCTTAATTTATTTTAGAAGTCCTTTCTGAGGGCCTGCTCTGTCACAGGAAACAAACAGCATTTGGGACACATCGGTGAATGGAATAAGAATTGCTATAGCCGTGGAGCTGACCATGTTTCATCTCTTGCTAATTCAAACCCCTCAATCTTGTTCATCACATGCATTCATTCATCAAACACGTATGCATTAGCCGAACAGCACTGGGCAATACTCTGTGCCAAGCACAGGGGTGGGGGCTAGGGCTGCAGAAACAAAACACAGACCCTGCCCTCAGCGTTCAGTCTAAGGGGAAGAGTCGGACGCATAAATGGGGTTAGAACATGAGGGCATCACCCAGGAGCCTCGGTGGAGGTGTGGGGAGTTCGCATCTGTGAGGCTTCCTGGAACAGGTGGCACCTGAGTTGAGTCTCGCAGGATGGGTAGAAGGTAGCCAGGCAGGGAGGGCAACTTTGAACTACTAGACAGGGGAGGGACTGAAGGCAGTGAAGGGTGCCCGGAGGAAGTAGCAAGCCCTGACATGGGACAGCCAGACAGGACCTGCATCGTAGGCCCATTCTCTGGTTTATTCTATTAATTTAGAAAATAGCGGTAGCAACACCCACAGTCACAGCCACCTTCCCTGTGGTGTTCTCTGAAAGACAATCAGGAAGCCAGATGAGGGTGGTTCCCTGGTCTCCGACCCGAAGCTGCAGACATCTGCACACTCTAGGCACCTCTGACAGGTAATACTGTCCCCTTCTCCCTACTTCCCCCACACATTTCCTCCTGGCCTCTTTCCATTCCCAAATCTGCATTTCAGAGGAGACGTCCTCCTATTCCCAAGGATGAGATTTGTTCTTTCTCTTTCGTGTCCTCTTTTCCTGATAGAATAAATCACTGGCCCACCTGTCTAGCAGCTCAGAGCACATCTCTCCCTCCCAGCCACGTTCCAACACGCGAGCAGAGCAATGAGCTTCCCAGCCCACATCTGCTCCTTCTGGAAACACCACGCCTGGAAATGTGGGAATCTCATCAGTCCTCCATCAGCCAATAAAAATGGGATAATAGAGTTTCAAAGGCTTTGAAAAGACAAGAAGCGTATAATTCATCATCTAATTCAGCATGTTTTTGTTATCATTTGTGGCCTCTAGACCTCTGAAGAAGCTATTTCTGGCCTTGTGAAAACTTTGTGATGGTAGAATTCTTTGACTTTAATAAGTACCTCTCCAAATAAAAACTCAGGTTAAAAAACTTAACATTTTCAAAAGGAATTACAATGGTGGAAGGAGGAAAGAACTGAGCATGAATTATTAAGAGGTTAGAAATTTCAGAGCCTTCCTTGTTGAAGGAGGCAGGCAAGCCCCAAAAGAAATTCAAGACCTGAATTTGTTACTTTTTGCCAACTGTGTTAGTATGTTCCTAATAATTACAAACTGACTATAAAAAAGGCTAAGATGTTAAATTAAAAAAGGGAAAACGAAAGTGATTGAGCTTTATCCTTGTTCAGATAAACTGAAAACCACTTGGATTGCATTGATGGACGTATCTTTTCTGCTACTGCGTACACGCAAAAGGAGCTAACAGGTCTCTACCTGTGTCCTGTTCCTGGTGAACAGACACCTGTTAGTTAAATTAAGGCAACACCTTCAGTCTCCTATGAAACCAAAGCCAACCGAATGCCATTGTTCATTCTCATTTGAGAGGCTGAAGAAACTGTCTTACCTGTCACTTTTGAAACTTTATGCTCCTTCCTCAAGTAAAGGAGTTAATGAGAAATCGTCAGTTCATATGGAGAATAGCAAACTTTCCTGAGTTTTTTGAGTAATCAAATGAGTTTTACTTTAATTCCATCCCTTGTCATCTGTAATTTAGAAGGAAAATGTCTAAGGCATTGAAAATCTAGCTAAAGACACATTGGCCTCTTTGTGATGAAATCTCATACTTAAATATAAAAAAAAACAAGTGTATGGAATGAAAACATTCAAAGACTTTTGCTTCCTTTTTTCTTTCAATATTTTATTTGGAGTGTGGCAGTACAGTCAAGACAACCTACTGTAAGAAAAATAGGTGTTCGTATAAAAAAAATACTGAAATGGGCTCCACACGGACAGATTTTTATATCTCCCATATTTTTTTATTCTTTATTTTTATTTAAAAATACTTATTCTGTATGAGAGATTTATGATTACTTTATATTTTCTTCTTTTTGCCTAACTATATTTTGTATAGCAAACATGAAATTATTTGAGGAGAAAGGTAGACTAAGATTTGATGCCAACAAGCTCGCTCTTTCCTTTTCATCTGAACAATTAAGCAAATCAATGTGTTGAGATGGAGAAGCCCAAGAAAAAGTTCAGTGACAAATTAACTGGGTGGTAGTTTTCCATTTAGCCGTTTAACCTCTTTCGCATGACATCAGGCTGTTTTCATGGATAAAATGACAATCCCAGATATTCAGGCTCTCAGATTCATATTTTCCATCTTAGCCCACAAAAGCTTTATTTCACGGATTTTGCCGAAAATTCTGGCTTGTGTTTTAATCGTTCGCCTTTTCTCTGGGGAAGCCAGCAGGAAACAATTGCAGACAATGACAGTCCTTCTGGGGACCCTCCTAGGATGCTTTGTATTAATTGATTAAGAAGTCCTTTCAAAGCATCAACTTCTTACTAAAACAAGTGAGATTATAGAATGAGACTAGCTGAAACTGCAGTATGTAGAAGACACGTGAATGTTGAAGAGCACAGCGTTGCCGAATGATGAGCATAAACTACAAGCGGAAATGGAAATGGATATGTGGACACAGTAGGGTTTGGAAGCTGAGCCCGTCTGTTCATTCACTCCGTGTCTCCTCCAGGCTGACCAAGCCCTTCCTCTCATGGGTAGACATCCTAGTGCGGTGAAACAGTGAACCGGCAAACAGACAAATGATGCATAATGTCAGGTGAGAACAAAAAGCTGAGATGAAAAATAAAGCAGGGTAAGTGGACAAGGAGCTACTACCCTGTTTCCCCGAAAATAAGACATCCTCCGAAAATAAGACCTACTTACAGGAAAGATAAGTCGTCCCCTGAAAATAAGACCTAGCGCATCTTTGGGAGCACACCTTAAAATAAGACACTGTCTCATTTTCGGGGAAACAGGGTACTTATGTCAGAAATCTAAAGTTTGTTCTGAGGCAGGTGCTCCTACTCTGGGGCCCCACAGGTCCCCCAAAAAGGTTCAGGGGTAAATTCCAGCAGGTCTCTGAAGTCCAGGAGAGGAAAACGTGCATCATAGTTTCACCAATTTAGCGTTTTCTTCATTTTTGAATGCAGGCAGCAAACTCCAGGGGTATTAACAGAACCTATCATGTCACCAACAGAATTCATAGCTATTTTATATCAATTACTATTTCAGGAGGTGTCTCAAAATAATTGTTCACACTAGCATAATTGTTGGATTGATGTTATGGTAGATATTAGATCCACTGAGAAAGCTTGCTACTTAATACATTAAGCAAGCACACATATTTCTTATTACAAGTGTGTGTGTGTGTGTGTGTGTGTGTGTGTGTATTTTAGACACAGGGTCTTGCTATGTTGTCCAGGCTGGTCCTAAACTCCTGGGCTCAAGCAATCCTCCCATCACAGCCTCCCAACGAGTTTGGACTTGCAGACTCAAGTCATCTCCACTGGCTCGCTTTTTAGAATTTTGATAAATAATTCAATATATTTAGTTCCCTTTGTAAACCTCTAAATTTTATCATTTAAGCACATTACTCCCGGAAGGGAGTCCTTAAACTAAACCACACTGCCCAGAGATCAGTCACGGAGGTGCGTTACGCAAACTTCCCATATCTCTTCACACAATATTACAAAAGTGTACTCAAGAGTTAGGTTAATAATTTTTACTGCTCCATCAAGAACGTTCTTGAGATTAACCACATCTCTTTATTGTTGTGAGCATGGTGGTGAAGAATCCCATGACTTCCAGTGCAGTTGGGCCCACTGTCTGGATTCACAGTAATTAGCCAACAATCTGCTGTTATACCTTTGCAACATCAGCACACAAAATCAGCACATCAGTAAGAGCACTGTCAACAGGACAAAGGACCTTCAAGTATTCTTTTGAAAATCATTGTGATCTTGTGGACCCTCAGAGTCCTGCCAGGGGTCTGTGGACCACACTTTAAGAACCACTGTGCCAGAGAGGTGGCAAATACAGATTCATTTAGGCAGAGACACGCACCACTCTGTCCTATGGAAACCACCCAGAGGACTCCAATCTGTGTTAGTGGCAGTTGTAGTTTGCTGTCCAATTCTTTGAAATAGAAGTTTCCCTAAGATTTTAATTTTTAAACTCTCAGTCAAAAGTAATCTTGTGTTGACATTTTTTTGGTGGTCCCAAACAGACCCAGCGCTGGGATACAGGTTAGGAACAACATCACCCAGCAGGACAGGTGGACGGACCCTGCTCAAGATAAAAATACCCGATACAGGGGGGGCCTTCACCTCTCTTATGTCATAAACCCCTTTAGCTGTCTACTGAAGCCTGTGGACTTCTTTTTAGAAAGTTTTTCCTGCATATAAAAATACCTAGGATTACCAAAACTAATGCCCAAATTATATTGAAATACAGTTCCACCCATAGACCCCTTTGAGGGGCTCAGCACCCAGGTTAATAACTTCCTCCACTCTCAACTGGCAAGGAGAAACACCCAGGGAGGTGACATTTGTTTCTTGATGGGTTTTTTTTTTTTAAATGTATTTGTTTTCAGGTCAGTTGACATATTAAATCCCCAAATTCTGAATGCCAGTAAGATAGATTTCTAGACGTAACACGGCCAGGGCAAGAAAGTGGGACAGGTAGAATGAGTTTCTCCTCAGCCTTTCAGAGGACAGAGGGGTGCGTGTCTCTGGCTAAGTACAGAATGTTCCTAAGGGAGGGTGGCCCTGGGCTGGACGTTAGCAAGAAGGTGGGCGCCATCTGCCTAATGGTCTGGGTACGGACTTTCTAAAGTTTTTATTACTCTTTTTGAAAAAAAAAAAAAGTTTTACACCAGTCTTTACCTTATTTTTGTTTCTTAAACTAACCATCCTCAGGCTTATTATACTTTGAGGAACTATCTACTCTTAGTGCTAAAAATTAAGAAGTGAAGAATTTGCAGACTTGTGTGGCTTCCTAAAGGGTGAAACCAATAACATCCCTGTGGTAAAATTTTCTGCTCTCCTAGTGAAATTTTTGAAGTTACTGAAAAATAATTTATCCACTTTCCTAGTAAAGAGTGTTGTGCTGCTAATTAAAATGGGATGGGGGAGAGGAGATTTGATGGCAGGACAGTAAATGGTGGGACCATTCCAATGGGTTCATATTACAAGAGTACATGTCAATTCTATTAAGTATAGAATATAAATGTCTTAACACAATAACTAAGTACATGAGGTGAAGGCTACATTAACTAGTTTGATGTAAGCATTCCAAATTGTATTTAAAATCAGCACATCGTACCCCATAAATGCATTAATGTATACATGATCTATGTGTTTATGACTCAATAAAAAAGAATCTTCTTTCAAAAAAATGTGCTAATGATCAAAAGCCATCTATATTTGAGTCTTAGAATTAATGCAAGTATTCTAGCATCATAATCTCCTCTGATGTGGTTTTCTTTGGTGAGGGAGTAGGAAGACAACCTGTGATTTTTAAATTTGCCACAAAAAATCCGAAAGGCAGATATTCACCACTTTGCTAATCAAGAGTTTCATTCATTGTGGTCTTTATAGTCCTCATAATTTACTGTCAGTGTTGCTCAATGGGGTCACAAAGCAAGCCACCGATCACTCCCGACCTCTGCATCATGCTGTCTGTGGTTTATAAAGCATGTCCGTGTGTATTTTCTTTAATCCCACAACCATCCTGTAGAAGAGGTACCACTCTCCTTGTTTTAGAAGGGAAGAAACTGATACTAGAAAAGGTGAACTGCCTCACCTGTTGTGATCCAGCCAATTAGGAAGAACCCAAGACTCAAACCCAGATCATCCGATGACAAATCCAGTGCTTTCTTCCATACACCACAGATGTCTTCTGTGTGTCATTTTCTTATGATGAACCCCACTTGTCCTTAATTATCGGCATTATCCATGTGAGAAACATAGCATAGCAAATTATAAAATATTTTATTTTTTCCAAATGATACCCAATTTTAAAATTACTCTGGCCAGAGACAACAGGGCATAAGGATCACTTGTGGGTTATATTTGACTGACAAACATGCTTTATTTCACTTGCAAGTTTTGTTTTGTTTGGGTGCTAACATTTAAGAATTAAGAGATGTCAAACAAAAATCCAAATGCCTTTTCTTGAGAGGTCAGAAGATCGGGCAGCCCTGGCACAAATTTGCTGTGGCAGTGATTGGCTGGAGCTCAGCCGCACCTGCCCCCTTGAGGCAGGGAATGTGCTTTCCCTGTCTGCCCCAGATTCGCCGCCCCATGGTGTCTGCAGGCGCACGGGCATCCCTGTCTTCACCCCATGCATGCATTCACACTCCCTGGCAAGCACCTCTGGGCATTAGCATTGCTGCCTGAGGTCTGGAGTGGGGATGCTGGGTGGTGGGCAGAGGATGGACCATACACAACACAGTGCCCAGCAGATATTGGGTGCCCAGTGTTGAGGGACTGCTGCTTACATTGAGCGTGGACACCTTGAGTATTGAAAGTGTTTATCAGAGTCTCTCTCTTTTGTAAGTTTGAAAGCTGTCGTGATAAAACAGATAAAGAGAGCCCCTTCTCAAATATGTTTAATCACTTTTTCACCAGGAAGACTGCTGTTCCCCCTACAGAGTCTTTCTCTCATGTGTCTAAATGATAAATGTAGCTAATCACTTTGTCTATGGAATCAATCTTCTTATCATTAGGGCAATTCTTGTATTTTGAGTTGAGTGTATAAAATACGCATTTTTCTTTGGCTTTGGTTTTCCATTTGAGAAGGAAAGAAGACCTGGGAAACGTTTTTTAGTAGTTCTTCATTTCAATAAAAGCTGTGCGTAGACTTCTGTATGTAGAAATTATTGTAGTGTCTTGAATTGTTTTCATGGCTTACAGAGCCTTGATCTGGTTCATGGACAGTTAATCTAAAAATTGAAGGGAACATCAATAGAAGGAAGTAAAAAGCAATAAAAGAAAAGAGGTTATTATAACACAGCCTTTAAAGAACAACAGCTTGGCTTAATGTTGATTCACTAAGTGCATGGATTCTAAAATGTAGCTGCATTGAGTAAAAATATAGGACAACATCCTGTAAGGAAGCGGTGAGAGAAATCCCAAACACCAGTGTGACAAAGAGGCTCGACTGTGTAACTTTTCTTTCTTGGATTCCATATAGTCGTGTTTTACCCCAGAGTAGAAAGAATCCAGGGAGTGGGGCAATGACAGGGTTAGAAACAACATCTTTAGACAACTTATGATGGAAAATTATAAAGGATTCATAAAGATCTTCAACTACTGGAAAACGGTTCAAGAAGTTTTACAGTGGTGAGAGAAAGATAGACAATGAATGAATGATCACATGAACTAGAAAAAGGGAAAAGGGGGACGGTGCCTGTGGCTCAAGGAGTAGAGTGCTGGCCCCATTTACAGAGGTGGGGGGTTCAAATCCGGCCCTGACCAAAAACTGCCAAAAAAAAAAGAAAAAGAAAAAGGGAAAAGGGGAGGTAGAAAGAACTTGAGGCTTGTTGACAGAGGACTAACCATACTCCCAGTCAGTATTTTTTCTGGGATTTTTTTTTTGTTTGCTTTTTATTATACATTATGAAAATTTTCAAATATTCATAAAAGAGAGACTAGTCTAGTGAAGCTCCATCACATAGAAAATTCTTGAAAAACTGAAATTCTCAATTAATTTAAAGCAATGATTCTGTTTAGTTTCGACATCTCTTTATTAAACTAGCCGTAGGCTCTTAATGACCTTCCCCATGGGGACTGCGGAACCACAGGAAGGAGAGGCCGCGGGCGGGCCTAAAGCACTCACAAACATGTGTTTATACCCTGGAGAACCAGAAGTTGAAAGTGTGACTTTTGTGGTTTGTTTTGGGTTCTTAGGCCAAAACTATTAGACTGTTGAATATGAAAAGAAAGAAAAAGGAGTTCGGAACCTCTTCAGCTGGGAAGGTGAAATTGCTATGAGGCTCAGACAGTTTCTGTGGCTTTTAGAAACTTG
Organism: Nycticebus coucang; assembly: GCF_027406575.1. Taxonomy (NCBI): domain Eukaryota; kingdom Metazoa; phylum Chordata; class Mammalia; order Primates; family Lorisidae; genus Nycticebus; species Nycticebus coucang. Next base: position 124,831,356 of record NC_069784.1, read on the forward strand.
TGTGGCCCAAAGGGTCATAAATAACTTTTATGGTATAAAACCCTTAAAGAACATTTGTGGTTTCCCAGAAATTCCTGCCATTCTGACAGTCACAAAGCTTCATATTGGTTGGGAGGATCTGTTTGAGCTTGAGTTTCCTGGTCAGTCCTGCCCCGAGAAATGCTAACCTGTTTGGGAACTTGGCCGATTCCTTGGGCCCCATTTAACAGGTGAAATGAACAGGCTTGAGATGAATGAATCTTTTCTCTCTGTTTCTTAATTTAACTTTTAAGTAAAATATGCAGTGGTCTTTCTGATCTCTGTCCTAAGTTTTATAAGCACCTTTTCCTTTTGGTTTTACATAGAGAGCAGAACAAAGTTAAAATACAGCTGCACGGCTATGCCAAGCTCAAGCATAGTAAAATTGTAAAACCTGTAGGATGCATTGGCGCACCACTCCAATACTAGCACTCTGCCACTCCTGCAGAAAGCCAACAGAATGGACATCTGGCCACTTTCTAGGTGAAAGGTAGGGGGGAAGCGGAGGGCCTTTCCATAAACCTGACTCATGCTTATTTAAAGGGTTTCAGCAGCATATTGCTGTGAGACAATTTTAGGAGGACAGTTAGATAGTCCCACTGATGGCATGCCTCCAAATATAATTCGTGCAGCTCCTTGCAGGCAGAAGCTGCAGCAGTCCATGTGCTGGTCTAACCCCACCAGGCAGCAGTAGGCTGGTGTGAGCCCAGCAAACCGGTATGAGCCATAGCAGCCCTTGGGCCCTCACAGAAATCTGTTTATGGCAGAGATCCAGCCCCATGGCTCTCACCAGATGACAATCACAGACAACTGAGACACACAGTCCCAAAGTCATCATTTCTCTAAGTGGAGCCCACATCTGGGGTGCACCTGTCCCAGTGGGGAATGGGTTCTAGGCCATTTAATGGCCTTTCATTCGTGCAGACTTCTACTGAGAAAAAGTATCAACAATGATACATCTTTACGTTATCACTTCGGTCCTTTTTGTTTAAAATGTATTGGTACTGCATTCTAGACTTCACTTTGCTGGTGAATTTTTTATACTGTTGTTTATTGAAAAGCTGTAGGGTTCTCTGAAAGCTTTTATTAGACACTCAGATTCCCATGGTAATTTGCCAGACATAGCACAATTCAAATAAAAATTTCTTTCTCTTCAAAGACCACCTTTATGAACTATAATAGAGCACCTACCCGGCACTGAGTGGCTACCATAGTACAGAAAGGAGAATCTTCTAGAACTTTAGAATATACTCCTAATAAAGACTATACAGAACACAGATTATGCCATTTTTATATTCATGGATACTTCCAATGTTGGAACTTTTGGCAACATACTTGAAGCAATTAAAAGATTCAAAGCAACACTATTCTGGCAAAGTCACTGCTGTGTGTAACAAGGGCATGCAGAGTCTGTAAAATATATCTCCATGGTTATAGCAAGTTCAAGCACAGTAAAATTGTAAAACGTGTAGGATGCACTGACACGCCACTCCAATGCTAGCACACTGCCATTCCTGCAGAAATCCCACAGAATGGTCATCTGTCCACTTCCTATGTGCAAGGTGGGGGGAAAGGGGTGGGCCTCTCCATAAATCCGACTCCTGCTAATTTGAAGGATTACAGCAGCATCTCAATAAAAGTCAATGTTAGGAGGACAGTTAGATAGTCCTGGAATTACAGGAATCCTCAGGAAAATTACACTGTTGGATGTCTGACTTAGACGGTGCATTGCCCTTTGCTCTCTGATATGCTCGCAGAGCAAAAATGATTACATCTCAATAAACACGTGACCTTGCTTTGACACAGACTTGAAATCTTTCCAGCCTTCTTTCCTCTGATTAGCAGGTTGCAGCCTGCAGGTCACCTACACCTCTGCACTCAGCATTTCTTTGGCCAGACCTCATTGTAGCAAAGAAGCATGAAAAGCCCGTGCAGGGCCTGCAATCAAAGTGGTGTAGTGATTTCATACTCCCTCAGTCCCAAACATGTTGTAATGAGAAATAAGAGTATGAAAAGAGGAAATTCGAAGGATTTACCAGTTGTGTTATGAACTAAGAACATCTCCATGAATGGAACCAGAGTGGTGAGCAGTGGCGAAGCCTCAGGCCAGCAGGGCTCTGGTGCAGAATCAGGTTGTAGCAGCCTAGAATTGGGCTTCTGCAGGGTAAGGAGACTAAGAGTGACCCTGACAAGGCTGGGCCACACCAAGCTTTAAATGAGGGATTAGGTGGAGGGAGCCGTACATCCCCTTACTTTCAAACAAAGAAAAAAGGCTGAACATAGCAGCTGCCTACCTACTGAGTGGAACTGTGCCTTTATAAGTGGCTGGAGACCTAGAGAGACAAGGAAACAAAATCACAACTAGGAAGGGAACCAAACTCTGTGCTGCTTGGTAACCAGATGTGAATATCCCATTATTCTCATAGGATGGGAAGTATAAATAAGACCTGATTCTGGCTTAAAAGCCCAAGAGTCCAGATGGTAGTAACCACAAAACCACTAGGAAAGGACTCAGGGAGAGAGGGTGAAGGGGAGGGAGGGAGGACAGAGAGAATGAATATGAATCTCCTACTCAAGATGATCTACAGAACAAACATCTAAGGCACATAAAAAAATCTAAGAGCAAGAAAGGCAAGCAGTAAAATCTTCTACTGGAGCATGCACTCACTCCAGATGGCTTTAAGGAATAATCTCACAAAGTCTTTAAGTATGCCTAGGATGTTTGAAAAGATAAAAGGATGAATAACTTTCATTTTAAAAAGCAGAAAATTATAAAATAGAAAAAGACATGAAACAAGAGCATTTTAATTTAAATTAAAAATATGGTCATTGAAGGAATCATTTAACTCTAAACTGAATGAAATTAAGAGAAAATTTATCTAGAAAGTAGTCATTTATTTAGAAAGTAGTCATATTGAAAGTATTTATTTAGAAAGTAGTCATTTATTAAGAGGAAATTTATTTAGAAAATAGTCATGAGGAATTCACCAAGAATGCAATTCAGAAAGATTGATTGATGATGATAAAAGAGTTAAGAGATATGGGGAAAGATTGTAAGGTTCCTGGCCAAGCGTGGTGGTTCACACCTGTAGTCCTAGCACTCTGGGAAGCTGAGGCAAGTAGATCGCCTGAGCTAGAGGGAGACCCTGTCTCTAAAAACAAATAGCCGGGCATCGTGGCAGGCTCCTGTAATCCCAGCTACTCAGGAGGCTCAGGCAAGAGAATTCCTTGAGCCCAGGAGTTTGAGGTTGCTGTGAGCTAGATGCCATGGCACTCTACTGGGGGTGACAAAGTGAGACTCAGTCTCAAAAAAAAGGATTATAAGTTTTCAAAAGGAGATACAAAAAAGAGAATGGTGGAAAAGCAATATTTGAAACAATTAAAGGATAGAATATTCTAAAATTGAAGATAGGATGCTTTAGACTAAAAGTGCCCCAATTCTAAAAAATAGAATATTCTAAAATTGGCAATGTGATTCTTTAGATTAGAAGCACTGAATAGAACCAAGTTAAATATACACTCAAACATTTTAGAGTGAAACCGCAGGATGTAAAGAAAAAGGAAGAAGTGAAGATGACCAATGAAGAAATCATGATTAGGTTGATAGCAGACTTACCAGCAACAACACTAGATCCCAGTGGGCAGTAAAGTAATAGCTTTAAAGTTCAGAGAGAAAATAATTGCCAACCAAGAATTTTATACACAGCTGAACTATCACATGGTAGACCTTTCTCAGACACGGATAGAGTTTACTACTTACTAACTCCACTGAAAACACTATTAAAATACAAAGAGTGGGGGACCTTAATGGGGGATTAAGATTAAAATTAGACACGAATAAGACAAGATGGGTGGAGTCCATTGGATAAAGTTACTAAATCCTTCTCAGATTTGGAGTATTGCAAAAAAAGTACTTCAGACTTTATAAGAAAAAAATTTTTTAGTCAAGTTTAAATGCTAAAAACTTTAAAATGACTTTCCCTCTACTCATCTTTCTCATCATCTATTAAGTTCAATGTCCTTCCTCAGAGCCTCTCAGTAATGAAAGTATTTTAAGCTCCTTCATTATCATTTTTGCTTTTACTTTTTAAGCTGCCAGAACCATGTTTGAAAAAAATTCTTAGAACGTTAAAAAATGTAAGGGTAATCAATAGAAATAATAGAAATGTAATCTTTAGATTCTAAAGCAGTAGAAGCAGGAAGGGGTTATTATTTAAAACATAGTTAAATCAACAGAAGAAAAGAAGAGAAAAAAAGAGACACACACACAAAAAAGAGCAAACCCCAAAAAAGCACAAAGTAATATACAGAAATAAATCCAGATACTTCCATCATCTCATTTACTTTTAATGATTAAATTCATCTAGTAAAAACAGAGAGGTTTTTATAATTTATTTTATACAGAGAGGTATTTATAATTTTATTTTATAAATAAAATTGCATGAGGCCATATTGTGGCATCATAGAAGTAAACTATCATATTAGAAAATTCTGTTGAAATTTTAAAAGAAACCCAGGTAAATTTTAACTTGTGTTTCATTTCTAATAAATGGCCTTATTGAAAAAAGAGGCTGAAAATAATGGGATAGGGAAACACACAATTTAAAAACATAAAGTACGTATAGGAATAGTAATATGACACATTTTAATATAGGACAAAAGCATTAATAAAAGGAAGCATCATATAAAAATAGAGAACCAACTCCCAAGAAGATATTCTGTAAAATATTAGCATGGTTACATACTACAAAACTCCCAGTGAAGGAAGGCATTCACTATTACTTGCTGTCTGCATGAAGCCAGGGAGCTTAATATGATGCCCGTATGTAGTAGAGGCCTAATGCATGAAATAGTTAAGTAATCTTGGCATTAGTTTGGTGAACATTTCAGCTTGAATTTTTTAAACACAATGAGCAAATGATTTTGAGCAACCCCAAATTAAGTATCCCTGAAATAAAGTTACATTAGGCCATATCGTGGCATCATAGAAGTAAACTATCATATTAGAAAATTCTGTTGAAATTTTAAAAGAAACCCAGGTAAATTTTATCTTGTGTTTCATTTCTAATAAATGGCCTTAAAGATGTAATAGCCCTCTTCTACTTCTTTTTCCTCAGCCTTCCTTAAACTAATCATTGAATTCAGTTTTTATAATTTATGATTATATGAAATTTATGCCCAAATATTTTTGGCAAAAATGTCAATATCATTTTGATGTTCTCATTTGGTACAAAATTTAGGGCACCCAGTAGTTCTATAAATAACTCCCACTGGGGTCAACCTCTGCTTAAAGACATTCTTTGTGCTAATATTCCAGACATTATATGCAGAAGGAAAATGACTATTAGCCAAAAACACTATAATTATGAGACCTAGTGACTGATAATGTATTCCACTTTTACCTTTGAAAATGTTTGTACAAAAATAGGTTGGGTCGAGTGGTTTTAGACTAGAATCTGTAGACATTTATCCACCTAATAAAATAACCACACAATCTGGCAAAATCCTGCATACTTGGCAGCTCTCCCTGCCCCGGAGCCCGGAATAGCACTGGCTCTGCAGGTGTGGCTTCGAGAAGGTTCAGAGAGTTGAATTAGGGAAGCCATCCCAGCACCCCACCTGGCTGTGGTGTTCCTTCTGAAGGCTAGACTGGTGTTCCTGGCTTTTTATAGATGCACAGAGCCTCATTCATTCACAATGGATAATGACAACTAAAACAATTAAGGAAATGCTTTGATATTGACATTATAGGCCAAAATTACAATAACTTAAATTCCTTTTTAATAAAAGATGCTGGCTCGGCGCTTGTGGCTCAAGCAGCTAAGGCGCCAGCCACATACACCTGAGCTGGCAGGTTCGAATCCAGCCCGAGTCCGCCAAACAACAATGAGGGCTGCAACGCCAAATAGCCAGACGTTGTGGCAGGTGCCTGTAGTCCCAGCTACTTGGGAGGCGGAGGCAGGAGAATGGCTTGAGCCCAGGAGTTGGAGGTTGCTGTGAGCTGTGATGCCATGGTACTCTACCCAGGGTGACAGCTTGAGGCTCTGTCTCAAAAAAAGAAAAGAAAAAGATGCCAAGTATTTGAAAGATACTTTTGGCACTCAGAAAATAGATGCTACCTAGCATTTAATGTTGTACCCATAAAAAAAAACAACTCTTTCCTTGTTAGCAAGGGTTTGATAGCCCCTCGTTCCCTGAAGGGTATGTGGGCAGAGGAATAGAACTGTCACCACCCAGGACCCCAGGAAGGGGAGAGAGAGGAGAAAGATTTTCTCACATTTTTTGTTTTTCCACAAGGTGCTCTTTATCCATGGAAACCGGCAGACATGATCCAGTGATTGAGATCCTACTTCTTGGCCCCTGTAATCAGAATCACCTGCTTCTATAGGGGAAAGGAAGGAGTAGTGTGTTGGGATGGACCTGGGGACAGGCAGAACTTGGAATGGCAGTGAGCAAACGGACAGAGACGGGACCCGCTGAAGGGCCAATGTTGTCCCAGAGCCCAGGAGTGGGCAATATGAAAGTCACACTCATAACCAGACCTGCTGACTGACGTGATATTCAGGACTGAGACTGTTCCTAGAAGGGGGTTCATAGTGAGAGCAAATCAGAGCACCCTATCTGGAACCTGATAGGGGTGCTGGGCAAGCTACTGAGCCAGGGGCTGAGACACAGTGAAACGTGGCTTCAGTTGGAAGTGGGAACTCTTTGGTCTCTTGTGTCTGTGTTTCAGTTTCAGGGTGGTAGAGCTCTGTAGGACTAGGGCTCCCTCCTCCCCATAAAGAAGGATATTAAATTTCTTATCTTCCATCCTACCATCAGACGTGCTAGAAAGCAGCAGTCCCCAACCTTTGTGGCACCAGGGATCAGTTTCATGGAAGACAGTTTTTCCATGGACCAGGAGTGGAGAGGGGGAACGGCTTTGATTTGAGTTTGTGAGCAATTGATTTATTATGGTCTCTGTGCAGTCAAACCGCTCTGCTAATGATAGTCCGTATTTGCAGCCACTCCCCAGGGCCAGCATCACCACCTCAGCTCTGCCTCAGACCATCAGCATTAGATTCTCATAAGACATATATAACCTAGATCCCTCACAAGCAAGGTTTGCAGTGGGGTTCGGGCTCTTCTGAGAATCTAATGCCACTCCTACTCTGACAGGAGGCAGAGCTCAGGTGGTGATGGGGAGCAGCTATAAATACAGAGAGGTTTCACTGGCTCATCTGCCTCTCCTGCATTGTAAAAGAATAAATAAAATATGAATAGTCTTTTAGTTAACCTTTTGTGATAAAATTACCTAACATTTCAATTCTTTCCACCCTTCCTAAAATTAGAACTAGAAACCCACAAGAGGAGGTAGTTTTCAAGTTCTGAATCTGCAGAGAAACAAGCAGTTTTATGTCTAGGCAGAAGCAAGAGAGAGGCCCGCGGGGAGAGGAACAAGAAGCCAGGGCTGGCAGACGCCCCTGCGGGTAGGAGGGGCAGGTCGTGTCCAGGCCTCCAGTGCAGTGTCTGATCTCAGGGCAAGCCCTACTATGGGTGAAACAGGGTGGGAAGGTTGTTTGGGGATGCCACGTGGCTCTTGCTCCAGCTTGGACGTCTGTCTGTGGGTGCCGTTATGAAGTCCATCCACTTCTAACAGAACCCTGGGATCCAGCACCAAGGACTTAAACTGGGCAGAGTACCGCATCCTGGCTAGTAGATGAAGTTCAGGGCAGGACAGCCCTCTTGGAAATGTCTGAGGTTTCAGCCAACAGTGAAGAGAGTGTGCAGTGCTGGGCCCCAGACTCCTGGTCCCAGAGACCCCACCTGCTGGATGTGGCTGGCAGTGAATGGCCAGCAAGGCAGGGAGCCCATGGTCAAAGCTCCCTCCTTTTCCTGGACCTACGTGACCCAGGCCTGGTGGCTGGAAGATGCTTACTCTTCCCTCCCAGAACCGAGCCTGCTACTGGGACCAGGTGAGGAGGCAGAAGGAAATTCCAGGCAAGAGAAAGGAAGCGCCGAGGCACACAGCTAGCTACCTGCCAAGCAGAGGGCTCACAAAGAGTGACCATCTTCTCAGAAACGCCAGAGGTTGTCCCTTAAAATGCAGATTACTGCCCTTGTATAAAATGTCCTGGAAGTAGGGCCGGGGGGCTCACACTTTTAAATAAGGGCCCCAACCAATTGTCATTCCTGCTGCACTGTCAATAAGGTGTGACATAGATGAGATGCCCTTGGGATAAGTTGCTGTGGCAGCCGTGCAGAGCGGGTTCCGGGGGAGAAGTGGAAGAAGAGGCTCCAGCAGGAGCCACTGCAGTCATGCAGCAGGGCCAAGAGCGGGTGTGGTGTGCTATGCGTGGGAGAGGACGGTCAGGAGCCACTTGGGGTCAGGTTGCAGGGCAGGCAGTTGAGCGGACATGAAGAGAGGGCAAGGGACCCAGGAGCTGGCTGAGGTGATAGGCTTCCTGTGAGCCCAGCAGGCCCTTTAGAACTCAGAAGGCAAGTGTCCCTCATCAACAGTCCATCCTATGAGATGATAAGGGAGCTTGTCAATAAAAGATGATTTTGCTGTAACGTCACAGCGGAAGACTAAAAGCCCACAAATAAAGCCCAGAGAGTAAGTGGATGCTTTCTAAAATAGTACAGTTTAGAATATATTTCACCACCAATGGACTAAATTTTTTGTAATGTTGATAGTTTAAAGGATTTCATAGTTACCTAGAATGCTCACTCAGGGAGTCCGTCTCATTTCCCTAATAATGTGAGCGTCTGAGCAGCACTGCAGAAATACATGGGGTGGGTGTCAAGATCCAGGGAGAAGGTGAGCAGGCCACACATAGATCAGTGTTTTTCAACCTTTTTTATCTCGCAGCACACTTGACCCTATAGTTAAATTTCCACAGCACGCTTAAATTATGTTGATTTAAAAAAAGAGCATAAAAAAGAATATGCTTACTGTGCTCTGAACTTCTTTCAAAAATAATTTAATTAATGATATTTGAAAATTTTCTTGGCACACCTAAGATCCGCTCGGCACTGCACATGGTTTGAAAATCACTGCCGCAGATCAAGTGCCGGCAGGCAGGCTGGCTTGGCTAACAGTGTCCCTGGGATGATGATCTTAGAGAAAAGTTTGAAATCAATATTAAAGTATTTTTAAAGCAAACTTAGACTAGATGCACTGCGTGGAAGGAAAAAATGAAGTTGCATAATCACCTTAAAAAATACATGTCCTAAGAGAACTTTGTATCAAAGGGTGATTGTAAAACAACACGGGATGATGAAGACTTATGCCAAAAGGTAAAATCATCAATGCTAGGGGAGCCGATGGGTACAGGAGGCTGACCTGTCAGAACAGGATGCTGTAGATGCGGCTTTGTTGAGACATGTTTCATTCTCTTTCCCAGGAAGCTGCCTTGTCACTTGCTGAAGGTCCCAGGCCCGGTAAGAGTGGATCGTGAGTGGCCAGGAGCTGTTTCCCCAAGGCCCCTGGTCCTCACACTGCTATGGCTATGGCTGAGCAGTTGGCCGCTCAGGGTCTGGGTCTTCACAGCTCATTTCTGCTTCCGCTGGATCTTCCGGCCCAGTCATCTTTTATTTATGCCCCCCTATAGCATTTCCACAGCGATGAACACCATTCATCACCCTAATGGGCTCAAATGGAACTCTGAAATCCCTGGAGATGGGCCTTGCTGTAAGAAAAGAATTGTTAACTGTACCTTTTAAACTAGGAATTTATGTCTAGTAAATTGACCTTGTGAGGTTATTTGTGGATTCCAATTAAAAAAAAAAAAAAAGCAGTCTCCTTAGGCCCTGGTGCCTCATCAGCCCTCCCCCCACCAACCAACTGATGTCCTCAGCCCACCCCCTGTGAGCCTCCAGGCCTGGGTTGCTGGGGAGGCAGGGTCAGCAGGAGGAAGAGATGTCTGCTTCCTTTCTTGCTCCTGGGACCGTGTGTCCTGGTTCTGCCATTTATTCACTCATTAATCCACTCATTCATTTGATGTTTATGACACCTCAGTTTTTCCAGGCGGGGTGCTAAGATCCCGAGACACAGTGAACGGTCTGTACCCTGATGGATCTACTTATTCAAAAGCAACTCTGGAGAAGCGGCAGGTGCCTTGAGAGTCTCTGTGGGGAGCTCTGGCCATATTTATTGCCCTCCCCCTCCTGTTAATACAGGACTCTGGGAGTTGACTGTGTATGTGATAGGGCATAGGATACAGCTCTCCCAGCACCCTCACTTTAAAGTGTGCCTTGCAGTGTGACACCTTGACCTCAGCAGACAGACACTGCCCTGCCAGAGTAGCCCTGTACCCTGCTTCTCACCCTCTGCTGCTACAGGGGCATGCCACCTGGTTTCTGGGTCCCTAGGAAGAGGCTGACCACCAGAGGATGCTCTCTGAGTAGGAGGGAGGAGGGGGTTCAGAGTGTCCCCCTCCACACAAGCTTTGGTTTGTTTCACAATCTATAAATCCCTCTGTAGTTTTCTAATGATAAAAGTAAAATGCATTCATTATAGTAAAAGCCAATATTTCAAAAATGAATGAACTCACGGTTCAATGCATTCCCATCTTCCATTCTGCCTGCCACCAGAAATAAGCACTTTCAATTGTTTGGTGTGTATCCTTCCAGATATTATATAAACATAGGAGGTCTGACAATAAAGTTCACAAACTCGTCCTAGAAAAAGTGCTACACACCTCAGTGCTGAGTAACACTGAAGTCACCTTGGAAGTAAGAACTCCCTTTGGGCCATCTGGTGTCCACAGAGATATTCAACAATGAGGTAGGTTGCACTTTTTTCTAAGATGAGTTTGTGAACTTACTTGTCAGATCTCGAGTGTATTTATTTTTATATATTGTCCGATAGCCTACTTGTTTTCATTTGAAAATTTATCAAGGACACATTTCAGGAAGGAAAATAAGAGATTCTCTGATCCTTGCCAGGTACCCCTCTGCTGTGAAGACGAACCACGGCTCCCTTTAAACCAGTCCGCCATTCATGAACATTTAAGTTCTGCTATACTTTGTTGTAATCAATCTTTCAGCAGTGAATATCCCTATCATATCTCTCTGTGTGTCAGATTCTTCTTGGAAAGGTATTTTGGGTCTAACATGTATTTATTGTGGGTTTTTGTACATGCAATGCTCTAAACCACTCACTCAGTGGCACGGCCCACTGCGCTGACAAGGCGCTCTGCTTTTCACTAATTCCGGTCTGCACACGGTGCAGTGCGGTGCCTGCCGTGAGGTGGGGTGGGATGGGGTGCAGCGTGGTGTGGTGGGGTGGGGTGCGGTGTAGTGGGGGAGGGTGGGGTGCAGTGCAGTGCAGTGAGGTAGGGTGGGGTGGGTAGGGTAGGGTGCAGTGGGGTGCGGTGGGATGGGGTGCAGTGGGGTGGGGCATGGTGCGGTGCAGTGGGGTGCAGTGCGGTGCGCCTCTGCTGCCCCGAGGATACTCCGTGATTGAGTATACTCTCTGTTATGTGGTGCCTATTCTATTTCAGTTGAATTTCTAGTAATTGAGTTATCTATTTAACTAGTGTATAAATCAAGGAAGTATGAGGGGATTATTGTTAAAAGATTATTATTTTTGTTTTTTTAAGTGTGAATTATGGTTTTTCGTATTCTCAACTTGAACTAAAAAAATTTCGGTAGCTAACCACCTACCTCAGTCATAACAGGTACAGTGGCTTCTGCCAACTCAAACTCACTCCATGGCTGTGTTAGGGGGTACACCCGCTCTTGGTCTGCCATGCTGATATTGTCTCTGGAAAACACCCACAGCTGTTTAGTTTGTGTGGACTGAGTTATCTTTTATACTTAGAAATACCTGAGAACCAGGCATGGCTTATGGAGTACATCAGTGACAAAAGTTGACTTTGAGCCCTTGTCCTCACCCCATCAAACCATTTTCAACTTTTGTAATACCAACAGAAACACCATGTTAAACTTCATGTAAGAGAAATAGAAAATCCAGAGGCCACACCTGTTGCCTTTGAAAGTGGGAAGATGTCTGTATGTAAACATCCTGTTACTTTGTAACCTAATGTAATATTAGGAATTAGGAATGATTTTATAGCCCCTCTAAATTTACAAATCCTTCATGAGAATATTGTAGGTACTTAATTGTTTGTTAGATACACAGATATACAGGAAAACACATTTCACAGGGTTGGCCACACAGGGCTAGCCATACAGGTAGGTTAGAATTAATTAAGAATTAAGACATACTGAATTGGCTCAGCGCCTGTAGCTCAAGCAGCTAAAGCGCCAGCCACATACACCAGAGCTGGTGGGTTTGAATCTGGCCCGGGCCTGCCAAACACCAATGACAACTACAACTGAAAAATAGCCAGGCCTTGTGGCGGGAGGCTGAGGCAAGAGAATCACTTAAGCCCAAGAGTTTGAGGTTGCTGTGAGCTATGATGCCGCGGCACTCTACTCAGAGAGACAGCTTGAAGCTCTGTCTCAAAAAAAAAAAATACTGAATTCATTCAACAAACATTTACTGAGTACCAACTGGTAGGTATACAACTGGCAACTGCTGGGGTACCACAAAACACAACAGGTGTAACTGCCCTCAGGATGCTTTAGCTGGGACCCAGCTAAAGACTTCAAGCCACCGTGACGTGCAGAGATGCAGTTTACTCAGCAAACACTCTTTGAAGTATGCCTGGCCAGGGGGACGAGATGTTGGGAGACAAAAAGAAAGTATTCTCGTGAAATCTATGAGTTCTCTACATCTTCTCAAGGCTTTCCCGTGTAACTCAGGCCTTAATCTCACTTAAATCATATGGCGTTTGACAGAGCGCTGCGGAGATGACGAGGCCTCTCACTGCTGTGTTTTCTCTTCCAGGATATCAATGAGTGTATCCTTGAAAACTATCCTGAGTGCTCCAACCCCCGGTTATTTTACATCATTCCGTATTTTTGTGGACAGCATCCCAGATGCAGGTAAAGACTAAAACAGGCCTTACAGCTTGAACAGGTGCCCACAAACAGAAAACCTGCCAGTCTGGCACCGTGGGACTCTTTTGTGTCCCTGGTCTCTCAACCTTCAGGAATTCAGTTTATATTTACTATTAGTCTTTAAAGATACCATTTGAGACACCGAAAGATTTGTAAATAATGAAATTTAAAAATCGGTCTCTGAAAGAGGCCTCGGGGACCACTCTATAAGGCTGTGTAACTGAAACTAAATCCTTGTTTATACCTAAAACAGCTGTCACCCCAGAGCCACGAGATAGTGTAGACCAGGGCCACATACCCAGCCTGCTTCTCCACAGTCACTGGACTTAACCACCAACTGTTCCTGCACTTGTGGCGTGTCTCATTGGGTCTGAAACCCTGGAAGGTCACGGCCACCATTCACTCATCTCTCATGAGACATGGTTGGACAGAGAGGCCAGTGCTTTCTAGTGATCACCTACCAGCCTTTCTCCAGTGTGTGACCTTGTTTAGAAAATGACTTGCTCTGAGAGTCAGGGCCCTCGGGGTGTGGTCTGCCTGCGTTCTATCCTGCAGGAGCAGCCCGAGTACCTGCTAAGCACCTTCTCCTCATCACAGTTTCCGAGGCGGGACGCAGACATGTGCCACCACCTTTCCAGGAGATTCTGGTGCAGCTACAGTTGAAATGTAGTCCCAGCTGCTCGGGAGGCTGAGGCAAGAGAATCGCGTAAGCCCAAGAGTTAGAGGTTGCTGTGAGCCGTGTGACGCCACGGCACTCTACCGAGGGCCATAAAGTGAGACTCTGTCTCTACAAAAAAAAAGAAATACCAGACAATTGCCCAAGCCTAGAGACAAAGTGCTAGCCATGTGAAGCATTATCTTGCCTGATGGGAAATAAACCCTGTCACTAGGAGTGACTGGATGCCCCAGAGGAGATGTTGATCAGAGAGGCTTTGTGTCTCCAAAGAGACCAGGGTAGCCTGCTGTTTCACTTGCACTGCACTTGGCCTTCCACAGTGATTTCCACTTACTTACTGTTGTTGACGTTGCTGTTGTGTTTAGTTTAGTGTGGTTCAAGTTCTGAGACTAGGAGTGTCAATTTTCTGCTTCATCATAAACTTCCTGAGTTGAGGGGGCCTCCACCCACCCCACACTTGACCCTTGCCCTAATAATAAATACCTCCTGGTTCACATGTAATGCTTCAGATACTGGAAGGATTTGGGGCCAGATGACTCACTTTCTGATCACATTGTAGACATTTGTTCCGAGAAACATAATTTTAACTCCCTAAAGTATTTTGTAAATTGTACATTTCCTAATCTGGGAGAGAGTACTTAGGATGCCTTGGGTGATACGCATGCAGGGATCTTCAGAACTCTTTCAAATGTCTCCCTATTCAACCTTCACAACAATGCTTTGAGCTAGGTAAGGGCTACTGTTAACCAGTTTTCAAAAGAGCGTCCTGGCTTGCCCAGCTTCCCCCAGAGGGTAACTGACAGAGCCCAACTGCTGGCTTTCTCTAAGTATTGGTTCCTAGGTATGGTCTGCAAATGAGATTAGGCTGTTTTCCCTCTGTTGTGTAAAACAAAACAAAACAAGATTTCCCTATAAACTCTCTGACAGCCTAAGGTGATGAGCAGGCATGACCTGACACCTGTTTTAATATCTAGATAAATACTATGTCGGTAAGTTTTGTTATTTCAAAACTTTTAACTTTAACTGGTTCACTTTGGTCCTCCTGTTAAAAAGCCATTCTAATTAGCCTTGATTAGTGTTTGTTAAGACCTAACTTCCACAGACACTTAGGCAGAGCCCCAGAGGTTCAGGGCCTTGGGCTGGACATCATGCAGGGTCAAAATGAAAGGGGAGGGGCAGTGAGGAGGGGAGGGGACACCAGCTGGGAAGATGAGGAGGGATCTGGATAGGGCTACATCTGGGCTGGTCTTTGAAGGAAATAGAGTTGGGACTTACGCTAACAGGGGGTGGGGGAGGAGGCGGGCAGAGGGATAAACTCTCAGTGTGTTTTTGCACATTTCAAAGACGGATCCCTGATTTACGAAGAATTTTTATATCCATAAAGGGAGCCTGGTGAGTGGGCCCTTGAAAGAGCAAAGCTGAACGTGAATGAAAACTTCCTGCTGGTGGGGATTCTTGAAGAGTTGGAAGATGTGCTGCTTTTACTGGAAAGATTTTTACCTCATTACTTCAAGGGCGTGCTCAGTATCTACAAAGACCCAGGTAACTCACCTTGTAGCTCACCTTGAAAAGACTTCAGAAATTAAAAGGGTGAAATGATCTCTTCTGCTAAAACAGGGCAGTTCCCCTGGCTTACAAAGAAAGGTAAGAACCGTTGAGTTATGGATCCCAGAATCCTATACTTTGGGTGTATCTCCATGTTCTAAAGCCCTGAGGGTTCCATTCCTTTTCCCCAAGCAAAACAAAATTGGCAACATTCTCCATGGGCCTTGTCCTGAGCAAGTTTCTGGGGTAAGCAACAGAATCTCGCATGCACACCTGGATTCCACCGTCGGAAACATGAATAAGGAGGAAAGAGCCATCCTTGGGATGAATTCTCTCTGGCCCGACTTCCATTTGATACGAGCACTCTAGCGTGTAAAATCCTAGCAATAAACTAGCTAGAGCAGCAAATTGAAAATACAATTATGATTTTATTCTAACAAACCAAGTGGCCTTCAAATGGAAGCAAGAAATAGGATGTGGCAAGGCAATTACTAGGTCACCCGTAGTATCACTGTAAATATAATTACTTTCAGAATCCATCTTTTTTTTTTTCTCAGTACTATTTTATCTGGAAAGACAAATGACATGTTTGTTTCTTTTCTATTCTCCTTAATCTATTGCTGCCACCACAAGCCTTGCATCCTTGTCCCCTGATAACAGCATTCTGCTTGGCAGATTAGAAGGAACAGCTTAAAAGCTCCTCAAATTCTGTCTGCTGCCTCTCATTCCACAGGCAAACAGGGACCTTGAACTATGCCTGCCTCTTTAACAAGCACCAAGACCCAGGTAAATTGGTTTTTGTCCAGGGAGCCCCAGATCCTGTCATGGAAGGTTAAGGTAATCCTAGCACCACAGGTGATTTGCTGGAGGAAGATGGCTGGCTGGCTCTCAGCTCTCATCCAGAAATAAAATCTGATCTATCTACATGCAGGAACTTGACCAGAAATCTCAAGGTATGCCCCATAGGTGTGTCTACTCAGCTAGAAACGTGGTTTAAATAGCTAGACACATAATAAGCCTTGAAATGGTTTTCGAAACTAGGACTTCCTTTGCCTTTCCACAACAAGCGATTTAGAGAGTTTACAGAATTTAAATTTAAAGAACTCAAAGAGCTCTCACATGTCTGATTTTTAGTTCTGCAAGACAGCATAAACTCAGCTCGTTGTGCAAGGACAGGTCTTGTCCTAAGTTACACTCCTTTGAGGAAAAGAAAAGGTTGACGTTGATGATTGTTACTGTCTCCTTTTGGCTTTATCTTGTCATATGGCATCGTGTGTGTGTGTGTGTGTGTGTGTGTGTGTAATATACAGTACGACATCAAAGGCTGTCTGAATCCTGGTGACACTTAACCATTAAGTAAAATGGACACTCTTATCCGAGCCTTTGGGAAGAAGATCACTGAGAGCACTAGAGTCCTCTTGCGCGTCACCCATGTCATCGTCGTCATCCGTCCTGAGGTCTGGAACAGACAACATTCCCTGGATACAAAAGCTATGGGGCTGCAGGCCTGATAACACAGATGAGGACACTTCTGTCTTTGTTCTTTTTAAACACAGATACGCCATCCACAAAAAGCTTAGCCCCAAAGGCCCCTGACCAGGCTGCTGGCAGGGTGTACCATACTGACTTCCTACGTAACTATGTGACTTCTCAAAAACTGTGGGTCTTCCTCCTGTGATGTGAGAGCACATTAATTAAAGGAGAAAAGATGGCTGAAAATTGAGTTATTATTTGTCGCGATCACGTAAATGATCACGCAAGACACGGATTGGCCGTAGACGCTGCAGAAGGTGAGGCCGACCCTGGGTGCAGGATAGCCCCAGGCACTTCTCGCAGAGTCCTTTTACTGAGAAGATACATAATGGGCAAAGACACGCAGGGGCTGCATGCTCAGGGAAATGATCTCAATTATAGTAAGCAAGATGCTTTAATCCTCTATAATTATTAGCTCCTTTACCTTCAGCCACACAGTCTTTCCACCTATAAATTAAAGACTTTTGTCCCCTTCGTGCTTGGCATAGCTGTACATTAAATACCTTGGAGGAGTAAGGGACATCTGGTATTCCTGTGTGGTGGGACGAAAGGTTTCCATAAGCCAGTCCACTTGGCCAGCCCACAGCAGCCAGCTGTACTAGCAGTTAAAACAGTGAAATGCTTCTACACCATCTTCGGAGTGCACCTGCCGCTCTGACAGCCCTCCTCCCTTTTTCCAACATTGTAGTAACGAAAGGGATGATTCATGACACAGAAGGGGTCTTCAGGACCCTGGCCCAGTGCTACCCTCAGCAACTGTTCTGGCTGCACTTTCTGAGTGGGACTGGTTGTTCAGTGTGTGAATATCACCCCAGTATAACTCTCGCAGCTGTCTCATAACACGTGACAACAAAACGGACGATTGAGTTGGTGTTTCAGTAACTTCTTCTGTGTTCTGTGGTCTCTTGGGCATCTTCTTGTGACATTTTTCTATATAACGTCGGAGCCCAAGTCAGTCCACAGTTCTTCTGTCCTGAAGAGTTTCTCTGCCCTCCTGCTAGGTAGAGGGCGAGAGAGAAATGCACACTTCTGGCCAACTTCTCAATATATTTTAGCTTTTGCAAAGACTAAGCACCTGTAGTGTTTTCTCATCAACAAAAGTCAGTGAGTTGGTGTCAACTAAGTTAAAGAGTAATTGCGGGTCGCTTTAGTCATTTCACTTGTGTATTTTTAGTATAAATTTACATATTGCAGAGCACTAAAACCATTGCTCTTGCCCTTTATTAAAGAATTTTATAACTGAATAGAGAATGGAGAGAAATAAAGAAACCTCAAATCTAGTAGGTCACCATAGATTAGCTGATCATTTGAAGACCTAAATTAAGATGCATACTGCCCCGGGCCATTTTTTTGGGGGGTAGGGGTTGTCCTAATTATTTAAAATAATGTAGGTATGTGCTGATTTTTAGTAATCCCTCTCCAGCAATACTAAAAACATGTACACCATTCTCATTACTAAAGAAAATGAACAAACAGCGGCGACCATTTAGGAACTTGTAAAAATAGTAATGGCTATGAGTCAAAGGGGCTGTCATTTTTTTTAGATCAGAGTAATACTCACTAATTCTTTCCACTCAATTCAACTTGTTCCAATAACTCACCATTGAGAGAAGTTAACAGGCTTCGTAACTAACAGCTTGATTGTTTTCCCCCTGTTCATTTCTTATAGGGGGACATTCTAGCATTAAGTAAATTTGTCTTATACCAAAAATTTTTGAGAAACTTATCCTTTAGAAATTAAAAAAAATTAGTTATTTTATATTAATACTTGTATCTGTGTAAACAGAATAGTGTATCTCAGAAGAAGTTTATGATAGTAAGTACTTAAGGTGAAATAAAAACTAAAGTTTTAGCATTATGGAGAACCAAGGGAATACATTCAGTGCTTCTTACCAGCCAGGGGGCTGCTGCTGATGTTGCAGCAAGTACCTTGGAGTGAGTGCTGGGAAAACTCTGCCCAGGCAGGGTATGGGTTTGAATTCAGGAGAACTAAGGCCCAAGCTGACTTTACTGAGTTAAAGCAACCTCACTGGGTGTTTTAACATATACAGTTTCATTTTTTATTAATTAATCTCTATACAACCACTCATTATTTATCACCTTTTAAAAATGAGAAAACGGGCCAGGCACGGTGGCTAATACCTATATTCCTAGCACTCTGGGAAGATTACTTTAGCTCAGGAGTTCAAGACAAGCCTGAGCTAGAGTGAGACCCCATCTCTACTAAAAAATAGAAAAATTAGCCAGGCTCTGTGGCAGGCACTTGTAGTTCCAGCTACTCAGGAGGCTAAGACAGGAGGATCGCTTGAACCCAGGAGTTTGAGGCTGCTGTAAGCTAGGCTGACACCAGGGCACTCTACCCTACAGCACAAAGTGAGGCTGTATCTCAAAAGAAAGAAGGAAAGGAAAGGAAAAGAAAGCCAACCCAGAGAAGCTGAGAGACAAAAATATGGAAGTAAGGGGCAAGATTCACACATTCCCAAGCCCTGAGCTCCAATGTATTTATGAATACTTTTTCTCCCTATTAAAACCTGACATGCTGCAAACATCAATATTTTTCCTAGTCATAGTTTTTAGAAACTAACATTGCAGTGGTGGTAGAGACCAAAATAAATAAGGAAATTAAAAACTAGGAACATGTGGATATTTGTAACAGGAATAATCATAGGAACATCCCTCATAATACACCCTAGACTTGGCAAATAACCAGGCTGTTCTAGTTCAGTAGCGCCACCTAGCATCCATACATGGAACTGCATAACCTAACATTCACCCATTACCTTCCTCCTTCCTAAGGACGTGAAAACTCACTCCTTTTACCTTGTATTGTAAATAATTTCCATTCTATCAGTATTCGTTTTCAACTTGTTTCCATTACAAATGTAGACATTGGAGCCACAGTAGGGAATTTACTAGACTTTCATGGGCTGCCCTGAGAATTTGGTCACCAGCTATTATAAAGAACTGTGTAATTGAATTACAAATAAGGTCCTTAAATGCTGACATTTGTAAGTTCAGTGTTTTGTTTTTTTAAAAAATTACTTCTAAATATTTTTATAAACAGTGATGACAAATACAGTGCACATTTAAATGTTGTTGGGATTTTTTTTTTTTACTATTCATGAATGATAATTAGACCTCTCAAAGAAGTATAGTAGGGCACTCTGATGTCATTACCATTGCAGTATTCAAAGCTGGGTCCCTTGTTAGAAAAAAATAATAAAAATATGTGGAAGAAGAAGTTTAAATAGTATGCTACAGAAATAATTCAAGTTTTCATCCATCTATAAAAATCTGAGATTGAGTTAAAAAATATAAATAATGAAAGCTTGTCTATTTATAAGAAAAGTCATTCTTTAAGAAAATAACTCTTGTCTTGGGATTTTGTGATATGGGCTAATCTTACTGGAGTTAGATGGTATCTCAAGGTAGTTTTGATTTGCATTTCTCTGATGATTAAAGATGATGAGCATTTTTTTATATGTCTGTAGGCCATGCACCTGTCTTCTTCAGAGAAGTTTCTCTGCAGAATATGATTGTCTTATCACAATAACTAAGAAAATGCAGGGAATGCTATGTTAACCAGTGTGATGAAAGTGTGTCAAACTGTTTATAAAACCAGTGTATGGTGCCCCATGATTGCATTACTGTACACAGCTATGATCTAATACTAATAAAAAAAAATCGTAAGCTAAAAAAAAAACGTGGATATTTGTAACAGGAATAATCATAGGAACATCCCTCATAATACACCCTAGACTTGGCAAATAACCAGGCTGTTCTAGTTCAGTAGCGCCACCTAGCATCCATACATGGAACTGCAAAAAAAAAGAAAAAGAAAAGAACTTAGAAAAGAAAAGGACTTAGGAGCCTCTAGTTCTCTTTCTGCTGCGTTTCTGCCCATATGACCTGGGGCAAATGCAGTTTTTAATGGAGAGTGTTTTAAAGATCTGTGTTATTATGCTGCTAATGTATCATGTAGAGTGTTTTAAAGCTGTTTGTTCTATCTTTTGTTAATTAGCACATTTATAGGGAACTTTTAGCCCCTCAGAAATAATCCTGGGCAGTCCTCATTACCTTAGTAATTCTCAAGGTTAGTTATGGGGCCATCACCACCTAGATAAGAGGACAAATTCTCTATGAAGGGTTTTTCATTCAGAATTTGCTCTTCCCTAAAGCCATTGATGTTGAAGTGACCATAGCAGGGATTCCCAACTCAAACTTTCTGACCACGATTTCCATCCCTTTCTCTCCATACCATAGACGTTTCTGTGGGGAAGACAGTATACGCTAGTGATTAGAGCCCAGGCTCCAGATAGAGACCCTGGGTGTCAGAGCTGCTCCCCAGCTTAGTAAATGCCTAACCAGAGGCAAGGTATGGCCCCGGTAAGCCACATTTTCCCCATCCATGTAAGATGTATAAATAACATTATCTACTTCGGAAGGGTTGCTATAAGACTTACCTGATCAAATCCAAGTAGAGTTCTTAGTCCAGCCTTACCACATGAAGAGAGCTCAATAATTAACTATTAGCTTGCACCAGCCATGGCACAAGAGAGAGACAAGGCTGTGTCTGAGAGTAACTAGGACTTCAAACTCTCTTTGTAACTTCTACATGAAAGAAAGAAAGAGACAATGGGAAACAGAAAGAGAAAGAGGGAGGGGAGAGGAGAGGAAGAATAACAGGAAGAAAGAAAAGAAAGAATTGATAAACCTTGACTTACTTAATCAGTTACAGCTGATCTATGACTATGAAATCACGTGCCCCTTTAGGAAATAACATTTGTGCATTACTGACTTAGAGGGGAACAGTTATATTCTGGTCAATACCCTGTTGCTGAAACAATCACAGGGAATACATTACTGGAAATATTACTATAGTGACATGCTAAGGGGCTGACAGACACACATAATCCAAGTAGCTGAGTTTTTTAAATCATGTGTTTCTATTCCTAAACTCTTATGAGAAATATCAGGAAGTTAAGACCTTTAACTAAATGAAACCCACCATTGAGATGTGATTGGGACCAATTATCCTTAACTTATGCTGAAAGTTGAATTTTGCAGACTATTATATGCCACGTTATTTAGTAGATATAGGATGAGTGCCAAGAGATGTGATAGTTTTTATTTTAAGCAAGACTCCTAAGCTCTTGAAAAACAATTTGTTTTCGGGATGCAGAATTACATACTCCAGAACAGTAAGTTCATGAACTAATAACCATTGTCCAGCAGGTGGCAGTGTCACTCCATTTTCTCGAGAAAGTTCTCTAGTAGAGTTTGCCTCCGCAGCCTGGCGTTAACATAATGCTTGTACGCAGATGTAAAATTGTGTTCAATTTGGGGGCTGAAAATGGGATTTTTGAATGTCAAAATGATTGCAGTAATTCAAACTGCATGTTACGAGCACTAATGGTGAGTGAGAGGAGGGAGTGGAGTTTTTGCTATCAAATATATAAATTCATGTGAGTTAAAAATGTGTATATATATAATATATGCATATACATACACCATTAACTCTGGTTTTGTAAAGTAAAGAATCCATCATTTTACAAAGCCTCAACTAAACAGATGATGCTTTTCATCTTTCATTTCCTTTTTTATTTTCTGCTTCCTGTTGCTTTTGTGCGACAACAAAACTCAAAAATCCTTTGGAACCTGATGAAAATACAGTGATAGGAGAAATTCAGACTAGCTATCTGCAGAAACCAGTGCAGATTTTTTAAATAATTCAATTATTGTTAAAAAGTAGAGCTCCACTTTGCTGTTGGCCCATTTACCATCAATATTCTCCATAAAGATACTTTATTTCCCACTGGGCATGTCCTAGGTTGAGATTCTAATAATGTTGTAATACTATTGGTACCAGGTCCTCGTGTGTGTGTGTGTGTGTGTGTGTGTGTGTGTGTACACCCATCTGTGCTTGAACAGTTAGACTTCTTGCTCTATACCATTCATATATCTTAATGAATACTCTGAGATCACGAAACAGTAACAGTTTCTAAATCATTATTTATATAACAAGTTGCAGTTATAGATCACTTTCATATAGATGATCTCATTCGATTCTTAAACAAATCCTCTGAAGTCAGGGAAGGCAAATATTCTTTTTCTCATTCTCTGAACGAAGAAGCCAACGTTCAAAGAGGCTGAACAACTTGCTCACAGTCACTGAGTCCTAAGTGATCACGCTGACATTCAAGCTTCTATCCCCAGAAACACCACAAAACACCATCAGTTTGGGACCCTCTAAAAACATTCTTCATATTGAGTCATTAATTCAGAGATTAGTGACCATTAAGATGCATAGCATATATTGCAGTTGACGGTAAGACCTTAGGAAACAATAGTTTGAGGTCTTTAAGATTGTCTAAAAATCTAATCTAAAGATATATAACTTTTTCCAACTGTAATTATTAGGCAAATAGTTAATTAAGAATTAATATATACTACAAACATTCCTTTAATTCCTAAAGACTTGGAGGTTTTTAGCGAACATTTTCCTGAGGGGAGCTCGGTAACCACAGGCTGATAACTGTATTCAGGGTACAGAAACATTACCCGCTTACAAGGATTCGGTCTCCAGATATGTTCAATTTATTCTATGAAAGCATAAATTCCAGCCAAAAATATATACTTCTGACCTAGTTCAACTATTACTATTTGGTTTTTATTGGAAATAATAATTACTTTAAATTACATAACTTTTAAACATCTTTTTCACTTGCGTATGGATTTGCCCTTGCCTGGGGACCCTCCAGGAGAAAGCATCTCCAATTTTTTTTCTCTCTGTAGAAACTAATATTTAAATAGAAGGTGTGATCTGACAGTATCAGGAAAATTCAGCAAACACATACAGCAAATTAATGCTTGAGTGTCTGCCACATGCCAGCCCTGCAAACGGGTGGTGTCAAGATGAAAAGAACAACGCTTAGCTGGAAGGGCGGAAAGGCACCTTGTTCTGGGCCTTCAAGGGTGAATAGGAGTTTGCCAGGTGGACATGGGCAGAGGCATTGTAGGCATGGAGGTGTGACGGCACAGAAGTGCCCAGAGCCACACAGCTCTTGGACTCCCCAGCCCGCTTAACTTGCTGGCAGGACAGTCCTGCAGGAGGCGAGGGAAGGTCCACAGCCTTGGCTTTCTCTGTGGCTCAGCCTGGACTGAGTCACTCATACCAGTCCCAGAGCCAGCAGCCAAGCTGCCCCTGCCAGAGGCCACGTGTCACCCTCCCTGCTTCCCTGCCGTCAGCCCATCCTGATCACCATCCAAGTTCCCTAACAGTATGGCAGGGATAGTCCCAGGCCCCCCTCGTCTGCTGCCTGCATTCTGCCTCATTGCTTTCTTCCTGGTCTCCCCACTTTTCTCACCTGGGCATGTATCCGTTTCTTCACCCCGCCTGCCTTGCACTGTCTGCGGGGGGTGGGAGAAGGTGGGAGGGGTCCTCACCCCACATTTCCAGGTGCCGATCACTGGCTTTCCTAACCATCTCGATTCCCATGTATCCACCAGCACAGACCATCTGTTACGACGGTCACTGCCTGACCCAGACCCGAGCTATCTGTGTCTCTAGCACTGGCCTCCGTCTCTGGGAGCCTTGGGATCATCTGTCCAAAGCAGTTTCATCCCAACCCCACCTCCTGCTCCATGCACCCTACAAAATTCATCTCTTCTGGATCCTGATCTTGACGTCTGGGGAACCCCTGATGCCCTTCCACCTGGTGTCTACCTGGGTGACCCAATGTAGTGAGACTTCAGGGATAGACTGTTTTCTCTCTTGTGATTCATGTCCCCAGGCAAAAAGCTGGCAATAACATCTGGGTGTGGAGTGGAGGTGCCGACGTGCTTCTGCACTTAGAGGTGAACTTCCACTTCAAAGTTTAATCACATCTACTTTGAGCAATTTTTAGTTGAGCTGACAGTAATATGCTTTGTGTTGAGTAAGGCTATTTGTAGGGGGTGGAATTAATCACCACCAATTTCAATTTTTTGAACTTCCCTGGTAACTCTGCTCAGCAGAAATGTTTCTAAAGCTTAAGCAAGATCAGAGCCCTGACCCCATAGGTAGGTAGTCAGTCTTCATAAAAGACCCGTGGTCTTCCTCTCCCTTAATGCTTCAACTGTCAAGGTCCCTGTCCACCCACGGATTAACATGGTAATGTGGAAAAAGCCCCAGACAGAGGATTTCAGAACATGTCCTTGGCTCATGGCCTTCCGGTCTCAGACACTCTTTCATATGAAATGTACCCCCCACTGGGGTGAAGTGCATTCCTTACCCCTTGTGTGTGACTCAACATTTTACAATGGAAGCTTCTATCCCTGTCTGACTAAATTTTTTTCAAATAAAAATATCATTTCCTGGTCTGTATTTTTTTAACGTCTCAGACATTTTTATCAATATACAATGTGCTAGGTTCCCACATCTTGCAAATGACCGGATTGTGAAAGACTACAGAAAAAAAAGCCAGAAATATACCTGTGTGTACGTCCCGTTGCTTTTTTCGTGTACGTGGTTTTATGTGGGCTATATTAAGCACATTCGTTTCATTGCCCACAAACCCACAGAGAAATCCAGAGTAATTCCTCACTGCTGAAAATAGTTTTACTCGTCAAGTGGGGGGGTTTCAGATACTGGGATTCGAAGGTCTCACCTCCCAGTCTTCACCACGTGCTGTTGATACTTGAGCATTGCCTTAGCCCGACTCTGTAGGGACTATTTGTCAAAACATGTGTTCCTAGAAGAATACCTCCTTTTTTTATCTTTATTAAAGTAATATATGTACATAGTTTAAAATCAATTGTACCAAAAATCATGTAATGAAAAACAGCAGTTTTTCTAGTTCAACCCTCTGGAAGACGCAGCCGGATTTCACGGAGCCGGCCGCTTCCAGTGCGGTTAGGTATTTCCTCTGATAATCATCGCTCTGTTTATGACTAGTCTGCACAGGCTACTATTTCCTGATGTATCTGAGACGCTGTCTACTTCTCTTACTCCATCACCTTACCTTTCCCCCTTCCTCCTCTCCCTCCTCCTAACAGCGTTATGGCCACATTTTAGGGGCATGGTCCCTGCTGATCCGGGGGGTACGTGGTGATTTTGTTTCATTTCCTGCACATCTTGTTTTTCCTGGAATTGATTATTTGCCTTATGTTTATTTGCTTAGATTTATTTGTACTTGTCAAAATTTTCATAGGTGCAATTAAATCTGTTGCATTACTATTGCATCTGATAGAGTTTAAATATCACATGAGATTATCACTTCCACCCGTCCCCAGAAACCCCTCGCCTCCCCCACTGGGAGCTCGTCAACTCCAGCTTCTGTCCCAGCTCATTTCTCAGG
Organism: Nycticebus coucang; assembly: GCF_027406575.1. Classification (NCBI taxonomy): domain Eukaryota; kingdom Metazoa; phylum Chordata; class Mammalia; order Primates; family Lorisidae; genus Nycticebus; species Nycticebus coucang. The sequence goes on from NC_069784.1 coordinate 124,857,417, forward strand.
AAGCTCCTGGGACGGCTTTCCTGCCGTGTATCAGTGTTGGATCTCTGGATTCAGAATCCCGTGGATCCCATTTTTTCACTTAATAACTCGTTCTATTAATGAGTTGCTTCCTAATGAAAGGAGCATAGGAGTTAAATGCCTTTGAGTCCCTGAATGTCCCAGAAGCTCAGTATTCTCCTACCCTCCTGATTGTTTGCCAGCATGACTTAGCGTGATCTTATACCTTCCATTTCCCACTACTTTTTCTCACATTCTCTCTCTCTCTCTCTCTCCCCCCCCCCACCTCCTTCCAGCCCCCTGGGGTTTTCTCTTTATTCCTTTTATGAGGTTTTACAACAATAGGCCTCAGTGTGTGTGCCAAGTATTTACTAGATATTTTAAGCCTTCAAACTTCTGTCTCTTGTTTCTGGGAATTTTTGGAATTTTCTTTTATCACCACCAATTTCTCTGTTTCGTTACTGGAATGCTGTTAGAAGTCAGATTGTTGAACCTCGGGATTCACCCTTTCCGTGTGCTTCACGACCTCTCTCCTTTTCCGTCTCTTCAGCTTTCTCCCTGTGGAAGAGTTCCTTGATGTGTATTCCAGTCGTTCTTTTGAATCTTCTTTTTTTCAGTTTTTTTTGTTATATATAATAACATCTTATCCTGGTTATTGGATGCACTATCACCGTAAGTCTCTGAAAGTGATAGGGGGTTTTACAGGTGTTTTCATCTACTCCCCTCATTATCTTTATTTGCTCCAGGTTGCTCTTTACTGGTTGGGTTGGTTCAGGCCTCTCTTTTTCAACGTGAGGCTGTCCCTGCTGACTGAGGTCTGTCTTCAGATTCCAGGGTGAGGTACCCACCGAGGAGTTCACTGCAGGGAGGCATGCGCAGGGGCTGCTGGGCCCCACTTCAGGGTGATTGAATAGCGATAAAAATTTTGCTGGAAAAATACTTATTAATGACTGTAATCTTTTTCTCTAGAGTTTGTTTGGTTTTTCCAGTAACAAATTCTCTAAGCATCTGCTTTGAGAATGGAAGGTGAAGTGGGGTAGGACAGTGGATGGAGCGTGCATCTGGTGCTGGCCTGGGAACAGGAGCCAAAGGTCCACACTGAATGCCTCAGTCCCTACTGCTCTTGTTTTAGCCCATACCTCTCCTCTGGGTTAGCAAATCAGTCTGGAGCCTCTGCCCCCAATTTGCTGGAGGCTAATCCTAAGATTCCTTTACCCCTTGCAGCTATGGAGGGGATTGTCCCCCACTTAATACCCAGAGCGCCAGCCTCAAGCCCAAGCCTCCTGTGGGGACACCCAATGCCACCCCTCTCTGTCTCCTAGGGTTCAGCTAGGTAAATTGAGGTAGAAAGATGTTCTGCCAACATTGGAATGGTCTTCCTCTGCTCTGCTAAATCAGATCCATGCCTCTGACCATTATCTATCTTTCAGAAATTGGTTCAGTTCCTCCAGCTTCTTGCCCTTGTGATTTTCCAAATTTTTTTTTTTTTTTTTGTAGAGACAGAGTCTCACTGTACCGCCCTCGGGTAGAGTGCCGTGGCGTCACACAGCTCACAGCAACCTCCAACTCCTGGGCTTAAGCGATTCTCTTGCCTCAGCCTCCCTAGTAGCTGGGACTACAGGCGCCCGCCACAACGCCCGGCTATTTTTTTGTTGTTGTTGCAGTTTGACCGGGGCTGGGTTTGAACCCGCCACCCTCGGCATGTGGGGCCGGCGCCCTACTCGCTGAGCCACAGGCGCCGCCCGATTTTCCAAATTTTAATAATCATTCCTTTACTGTCATTCTAGTGACATTTGCTAAGAATAGAATTGAACATGTAATCATCCTCACTGCGTTTAGCTGAGAGCATCCTAACTACCAGAACTTTACGACTGCTGAGATTGTGCCAGTTTTGTGTGTACAGCTCTTGGCTAGATCCGTTCCATGCGTTTCCCTCATGTGGTATCTGTAGGGCCTTGATGTGGATGGAGCAACCGCAGAGTTCCCGACAGCACCTGTATCTTGGGATTATGGTACTGGTGAAATTTCAAAAGCAAAACAAAACAAAAACAAGGTCCTTTAATAGCAATTGATTAATTAATCTCCTTCAGGTTTTTACTGCATGTTGTTACGATGAGGCTCCAAACTACTGTGTTTTATAAATTACCTGGAAGACAAGTCAGGGCCATATTGGAGGTCCCTTGTGGGAGGGAATGTGTTAAATTGTAAGAACTGATAAAAGGCAGTCCTGTGATCAGAGGCAGAGCGCACGGCCACTTGATGATACCATTCCAATATGACTTGGCAGAAAAAGACCACTCCCTTTTGGGTGCTGTCAGATGTCACTTTGGGGAAAATGTCTTCCCTAGACTTGCACAAGGATGGTGGCTAGGATGTCAGAGTGGGAGAGTGAAAGCCCTCATTTGGTGAGCACGGTCAGTCCGCTCATGTGCAGAAGAAAGGACGCCATTGAGAAGGCTTCTCGGCAGCAGCTGGTTGAGCAGCAGTAGCGGCAGCTCATATAACAAATGTTTCATGACGAATGCGAACAAAAGCCAGCTCCGAAATTCCAGCCATGCTATGTCCAAGCCAGTTCAAAATCGTATAACCACTCCATTTGAGTTTTTCCCTTCTCTAAATACATTCCATATGAGCCGTGGTGTTGGGGCTGCTGGGATCTCCTGCACTCACTCGGAAAGCTGTTTTTAAAGTCCACACTGAAAGGAAAGTAAGTCAGTGGGAAAACAGACTCAAAGAAAACACTGAGAGACAGGTGTGGGGCAGGGAGGGGGCTCACCCCAGCCAGGCATGTGCCCAGGAATGAGGCTGCAGGCTGGGAACCATTGCCCCTGCTCAGGGGTGCAGGAGGAAGAGTGTTTTTGCCTGCGAGTGGGAACACGTTCCTGGGGGGCCCCTGTGTCTGCGGTGGCCCTGGCCACAGCTGAGCACCACAGACTCCAAGTGTGGTCCAGGGACCAGTGCCAGTCTGTAAGCTACACACAGTCTGTAGCAAGATAAGGGCAAGAATTGAGAATAAGCATTTGGAAACTTGGATGTTAATTTGGTCATTTTTCTAATGATTAATTTTTATTGTAGTTTACCAAAGGATCAATCTGAAATGGTTTCTTCAAGGGGAAGAGGGGAATTGGAGGTTGCTGAAGAAATACTGCTGTAAACTGTCCTCCTGGCCCGGGCTGTCCAGGTCAGTGAGCTGGAAGGCCATTGGGCAAGGTCCCTCCGAAGGTATTTGAGACTTCTGAGGCACCAAGATTCTTCCATATGGTTTTGCCTTTTGTTGCGTGACCCGAGACGCGAACGAGCAGCAGCTTTGCTGTAGGTGTAAACTCTCTCCTGTAATTATTAAGTTAAGAAACAGACTATACACCGTGGGATGGCATATAGTAAAGTTCTTTATTCCAAGTTTAAGTTTTATTCTCTTCGAGTTATGTACACACCTAATCCATTATCTATTAGCTGAATTTTAACTTGAAAGGAAATATTTGTAACCACTTGTGTAGTAAATCCCTTCCTCTAAACAGTGACTAGTTTCCGAGCAGGGCACAAAGACGAAAGCAGCTATAGGGGAACAGAGTTAATAGAAGAATATCTTCAAGCATTCACTCAGTTTACTCAGTATGAAGTAACGACTGTGACCTTCCTTCAGGGCAGACCACCTATAGACCTCTGACAATATGTTGTTAACATATGTCAACCCTCTGGCCCGTATCTCTGAGGAAGGGCGGCATGCCCTTGGATCTCAGGCTTCACGGGGTGTACTGCTTCAGAGAAAAGGCCTAAGGAATTTTACAATTCCAAAAAAGCCTAACTCTGTGAGTAACCCAGGGGGGTCCAAGCCTCTTAAGCCTCTGGAAGAAAAGCATGTCATTTTAAACTCACACTGAATTTACTTTGTGTGCTTGATGTAGGATAAGTTTATTTCTAAATATTATCCTACACCTTTCGGCTTCAAAGCTCTAACATGTGCTGCCCCATAGCAATGGCCAAATTGTGACCCACCCCAAAAGTATTTTGAAGTCCTTATCCCCTATACCTGAGAATGTGACCTTATTGGAAACAGGGTCTTCACAGATGTAACCAGGTTAAGATGAAGTCATACTGGGCCTTAAATCCAATGGCTTTTGTCCTTGGAGAGGTGTTGAGAGATGCAAGGGAGAAAGCCTTGTGAAGATGGAGGCAGAAGCCAAGGTATACCAAGATTGTCAGCACCCAGCAGAATCTGGGAGGGACAGGAAGGATCTTCCCTAGAGGGAGCATGGCCTAGTGACACATTGATTTTGGACTTCTAATCTCCAGGACTAAAGAGAGAATAAATTTCTGTTGTTTTAAGCTACTGCACTTGTGGTAACTTGGTACTCTAGGAAACAAATGCAAATAGAAATGTTGTCCATCCCTTCATATTTCCAGATGAAGACAGGGAGGGACAGTGACAATAAGATCTTCCCATGGCCAAAGCAGCTCAAAAGTAGCAGAGCCTGGATTTGAACACTGTTGTCAATGCCAGATTGCTCCTCTTTGTTGGAAGAAGGAATTAGGGAGAAAAGAGATGTCCAGCATTTGGGGAAAGCTTAATAAGAGATTTTACAGTGATTCAATAAATTATCATGAAGTCATTGAAGTTTTACTTTGCAGAATGTTAGTGACTTTGGAAAGTAATCAGAAAAATAATGAAAAATCAGATATGATATATTTATATGATATTTATGTACATTTATAACATATACAATATACTTATGAGAACCAACAAGAAGTATAAACACCAAAGATTAGCCATTATTAGTTATGGTGGATTCTGTGGGTTTTTCCATATTCTCTTCCTTGGCTGTAATGAACACACATCACAGATAGACACATGTACAGCAGAGCCTCTGTAAGGTGACCACCCACGGGACTATAACAAACTGGCCAACATACAGAGGTGGTCAATGTAAGGAACGAGGCCACTGTACTAATACGTACATATGGTTGCATGGTCAGTCTATGAAACTTAGGTCAATTTAAGGAGGTAGTCAGTATGGGGAGGCGGTCACCTATGGAGGTTCGACTATATAAGGTAAGGGCCACATCCCAGCACTGTGCTCTGGGACACGCATGCATATTCCCAGTAGTCACACCCATCCCAGTGAGCTGGATGTCACCCTTATTCTCTGGAGGAGAAACACTGCCAGACGGTCTAAGGACTCTACCCAGGGCCCATGACTGGCCCCACACCCTGTGTGCTTCCTGCCATGCTTTTGGCTGCTTCTTCTCCTATAATTAGACAAAAAAGAGAATAATGGAAAGGTTGACAGCTGAACAATGAGGAAACAAGAAATGACGGTCACCATGGCCCCTTGGGCAGGGCTTGCTCTCCAGGTCGCTAGTGCCCCTGTCGTCAGCCACTTACAAGAAACAGAGGAGTCACTTTTGAGGCCGTCACCTCCACAGAGGCTCCCTAAAGATGGACTGTGGCTGCTGCTCCCCTCCCAGCCTTCTCTCCTTTTGATTTTTCCTGCCTGGCAGAGTTTTGGAAACACCATATAAAACCCAGTATCTAGAGCAAATGCCGGGAAATGCCTACCTGTGACCAGGTGTCCTGTTCTTCCATCCCCCAAATCTGAAGGTTAATTAGGCATAAAAAAAATGCAGCTGTTCTCTTTTTCATACAGCCCTGAGTTCTTCCATTTCAATCACTCAAACTTAGGCTGTAACCAGTTAAGTAGATCTTGAAATAGAGAACTGAAACTAATTTTATTCCATTAGTATGTCATAAAGTGTCACCATAGAATTTTAATTTTCATCTGTCTTATTCTTCATTTCCAATATTTTGATCTGATTTTTACTTGTTTGTATTTTTTCCTGCAAACATCTCCAGATAGTAGCAGATAAGCATTATAAAAATAAAATTGTATGTTTTACATAGTTCAGTCAGTAAAAGGCCTGTAGTTCCGTCTTTCCCTCGTGTGCGTTGCCAGGCAAGCTGCTCCTCTGGGTGCTGACAAACTTACCTCCATGACAGAGCTTTGTAAGGGCTCACAGCGCCCTGGAGAGGACTCGCAAGGCCTGTCATCACTGGAGCCTGTTTCCATGATCTAAATGCATTTTTTTTCAGCCATCTTACTAAGGTGTCTTTGGCCTAGTGAATGGATGGTGTGAAATGCCTTCCATTGCTCTGAGATAGTCTTGTGGGTGAGAGATAGCCCGGGTGGGTATCTGCTGTTCAGAAATGTTGTCTTTTTCAATAAAACCTAAGGGAAGCCGATCCTTCCCCAGTTGGCCCTGGAAAGGAAATACCCAAGGAGAGGCAGCAGGATCTTGTAATTAACAAACTGATGAGACACTTATGGTGGGCCAGCCAGCAGGGTGGGGGCTGTCTGGATATTGACACTTCATAGCCCTGAGACTCTCTGTGGCTGACTTCCTCCCTGCTGGGGGCCTCTTACTAAACACTGCTGACTCCCTGTGAGCCTCCCCAGAGGTGGCTGGAACCAGCTGGTTCAGTGGTGGACAAAGAACACTTCTCCTAGACCCACAGCCCAGGGAGCCATAGCTGGGATGTGCTGCAGCAGGGCAGGTGCCGGCTGGGACAGAGGCCGAGGCACCCAGATGGGAGCACAGATCCAGGCAGTTTGTCTGACAAGCGCCAACTGGCCTCCCAAGGTCAGAGCCAGGGAAGAGACCTGCAGCTGGGGCCTTCTACCTTTTGTCCCCTTGTCCACACTACTTACTCTTCCGGAGAGAACCCCTCTCCTCCAGGGGAGCCCCCACACTAGGCCTTCAGTTTAGTCGTGAGGACTTTTTCCACAGGGGTGGCGAATATGGGTGACAGTCTCCGGTCACGATGAAATGTATACACCATTGTTTAAATATTAGTTTATTCTCTCCCACAGCGGGAGACCACAGCCAGAACAGTCCCTTCTCCTTGTGAGTAAATGGAGTTTCTCTTCTGCGTCCTTGCCCTGAGCCTTCTGGGTAGATCTCCTCCCTTCACGCCTGCTGCAGACTTCATCCCCATACCCTAAACCACTCTCTCCATGCTGCTAGTGCTTGGCACCAAAACCATCCTCCCCACAAACTTAGCTGTCCTGCGGCTGACTCCCTGGGAGCCCTAACCGATCATTCCAGAACAATGAAGTTATTATTAGCTGGTGACAGCACAATTTGTCCTACCCAGGGGAAATTCTAAATAACAGTAATAATAATAATAATAGTGATAGCAATAACATCTTTGCACATAAATTAAAAATTCATTGACTTAATATTAAATGCACATGCCATGACAAACATTGAAATCTTCAGAACACTCTAATGACATAGGTGCTTTCATTATTCTCATTTTATAGATGAGGAAACCAAAATTTAAAGAGATATATGATACATGACTGTTTTATGAAGAGATGTAGTAATAATTATTTTAAAGAGCTTTTCAGAAGGAAGTACGTTATTTATCTAAATTTGGTGACTAAAAATATAGAGGGGATGAGGTGAACTTCTGCCGGCCCCCAAGCAGCCCATTATCCGACACCTGTGGGACTTCCCTTCCATTCATCTCACTAGCAAGGTGGGCAGAGGGCTCAGTCTTGTTTGGCTTGAGGTGTGGGGAGAAAGTCCCCGTATAGTGGTGGCTGGTTCTGGGCACCAGGACTCTGACCCAGACACTGCTGCTGCCCCCGCCTGTCACCTAGGGTGTAATGGTGCCCTCCTGGGGTGTGACACTCCACTTCAAGGGAAGTGATGGATATCCAGGCAGGGAGCTGTGCTACTAAGAACAGGAGGTTTTGTTTTGTTTTGGGTTTTGGATATTTTTTTTTTTTTTTTGCAGTTTTTGGCCAGGGCCGGGATTGAACCCGCCACCTCCAGCATATGGGGCTGGCGCCCTACTCCTTTGAGCCACAGGTGCCACCCCAAGAACAGGAGTTTTTTGCAGAAAAGTGGACCATCAGTAGTACTTCTCCTCCCAGCAAACACCTACCATTTAGACAACTATCTGCTCTGCCCACAGCAAAAATTCTGGGCCTGAAGTCTACCACGTGGTTTTCAGGTTATCCTAAAACTGCCTATCCCTGCCTGAAGGACAGCTCTACAGACCTCCTGGCGCCGCTGACTGCCTTCCCTTCCCAAGGCTGGTCTCTGGGAATGGGCCACTTGCTGACAGGGTGCCTGTCCAGCTGGACTGGGTGTGAGCCTTCACGTGGACAGGTATCCTCTGACACAGAGTCACTAGAAGGAGTCCTGAGCTGGCCACTAGGAGGAGTCCTGAGCTGGCCACTGGGGGGAGTCCTGAGCTGGCCACTGGGAGGAGTCCTGAGCTGGCCTCAGTTGGAAGAACTGGCCGGGTGGACTGTGCCCCGCCATCTTCTTCAGAGTCAGGGCATAGTGCTGACGCTTCAAACAGAGATGAAGTCTTATGTTTGTTGAGGGTGATTTTTGGCTCTGCCATGCTTCTATATTTCCACATTTTAACATAGGATATTGTTTGCCTAAGTAGAATAGGGCATGAGAGTTGGTTCCTGGCATTGGCCGTGGAAGATTAGCTTACTTTCACCAACCCAGAATCAGCCCCAATGGCTATCACAAAAGACCACACAACTCCCAGAGTGTCTATAAGTGGCTACCAAACCACATGTGTTATTAGTCTTGATCTTACACCACATTATTATTAACTTTGCTTGGGTCGAAAGTGGGCCCCATCATATTGTTAAAATAGAGTTTCACAGCCTTTAAGTGACGCGGGTACGTCACTTTTAAGATGTTTTTGCTGAAGAAAATGTTAAATCACAAATACATTTTTGGCTGAATGGTTGGTTTTAATGGTTCACATTCAAAAACTGTAACTTAATTCCTCGTAAAATTTAAATCCATTTCACAAGGGTTCTGCTAAACAGTTCCCTCTGTTCAGCCTGAGTTTTCTCCTAGTTCCTAATTCTCAAGAAGTATTAGCGTAGGCTTTTAAAATGACAATGTTTTTCCATTTCAAAAAAGTCTGTTGTCAGTTTCTGACTTCTGTTGACAGACGGTAGCTTATTTGTGGCTCGGTTGTCGTCCGGGGGCTATAGTTTCCCATTTTCTCTGTCTTTTTCCTTCGTATCAGTGAGGAAACGGTGTCCAAATGACAATCGGAACAGCGTGGTCTGTGCTGATGGCTTCAACATTACACGCAGTTCCTTATATTTCTGCATTTTGCTTTCCAGGGCAAAGTGGGTCGGTGGGCATGTTTTTCAGATCTATTATAGGCGGGGCTTTATGTTAAGGATGACTGGTGCCATCCACGTCTCATTCAACCGTGGGATTTATTGGTGAAATGGCGTCTGCTGCATGCCTGTGGCTCTGGCGTGATACCACCAGAGACAAGAATGCTGGGCCCCTCTGGAAGGCGGTAACGCATCTGGAGAGTTCCTAAAAAAAGCTCCACGTCGTTTTCAAATGTGCTCAGTCGTCTAATGTTTTGGGCACAAATAGCCAAAACCTCTTCCAGTAACACGTGCTTTGGATATCAGATTAATCTGGGGCAGGAAACACTTGCAAAAAGGAATCCACCCAGAAGAAAAAGGCCAATATGCCCGTGTCAAAGGCTTAGTGTCTTGTTTTGTTTTATAAAATTGAAAAGTATCTTACTCTGTAGTGAGCACGCATTGCTAAAATGATCATTGTATCAATAGTACACCAGACTCTGTCAGTTGATAAATACCGTTTATTTTTAATTAGGGGTGTAACTAATCTACACTGCTTTTTTAATCTAGTACTGTTTTCAGATTCAGCGAGATTTAGGAATTCTGAAGTTAAGTCCCAGGGCAGGGTCTCCGCAGAAAGTGTGGATGTGTGGACACGTTTTTCTAGCTGTTAAGGGCTGTCATTACCTCTCTGGAGCTCAGGAACCTGGGTTTGAATTTCATTGTTTTTTAGGAAACAAGTTTGGTTTTTTTTTTGAGAGGTGCTCCCATGTTTCTTATTTTTTCCATAAATCTTGCTTCATTGTTCAGTACATTTCATTTCTACCAAAGCTGCAATGTTTCAGAGAAATAAGTGGAAGGGATTTATTTGGTTCACAAACCCAGTTTAATGGAGCAAATGTTTTTGAGCACCTACCATGGGCCCCACCCTGCTTGGGAAAGGCAGAAAGGAAAAGAGTGGGGTTGACCAGGAGGCCTGTGCTGGTGTCCACAGGGTCCCTGGAGGCACTGACATTTGTGCAGATTCTCATGAATACCCCAAGGAGCTTAACCGGAGGTGCCAGGAATCACCAGATAATTCTGGTATTGTATTGCCTTCTCACACCTCAAGCTACTCTCTCCTGGGGTTGAAGGACTGAGCATAAAGCCAGCAAAAATCTCTGAGAAAGAGTAGTCAGGTTTCAGCAGCAGTTTCCGTTTTCTTTAATCACCTATGTAGGATTTCATATTTTATTTAATTTAAAGAGATACAGATTACCCCACAGTACCACTGTTTTGCCAGTCACCCAAGTGCGGAAGCTTGAAGTTCTTTCGTTTATACCTAAAAAGAGCCATCTCCCAGAAAATCTGCTTGGAAACATTCTGGACATTTTCCCAGCTCTCCCAAGAGAAAGCAGATGCCAGACTGCTGGGTGCCAGACATGTGTCTGTCAACAACATCTTCCTGCAGGCCATAGTCAAGACATATTCCATAGAGAATTGCAAAGAAGTTTTCCTTGGAAATCCATACACGATTTTAATGCACTTAGAACATACATGTGCCTGGAGCACATCGCTGTGACCATTGCTATTTATGGAGCCTGGAGTCTTCTTTGGTGGACGAAATGTACTGGTGAATAAGAATGGCCTCAGCCCCATCCTAGAAGCTTAACAAAAGCAGGCTCAGAGGCTTCTTTAGAGAATGTCAGGTCACACGCAGTGTCACAGGTTGGTCCTACAGCCAGTCTATGCCCCGTTAGGCCACAGAGTTAGCTGACCCTCCGGGACACTGGTTCACTTCAGCTTGTCCTTGACAATCTATTAGGAAGCTAAAAGCTGCTCTTGCCCCCAAAGGCTTCTTCTTCTAGTGAAGGCTTCTTTTCTGAAAGTATAGTACAGAGGTTAGTCATGCGCTTTGGAGACAATAGACTTGAGTTTGAACCACAGTTCTAATTCTTACCAGCTGTTTAACCATAAGCAAGTTTCTTTCTTTCTTTTTTTTTTTACCGTTTGGGATTCATTGAGGGTACAAAGAATTAGGTTATACTGATTGCATGTGTTAGGTAAAGTCCCTTTACAATTGTGTCCCACCCCCAAGAGTTGTTTCATACCCTGTGGTCCTCCATCCCTCTCCGTCCTCCCCTCTCCCCGCGCCCTCCTTCCCCTCCCTACCCCTTGTATTAGATCATCGCCTGCCTTCATATTAGAATTGAGTACAATGGCAAGTTTCTTCACCTCTCTGAGCATCCATTTCTTCACCTGTGAGAAGAGAAAGGTGACCTCACAGAGCTGTTCTGAGGATGAATGGTGGTAACATGTCCGTGCACAGATGTACGGTCTCCAGAGCGCTTTCCTAATCCTCTCATTTGATTCTTCGTTTTCAGTCCCTGATAGGGCAGGGTTTTCAACAAGCCCTTGAGTCAGTCCAGTCTTGGAGTTTTAAAGAGAAACCAACACAATTGTTCCAGCGTCTGTCTGTCACAGTGTTGATTCCAGTGTTCCCTGGCGTGACTCCTTGTGGTGTGTGGCATGAGGTCTCTGCTTGCTTCAGCTTTTCTGATGCTAGTAGAATCGGCCATTTAGGACATACTGATCTGAGTGGATGTGACTTCTTGGATGTGTCTCAGGAGTTAAGGAGAAATTAGTTTCCTTCTGCAATATTTTGAAAATCACCTTTGAAGTCACTAGTCAGAGTTGTTTTCTAACGTGGATATCGAGGTCACATGAAGTCCGGTGCCCACATCCTGTGGCACATTCCCATTTGCTCCTCTAGTTTATTTTTAATACAAACCAAGAGTAAAAATACATACATACCCCATCTCAGATACAAATTGAAGCCAGACTTTGTTTCCATGTATCTGTGAAATGGAGTAAGCTCGCTAATGGGGAACAAAACGATGCCTAACAAGCATATTTTACTAGAAATTGCTAACATCAAATTAACGTTGAGTTTGTAAGAAGAGTTAAGGAATGTGTACAAATTGGCTCTGTGATTGCACCCTTTATTTATTCAATGTACTAGAACTAGTATTTTCTCACACTAAGGCTCATTAGTGTCAGAGAAACACATTTTTATAATCACGTTGCAAAATTTAAGAGTCCTCATGACTTTCTGAAATCTAATCTTGGGTGCTCTCCCACCCCTAGGCCATTTTGGGGTTGTGTGTTTTAAATGAGCTCGGAATTTTTCATTGATAGTTCTAGCCATGGAGAGAAATTCAAGTCCAGAATTTCTACTTGAGGCTCGGCACCTGTCGCTCAGTGGCTAGGGCACCAGCTACATATACCCAGCTGGCGGGTTCGAACCTGGCCTGGGCCAGCTAAACAACAATGACAACTACAACAAAAAAATAGCCGGGCATTGCGGCGGGTGCCTGTAGTCCCAGCTACTTGGGAGGCTGAGGCAAGAGACTCACTTAAGCCTGAAAGTTTGAGGTTGCTGTGAGCTGTGGTGCCATGGCACTCTACCCAGGGCAACATAGTGAGACTCTGTCTCAAAAAAAAAAAAAAAAAAAAGAATTTCTACTTGAAATATAGGCCCTGAACTTTACTTGGAGAACAGCAACAACAACCACGGAAAGGCAGACCAAGAGGACAGCCCATGTTCAGGTGTGAGAATATGGAATGTTGTCAAAATGTCATTTTCTCAAATTAGCACATAATTTGAAGGATTTTTTTAAACTTTAAAGTGATTCTCAAGCTCATCTGGAAAAATAAACATGGGAGATCTTTTTCTTAAGAAATAAGAGGAGATTTTGTCCTACAAGATTCTACTATATTAGCAATCTGCTAGGCTGAAAAAAATGTAGTCAAGCCAGTGGAACAGGAACAGCAGAAGATGCTAGGGTAAGAGGTACCCTGCTCTAGGGTAAAGATCTGTAAGAGGAAAGCAAGTAAAGGTGTAAAATAGTTGGCTGAATGTTCAGGCCAAAAATAGTTTCACCTTATACCATGGGCCTTAATGAATTCCAGATGGTCTAGAGAGTTACATTTTTTTAAATGAAAACATACAAGAAGTAGAGGAAAGTTTAGGTGACTGTTTTTGTGATGCTGGAGTATTGCTAAGGATTTACTAAGCATAAAAGCAATAAAACACACAAATCTGTACAAAGAAAAAGTAACAAATACACATGTTTAACTAAAGCTCTAAGCATATTTAAACTTAAGCATACTTAAGTTGCCAGAAGTATTTGCAATAGTGATAAGACATTGCAGTCCAGCCTCTGTAAGTTGACCACCCCAGGGACTGTAGCAAACTGGTCAACATATGGAAGTGGTCAGCATGAAGAACAAGGCCTAGTGTGCTGATGTAAATACATGTTGCATGTCCAGTCTATGAAAATTAGATCAGCTTAAGGATGTGGTCAGTGTAGGTGGTCAACAGCTATGGAGGGTCTACTGTACATGGTCAGTATCTTAATATGTGAAGTATTTTATAAATCCCTAAGAAAAGTACTGAGAGAAAACATTGGAGAAAAAAGTGCTACTAGAAAATAAATACATTAAAAAAAATGTGTTTTCCAGCTTCACTAACCATCTAGGAAATGTACATTAAAAGGAGACCATATTTTATATTAGATGATTATTGTCTACTGTGTGGGCACACACTAAGCAGTTTCAGAGTCCTTGATGATGGGGAGGATAAAGAGAAAAGGCACTTTGGAGACCAAACTGGTATAAAGTTAATGATACGTGTTAAGTGAAACTTAATAATACACATTAAAACTCTTCAATATGCCTAGAGCTGGGGAACTGATAGAAAAATCCTGTATTTTGATTGTGGCTATAGTTTTGTAGGTATTTATAGCTGTCAAAACTGATCAAATTATATATTAATTAAATGCAAGTTATTCCTTAACTTACATTTCCAATGAGGAAATAATGTCCATAGCCTTTGACCCACTTCAGTTCTAGAAAAAAACATCAGCTACATAAAAGCTGTTATAAGGATATTCTTCCTAACATAATTTACAATTGCAAAGCAAAAATGAGCCCATCTAACAGTAGGAGAACAGTTAAATACATTTTGATACACCTATTTGAAGAAATATCAGACAACTAACCAAGTAGAATCATGCTGTAAAAACATTTAGTGACACATTGCTGGAAATGTGATGTCATGTGAAGTGGGGAAGAAAAGAACAGCTAGTGGTAATTGCAATGTGATACCAATTTTATTAGAAAAACTATATAAGCACAGGAAAATGATGAAGTTGAAGTACAGTGTATCTCAAAATGTTCATGGTGTAAGTCACATCTCTGAATGGTAGAAATTGCTAGCGATTTTTTTCTACATTTCCCAGCTATTTGATAGTAAGCGTGGAGCATTTTAAATTTTGAAAAAGGCATTAATTTTAGCAAAAGAATTGAATGGTCAGATAAAAGTTACATGGAAGAAAGAGTGCCATGGAATTGCTAGGATGACACAGAACTTTTATCCCTCTCTCCAAGGTACACATCTGCACACACAGCAACCTTGACAGAGAAAGGATAGCTCAGATCACCAGTCTCTAGAGGGCAGCACAGATGGGTGTACAAGGAATCTTAGAGAGAAGGGATCGCTCAGATCACCAATCTCTAGAGGGCAGCACAGATGGGTGTACAAGGTTCACCTTTTGTAATGTTATCAGCATCTGTCATCCAAAACTTCCAACTTTTCAGAAACTGGCCTTTGGATTTCATCAATTCACCTGCCAGATTTTACCTGTGGCCTTTTAAAAACTCACCTTAAGACACAGTCTTTTCTTATATATATATATACGAACTATAAAATGAGTGCATACTAAAATTCCATGACTCTGTAATTAACTCTTTGATAATCTTGACATTTGTATCTTGCTGTATGAACCATGGTATAAATAACACTAAGGGCAGGAATTGGCTTCCAGGCCTGAATGCTTAACCATCTGGAGCAGATATTTAAGATGATTTAATTACACAAGGGTAGCTCATAGATCTTTTCCGTTGCGGCGTAACCATCCCTAATCTGAAAACAAATTGTCTTAACTCTGCAGTAGCTGACACACTCTCGTTCCCACAAGTCATGCAGTATTAAGATTAAACATTGCTATCATGGTTTAGCAAATCAGATGTGACCTCTACAGCTATTTTCATATCAGGGACTAAGGTTTAAACATGCATCCTTTATTTGGTTTTCATTGAGTGATTACAGATAGCACCTAATAAAGTCTTCATGCTATGATATCAAGAGGCTATTGATTTATTAGGTTTGGTAAGTGTGGACACTCCAGACTCTGCTCAACCTCCCTCACATTCCATAGCACAATCCTACAGGAATGTCAGAATGACATTTGCCTATTTACTTTTCCCAGTGACTGATGAGGATTCTTTCTGAGAAATAAACACCAGCATTATTCAGGAGTGAAACTGAGGCTTTTTTGATATTTTTCAATGAAGTATATTTTCAAAACTCCATCAAAATTACATTACAAAAATTGAAAGCTATGGGCTTTTCTTTGGATATATATTAGCCATAACCACCACACTCCCAATAAATATAAAATGATCCTGAATTTTTAGAAAATAAATCATTAATTGTACAAAATTTTGAGAGTCAGGAAATATCAGAGAATTGAATGCAGAGGTCAACTGATGTGCTGTTTCTCCCATTTTATTTGGACTGTAGCAGGACTATTTGAGTGTCTCTAACTCTTTTCTGCTGTGTTTAGAATGTAGGTAAAGGCCCACATGCCAAGACTAGTCATGGTTATCCAGGCTGGGAGGGCCCCTGGGACAGAAGGCACAAGCAGCCCAAGCTCTATTCCTATCAAGTAGCTCCAGTCTATAGACACAAACGAGGCAGCTGACCAGGTAGAGACAGTGGGACGGGAGGACGCACTTAGAGTGAGGGCCCCAGAACAGCGTAGTAGACCAGAAGCCTTCATAGTGGAACCTGGATTCCACGAGTTGGTGCTTAGCAGTCAGGAGACACCTCACTTAGTAGCTAGTAGTTTCAGCTTCACACTGAGCTAAGGTCAACCATATTCATGGAGAAATGTCTGTGTTCAAGAGTAAGCAATCCAAAGCAGCTTAATGGTGGTCAACCCTGTGGGAGATACAGCTAACTAGAAAAGATCTAGAAAGTCAGGCAGGCCCTCTGTGCCTCTTGGGGCTCTTCACCAACTGGTGCTGAACATTCTGAAAAGAATGGGAAAGCCAACACAGAAAAGTGAAGAGCCTAGACATGGACCTGGTTTTTCTCACACCAATCCATGGCCATTGTTGGGTCTTTTGACCACAATCTCAAACTAATCTTCTCTGCATGTCATTACTTAGTTGGGCAGTAATTCCATCAGAAAGCAAATCGGAATTGGTTTTGGCCAGATTACACCCAGAAAATGAGGCAGAGGATCAAGCTCAGCAGAGCCGTGATTTCTCCCTTGCATCTGGACCGTTTCATTGCACTTCTCTCTACCCTAAACCATCCAGCTATTAACAGTGATTGCAGGTGTGGGGGTGGAGTGGGTTTTACAGAACTTTACTTTTTTTCTTTTTCCTTTTTTTCAGTGTTTCAGATGCCGCAGACATGGATTGTTTTTTCAGAGCTTATTGTTTGCTTAGCACAGGCAAGATGCAATAGAAGACAAAATGAATAGCAAAGAGATAGTCCTACCACAATGGAACTTTAGGGACAGAAAAATACATGAAACAGACAAAAATAAGTTTTTGACATTTTAAAAGAATTTTATAACTAATTATGGGTTATGTACTATTAGTAAGCAAGAGGAACTTTGAGGACTTTTCATAGCTGATGAACCTATAGGTGAGGCAAGTTTATAAATGTACAGGAATGCTACATAGGATGTGAATCTTTCCTTTCGCTGAACTACCAGGTCTTCCAATTTTAAAGGAACAGAGCATCCTGAAGTCTTGATGTCTATATTCTCAGGAAGTATTATTTATCCATTAAGTTTCAATTCAGTTTAAACTTAAATTCTTCTGTTTCAATTGAGAAGATGAGCATTTTTCTGTTTCAGTGGCAGAATATTAATGTTTCAAGAGAACATATTTTAAGAAGGATAACAATCATAATAGTAATTGTTATTATAGTTAACATTCATTGAAAGTTTCTTGTGTCCCAAGAACTTGGGTAAGCCCTTTGTATGTATTATTTAATTTCATCATAGTAACAACCCTATGAGGTAGATACTAGTATTTTGCTCATTTTATGGAAGAGGAAACTGCCAGCTTCAAGAGCATTCATAACTCTCCTAGTTCACTGAGCTGGTAGTTAGCAAAGTGAGCACTCAGCCACATGCGTGACTTCCAACACCTTGCTTTTAGCAGTTCTAGTCTACTTCTCCATGGAAAGAACAAAGTTGAAAATATGAAGATCTGAGGGAGGTGGGGTAGTTAATGAAACGTAGGATTCTAGGAAATTTTATTCTGCTAAATTCTTTAGAACTTAATGTTTCTGGAAGGCCTGGTGAGTCTGTTGAGACGATGTTCATTAATATTCCATATGTGTTACTTTGTTCTATTTTTTCAAACTATTTTTATAGTTAGAACTGCTAACATTGCTTGGATAAAGTGCTTCCAAAGACTCCAACTGCTTAACAGTAAAGCCATTTGTTTCCATCATGTCAACAACGTTGGCTTTCATACGAGTTTTCATATATCGGGTAATGGAATTTAGGAAAGCAAACAATCCAAGGAAAACTGCTTATTTTTCCAAAATAGCAAAGTAAAAATGGGAACTCTTCTCAGTTTAGCTGCAGCAGATGTCTTCAGGAATCTTAAAAATTCTTAGACTACATGATTTATCATATAAAACAAAAAAGTGATTAGTGAAGACTAATGTCTTCTTAGAGTCCTATCATTGTAATTGCTTAGATAGAAAAATATTTTATGATTCAGTAACATTTATTTTTAAATTTGTTCACTGAAATATATAGTGTATCAGGAATAAATAATGGTTACCAACTCGTGAAATCAATTTAATACTACTTCTGTCTTACTAGTCTGTTAAAGAGAATTAATGGCTCTCAGATACGTTCACAAAGTCCTTTGTCACTCATGAGTACCATTGAGATAAATGATTAAGGGCTGTGAATAGCAATAAGCTTAAAAGTGTGATAATGTCCAAGATCATATTTTTCCCCCTTAAAATTCTATCCTTCTTGCCCTCTGCCATGTTCATCTCTGTGTCTATAGCACCAAAGCTCATGCGTCAGGTATGTGGCTTTTCCATGATGATTACGGCAAGGACTTATTTACTATCTGCTGCTACAAAGTTTAAGCTTGAGTATAAGCTGATTCAGACTGTATTGACCCTGTGTTGGGAAAGCATAGTTGTTCATCCATCTACCCAGTCAGGAGATGAACTAATGGTGTTATATGGAATTGAAAGCTAATTCCCTCATAAACATTTTAAGTGGATATAAAGAATTACGTGCTCAGATGCAGTCATTCATTTATTCAAGTATGGGATCTTAATACCACAGGGAATACACAGAGGCATGATGGTTTTAAAAGCATTCAAGGGATTTTCTCAGCTAAAACGTGCAAGAATTGAAGCTCTTATTTAGTGCTACCCTGGACTGTTGGTCACGGAGGCTAGACACACTGGTGCAAGGACTATCAGGCTGAGCCTGTCACCTCTGAAAGATGCCTGTCATGAGCTTGGTAGAGTAGGAACGTGGCTTGCTTGCCCACCATCTGTGTCCCCTGACCAGGGCATCCCCAGAATTTGAGAGCAGGTGTGATTCTCTGCCTTGTTCTCTCCCCATCCCCACCATGCCCAGCTGGTTTAGACTTGTGGGGGAAACAGGAGAGGAGGGAGAGAGAAGCTCTACTACTCCAGAGGTGTTACAACTGCTCAGAAGGAGGGGGTGGGATTCAGTCTACCCAGAGAAAAACCAAAGAACTTTCACCTCTAGCCAACAAGTCAGGCATGTAAAACCCAACAAGTGATGGTTGACTCAAGTATCACTACATTAGAAATCAATGATTTTTGCTAGAAAGGGTGTACAAGTTTTCAATGAGAACACGCTAACTCGTGGCCACAGCCTTTGATGTTCAGCCACATCGTCCTCATCGCCGTGAGCCTGCAGCTCACGGGTGTCAGACACACACTGGCAGCATCTTGGCAGTCTCTTGTGACTCCTGCCTCTGTGTACATCATATGTACTGGGCGGGGGGCACCAGTACTCAATGGGAAAGCGAATGATCTCATATAGGTCTTCTACTGGTATTTAGTAAACTAATTTTGTAATCTAAGAAAAGGAGCGAGGCAGGAAAGACTAAAGTAAGGAGAGGCAGCACCCCAGAGTTAACAGAGGCTTCCAATAATAAGCTATTGGCAAAGGTAAAAACCTTGCCACTTCACATTATGAGTCAGAAATGGTCAATGATTTTCTCTTTTCTCCAAAGAGAGATGGTAGGGAACAGAAACATTTTAAAATTGAACCCAGGACTCTGAATTTTTCTGCCTGAGAACCCAAGAGCCATCTTAGTGAGGGGATTCAGAGTCCAGCCAGGAGGTTACCTCGGCATAGAGCAAGTAAATAAATCATTTGGTGAAAGCCATTTGAGAGTGAAGTTTACTGGAAAGTCATAAATCAACCAGTGTGTCTATGTGTGGTTTTGCTAGAATGGAGGAGCAATCAGAAACTTTTAAAAATGTTTCTTTAACTGTGCATGATTGGAAGAAGAGAACCGTGGCCTAACAAACCAGTTTCTGTGATTGTATCAAAAAGAGAATATGGGATGGGTTTAGTGCCGGTTCACTCATTCAATCTTATGTAGTTAAGTAGTTGTTTTTAGAACATCATGAAATTTCATTTCATGCCCCAGTAAAACTTAACTAAAATGTAATGGGTTACAGCTTTTCCATTTGTTGACTTTTTTTCTTCAAACATCTTTGACTTTCCATCTTTAGAACAGATATTTTTCTATCTTTTCTCTTGTCTCCTCCCCCACCTGTCTTTCCTGATGAAACCTAATGTACCTATGAGCACTTTTTTTAGAAAACTGCCTCTTATCCATGGCATAGTTCCCAGCATGGGGAGACTGTTTCTAGTCAGTCTCTTTTCCTTGCACCTTGCTTCCCCCACCCCCGATGTCTTACCTAAGAGGAAGGCTGGTGGCCAGTCCATAGCACCACAGTTTCAGCCTTGTGCCACATCAGAAGTCTGACCTGGCAATCTGTCCTTCTTATCTGACATCACTGCAGCTTCTCACTGCCAGTGACTTTGAAAGTTCAGCTTAAGAAATCATCCCAACGGCCTCCATTTGTAGCCTATTGTTCAGCTCCTAACACACATCTATTCTCTTCTCTTACGTTTTTCTTTCCTGTGTCAAAAGAATGAAAGAGCTTAATTTTTCTCATTAGAAGAAAGTTCTAGTTACAAATATAAGTTTATACTACAGTCAAATCTTTTAAAAATATAGTGTAACTATTTTCAGATTACTTTCTTCCTCGACATTTGCAAGTTGTAATATATCTGTTAGGTTTTTTACAGTATGTCTATGTCAAACATTTACCACTGATTGTTAAAGTTGTAACTATAGCACGGGGGGCATTTCCCACCACCCCTCCAGGTGGTCCTGGCACCTACTAACATTAGCTTGTCAATTTCAGGCTTTCCTTAAGCAAACCAATGAGTTGCCCATGCAAAGGGCAAGGTTGCAGTTTCACCTTCTTCTTTCTTAGGGTTTTGGTTAAAGTGAAAGCAATTTGCATGTGCTTTGGAGTAGACACTCTGTCTAACTGAGCATGCAATTGCAATTCTGATGTTTAGCAGGGAAAGAAGCTGCAAGTAGAGAAATCAATTTGCATCCCCTACCAGAGTGCTACAGGTTTCCCAGATAAGGTAAATTTCATTTTAAAGTAACATAGCAGACTCTCCCTGTGGAATTGACAGCATCCTAAGTCCTTGACTTCACACTTCCCTGACTTGGGAATGGTTATTTTAAGTAGCACCTCTTATTGACCGTAACTTCTTAATAACTGGGCAGGAGGTTAAATATCTCACTTATCTACATTTGGGCCTCCGTTTGATCACCTACTTCATTCACAGCCCTTCAGGGTTTATCAAAATCTCACCATGTTTAACATTCCAGAGAGAACATCCAGGTTGGCTGGGTGTTGGGGTTCACCATTGGTGAGTCAAGGCTGATGATTGTGATACATATGACATTAGAACAGAACAAAAAAGTACAAAAGATTGATTCTGTGAAATAAAATACACTTAAAATGAACTACAAGAAAGAAAAAAGCACCCTAAGTTTTGTGATAGTTGTGATAGTACCCAGTTCATAGAACCGAAAAATGAGGAAGGATTTCGTCAGTGTGATAGGAGGCATTACATAGTGTAATTTACTAAGAATTTCTTAGGCTCCAAATGTTTTATGAGCAACCATACTCGTCAGTACACTGCTCTACGGCTTTGTATTCTCACAGTCAGAACATGCAGGACTTTCAAAAGGCCTTGCACATCATGAAACTTTGGTTAAGTTAGGTGATAGATGGACTTTGTGTTACATTAAAATAAATATCTTAAAATTTAGGAAAATTGTATTATACAAATTTCAGGATCTCTGACAAAAGAAGGTAAGTGGCATGTTAGACTTAGCAGAATTAAAGACCTTATCAGCTGTGAGAAGAAAATGTATCATCACTCAGCATGTAAAGTTGCCATCTAGAGTGTGGCTCAGTGGCTCACACCTGTAATTCTAATACTCTGGGAGGCCAACGCGGGTGGATTGCTTGAGCTCAGGAGTTCAAGACTAACCCTGAGCAAGAGGGAAATCCTGATTCTACTAAAAATAGAAAAACCAGCCAGGCATTGTGGTGGGTGCCTGTAGTTCTACCTACTTGGGAGGCTGAAGCAGGAGGATGGCTTGAGCCCTAGAGTTTGAGTTTGCTGTGAGCAAGGACACCATGGCACTCTACCCAAGGCAGCAGAGTGAGACTCTATCTCAAAAAATAATAACAGTCACAAAAATAAATAAATGAATAAAGTTGCCATTTATCTTAGGGTAATAAGCAAAAGGCATATGATCTCTATGAACAAGGGTGTATGTCTCATATTATTAACGGCAAAGAAACAAAAAAATGACCCAATTACGTAGCCACAGAAGACTGATGAGCTGACCTTGAAGGCATCCATACAATGGAGTATATAAAAACACGTGGCCAAATATGACTTGGCATAATTAATGATACAGGAAAACGCTCATCATCAGTGAGGCTTTGCAAAGACAGGAACACTAATTAAACAGTGCAACAGAGATGTGATTCATATTCATAAATAAGAAAAAGACTAGAAGGAAATATGTTACCATAGCCATAACTGTGGCTTGATTAAAAGCCATTATATTTTCTTAATCTTTTTCCTAAGTTTTCTGAAAATATGACCATCTATGTGCATATGTGTGTGTACATACATGTAAGTATATATGTGTATGTATATATGTACATCATAACCAGAAAAATAAAAATTTTAATTGTAAAATATTTTTAAAGCTAAAAGCTTATCGACTGCCCAAGGGCTCTGTGACAACCTTCTATATAAGGACATAGGCAGATTGATCTATGGGAAACTCTGCAAAAAATAATAGCCCAACATAGAAAATGAGACAAAGAACTGTCCAACAGCCATGTCACTATCTCTGGAGTGGCCAGAAGGACAGAGGGTGTTAGCAGGTGGCTTCAGTATCATAAGAGCTGGGTTTAGACAGTAGAGTATGATTCCAGGAGAAGGCCTTTTGCCTGTCAAAGGAGGAGTGATGGAGGGTGTGTGTGTGTGTTAGAGAAAAAGAGAAGAGAAATTTAAGTGACCTGGACCTGCTAATACCATGCCGGGGCCATGGTATTAGGAGCAGAGGAGCAGCCAGTAAGGAAAGCGGGAACAAAGCTCGCAGCCCTGTTGGACGCCACAGCGGCCGGGACGGAACTGGTAGGCCAGGGCTTCTCTAGGTCGTCTATGTTCAAGTAAGGACGATCAGGACGATCTTCGATCAGGACGATCCCATTGGTCATTGATTTAGGCCTTCGTGATATCATTTCAAATCAAGTAACAAAAATACAAAAAGTAACAAAAACGCATTTCTCAATAATTATTTCAAATGAAAAAACATATTGCTGACAGAGAGAGCATTTCGTTTGTAAAGCCGTAGTCAGGCTTCCAGTAAGTTTTCTTTCTTAGAAAGTCATTTTAAACAGAAATGTTTGGTTTGACTGTGGCTGGGACGGTAAACTCTTGTATTGCCAATCTCACTCCTGAGCCAGAATTTCAATGGCAAAAAGCTAAATCGAGGGGCGGCACCTGTGGCTCAGTGAGTAGGGTGCCGGCCCCCTATACTGAGGGTGGTGGGTTCAAACCCAGCCCCGGCTGAACTGAAACCAAAAAAATAGCCGGGCATTGTGGCGGGCACCTGTAGTCCCAGCTGCTTGGAAGGCTGAGGCAGGAGAATCGTGGAAGTCCAAGAACTGGAGGTTGCTGTGAGTCCTGTGACATCATGGCACTCTACCAAAGGCAGTAAAGTGAGACTCTGTCTCTACAAAAAAAAAAAAGTAATAATAATAAAAAAAGCTAAGTTGAGGAAACCATGCGGGTATATGTAGGGTAGTATACACTTTCACAGAAATATGTCAGCTTTTTGATGATTCGAGTCATGGCACCAAAGTTGGGGAGCAAAGACACAGGAGCAAGTTGCCCTTCATCTGACAACTCAGGGCAACAGGGAAGGCCAGGGACATCGAGCTGCTGACCTTGCTAGGCACAAAGGCAGCCCCACGGCCCATGCCTCTCAGAATGTGTGTCTGGGCCAGGAGGGGCTGAGCCCCCATCAGCCCTGGCACATGTAATTCTAAGTGTTGGGATCGCAGAGCGTGACTTTAAGGCTCCTGTGTCAACAGGAGCTCAGGTGCCAGTCAACAAGGTAGAACCACAGACCCCCTGCAAGGTGACCTCTGTAGGTGTCAGGCACCTGGGCTGATGCATTGCACATTAAATGCGTGGCCCTACAGAAGGACACAAAAGGTAGGCATCTGCAGCCACGGTGCCGGCCCTCTGTGAGCCCCCTTCTTTCCTGGTCTTCTCTGATGCTCCGCCATGAGGAACACCCTTCCAACCCAGGGAGACAGGCATCCCCGGTTGCCCAGGGAAGTTATTGGAAGGACTGTACGGTGGTTTTTCTCTTTATTATTTACTCTTCCTCCTGGAGGAGACAGCCTGTGTTTTCAGCTCTTATTTCTCTTGCTCCTGGAGCCATCCTTTCTGCTTACTTGTTGCTAGTTACATCATTGGTGAATGAGCAATCGAAATCCAGGCAAGAAAATAACTAATTACCATCACCACCACCTCACTAGCCATTTTGGCAGATTCCAAGGATAGTATTCCAAGGTGGTTCTCTCAGGCAGTTAACCTATCGGCCCCTCTATCAGGCCACCCTCACCTCCAGGATCAATGGGGTTAGAACCCACCTATGCAATGACGCTTCTGAAAACGCGTGCCCCCTTGCAGGGCCTGCTGCTGGCTGGCGTCCATCCCCCGGGGGCCAGTGCCCTGGTCTTTATAGGGATATAAAGTGACCTATCCCATCAGGCCAATGACTTTCTCTTCTTGGTTTCTTTTACTGTGCTTCTGCTTTCAAAAATCAAAGCAAAATGTGAGCACTGGAAAGCCTTCATTCTCTTCTGTCAAAGAACCTAGCACTTTTAGGCATTTAAGAAAAAAAATAAATCATGTAACATTCACTTTGGCTACGTAAAGAAAAGGTTATCCTGAAATTCAAAGCAATCTCAAATTATTTTTCATTCTTTATATTTCCAAATCTGGAAAAAAAAAAAAAAGACTTCCACAAACAAAAAACCCTCTATTTACCGACCTTAAGCACCAAAGCAGCCATAAAGTGCTTTTTGTTCTTTTCTCCCTTAATTGCCATACCTCCAAGAAGCTGTTCTTAGCGTGCCATCGATCAACTGAGCGGCACGTTCAGTGCTGGCTGGGCTGGCAGCACGTGGCTGCAAGCCTCAGTGACACACATTTGCTTCCATTGGAGGCAACCTTGGGGGGCCAGGCTGCCCTGCAGTTGTAGTTTATGTGTTTGAACTGTGTGGCTCCTCATATAATTCAGGAAATGAATTGACTTTATCTGTGACCAGCATCGTGTTCACATAGGAGTAGCCAGCGTGCTGCAGGGGTGGCGGGCGTGTGCCAACCCTGGGGAGTGTGCCCACAGGGTCCCTCTCCACTCTCCACTGCTCCACCTGACAATGACTTTGTCACACCTGTAGCCTAAGAAAGTGTGCCTCATCCCATGTCCTGGAAATCTCTGAATGTCATCTAACCTAAGTTAGAAAGTCACAGCTTTTTAGACAGGGCGCTTCTTGAAATAGCAGGGCTTCCCCTGAAGTGGAAGGTGGGTGCCTATCTTTTGAGTATGACTTTTCTGTTGTTTTTTTTTTAACTGGTAAAATTTTGCACCATTTCTTGTTATCAAACTTATATTCATTTTGTGCACATAATTTCTGCTGAACCAGGTTAAAACAAGTCCAAATTTTGGGGGGAAGGGGTCAGTATGGAGTGTGCATTCACTTGGATCAAAGAAAAGACTGCCAAAGCCAGCCCAGCATCAAAATACACTGCAAGTCGGTGGTGAGGTTTTGTTATTTTGCATCTGGTTAACCATCTCAGAGGTCATAAAGTGAAGCCTCTGTCCTCCAGGGCAGCAGCTGGGTTTATACAGTATTTTCAGATTGTTTACTGTGGCCCAGAGCCAGGGCTACATCATTTTTCCATTATGCATGTTTGACAGATGAAGAGAGGTGGGAAGGGAGACTCCGATGGGCAGGTCTGTGATTTCCCTTTTATTTACATTAAAATGACTTTTAAGAGAACCGAAGATTATGAACCAATCCAAACAGAATGTCAGTGCGGTAGAGGTAGAGCGGGCCATTGCTATTGCACAAATGTCCAGATCTTAGGCTGTAGGAGAAAATTCAAAGCAAAAAAATTAGGCAACAAGCTCATTATGCTTGTTCGTGCACAATCTTGCCTGCAGACAGGTTGCTGGGGAATGACATTTATCATCATATTGTGGTGTTGCATTGAGAGGAGCCTCGGAGCTGGCAACCCCGAGTCTGCTTGTGTCCACCTAGTGCACATTCCATGTGCACGGGTGTGCTGGGTGCCAGGGGCCCTGCAGAATCTTTCCCGGGCAGTCCTGTTCCCAAGACGCCAACTTCCTGCAGACACTCCCAATGGCCGGGCTAAGTTCTTCCACCGGCGAGTGTTCAAATCTGACCAAAGAGCCGCACTTAAAATTATATCCATGACAAAGCCATTGGACTTGGATCAAGAGAATATGATCTGAATGAGTGTTTTACTTCTAAACAAAACATTTTCCTCTTGCCAAGTGGAGAGGCAGCATTAAAAAGTACCCAAAATGGTGGCAAAATGAAGTAATCAAACAGCATTCATACCACAAAATTAGGTCACACAGATATCCTTTTTGCCACTGTTCTGTCTGGATTTCTTTAGCTACTGGCTATAGCAAGGAGCATACACAGCCCAAATTCATTAGCTATACGGTGGCCACTTCTACAAGGTATCTATGTTTGTGGCAACTATCCCCTATCACAGTATTTCTCAGCTTTTCTAAGTATTTGGAAGCCATCTGTCACCAGGAATGTAGTGCCCTTCAACAGAACAGCTAAGAAAAGCAAACACCAACCCCTCTCCTCTATGGCAACCCAGGACCAAAACCTTTTTTATCAGCCTACCCTCAAGAAATTTGATTTCTAGAAATGGAAAGTTTGCTCAAGAAGGACCCTCAACCAGGGAAGGAATTTAGCAAAAACAACGTATGTATATTCAACACCAAAAGTTGCCCTTTGGGTTAATCCAGTCTTACCCATAGATTTAAAATACAGGTTTCACATCAACAAACATTTATGGAGGGTCGTTACATGCCAGGCCTGGAGCTGGGCACTGGAGAACTAAAAGGGAAAAAGACACAGTCTCTTTCAGTCTGAAAACATTTTTGCTGGCTTGCAGGTTTCTCACCAGATCCTCTCAGACTTACCGAAGCATTCCCCTCGACTTAGAACACTCAAGCCCTTCTTTTCTACCGAGCCCCTCAATGCCAGAATACACACAGGGCAAGGAGAAGTGGGTGGTTATAGATTTCCACTCAATTTGGAAATTAACAACCTGTGATGTAGCAAAAAGGCGTTAGAACTGGAAATCAGAAAGCCTGATTTCTCATCTCGGAACTGTCATGTACTAGCCACACAACCTTGGATATAACCTTGAGCCAGTCTTGTGACCTTTGGTCCTTGATGTCTGTAGGTAAAATGGGTTCCTGTGAAGTTTGAAGGATCATCAGGGGTGCTACGGAGGGCCCTCTGCAAATGAAGGGCGTGCTATTTCACTGGGCTGGGGGGAAGCCATCTGGACCACTGTCGATAAAGCTTTAGAAATACAGAAAATGCTCCCCACTCCCACCCCCGGGCTCATTCTATTCTTGGTTTTTGTTTTCCCTCTGCTAGCATTGGGTGACCAACTACAGATTTTTATGACATTGAGGATCAGCTGTAAGAAGGATCCCCATTCAGGACTGTAGCTCTCTCCAGGGTCTCTGTCATGCCCTCTTCAGGGAGGGTACAGAACCTGGGAGAGTCTTTTTTTCTCCAAACAGTCCTGACTGGGGCTGGCTGGACATGTCTGTAAAAAAGAAACAATCTCTGTTTTACTATTTAAATACAAAGGTCAAAGGTTGTTTTTTTTTTTCATCTTTATTCTCTTCTGAACATTTCACAGCTCAAAACCTCCAAAATTTTGTACAGTTATCATGAGCATAACAAAGAGGATTGCTTGGCCAATCCCTAAAGGTAAATAGGAAAAATGGAAAAAAAAAAAAAAGAAAGAAAGAAAGGCATTTTGAAGCCACAGCTTCTCTTTGCTAAAGTCTATTGATGAATTAAAGAACAAGGGCAGAAAAATATGACGGGGCCCACAGCTGGCGCTGCCAGTCTAGAAAGGCAATGGAACCACAGAGTTAAGCGCTGGAATGCACAGACCCTTGGGAGCTGAGGAGCCCCAGATGTGCGGGGAGACTGCTTCTTGCCAACAATCTAGCTTTCACAGGTCTCTTGGGAATTTCTGTGAAGCACATTCAGAAAGCTACTGCCTGCGTCCCCACCTGACTGTGTCTCCGCCTCACAGACACAGCCAAGCCTTTTCTCGCATCTGACAACACCTTCTTCTTCTGGTGGCTCTTTCACTCCCTCAAGGAGCATGTGCAGAGTGGCACTCTGATCCCTGGGGGCTGAGCTGTAGAAACACAAAGAAATGGGACATGGCCCCTGTCCTGATCACTCTCAGCATGGGGAGTCCCAGGAGAAGAACCGATGAATGAAACCTGGTGGGGACATTAAGAACAAAATCCAGGGGAAATTTTTCAGGGTGTTGATAGTGCCTCAGAGGCCTCCTAAAAGTTTGCCCTCATTTGGTTGAAACACACACGCAGCCTTGCACACACAGCAAATCTTCAGTATCAAATAGCAGTTATGAAAGACCAGCTTCTTGCAGCGTATTTGAGACAAGCTCATCAGGCCTGCTCGCTCCACTGGTGGTTTCTGATGAAGCAGAAAAAATGCCGATGCCAATGGACAAACCAGATTAGAATGCCCGGTACGGAGGGATCTCCTACGACTGCGAGCTCCACTCCACCATGAGCAATGGGGAAGGGTAAGAGCATTGGCTCATTAGTCAGACTCCCCTCCCACTCACCAGCTGTGTGAACCTGGGCACACTGCTAGATTCCAGTATCACGGCTATAAATGGTGATACTCAGAGGCCCTACAGCACTGGGAGTTTTATAAGAATGAAATGTGTGTCTAGATATCTCACAGACCTTGGCACAGAGAAAGCTCTCAAATTGCCTGTTGTTGGTGATGATGATGGTGACAGTGATGTCACTGCTTTCAACTCCTATTCCTACTACAGAATAGTTAGTCCATAAATAGTGGCAGAAAGTGGGGAGAAAGGTGACATTGGACAGACACACGAATGAGCCCTAACCATGAAACCTTAATTTTGACATGAAACACTTGCTTCCCAGATTCAGGAAACTCAGAAATTCAAAACCTTCACAGCAGAAGCATAAAACTTGAATTTCTACAGCAGCCAGGCAGGTAACATAAAAGAATGGACAGACTGGCATTTAAGATCTGAGGCAAACTAGGCCTCTCGGGAGGGGCAGTCGCACTCAGCTCCAGAAGAATGTACCTCCCTTTGAGAGAAGCCAGAAACCCAGATTTCCATGTGAAACCGACCAAGTCTTACAATAACTAAGTCGATTTCTGAAAAAATACCCTATGGGCCAAACAACACATTGCCTGCCAGTCTGATCTCAGGCTGCCTTCTTGCCACCCTGCCTTGACAGAAGAGGCCCTGCCTTGGTCCTTTCCTTCCGAGGTATTTATTAGTGGGCACACGACATTCAGGCTCCTGAAGTTATCTCTCAGCTCCTGCCAGGTTCAAGGGATGTTCATGGGGTGAGCTTTGCTTCTTGATGGCTACGTTCTGCAGTGTAAGCCCAGCTCACAAGGACTACTTCACTTCCCAAAGGATGCTAATAATAAATACATATTTTTGACACATACTTGTTTTGTGGCTGAAATAACAACAGTCTGCAAAAAGAAAAAAAAAATCCTAACAACTTCCTCTAGAACTGCTATTATGGCAATCTGGACAGAGGCTGATTCCATAGTTCATGTAGCTTTGTTTTATTTGGAAGGAAAGTCTGGCATTTTACAAAAATGTGGAACACTTAGCAATGGAATGACTTTTCCATAGCACTGATTATTGTACAGCAAGACATATAACCATATGTCTTTGAAATGTGATTTTAAAAATTCTCTACTTGCTGCAGAAGGCGGGCCTGCTCTTAATCTTTCCATGCGAAGGCTTATGGCTTTCTCCAGGCTCACAAAAACTTCAGAGATTATGGCTCACTACTCAGAGTTAGGGAAAACCTCAACACAAACGGGGCCCAGGTTCGAATTCCAGCTATGTGACCTTGGATAAGTCATTTTATCTCCCAGAAGTTCCATTTCCCCATCTGCATAATAGGGGATAAGCCTCTCAGGGTTATTGAGAATGACCCAGCACAGGGCCACACAGCTACTCGGGAGGCTGAGGCAGGAGGATCACTTGAACCTAGGAGCTCAGGGCTCTAATGTGCTGTGATCATGCTTGTTAATGGCCACTGTGCTCCAGCCTGGGAGACACAGCAAGACCCCATCTCTGGGTGGCACCTGTGGCTCAAGGAGTAGGGCGCCAGTCCCATATGCCGGAGGTGGCAGGTTCAAACCCAGCCCCAGCCAAAAATCACAAAAAAAAAAAAAAGACCCCATCTCTAAAACAAATAAATAAATAACATATTTGGCCTTAACCCAAATTCATAATGGGTACTTACCGTCAATACTGGTTGAATCTGAATCTGTGTTTCTCCTGTCACAAAATAGCATTCTCGGGGCACCTGTGGCTCAAGGAGTAGGACGCCGGTCCCATATGCCGGAACTGGTGGGTTCAAACCCAGCCCTGGCTAAAAACCACAAAAAAAAAAAAAAAAAAAAATAGCATTCTCATTTCTGACCATAACATAAAGCCTCTGGCAATGTCATTGACATTCTTATTAAATTTGGCAGCTCTGGCTGGGCAGGGCCGCTCATGCCTGTGACCCTAGCATGCTGGAAAGCCAAGGTAGGAGGAACGCTTGAGCTCAGGAGTTCAAGACCAACCTGAGCTAGAGCAAGATCCTACCTCTACTAAAAGTAGAAAAATCAGCCAGGCATAGTGGCCAGTCCCTAATTCCCAGCTATGCAGGAGGTTGAGGCAGAAGGATCCCTGAACCCAGGAGTTTGAGGTTGCTATGAGCTAAACCAAAAGTTTTGGTTTTGTTGTCCACAGTGGTATAAGAACTAAAGGGTAAGGGGTTATGCTGCCCCCCAGAGAGTGACAAGGGACAAAGGGATAGGGAGGCTGGGAAGTGCTGACCAGGCACTTTTATAAACCAGGCTGGGAAAGAGGAGAGCACAGAGAGAATGGAAAGGGAGCAATCATGAAAGGAAGACAGGGACAGAAACCCTGTCACAGATGCCAAGGAGAAGAGAGTTGAGGATGGAGTGTGCGACCGACAGTGTTTTGGTTGAGAGGTGCCTGCTGAGTTATCAACAAGGAAACGAGTAATTTGGAGTATCCAGGAACAGAAACCAGGCTTTGATGAGTTCAGTCATGTATATAAGTTGAAAATGTGGTAAAAACAGATGTAGACAACTCCAGAGTTTTGGTTAAGAAGGGAAAGACTTAAGCACATGTGAATTTTGATGAGAAGGGCGGAGGTTGACCATGAAGAAGAGGGGTGGATGAGGGAGAGAGAGAGAGGACAGAGATGGATGAAGCAAGAACTGGATGTTAATGTAAAACCAGAGCTTAGTAAAAAGAAAAAGGCATCACTCATGAGAACCCTCTGATGGAGTCAACACTGCCCTGCTGTTAGACAGGATACAGAGAGGGGGCTGAAAAGAGTGAGGAGAATTGCAAGAACTAAAATGCACTTGGCAGTCTGGGGCAGTTGCAGGGGCAAAGGGGAAAGCTTCCCCTCTGCTCTTTGACGGGTCCTTGCAAATGAACTGAGAGTAGGCAGAGTAATAGGAGAAAAAGCTGTGCACATTTAATTAACATGGATGAGCACAGGGGACCATAGGAGAATGATGGCCCCATCGCCTAGTGAGGTCCAGATACTTCCATGCCCTTCTTATTAGGGGAAGGGGAGATCGGGGTAAAGGTGGCAATTTTGAAGGGTAGTAAATGATTTTTAAGGGGAATGAATGGGCTCAGTGCACACACAATGGTAAATAGGTAAATAATTCTGTTTGGAAACTGAATGGCACCAATGAACAGACAATAGTTTGGGACAAAGTTTGTCTGGGCTCTAGGTGTGGTGGTTAATTTTCAATCTCTTCCTCTTCCTCAATCTTCTCTGGTTAATGACATTTCAGAAGAGAGGATCGAATGCAGTTGTGTTCCTCATAGGTGGGTCTGGACTCTAGGTAGATAAGGGAACTTCAAAGAACAGCCTCATCCAACATCTGCTGATCTATGGTAGCCTTTAATTTAAAATAATCAGCACATGGGTGCCATTTGGGAAGGAGTGACCTCCCCTGAACCCCTTAACTATCCAAAGAAAGATCTTTAAAAGCTCCTGCCTTGTAGCTGAAACCAAAATATTCCCTTTTTCCTCTTGCCTTATAAGTCTGTCCTATCTGTAGAGTTTTCTAGCAAACACAGGGCTCAGCCTCCTAGTTAGTGCTCTGAGTAGTGCCATCAAATAGCTGAAACATTCTGTCAGGATGGTGAGGCGAGGCATCATTAAAATTTGGTTGGAAAGGTCACTTGGTATCTTATCAAATATAAATCTTATTAAAGATCTTTCATCACTGTATAAAATTTGGTAAAATATGTCCATGAAAGGGAATCCAAGTGGAATCACCAAAGCTGAGGCTTTCCAGGAAGAGCCGTGATGGCAGACGCTGGAATTCCTAATGTTGGTCGTCATGACAAGGCTGACTTTCCCCGACCTCCATAGATCCTGGATCAATTTCTAACTGGGACAGAATGATGTTTCCTACTAGAAATGCATAATTATGAGTTCAAGCCACATAAAGCACCCAGGGTGAGATTTCACCCATGAGGTAGAACTGAGAAACCCTCCAAAGTGTGGTTCTGGGATGGTTTTCACCATTGACTAGGTGGGTCTTGGCTATTTTCACTGGACCCGGAGATTGTCTAGTTCAATTTTTTTTTTTAATCAACCCTTGTCTTCCTTTAAATTGTAAACCACTTAGCCATTCCCTCTAAAATATCTGCCTGTTTCCTGTAAGATCTAAGTCTGGGTCCCCGGTCAACCTAAGGAGTCGCTGGCTCTAGCTGTCAACCATCATGTTCTGCCCCATTCTGGGGAAAGTTGTGAGGGAGAGCAGAAGGTCACAGATGGGCCTTCACCAGGTGGAACCTCCTGCCTCTGCTGCATTCTGGCTACATGACCTTGAACAAGTCCTAGTCTTGCTCATCCTCACCTTGCTCATCTATAGGATGGCTCTTCCATCAAGGGGCTATTGTGAAGATAAAATACATAAGTTGCTGCACCTTAGTTCTCCTCACTAAATGTGGCTGTCACTATAAAAAATATCCACAAAGGATCAGGCTGAGCTGGGACAATCCCCATCTCTCTACGTGTGGGTTAACTAACCATGTAAATATGTCCTGGTTCTTTTCACAGGTACTTGAAGGATGTAATATCACTTTTGACAGAATTGGTTACATGTTCTGCCCATCCTTCAGCTCCCCACCACAGTCATACAGAAAAACTTACAGTTTTATTCTCATGAACTATAAGTAGGAATGGTTTTATAGCAATTGACCCAATCACCTAATCGTAATCAGAGAGGGAAATGTATGAACCCATCATGCTGTAACTTCTTAAAAATCCTCCCAAAGTTTTTCTGGCTTAAACGTATATTATAGCTATAAGCTCCATCTGTCCGTTTGCAACAAGTCAACTCAATCCACCATCTAGATCAGTGATTTTCAACTGGTGTGCCGGGGCACACTGGGTTGCCACGAGAAGATCTTAGGTGTGCCAGGAAAATTTTTAAAGACCATTAATTAAATTATTTTCAAAATAAGTTCAAAGCACAGTAAGCATATTCTTTTTTTTTTCTTTTTCTTTTTTTTTTTTTTTTGATCAGCATAATGTAAGTGTGGCGTGGAAGTTTAACTGTAGGTTCAAGTGTGCTGTGAGATCAAAAACAAGTTGAAAAACACTGATCTAGACTGGCATTTTGGAACCAATGTATCTTGATGATTAATCAAGGAAGTTACCTTGCTCTAGTTTAAAAATTCGATGGGTCTTTCTTGAAAGGTTTTGTGGTCAGGGTATTTATCAGATTAGACTTGCTGTACATTGTTTTTAAGAAATAACTGTTTTAACTTTAAGACAAAGAGTTTTGAAGCCTTGCAATAGAACAGATTCCCAGATTACCTCTTTACAAAGGTCTGGGCTCCTCTGCATTTAACCCTACTGGTCCTTCTCCAGCTAGGGTGGCCAGCTCTTAGGCCCTTTCCCTTTCATAAGATGTAAATCCAAGTCCTCTCCTTGTGTTGTAATGTTTATATCTGTTACCTGACTGGCCCATAAAGGAACCCACTCCTGTATTTATTCATTAGCTGGGGGCTCATACTTACCTGAACAAGCAAGGTATGTAAAAGGTTGTTAAAGAAACGTTGTTTATTGATTTCTCAAAATCAAGAATTCCTAACATACCCATAAATATCTAAAACATTCACATGTGGGCCTCGGGAAGCATTCCTGAGCGTGAGCTTTGGTTGGCTCTTGGTAGTTGAGATCCTCTCGTCTAAATGTTCTCAAGTGTATTCCCAGACTAGGCCAGACCAGTAGAGAGCCGAGAACGTTCCATTTTCCCCTCTCACTCTTGAAACTCATGGCTGAATTTACCCTAATGATGTAATGAAACTGTTGCTAATTCCATTACGGTTTATTCTTGTGAAAATTGATAAAAGATCCTTCTATGTGGTTTCATAACTAGGAATAGTTGTGAATAGATTATTTCAAAATTAACAGCAATATGATATGTTAAGTCTTTGTTAGCTGCCAGAAAGTTGACAGGCAAACTCTCCGACCCACATCCTGCACGTGTCCTTAGGACCTCACAGCATGTGGTTTGTGTTACTCACCACAGGGGTTTGTGAGGCTAGTAAATAACGCCCACTTTCCCTTTGCCTGGGTTTTAAACTAATTGAGAAGTAGACAAGAGACGGACAGATGGAGCTTATTACACAGTGAGGCCAGGTGGGAGGAGAACCAGAGTGACAACACAGCATCCTGAATTAGATAGCTTTGGCCTGGCCTTCCCTACGGAGGTTGTGGGGTCACTGCAGGCCTGCACACTGGTCCCAGAGGTGTGACCATCTCAGCCTCCTTGCCCAAAAGCAGAGTCAGGGGAAAGCCTCTTGTTCTGGTTCCTGGCCTGCCTCCCTGGAAGAGGGGCTGGGGCAAGTGGCCAGAGCACTGCTCTGGGGAGATCCTTCCATGTGGGGAAGGGAAACGATGACCCCAACCCTCACCTTTCTCTTTTTTTCTTCCCTCTTTCCCTCTTTGCCCAGTCCTCTGAACTGTTTAGCTAATGGTAGCATGTGTTTTTTCATAAGATTCTTTTTGGATGAGGTTGAGCCAAATAATTTAATTGATGCATTTATTTTAAAATCACAGAAATTCTGGTTTTCTCTGTAAGAGATAACAAAGCCCTACATAATTTAGAGTGCTTCGAGAGGAGGTTGTCAGTGAGTGGATTCTCTTTCTCCTGCCTCTCAATGTTTAAATTAAACCTTTTTGTTTCTTATTCATCTTTTATAAGATTTCTTGAAGAGCTCTAACCATACTTCCTTTTCTTTTCTGGACAAACGTATTGTGAAATAGTGAAATGGATTTTGTATCAGATTAAAGTTTACATAAATATTTTAAAACTTAAAAAAAGAAACAAGCACAAGACAATTAGACAGTGGTGAGACAGCTCTTGTATGCCTCCTGAAGGTAAAGCCCTTGACTCGTGTCACAGGAAATAAAAGAGAAAAAAACAAGTCGATTTTGCTATTGGAAAGAATACAGTTAATAATTGAATTGCAAGTTGCATGAAAAGGAAATTAGATAAGTTTATGTTTCGTCAATTCATGTTGATATTAACACCTAGAATATGGGGAATTCTTTGTCGGGAACACTTTTTTCCCTTCTAATACATAGAATTAGATGCTGCTAAGATGGTAAGGGAAATACAAGTGTTGGCCGGTAATCCTCCTAAGCTAAAGCTTTGCAAACAATGGCTCATGTGAGACCCGGTTCTTTTCCAGAACATAGGAAACTCGGAAACATGACTGTCACAGTGAAGAAGACTGTCCCGTCTCCCGAGGCCGTGCAGATCCTCTATCAGCGCATGAGATACGAGTATGAATTCTACCACTACGTCAGCGAGCAGTTCCACCGGCTAAAGCGCAAGTTTGGACTGAAGTCTCCCATGGGCAAGGCCCCCCCGAGGCCGCACTTCTTTATCCCAACACCACTGGAAACCGAGGAGCCAATCGATGATGAGGAACAAGATGATGAAAAGTGGCTGGAAGATATTTATAAGAGGTGATGCCAGCGCTGTGTGGCCTCCATGGCTCTTATCTCCCGTTTCCAGAAAATTCTTTGTTTGGGGAAGAAAAATCCTTAAGGGACTAAATTAATGCTTGGGTGCATTAAAAGAGCAAAACATTCCCACATGTTGGGGGTCATTGGGAGACGCCCGATTTTGCGGGTTTTAATTTTATTCTGTGTTTTTTGCTTGGCTCCTTGGGTCTTTCCCAGGTATATCACAAGGCATCTCATCATAAAACAGCTTCCCCCCCTTCTCGGGTATGATGAGAGAAAAGAGAGAAATATAGTCCATAGCCCAATAACTTATCATTTATAAAATGCTTACAAAAATATTACCTCAGTGGTAGGCGACACCCAGACTTGTATATTTGGGTAGAAATACAAAACCACTCCAGAGACCAGGGAATCTACTCTGGAAGGGTCTAAGAGGAGAAGGTAAGGCAGGTTAGAACACCGAAGGGATGATGTCCCTGGTTAAGTGGTTTCTGCCCACGTGGGTGGAATTCTGCCTCTGGTCCATCTCAGGGGACACTGTCACCAAGAGTAGCGTACTTATCTCTGAAAGAGCAAGTTGGCTTGTGCCACGTCACCTACCAGTCCAGACCCAGAGTTACCTTTCAAGGTCAAAGTGCATGGCAGACTCCACTGAGACCCTGCACTTCCAAGCTCCATGCTGGGAGATATCAAAGTAGCAAAGCAGGGAAAGGAATTCATTTGCTGTGTAAAGAAGGATGTAGGTAAGACGGATGAAATCTGAAGGTCATGTGGTCAGGAATCATGCTTATTTCCTTTGCATCAATATGAAACATCCTTCTCCCTAACATTGATTTAAATGGAAATCCCAGGAACCAATTTAGTCTAGCGTTCGACTCTTGTGGCAAAAGTTCAAAGCCTGACCATAGACTATGCATAATTCATCAGACACATCCCTGGCCAGCTTTGGCAGCTTAGAACCTGGTAGGGTGTGCTATAATACCTTCTTGTCCCCTGAGAGATACTCTGCTTTTAGGAAAAAACGGTCCTGAGTTCTATGCAGGGAGCAGAACTAGAGACCCATTTCTTACAGAACATGCTCACTCCAGAGAATCCTCACAAGGGATGTCATAACCCAAGAAGCATCTCTTCTGGCTAAGAGATGCTTAGCCAGCTTTGTGAGTAGGTGGCTTCCATGTATGACCTGAGCAATTCCATTCCGCTGGAATGAGTGGAAGGAAGTATCTCCACCTCCCACCCCACCGGCCCCCTGCCACCTATCAATAAGCTTTGGTCCAGTCATTAGAAATGCCTTCCTATGAATTCTGAGATGTTTTCTCCTGAAAATGCACAT
This sequence comes from Nycticebus coucang, assembly GCF_027406575.1. NCBI lineage: Eukaryota > Metazoa > Chordata > Mammalia > Primates > Lorisidae > Nycticebus > Nycticebus coucang. The sequence continues at coordinate 124,895,115 of NC_069784.1, forward strand.
TCTGGGAAGCCGGGTGCTGTGGCGTTGGATACTTGTGACAGATTTTGTCTAGTTCATATTTTCCCCTAGAGCCAACCCTTCAAGAGCACCAGCAAAGCATGAGCCAGAAATGCTTAAAATAAGACCCCGGCTTTACAAGCTACACATTTTCTACTTTTCAGAAACTAACAGGTCTCTCTAGCATTTTTTCTTCCTTCCCTAAAATTGGACATTACCCAAGATACAAAGCGAGTCATTTGGAACCTGCCAACCATGCTCTAAAGCTACTTTATCCTGAGATGTTTGTATTAAGAAGGGTCCAGCCCACAGGAGTCCAGTGAAGGTGGAGACCCCAGAGGCAGAGTCTACCACTTGGCCACTCGGGGACCTCCTTTTTGCCTCAGAGGACTGGGGCAGGGAAGTGATTAAGGGCAGTGTTCTTGGGGGGGGGGAATATCCTTTGTCCTATCCACAGAGACCAGGGCCCTCCCATTGGGCATACTTTAAAAAGTAACCTGGAAAACAGCTTATCACAGTCAAAACAAGAACAAGAACCGCTGCCTGGTACACTGTGAGTCATTTCTGTGAAATTATGTATAGAGAGTGATGATTCGTTTACATGCTGTGTAAGCTCACAGTCTGAAAATAAAGTTGAGTTGGCTGTTTTCTCTGCTGCTGTCAGAACAGGACAGTCGATCTTTTGAAAAAACCACCCCCTTACTGCAAGTTCACCTGGGCACTTCTACTGGTATGTTCAAAGGCATTTGGTTTCAGCAGTGACCATTATAATCTCCCAACAGAAGATGATGACAGACTCACTTGCAGGGCCTTAACGATGTTTTTTCCCCAAAAACAGCCCCTAGGTCCTGAAAGTCAAGCCCTTCATCAATTCATTTCACACACATGACAACGTTTTTTTGGCTCTGGGCCCAACACAGTTTGTACTTCATGAAATATATTGTACATTTTACATAGTTTAATTTAAAAAAAATACCTTTTAAGCTAGTTGATCTTTGACTGCCTTATTTATTATAACCTTTCAGCACATTCCAAGGTTTTAGTTACTCAGGAAGGAGTTAATTAAAATGATTTTATTTTGGTCTGATGGATGTTTTTTAAAAGGAAAATTATTATTATGAACCTTCAGCCTACTTTCCTTGAGTGCCGTAAAAGTGCTTGTAAATCTTTTTTTTTTTTTTAACGAACAGAGAAAAAAGTGTTTGACATTGATGGAAATTCAAAAATATATATGGATCTGAAACATTAGCTTAGCTAAAATAAAAGCAATCTGTGTTTGAGATGAAGTGTTCCTTAACTTATTCATTCCCCATATAAATAAATGAATATAAATAAGTTGAATTTTTTTTCCCATTCTGTTGCTAGCTGGAAATCAGAGTGTCTGCTGGAAATCACAGCCCCCTCAGCTTTCTTAGTTGGCCAAATTTTTTTTCTCAAAATGTGATTTTGAAAAGGTGTATTTTTAAAGACCTATCAACTTTCATTCTTATACACAGACAGCAGCAAAAGAGCTGACTGACAGAAAGAAAATGAACTAGCCATCCGTTTATGTAGTTGTGTATATAAACTACTGAACAACTGACTTTACTGCTGTTTGCACTGGTTAATTTGGTGTTGGGGTGCCGCATCTGAATCGCCAGTCCCTGACAGCCGTACCCCAAGGCCTGCCCATAGGAACATGGGGAGGGAAGGCTAGGCCTGGGCTCTCGTGTGTAAGCTGATCTCTTCCTCAGACGTGTGAGCCTCAGGAGCCAGACCATTCTAACCTCTCCAGTGAGTGGTCTTGATGCAGAAGAGCCTTCCCTGGGAAATCTGTTGCTGTGGTCAGGTGGAACTAACAAAGAGAAACTTCCTGCATGTTGGGCACTGCTTTCCAAACACATGCTTCATTACAAGTAAGAACTTGAGAATCTGAAATAGCGGCTAACAATTCCTGACTCTGTGCTTTAATTTGTTCTCCTCTGATCCAATCGAATGACAGTGGGCTCTGAAAGAACTTTAAAGCCCCAAGTACTAAATAAAAACTGGACCATCGTACATGGTACATGTTTGGGCTGAAGTTCTTTATAAATGTGCTATCACCTGCAGGTTTATCCAATGAGCTGTGTGGCTTTACCTGAATGTTATGGATAATGACAGTATTTCTTTAAAGGCAGAATGACAATTGATGGCCATTAAGAAAAATTAGCCTTAAACAAAAATAAATAAATAAAAAAAAGAAAAAGAAAAATTAGCCTTGTGGATCAAAACAATGAAATTCCTTTCAAGTAAACATAAAGAGGATGTAAAATAATTTACTTCACATGTGATGGTAAAGAAACCTATAAAAATTAAACAAACAAGCAAAAATATTTTTCATATCCTGCTACAGAAAATCCTATTTTAGGCAAAGACCAAAAATAAGAGTCTATTCAGAAAATACATGGACCTTTTCTCTTAGCTCGGGAAAGTGAAGTGATATGACTCAATTTGTTCGTGTGCTGGTGCTGCCGTGACAAAGTACGGCAGACTGGATACCTTAAACAAAAGAAATGTATTGTGCCACAGTCCTGGAGGCTAGAAGTTTGAGATTAAGTTACCAGCAAGGCTGGCTTCTCCTGGGGCTTCCCCTTGGCTTACAGATGGCTGCCTCTTCCCCTCGCCCCTGTGTCCCCATGTGCCTGTCTGTGCCCTGGTCTCTCATAAGGACCCCAGTCACCCTGGATTAGCACTCATGCTAATGACCTCATTTTGACCTCATTTTAACTTACTTGCCTTGTTAGAGGCCCCAACAAAGTACAGCCACATCCTGAGGTATACTAGTATGAAATTTGGAGACGTACAATTCAGCCCCTAATACCCAGATTACAGCAGAAAAGTTAGAGCAGAGGAACCAAGGTCTAGCTAGGAGGGAAACAAGCAGCCAATGCAGACTCCTTGAGTTGCCATGGGGCCCAGTAGCCGTGGTCTGGTCCATTTCCCCTCATTTTATAGACAAGGAAACCAAGGTCCAGAGAGGAGACACAAATACATCCCGTGCTAACTTTCTTCCATGGAGGGTTCACGTAACTTTTGAGCACCTACCAAATTAAAACGTTTAAAATGACGCGAAAAGTCCATCTGCCAACCTATATCCAGAATGGACGTGATGACGCACACTCGCCACACCCACTGCCACCTGCCACCTGGGAGCCACCCTGCTGCGGACTCCCTGGGAGCTGGAACTGTGGAACTTAGCCCCTTCCTCAGAGGGAGGCCCTGGTGGTTTTAAGTCACTGAAGTCCTCAGAAGCAGATGCCAAATCAATACTTTATTCTAGATTTTTCTCTGTACTGAAAGGACACAGAGAGCCTTCTGTTTCTTGGAAAACAGATGACAGTGTTTTATTTCTCTTAAAGGCAAAATGAAGATTCATATTCTACTTTCTATAAGGAGTTTCTGATGAATTCGCCTCAAAAAATAGAGTCCAAATGCAGTTCAGAAAACTAGTTGAAGTCGAGTGCAGACATGTCCCTCCAAGAGCAGGACCCGTGAAGAGAGGCAGGCCTGGAGCCCTCGCAGGCCTCCTGGCTCCCGACTGTTTGACTCACTGGAGAATTTCCTCCTACCTGCGGCAGGCTAGGCTCCCTGCTCCCACCGCTGAAGATTCTCAAGGAACACCCAGGCCCACAGATGTTCATGGGTCACTCAATTGGGAACTGACCACTTGTGCATTTTGGATTTCAACTTGTAAACATGGGGATTCCCTTTTATTATATATATATTTAAAAAAAAAAAAAGAGGGAATGAAAAATCACCATGCAAAGGAAAAAAACATGAGCTAAGTTTTTCCTTTTGGAATCTTGGCTTGCAAGGTTAGCTATCTTCAATCTGGCTTTCACCAGACACTGTATGCTTTGAGCAGGCATAGAGCAGTCTGCCCTCCGCTTCTCTGCCAGAACATTCAGACTTGACCTGTATGTAACACGCTTCTTATTCCAGGCCTGAGCAGAGACAGCCCAGGGGACTGGCCCCCACCAGACTCAGCAGTCTGGCCATGGGTGCAGAAAGAAGGTCAGAGAAAACCAAGAAGCAGAGCAGTTTACTGACTAAGGCAAGGGCTCCCCACCAGCAAAGTCCTCAAGTTCAAGTCCCAGTTGCTCGGTTTCACTGGGTGTTGGAGTAAATCACTTGACCTCCTTCTGTCTGAAGTCAACCCAGCTGGAAAGCATTAGGGAGAAAATAGGACATCCACTGGAACCAAGCGCCGCTTCTGGGATGAACCATATCCCACCCTTCACCCCTGAATGCTAATATGCTAAGAGCCACAACCCTTCCCAGGCTGATGAAGGGCTTGTTCCTGCCACAAAACACTGTATTCCCAGCAAGAGAGCACGGACGTAATTACACATAATTGCAGGCCTGTGGATGCCCTGCTCCCTCACGTCTGCAAGTGTTATTGCCTAACACGCCAATGAGTTCGTGGAAAACAACCCTTCTGAAATGTGAATTGAGCCAATCGGAGTACACACATCCTCCTAAGCCTGAGTTCGAGCAAATACAGCAAGAACCCATCCTGAGGAACCCAGTCCCTACCGCCTGGCCTGGCTTCTGCTGTTTTACTTGGCGTGCTGTTATCCAAGACGAGCCACTCTGTGGACGCAAACATTCTTTGGGATGAATTCATGTATCTGTGAATTAAAAAGATTCATCTGAGTCACAGCGTGTACTAAACACAGGCTTCCTGTAGCTTCTGCCCAGTGCCCCGTGTAGATGTGCTCCTGTGAAGAAGAAGAAGAACGATGAACCTAACACACCCGTGTGAATTAGTCCAGCTTGTGCACAAGGACAAGTGTTAATAAAAACTGAAAATCTGGCAGGATGGGGTAGTGAACTTCTTGGAGTCTTGTTTCTCATTCTCAGAAGCAGCATCAGCCCTGTGATGTCGTGGGAGGAATCTGGTAGTGATCATGTGGGCTGGTGATGTGTTCAGCATGGTTCTTTCTGACCTCACTGTCGAACTGCCATGGGTTGAGACTTGAACATATTGCATCACTGATTTTTCAAATGTGGAAGAGAGTTACAACACTAACCACAAGCCTCCTGATTGTCACCCTATTTGCTGCTCATACGAAATTTACTATTTTCTTTTTCTCCTTTCTGTACACTCTCCATTGGATTCTCTATCTTTGATGGGAAGCTAACGAAGCTGTAATCTAGGGCATATTTTTAAAGGGTAATTCATGAACCAGGTGTGTGAGATAGGCAAGAAACAAAATCATGGTGTTAAATGATTTGGGACAGACTGCTGTTTGCACTGTAGTGTTACACAGAACAGTAGTGTGTTTAGAGCATACTAAGGCTCTCAGGTGTGCTGCAGTTGAAAAAAATTAGTCTATCTTTGTTGAGTCCCACATTTCTCAAAATCATTTACTACAAAACCTTTATTGAATAAGACCCTGTGGAATAGTGTTCTGGAGGTTACAGTTTGAGAAACATTGCTTTACTGTAAGTCAGCAGGTTACATTTTTTCCCCATCAGAAGAGCTGCTTTCCTTCTCGCCATGGTTCAGTTTTGATTCGCATGTCCTGCTCAAGGAAAATATATTTGCGATGGGTAACATTTTGATAAATAGAAAATGAGAAGAAATAGCATCTTTAGTGAACTAATTAACAGGGAATCATCTTTCAGTTTTGTTTCTTCTTCCTAATGAGACTTCCTATCTCAGGAAAAAGTAGAAACTCTTTTTAAAGCATAGATGTTTTTATACAGTTGAATATTATTTGGGTACCTCCAATCAATTCCCTGCTTCCCTGAAGATTCGTGTGCAAATCCAGCTGAATAAAGGACATCGCCCCCTACTCCCTTCTTTCTCTGACCTGAGCCTGGCTGGGCAGGAGGAAGGAAAACAGTGGCAAAGCAGAGATCTCAAGTAGTTCCAGTGAGGGTAATGACCGAGGTGGTAAGTGCTCAACTTCAGCATGTGTTCACCTGTGTTGTTCCGTACACTAGGGGGCGCCGTATCCGCAACAATTTGCTCTAGGTCTTTCCAAACCTGGTTTCTCTTACCTACTTGCTTATTTACCTTTGTTGCATTGGAATAATATGGCCCAGAAGGAATCCATGGTGGCTGTATTGAAAGCACAATGTACACACTGTCAGTTGATCAATAAGTTGTCTTTCCCAGGTCTTGTGACCTGGTTTTGTTTTGTTGCTATGATTTTTAAATTACTACTGTATTTGTCAAATCAGTCTTGAATGGATTGTGTTTCCCGCATGTGTTGTATAACTACAACGTGATTGAAATTCTGATTCCATGATCAAGAAGTGACCCATGTGATGACTGTCTGGATAATCCTCGGGCAATACCATAATTGTAGCTGTAAAAATAAGTAGCAAGTGGGTACAAGAAAGAAAAGGGTAATTCATGAACCAGGTGTGTGAGATAGCCATGAAAAAAAATTTTCAGGAAGGTGTCAAGAAAGCCAGATTGCCCTGTTATCTAGTCAGTTCAAACTAGAAAAAGATTCAGGTAACTCTCAATTTAAATTTTATTAACATACAAAAACTTACTGACATATATAGAGGCTAAATATGGAGAAGATGGGAGATCAGTAAAGATTCCAACATGTCCAAAGATTTCATGCAGGATTTGAGCTACACTTCAAGGGCAGTGAAATCTGCAGATAGTAATAGCAAAGTCAATCTGAAGCAGAAAGCCCACTCTGGCCCTGTAGCAGATCTGCAAGGAGGGCGTTGTTACCCCTGTGTATTGTATAATAGGAAACAAAGGTTCAGAGTGATTAAATAGTGAGCTCATGGTAACACAGGAAGCCACAGGACCAGAATCTAACTTGTCCCTGCTTTTCTTATTGCTTGTAAGAGGCAAGATAAAAATGAGCCCAATTGCTAAGAATTTGGGAAGAAATTTATATCTTACTATAAGGGCAATGAGGAGCCCTTGGACATTTCAGAACGGGAACGTTAACACGAGGAAGCCATTTTCCTTCTTCTAAATGACTAGCAGGAGAGTTGATTATTCCCCTGCCTCCTTCTTCACCCTCCTATTCAGCATCCTGAAAGGCTGATCCCTGTGGATTGGATCACCTGGCTCCCTGCCTGCTGCCTCTCAGCTGGGTTTGACCAATGGCTGGTGCTGCGCAGGAGATAGGGAACATCTGAGCGACTTCCCCTGTGACTGATAGAATGGGTGAGGGGATGCAAGGCAAACTCTGCTGGTCATCTCCACATATGTCCCCAGGAGGGGGCAGGTGGACATGGGACTGAAGAAGGATGGAAGCCAGAAACTGAAGATGTTCCATGACACGTTCAGTTGAAGACAATGAAAATAGTGCCCTGCACAAAGGTGGTCAGTCGATATTTGTTGAGTGGAACAGACCTAAGGAGCTTTGGAAATACGCATCTTTAACTCAATATTTCCAACCTGGGTGACTATGTCAGCCTTATAAATGAGACAGTGGGGTGAGACAGCTAACTTGCATGGGCAGAGGAGTTCAGCTTTGGAGGTGAATTCAACCTGATTTCCCCTACCCACATTTTCTTATCCTCAGAAGCAGGTTCCCCATGGACATGCAGCCCTCTGTGTGCCCACAGGCAGCTGGGACTATGTCCCAAATTCCCTCCAGTCAATCTCTAAGTGCTATACAAAGCTAACCATTTTCTTGATGCACTAGGGCATGAAAAAGTTCAGGAAGCCCAGCTCTAATTTACTCTACCCAAATACCCAAGCCCAGCTCTCATTTACCAAAAAAATACATAGGCTTTTTTTGTTGTGATTTTTTTCTTAAAACAAGACTTTTCTACAATTCCTCTTCTTTTACACTAGTTATTATTTGACTTCCAGATAAGCATGCACAGACATCAGAGCTCTGACTCACCGTGAATTAGGTGGCCTGTTTAATTTTTCTAGAAAAGATGATGGATCATAAACCTATCCATAACAAACTGCTTCAAACAAATTTGGGTGGGACATGGCAAAACCAACTGACCTAAAAGCAAATCTGACCAGAGGCTCCTGAACACCAGCCTTGCAAACTGGACCAACCTCTTAATGGAATTATATCCCAAGAAAAATAGGTATCAGATACTTCTCACTGTCATTGTGCTAAAAGTCATTAACCTGTACATCTAGAGTATCCCCTTTCGCCTTCTCACTAAAGTAAATAAAAGGTAAAGAGTTTCTATGAATATAAATGTTTTTTAGTATTGCTCAGCTAAACCCCGACATCAACATTCATGTCCAGTTCTAATATTCATCTCAACAGAAGATGTTTTTTGGCTAAGCATGATGGCTAATGTCTGTAGTCCCAGCACTTTGAGAGGCCAAGGTAAGATGATCATCTGAGCCCAGGAGTTCAGCACCAGCCTGGGCGACACAGTGAGACCCCATCCCTCCAAAAATATTTTTTTCAAACCAACCAGATATGATGGCACAAACCTGTAGTCCCAGCCACTCAGGTGGCTGAGGCAAGAGGATTGCTCGAACTTCGGAGTGTGAGGCTGTAGTGAGCCATGATACTGCGCCTGCACTCCAAACTGGGTGATGGAATGAGACCCTGTCTCACAAAACATAATAATAATAATAACAATAAGTAAATGAAATTTTTTATGCAATACTTGGCATTGAAACAAAAATGCCAAAATTAATGTAGTTTTAGATTAATATTTTAGAATTCATAAATCAGAAATACAAAGGGTAGCTTATTTGATTAGATAGCCTAGAAATCACAAGCAAAACCGTGACTTCATTTGAACATATGGTGCTGTACATCTGTATAGTTCCATGTCGTATTTTAAAATGATTTCATATATAGTACATTTGATCAACCATGTGGGTAAGTGCTTATATGGATTAGGGAGCAAAGGCTTCAAGAGTCAAATTGATTTACAAAGTCACTTGGTTGGTAGAAAAATTGTTTCTAGAACCCTCGAACTCTTAGTCTCAGAGTTTAATTAAACATAACAGAAACGACTGCTTCTCACTTGGGACAATTTTTCAGCTCTTATTCCAGACACAACCCTGAAATGGGAAGAGACTCTGCTGGGCTAAAACCGATATTTTACTGGGTTTCATCTTTACTGTGTCCTACCTATCACAAATTTTAATTTTAAGTAAGTAAAGAGAAAAACAGCAGTGTGGTTAGATTCAGGCACACACTTAGTTGAGTGGAAATCTAAAACCACCCCCTTGCCCCTCTCCTTGGAAATTAGTGCCTAACTCTTGGCATTAGAGGAGAAGGAGAGGGGGGGTGCAGAAGGAAAAGATGTCAGGATTTGGGCTCCCCCGTCTCTCCCCCACTAGCCACCCTTATCCAAAAAACCCACTTTCATTTCATCCCTGACTTTCCAGGTATTTAATCCCTCTGATGGTCAAGGGAGATAGGAGAGATTCCTGTTTTAGTTGTAACTTGCACTGGGGCTGTGTGAGCAAATCCAGGCCTCTAGCTATTTTGCAGGCTAATCGGAACACTAATCTGAAACCCAGAGGTACTGCAAGGCAGAGGTAAATCATGGGTGGCCTCTTCCTGGCACAAAGCTTCAGATGGAACAACTCTGCCCTGAATCCAGGGAGCACAGATATTTGCCCTTCTCTGCCTTCTTTTCTCCTTTCCTTTAAAAATGGTATAAATGAAAAAATGCTATTCAAAATGAAAATGATTTTATGTTATTCCTTCAAAGTTGTCTTTCTGCTCTGGTGAATTTGCAGGATTGATTTATATGGATTGTGAACACAAACCAGAAGAATTTGATTGGAGAAGGGGACCTTAAACACAGGCAAAATGAAAGAAATCACAAAGGAAAAAACTTAGAATCTCTCTCTGCTTTTCAAACAAAGAGAAATTCATGAATAAGGAAACAAATGGGGGAAACACTTGAGATAGATGTTGCAGATAAAAGATGGAAATTCAATTACGGATCCTAAGGAATGTACATAAATCAATAAAAAGAATAAAACGTGCAAAGGACAAACGAGTTCTCAGAATGTAGGTATTTTTAAAGCTAAGAAAGAGGAAAAATGTTAATGCTCATTAATAACTGTGGGAGTTCGAATTGGTGCAATGAGATACTGACCTTCAGGGTGGATGTGTTTAAGCGCTGATGTCCGGGCTAAGAAGAGGGTCAGGTGCTCACTCCCACTCTGCTGAGTGGGGTAATAAAATTGGTACATTTCTGAAAAGTAATTTGGTGATTCGATCAAACCCACAATAAAGTAACACTGAGATTGTAACTATTGTGAAAGCCTTGCTTTAAAAATACTTATTTCATAGTTTATCATAAAATCTAAAAGCTAGAATCATCTAGGGATATCAAGCGTGTGAGGTCAAATTTTTCAAAGTCTCCATCTGAAATACTGTGATATCGCCCAGCCTCCAAGAAGCATGAACGTAGCTTTACTTGAATTAGAATGCACAGGTTCCAATAGGTTGCTTAAAGAAAAAAAATTAAGCTTTGTATCTTATAATCAACCTAGATATAAATCTCAAAACATTATTTCCTTCTGATTATGTCACTGTAACCAACCTACAAAGGCTGAAGCAGTTCTATCATCTTGCACAGGCCATTTCTACGCTTAGTAAAATCACACCTTTGTCAAAGACATGATTTTCCCCACTTTTAGTAAAGATGTAGATAGGAACCAGACTTAAAAGTTGGTGCTTTTACTTGGAAGAGTTATATTTTAATTAGGGAGGTCATTTGAAAATTTCACTATGTCAAATATTTCTAGAACATTGTCCCAGTATCTCCAGCTAATCTCATTATAGTTAAACATTAGTTGAAATGGAATCGGCCTTGGAGAACACAAACCCACATGCAGAGTGATTATCTCTTGCAAAGTGCTCCTTTAGGTTGCCCAGCTAAGGCAGGGATTATTTTCTAGTTCATTGAATTAGAAAATATATTTATCCTTCACAGCCTTGTAAATTTGTGATCTCGAACATCACCTTCATAAATGAGAGAAGAGACTGGTAATTTTAAATGGTCATAAACTAGCCTTGAACAATACCATTATTGTCTGTTTCTGCACAGAGTGGAGAAGAATTCTGTCTCCTTAACAAACAGGATGATCTAAAGGGCTAAGTCAATAATCCTAATTCGTCAGGATGTTTTTGCCCTCCCTCTGCCCTGAACAGGACCAGACACACAAAGGCAACCTTTTTGTGTGTGTCAAGAAATATTGGTGATTTCCTGTACTTCACAACTGGGGTTATAAATATAACCCAAGTTATATGACTGCTTAAAATTTACTTTTGTTAATTATGTGTACTTGTTGGTTTCAGGTGCCAGAAATCCAACTCTAACTAGTTCAGACAGGAAATTTCTTGGAAGAGTGTCTATAAAATCAAAGGAAGAATTGAAACACCAAAATGCAAGAAGGACAAGGGGGCAACTGGCCTCAAGGACAACTGGCACCAGGGACTCAAATGCCATCGGGGGTTTCTCTGTCTCTCTTTGTCTCTCTATGTCTCTCTGTGTGTGTCTCTCTCATGCAGACCAACATAAAATGTGCTCCCTTCTCCCAAAGCAAAAACAACAACAACAAAACAAACTTCTAAACCTCCTTCTCAGGCCAAGAGTGGTGTCTCAAGGCTGTAATCCTAGTACTCTGGGAGGCTGAGGCAAGAGGATCACTTGAGCTCAGGAGTTCGAGACCAGCCTGAGCAAGAGCAAGACCCATCTCTACTAAAAATAGAAAAACTAGCCGGGCCTGGTCGCAGTTGCCTGTAGTCCCAGCTACCAAGGAAGCTTGAGGCAAGACGATCTCTTGAGCCAAGACTTTGAGGTTGCTGTGAGCTATGATGACACCAAGATACTCTACCCAGGGTGACAAAGTGAGACACTGTTTAATAAAAATAAAATAAGGTAATAAACCTCCTCACATCTTATGTCACCACAGAGAAATTGGCTGCTTGCTAGTTAAAAAAATCTTGGAAAAAGACACTGATTATTTCAGCTAGAGTTGGGCCCGCCCCTGAGCCAATGAGAAGTCAGCAGGCAAGTTCCATGGTACAAATCTCCTGGTCTCAGAGATTAGTGAATATAGTCGTCCTCTATTATCTTGAGGGTACGGTCCAAGACCCCCACTGAATGTCTGAAACTGAGGAGAGTGCCAAACCCTATTTTTTCCTATACATACATACCTATGATAAAGTTTAATTTATAAATTCGGCACAGTATGAGATTAACAACAATAACTCATAATAAAGTAGCTATAATAGTATATAAAAATAAAAGTTATGCACATGTCTTCTCCATCTACCCCCACCAAAATTCCTTATTCTTTCATACCACAGTTGACAGAGGGTAACTTAAACTACAGATGGTGAAACTTCAGATAAGGGGAGACCACTGTACCATGAATAGAACAGCCACTCAGTGAAGTGGCCACAACCGTCTTTTTAGATGTGCTTGTAAAAGCTCTGCACAGTATTTCTCTGACCTGTCACAAAGCACTAGTACCTTTGTAATGAAAAACATTCCTGTTTTTCAGCCTCCCAAGTACCTGGGACTACAGGTCCCCACCACAACGCCCAGCTATGTTTTAGAGACAGGGTCGCCCTCTTGCTCAGGCTGGTCTTGAACTCCTGAGCTCAAGCAACCCACCCACCTCGGCCTTCCAGAATGAAAATCTTTTTAAAGTGAAAAATATAACAAAACATCACTCCAATCTCATCACCCAAACACAAGCACTGTTTACATATTTGTGCACATCTTTCCAGTCTTTTCTGTGTGCATGTATCATTTTCTGTATATATCATGTCATTGAAATTGTGTTAAATATGCGATTCTATACACTGCTGTTCACTTAATATATCTAAAAAACTTCAATTAATAACATTTTATACTTATAAATTCCTTTAGCTTGGGGGATCTATAGCACGTCGGAAGATCTGTGAACTTTTGGAATTTGTCTGCAAAAGTGTGTGTAGGTGTAAACATATTGGTGTGTTTTTCTCTTGGGAAGGAGGTTCAGATTTTCACCAGACTCTCAACATGGTCTCTTATCAAAGAAAGTTAAACACTTCTGCATTTAAGTTTTCAAAGCACATTCACAAAAATTACAGTAGACTCAGAAATGCTGCACATTTAATATTTTATTTTCAGCTGGTCTTAGGCAATAAAGTTTTGTTGACACCAGGCAGGCTAACTTGCCGGTACATGAATTTGAACCACACAAATGTTCAAGCCAGCCCCTTAACTCCTGGATGAGCCAAGCTGGTCCCCAGCATCATGCCACAGGACAGCTCCTTTATCCTTAACCCTAGTGGAATGGTTCAAATGGCTTGTTTTTTATAAACTAGGGGGTCGGGAGAAGCAACAGTGGAAGGGGGCTGTCAGCGGTGGGAGAGGAGGCAGAAGAGCCACAGTTAATGGAGATGAGATCACAAGAGAGAGTTCAGGACCCTGGAGCTGTGCTGGGGATACTGATGGTGCATTGCAGAGCCATGGGGCAGCTGCACCAACCAGCTTTGTCTAAAGCTGTTTCACTACTTGGATGACGGACAGAGCTTGTAGCAGAAACTTCAGGACATGATCATTCAGATAACTCAAACCCCAGACTGGATTTCTCAAGCAAATTATGAGTTCTGCCATGTAAATTCATATACTACTCAAGTCTCCCTTCATGGTGAATTTTGTATAGCCTCAGTAGATTTGCGTTTGTTTTTGAGACCGGACCTCGTTCTGTCACCCAGGCTAGAGTGCAGTGACATCATCACACTCATTGCAACCTTCAACTCCTGGGCTCAAGGGATCCTACTGGCTCAGCCTCCCAAGTAGCTGGGACTATAGCACACACCAGCACAACTGGCTAATTTTTCTATTTATTTTAGAGATGGGGGTCTCCCAATGCTGCCCAGGCTAGTCTTAAACCCCTAGAGAAGCAATTCTCCTGCCTCAGTATCCCAAAGTGTTAGGACTATAGGTATGAACCACCACGCCCAGCCAACCTCAATAGATTTTGCCCTTCAGAGCCCTCGTTGAATCTGCTCTGGCTAAATTTATGTGACAGTAACAAACTTTTCTTTTCACTTTGTGCAGCACAGTTCTCTCTAGTTCATGGAAGTCACATTCTATGTCCCTACCCACACACTTTGATCTTAATCTTTATTTTCCTGCTCAGTTGTAGTATTCTACTGGGACACTCTTTCCTGCTCAGCAAGAACTGTGGCTGTGATTTCAGCTCACGTTGGGTCTGCCATTCTGTGTCAGCCCAAGAGACAAGGGCCATGAACAAGCCCAAGCTGCCACTTGGATGGCCTATTCTCAGGGGTTGACCTGCTTCATGTCGTCTCATCTGCCATTTAAATGCCTCCATTCATTCCAATCCATTCTCTGGATGCCATGTTGTTAGGTGTTCAGAAATTTTCCTCAGAAATGGGAAGATCCAGCCCTAAATCAAGCTTTTCAAGGTTAAACTCACAGACTGGTGCTTCTTGTTTGATTCCAATGTGAGGAGGAGCTTGGCGTTTACCTTGATGAGTAGAAAATATTGATCGAATAGATTCTTTGCCACTCAGGAAGTAAGCAGACCAAACAACTGAGAAAATTCCGTGGAGACAGCTGGAAATTATAAGGCCCATGTTATAATCTAACACCTCCTAATTCCATCTTGATTTTAAAACAGTTTTTCATTTTTTGAAAGATACTATATTCTCCTTGAAATGTTACGAGTCATTGTGAAATTCTGTTGGTAAAGTGCTTTGAGGTTTTTTTGTTTTTTTTTTAACTGCCTAGTATCACATAAGAGCACCTTGCTAAAATAGCTTTTAATTCCACCGAGTATATATAATGAATAAACTTGCTCTTCCCCTGTGACTGAGTTAAAGAATTATTGTACATGGTCATCAGGGTTTTAATAAGCCAAATCCACTTGAAAGAACAGTCATGAGTAGTTTTTTAAAAAAATCCCTCAAACGTCATTCATTCCATTTCCATAAATGTAATTGTCTATGTTACGTCAAAGTCCCTATTTGCTATCATCTGTTTCCCTTATTCATTTATCTGATATTTCCAGATCTAATATTGCATCTTACAAAATAGCTTGTATTTAATAACAATCATCAGGAGATATTAGTATCTCTCAAAAGCTAAAATCACATTTTCATATGACAAATTGACATTAAGGGCAACCCAACACCTCGCCAAAGTTTACATACAAATGTCACTGGGCTCTGGGTTCCTGTTTAGTCATAGAGCCCAAATTACTTATACAATTTTGATTGTAAAATAGTGGGAAAAAGTGTAATTTACTCAGGGAAGTTGTTGCAAGTGGAAATACTCATTCATTTATTTATTTACAAAATACCTCTGAAGGCCCTACTATGTACCAATCTCTGTGTTGTTTCATAGAAGCTGCAGATTTGTCAGTGATTAAGACAAAGTTTCTGACTTCAAGAAGCTAACATTCCAGGGGAGAAATGTAATAAATAAGTAAACAAATAAGCGAGATAATTTGATAATGATAAATATTATAAAGAAAATTAAGTTAAATGATAAAAGATCGATGGATTGGGGTAGGCTTTAGTCAGCTAATTCATTTATTAAGCAATTCTCCTTACAATTGAACTATTCTAGAAACCAAAAGAGAAGTGGGGGGGTTAAATCTTATTTTATTTTATTTATTACTGATTATTATTATTATTTTTTTTTTGAGACAGTCTCACTACATTGCCTTTGGAAGAGTACCGTGGCATCATAGCTCACAGCAACCTCAAACTCTTGGGTTCAAGTGATTCTCTTGCTTCAGCCTCCCAAGTAGCTGGTGCTCCAGCCATTTATTACTGATTTTTATTGTGATATAATTTACATAAGAGAGATGCACAGATCTTATGTGCTAGAGATAAAAGAATTTTTTTTTCCAACTACCAGGAAATTTTGCTAAGGTTTGGATTGTTTCCTGTTAGGAGCTTTTTGAGAGGTTTTTGCTTTTATTATTATTTTTAATTGACACATAATAATTGTACATATTTACGGAGTGCAGTGTGATATTCCGATACATACATACAATATGTAATAATCAAATCAGGGTAGTTTGTGTTAAGAACATTCAAAGCCCACTCTTCTAGCTATTTGAAAGGATATAATAAATTGTTAATTATAGTCACCCTATTATTTAGATTTTTAGTCACTAATTTTTAATAACTGTTTTCATTGCTTTTCATAATTTATCTGGAGGACATACCCCTATTCTCCTCTCTCTTTTGAAGAGTGGGGAAACCAAGACCTTTGACGAAGAATAATTGCATCTGTATTAACAGAGTAGCTGCTAAAAGAGGCATGGTCTCTTTCTTATTCAGCAGCCAGGAAAACAAAGTCTCCAATTCCATTCTGCACTACCCTTGCCTTATTTCAACTTTAATAAATGCCCATCATGAAGAGAAGGAACACTTAGGTGAAGACTAGACCACTTCTAGATAAGCCTCCCTTCGCCCTGTCCTGGAAGTCTACCTGGTCCTTAAGTATGAGAATGAGTGAAAAAGAGAGTAGATAGTAAAATAAGTTTGATCAGAATGATGTTTTTACCATTAAGGTAAATAAGTGACCCCCTACAAGTCTTTCATCAACACTTGAAAGGCAAAAATACATCAAAATAATGTTCCCTCTCAAGAGGAAAAGAAAAGTCAAAGAGCAAGAGATGTGTTGTTCTTCATTTGGAAACCAAAGAATCCTAAATCCTCCAAATCAATTCCAATGAGGGAGGAGGGTCAGGGACATTTGTTTTCACTTGTCCCCCATTGGTTTGTGACTGTTTTAAACTCTTTTTTTTTCTTTTTTTTTTAATTGTTAAATCATAGCTGTGTACATTAATGCGATCATGGGGCACCATACACTGGTTTTATAGACCGTTTGACACATTTTCATCACACTGGTTAACATAGCCTTCCTGGCATTTTCTTAGTTATTGTGTTAAGACATTTATGTTCTACATTTACTAAGTTTCACATGTACCCTTGTAAGATGCACCGTAGGTATAATCCCATCAATCACCATCCTCCCCCCTCCTTCCCCTCTCTTGCCCCCTTCCCCCTATTCTTAGGTTATAACTGGGTTATAGCTTTCATGTGAAAGCCATAAATCAGTTTCATAGTAGGGCTGAGTACATTGGATACTTTTTCTTCCATTCTTGAGATACTTTACTAAGAAGAATATGTTCCAGCTCCATCCATGTAAACATGAAAGAGGTAAAGTCTCCATCTTTCTTTAAGGCCACATAATATTCCATGGTGTACGTATACCAGTTTATTAATCCATTCGTGCCCAATGCTTTCTTTTCATATGGGGAAAATCTAGTCTCAGTGGGTGATGCTTTTAATTCACGAGAGTGAGCTCATTTGTCTGTATGAAAAGTAGATTGAGTGTTAATAGTTATGAGAAACAAGAAATGAGCAGTGCACGTGTGAGGACACACACACGAAACACACTCAAATTTCTGTTTGCATTTTGGCTTATTTAACTGTATTAATCAGGGATTTTGATACAGCTTTAAAGGATTATCTCCCTGTTTCTGCTCCAACACTGCTTCCTCTACTTGTCACATCTGCCACCAAGTCTCCTACACCATGGTCAGGTAACCAGCTTGAAGTCACCAGATAAAAACTTACAGCCCCATAAGCACAGATTCCTGAGGGCCAATGACACCAGCTCCCGTCTACTTGCCTGTCTCCCTCCCCCAGGCCCAGGACTTAGCCTTCACTGTGAGCAGAGGCCTGGGGGAAGCCCTACATGACCTGGCCCAGGCTGGCCAGGAGCCCCGATGGCTCCTCCCCACGCCCCAGAGTGCTCGCCTGCTACATCGCAAATGCCCATTTAACCACGGCCTTAGCCCGGCTCCCACCTCTGTAGGGCAGCGCCTTGCTTATTCACTGCTGCACCCACAGCACCTAATGCAGCCCTCACAGTGAGCAAATGAACCAGTGAACGAATGGGTGGCGGAGCGAATAAGGTGAACTAGTCCTTGTCCACTTCCCAGGGAAAGATGTCATGAGAAAGAGGAGGGCAAAAGAAACGGAAGAGATGGAGAAAGAAAGAGACAGTAACTTGCCACCTCTGGGGAACCATGATTAGCGGCCTGGCAGGGCCAGGATCTGCCGGGCAGCTTCAAAGGGACACTCCACAAGTATTTTATGTATACAATTTTAAAATCTGAAAGAAAAGATGGAACAAGCATTCAATGTGGGAATTTAACTCTGAAACAGCCGGGCAAATAGGTCTAATAATTGAGACAGTTCCTCTGCTCCACGGCGAATGCAGGGATTTACCATGCCTATAAAGGAAATTGCAGGACTCCAAGCTGAGCGGAGCACCGGAGGCCCTGCAGCTGCGTTTGAGGACGTGGCACTGGGGGAGTAGGTGCCTCACAGCTGCCCTGACTCCACAGGTAACGAAATTCGAAAGAAGACAGAGGTAGTGGCCGCTCTGTCCCACAGCTGATTAACGTAGCAGAATGTAGAGTCAGCGGTGGGTGGTGAGGTGGGGGAAGGCGCTGATTGTACTGCGGATTTGTTTCCTTCAAGTTCAAGGAGGCTGTATGTAATATTTAATATGGCCCATAGCAATTTCATACTGTTTGTAAAAATCATGAGAACACTTAAAATAGAAAAAAAATATGTTCAGGCTTCAACATACAAGGAAAATAACAATAAAATATAAGTGGTTTCAGAAGAATATTAGCACATTCTATTGATTTAAGAAACAAAACACCAGATATAGGGGTACATGCAGGGAAGAAAATGGATATCTTAAGTGATCTTTTACGAAGAAGTCCCTGGTAGTGCTATTTATTTTATTTTATTTACTTTTTTGAGATACAGTCTCACTCTGTTGCCTTGGGTAGAGTGCTGTGATGTCATAGCTCACAGCAACCTCAAACTGTTGGGCTAAAGAGATCCTCTTGCCTCAATCTCCCGAGTAGCTGTGACTACAGGCGCCTGCCACAACACCCAGCTAGTTTTTCTATTTTTAGCAGAGATGGGGTCTCACTCTTGCTCAGGCTGTGCTCAAACTCCTGAACTCAAGCAACCACCCATCTTGGGCTCCCAGAGTGCTAAGATTACAGGCGTGAGCCCCTGCACCCAGCCCCTTGGTAATACTGTTTAAAGTTTATCATCAAACTTGAACCAAATACACAGCGTCATTTAGTAAATCCTAAATAAGATTTTCAGCATGTTACCTAGGACATGGATAGGCCCCTGGATTCCAGAGCTACACTGTTTTTAAACTGTGAGGAGTTACTTTGTAGAAAGCAAAGGTCCTGGACTTTTGGATTTATGGAGTAAGAAAAAAAATTCATGGAACCAAAGTAGAATTGTCAGCTTTCTCTACTCCACCCCACTTGGTTAACTAAAATCGTGAAAAACAGAAAGGAAGTATAGGAGGAAGAGAGACAGCTACTGTCTACCATCACCATGATTTGGAGAAAAGAATGGACAGTTTAACATCAAAAAACTAAAAACATAATCTCCAAATTAAACAGATGTGAATTCGGCCAGGGGCAGTGGCTCATACCTATAGTCCTAGATCTTTGGGAGGCTGAGGCAGGAGGATGGATTGAAGCCAGGAGTTCAAGACCACCCAGAATAATAGTAAGACCTCATCTCTAGAAAAAAAAATTAAAAATTAGGCAGGCATGATGGCATATGCCTGTGGTTCCAGCTACTTGGGAGGCTGGGGCAGGAGGATAGCTTGAGCCAACAAGTTTGAGGCTGCAGTGAGCACATATGATTGATGGTGCCACTAGCCTGGGTGACAGAATGAGATGCTGTCTATAAAAAAAAAAAAAAAAAGATGACATGAATGTATATATGGAGAGAGAAAGTCACTCATTTTCTCACAGGCAGTGGGCAGAAGGGTGGGAGCTGTGTAGAACACAAACTCACACACCAACTCTGCCACCTACCAGCCTGCTAGGGCAGGTGACTTTAAGGCCCTGAGACTTAGCTCTTTCTTCTGTGAAACAGGGATACCTACTTTAAGGGTAATTGTAAAAGGAAACGAGACAGATAGATTAGGGTGTAATAAATGGTAGCTGGTTTCTTCTTGTGAGGATCTTGGGCTCTCTCTTATCTCTAAGACTAAGTGTGTGGGGGGGGGGCAGTGGGCCTTGGGGCCAACGGGGGGTGAGAGGGACCTCTCTCTGTCTCTGTCTGTACTCCCACGCCCTGACAGGAAGGCTGCTCCTCTATTTCGTGGAATCTTGGCCTCTTGCTCCCTGTTAGGGAGTCTCATTTAAACCTGATCTCGCCTGGCTAAGGATGACACCTGAAGAGAAAAGTCAAGGCCAGGGGAGGGGCCCTGGGTTCTCCCTTGCTGACTTCTCCTCCGCCTATGCTGGAAACTCCACAAAACTGTTAAGAAACCCATCATTTTGATTTAGAATGAAATTGATTTGTTTGTCAGCCATCAAGACAGACGGAGTAAGTGTTGCCAAAAAAAAAAAAAAGAGAGAGAGAGAGAGACAATTTGGCCATGACTACCTGGGTTATATAGACCATTTTAGACACAGGAGGGATAGCAGAGTATAATACGTGGCTGTCAGATGAAAAGAGTTAGGTTTGATCACACCCCTTCAGAAAATATTCAGAGTTTTAAGGAAAAAGCTAAGTGAGCCTTTGGATTTGAGAATCAGATGTTAAGTTAGGGACAGAATGATTTAATCTCTTCCCTGGGATTTTCTGAAATCCTGCCAGAAACGGCAGTTTGCTCCCAACTCTGGAGCTGCCTCACCTGAGAACAGAAGCTTTTCTAAGAGTCCCCTCAGAGGAAGGACCCCGCACTGGCTACCGGGAGAACTGGGCTCTAGACTGTGACTTTATTGTTCATCTTGTTATGCCTCAGTTTCCCAAAATAAATGTATGACTACTACTAGTCCTTTCTCTGCAGAAAGGAAACTATAAAGTTCAAAGCACTAATATGATAGAATTTTGATTATAATATTAATAGAATTGTAGATTCCTTCTTTCTTACAGGCCTAAAGTTCAAACTAAAAACACTCTAAATAAAATACATGCTCATCCAGGTCTTTGAGACCTCACAGAGAACTTAGCTTTCAGCCATGGGGTACCCAGAGGCTTTCAAGGGTGCCTACCCCTTGGAGAGCCAGGAATTCCAATTGTGCAGCCGGTGGCCCTGGAGACGCTCCCTAGAATTCTTGCATTTTTCAGAAAGTCTTATCTTCATGTGGCTTCTCCTTCAGGGTTTCTGCTGATTTGTGTTGCAGCTTTGGGGAAGGGCAGGTGGGGAACAGAGAGGGAGCACAGACAGGTGTCACGGCACACCAGGCTTCGGACGAACAGAGGGCCCCTCACCTCACTTGTCCCTATCCTCCTGCCCCCCCCTTCTCCGCTTCCCCTCTCATCTCTTCAGGTGCAAACCCCTCACATTCCTCCCTTCAGGAGCCTCTTCCCCTTCCTGACACCGTGCAGCTGGCTGACATCCAAAGGCATCCCCCAGTCTAAGCAGGCTCTTCAAGGAATTTTAATTTTTCAAACAAAGGCATAGCCTTTCTCAAGAGCAGTTTAGATGCCAGCTATTAAGATAATAGCAGCTGGGTAAAGTTGCGCTGTCATAACTGCCGGAGGGACCCCCACACTCCCACACCAGCCGCATCGCATCACCCAGCACCAGACCTACCAAATCAACACTCCAAAGGTGTAGCCCAGCAATGCATTTTAACAAAAGCTCCCAGGAGGTTCTGATGCTGGCTGAAGTGTGAGAATCACGAACTGTCTAAGGACCAGCCGCGTGTCTACCTCACTACCCATTTGTTAACCGACATCTGGCATGGTGTCTGTGAACAGCAAAGTACAAAAAATATTCATGAAATCAATCAATGGACGAACTACTGAAGCCGTGGGAAGAGGAAGAGGAAACAATATAAAAATACGATCTCTGCTCTTGTGACTTGAAACAAGCAACAATTTGAATGCACTGCATGACCTTGAGGTCTTAGAACACTTCAGCTCACAGACATCAGGCCTGTGTTTCTGGTGAAGCAGATGAGGAATCTGAGCTGCCCCAGGACCCTGCTCCTGGGTGCCCTAGGATTTCCAGGATTCACATTGCCTCTGGGGTACAGGATGATTAATGGCTGAATTTCCTGGTTCAGGCCCCAAATCTGCAGGGCTGTCAGGGAGAACTCAGCGTGGGCCGGAGGGACTGGGGAACTCGCCCTGGGCTTGTTTTCAGAACAAGAAAGATATGGATGAGCAGAGATTTACAGGGTGTTCTTTTCTGGTTTTGGTAATATTCCAAAGCATGGGGGAGAAAACGTGCAGCAAGCTTTTCTACAGTGGGCATAGATTGCATTTGCCAAAGAAGAAAGCCAGATCCATCCAGGCCAGCTAAGGTACGGGCTGTCCCCACCGCCTCTCATGAATGTGGGCTGGACTCCCATCCCTGACATGCTCCCTGAGGGAGCTGAGGCTGTCTGCCTGTCCCTTCACCCCAATGCCCTTGGCTTTCTCGTTGCTCTCTCCTTGGACATGTGTGCCCCTCTTCGCTTCCCCGTCCCTTCCTGGTGAGTTGAGCAGTAGCTGCCAGAAAGTCTGCCTAGTTCCCTGAATGGGAGGTTCCCCCACCCACAGGTCCAAGTCATTGCCAGCAAAAGGCCCTCTGAGTTGTCATGACCTTGGAGTCCTTGTGGCGTGGATGGAGGAGAGTAGGAGGTGTGAATAAGCCAAGTGAAACCCTGACCCTGATGATTTCCCATCAAAGAAAGTAGGCTGGTGCCCAGGGGAGGCCCAAAGCAATGAATGCTGCTTTTGCAAATTCTGAAAACAATGACTCAGCTTCAACCTACAGGCACATGAGAGCCTGCAAGTGACATTTCTCACAAAACCTCCAACAGCAAAACCTGACACGACATTATTTAAATAACATTTAAAAAGGAAGTACCTGTAGAGCTTTGCAAGAAGTTGAAGTGTCCCATATCCAGGCATGGGTGAAAAGTGGTCCTTCCACAGAGTCACAGTTTGGTAAGTGCTAGAGAACTCAGCTAACTGTGAATAAGTGGCTCTGTTAGGATTTTGTTAAAGATAAAGGTGGTATGTTTAGCTACCGAGGTGACACCCTAAGCTCATCTTCAAAAGAAAAGGTTAACTGAAATTGGGATTTACTGTGAATCAGCTATAATTTTAGTGGATCTTATTTGTTAAAAAATCATCACAGATGTGTGTGTGGAGGGAGGTAGTAGAATGCGGAAGTGGTGAATGAAGCATAAAATCAAAAGAATTCGATAACAGAGCCTCTGCAGAGATTAAAAAAAAAAAAAACTTTCTAAGTTACACACGGAAGATGCCTCAGCAGTCATGTTGATCACACGGCAAGTAAATACCTGTGTATTTTGACTTCAGCAAATACAGAATTACTGTGTCCTGCAGGAACAAAGCACACTTCCGAGAGGTACTAAGCATTTGATGACTAGAAATCTCCATCTCCTTGATATTTCAGTAGAAATATATGAAGCTAAAAAACACTGTTTCTTTCATCTAATTGTTTTAAGGTCAGCTCAGTCAACCTTCCCATGTCTTTTCTGAGCAATTCTTGGAAAGAAATCAACATTCCAGTAGTGTAACTGCCATGGGGCCGGTGTGCATACTCGGAGCCCTGATCAACCAGCTTGGAACAAACCTACCACTACCCGGAACTCAGGAAGCCTAAGTGTCAGCCTAAAAAATACCCAAAGTTATATATTTCTCCCCCTAGAGTAACAGCAAAATCAGATACTCGATGGCCAGCATTTCATGTGTGTGTGTGTGTGTGTGTGTGTCTGTGTAACCACATACTTTTTATAATGTTTAAATAACATATTAGACATCCTGAAGCAAGAATCTCCGTGTTTTGCTGGACCTCATCCGTCAATATGGTTGCTAAGAGATTTTTAAAGGAAGTTGAACATTAGCTCTACAGATAACAGGTTGGCTCTATTAATATCTTCATTACTTGTGGAATAATCATGATTGAAGAGGTCAAATAAAATCACACATCACCAATCACAGTTATCAGATAAAGAAAAGGAGACTGCAAAGAAAAGCTGCTGGGACTGAAGTTGACATCCCACTTCAATAGAAATTATTTGAATTCTAAGCCAGCACAGGAAAAAAGAATTTGTTCCGAAGTGTATTGAACCAGCTTGGAGGACACATCTGTGACCACAGGCTGGGAAATGCTGCGGGTGACAATAAGGTTGCCTGTTGTCCCCAGGCTGCCCCCCGGTGCAGTTAACAGTGGTGGTCAGCAGGTCACGCCCACGGGTGCCCTGAGTAAAGGTGGTGCCTTCCAGTGTTGGGCGATGCAAAGCCTTTGTCTCAATAAAACCATCCTGTCACTAGTTGGCTTGCTCTCAAGTTCATCCCTACTGGAAGCCAAGAACCCGCTTAAAGTCTGGGGTCTCTCCTCCCTTCCCTGGGGCACCCCTCGAATCACAAGGCACACTCTAGGATGCTTAAGTATTGCTTCCAGCTGTGGAAATGGTTCACTTCATTACCTGGTCCTTCTTAATTCCAAGCCAGTGACCCAATAAGACAAAAACATTTTTGTTATTTTTATTTCAGTACATTTGTTCTTTATACATCATGAAAGAAAGAAGCAAAAGTTCCTCCTGTGTCCTGTTTTCGTGACAGGAGGTAAAATAGCCAGCTTCCACATGTTGGTTGCTCTGCAGCACGCCATATGGTCGCTGTGTGGGCCGACGTGGGAGGAGGGGGAAGCCGGGAGCCTCCGTAAGCCAGGAGGGCCTCAGCTGTGCGCTCCAAGGCTGTCTGTCACTTGGGCCACGAGGACTGAGGGTCCCCACCCTGCGTTCCTCTTCCAGACCATCCCAAGCCTCCTGCCGTGTCAAGGAGAAAAATGTGTTTACTTTTAAGACTAGATCCTTAAGCCCGAAACATAATTGGCTGCCCTGTATAAAGCAGAATTTGGGCCAAACATGGTCTACCCTGAGAGAATGCTTGACTGTTAATAACTAACTCCCATGTTCAACTGGTCAGGCTAGGGTGCTTTCAGGTAACTTAAAGACCTTTTGCTGTTGGGGGGACTGGCTACCTTGGCTATTTATTAGCTGCAATTGCAAGTAGAAACTACTCTTAAAAAAAAAAACAAAAAACTGCAGCTGTCTATAGTCCAAAACCATGGAAACCAGCTCTCTCTGCAAACAATGAGCCTGCTTCCAGCCAAGACAGCCAGAGATTCTCAGTTCCCATGATTTTCTTCCAAATCCCAAACAGCAAATGCCTTTAAAATGCACAAAAGAGCGAGGAGCCTACTGAATTGGCAGTTAATTCTGCTCCTTTTCAGTAAATGTCTGTGTAAAGGAAGGGAAGGCATAAAAAGATCAGTGTTTTGCTACTCGAGGGTTTCCAAAGACAAGATGGCCTAAGGACAAGTTAACCCTCAGCCTAGAGAGTTGCCTGCAAGTGCAGAGGGAGGCAGCTTTTGCATTTTCACGGCCAAGGTATGTTTTCCCTCTCAGCAAAGGCCTTGTTCCAAGGGGAAACTAAAATGTACTAGTTCCAGAAGGAGCCCCATAGAAACCACGCTGCTTCTCGACTTGGCAACAGTCAGCACATAGTTTCCTGGTCATAAGCCTGCCCCCCACTCCTTTCCTCCAGTCCCAGATAGTCTGCAGTCTGCTTTCCAAACATTCTCTTGCCACACTGTGATAACCTGTATGAGCTGGAATTTTACATATGCGGCAAGTGCAGGGGATGCTATCAGAGGCAGCCTGTCAGGCTCGCTTGTTCATCCAGAAGCTGACCCAAGCAAAACTAGGAGACAGCTGAGGCGTGTCCCCGGAAGAGGCTTTCTTCTGCCCACCTCCTCAGGCCAGACCCCGTTCACTTCTTCCACCCACCCTACCCCCATTCATGGCCCCAAGGCAGTGTCCTCACAGGCTGGAACCTCCATTTACAAGGGAGTGCTGATATTCACGCTGTATCTTCACAGCCCAGGATGGCCCCATGTCTTCTCTGTCCTGGAACAGGTCAGGTCACCCCTCAGGGTTCCCCTGTCCCTGCACATCTCTCCCACTCCAGCTCCTCCTACAGATTCGAACTCTGTTCCATTCACGGCCAGGTCCCTGGTCCATAGCTCAGTGCCTGGCACTGCGCAGAAGCTCAAGAGATGTTCCCGGAAAGTTATGAGGAAGAGGATGTTGGATAAACCCATACTGACTGTCCTTGCATTAGAATTAATCTGTGTTGGTGGAAGTTCAGTGAAAGAGATTGGAGCAGAGGGCACCTTGTAAAAATCCATCAAACTGGCTGCTACCTATGGATGAGGCCTCCCTGCGCATAACCTGTGACCTTCATTGTGTCTTAGAGTTCTTTGGGAATGTGATTAAATCTGCAGACCCTTTATTCAGGGGGGAAGAAGGCACATACCCACGTGCCCACGCGCACATGCACACACAGATACATGTCATATTGGCTATAGTTCCAAGAGGTTTGAAAAATCCACTAAAGCACCTTCTTGGGCCCTCAGGCTAAGAACCCCTGTTCAGTTTTAAAATTTGATACTTTTCCCCACTTCTATTTTAGACTCTCCCCCTCCCCCAGGGCAGGCAGGAAATCTCAGTCAGCTGTGTGTGTGTCTAACAGCCCTGACCAAGGGTCCTTCCACACAGAAGGGGCTCAGTGAAAAAAAAATGCACATGTACTAAGGAAGCCACGAACCGTTGACTCTTGAAATTAACAAGAGCACCTGTCCTCAGCAGCCCCCATCCAGTTCTGTGATTTCCCTCCACCTACCTCTGCAAGGAAGCCTGCCCAAGACTTGCAGAGTCAGGAATAAGGGGTGCTCCTGATACCCCTGCAAAGACAACCCAGAGCACCTGCCCCAGACTCTTGTGGCCTCAGGAGGGGGCTAAGGGCAGGACTTAACCTAGAGAATGCTTTGAAAACCTATAGGGATAGGTTTTGGTTGTTACAGTAATTACAGGATCACCATCAGTGGATGAGACACCAGATATGTTACAGTGTGTAGGCTAATTCTATATAGCAAAGAATTGTCTAAAGTCTCACATGACCTTCAAACGTACCCCCCTTCCACCTACGCAGGTAGGTGAAAACGTGTATAATTCCTAACTCAGTGTTACATATAATCACAAAGTAATTTTTTTACATAGTTTTAAATGTATGCTGAATTTTCTAAGAATGCAGGTACCACATAAACCCAGTCAAGAGTATACATTGTTTAGTTTGGGACTTCACCAAGACCTGTTCTTAGGGAAAATGTCTATACCTCTAGGGCATTTGCGTCAGAGTTCATGTGGGAGAGTTGTTATGTTTGTGGTGATTCTACATCGGCACGTGAGTTCTGACTACTTCATCATGTCTTCTGGTGAAGTTATGCCCAAGCATTTACACATTTAAATGCATATTCTTCTTTACATTTATTGTTTAACATTTCTCATTTATATTCTGGTAAGGATATTCTCTTGAATTTAAAAAAGTTATAGGTAAGTTTTATTATCTAGATATTTAATTTCAAGAGCATGAAAGCAATGTAACAAAGTGCTTGCTATAAAAAGGGAATGCCAAGTCTGATAATAAACTATGGGGTTACCATTTATATGCTGAATTGCTAAGGATGCTTTTAGCTACAAGTAACTGTATGCCAAATGTTAATTTTTTCGGATAACAGGAAGCCAGAGGGAGGTAGGTCCAATGTTGGTTTAGCAGCCTAACAAGCTAGAAACGACCCAGGTGACTTTCATCTCGCTCTGCTGCCTTCAGTGTGTTGGCATCTATCTTCATCCTTATCCCTGTATGGTTGGCAAGAGGACTGCTACAACTCAGTCTGTATCCAAAAGGAAGAGGTGCTAGTTTTCTCTTGGATAGCTCTTTGTACCAAAGAGGAAGACTTTGCAGAAGCACCAAGGAAAACTTTCTGGTTTAATTCACAAAGATTTAATTAGATGCCAAAGGTCATGGGGTGGGTGGGGTTGGAAAGCCAGTGTCTTCAGTATGAAATAGAAGTGGGCTTTACTGGGCAGAATGTAGAGGGCTATGGAGGGAGGCTATGATGACACGGAACAAAAACAACACGCACACACACAAAAAAGGGTAGGTTTTAGAATGATATATTTATATGCTTATTCTTCAACGAAGAGTATAGAGAAACTTACCAGTTGGACTCTGAAGGTATTGATCATCCACACCCCTTTATGGTTCCTAGTTGCCATAATTTGATTCTAACTCAAAGTGGCATTGTTCTGTGTTCAAAAACATTAGACTCTGTGGCCAATCTCACAGCTTTCTCATTGCAAATGAGAAAATCTTGCAATTTCGCAAAACTCTTTCCCCCCATTTTCCAGATGAGAAAACTGAGGAACAGAAAGGTTAAGCGACTTGCCTGAGGTTGCTAGCTCCTGGTGAAGTGGGGATTTGAAATAAAGCTATCTGATCCAAACTGGAATTCTTAACCATGGATATTCATGATCTGATAGTGTCCTCCACAAAGAATACCTAAGACGTGTAACTTAAGTTTTATGTTATACTAGGTTTTACAGCCTAAATGGGAATAAAGATGAAAAAATAATCGGCATGAGGTTGAAATTTTGCAATATAACTTTCAAATTAGAGACCTGATAGGCTAAGCTACTTGACTATTGAGAATGTGACCTTTAGAAAAGAAAACCAGAAACAGAAAAAAGAATCACCACGGACTAAAGACCAATAAACATGAAAGAGAGCATTCTGTTCTGTTTTCATCCCCATTTCATGCTCTACCAAGGTCTAGAACAAAGTCAGGCGCAGGAACCAGGAGCCAGCACCTCCACCTCCCAGGCTCTTCTGATGCCCCAAGAAAGAGCCAGAGCCAAACCTGGTGACCACGTGTCTGGGTTTGCCAGGAAGGTCCCACTTTGCTCCTGTTACTTCTGCCCTAATTGAAGGGGTCTTTGTTTGGATGATAAATTATTATATAAATAGTTTCCTCACTAAAGAGTTTTTAAATTCTAGACTATGTACCTTGACACATGCCCTAAACCCCCAGCTTTAGGACTGGAGAAAGAAAGGTTAAAAGAAGGAGAAAGTTGTAGAGTTGGGCAGTGGAGGCAGAAGAGGGTTAAGGAAAAAAGAAAAAGTAGGCAATTACAAAAAATAACTTCTCAAGCCTACATGAGGTAGAACAAAAACCCAGAACGCCATTCCTCCAGGTATTCTCCTCTGCGGCTGGGAGGGCTGGGAGAGCAGGAACATTTCACAACGGCCTGATGAATGGATGGCTTGTCTCCCTCCTAGCAGGCTTACAGCTGGACACCAGTAGTCCAAATAGCAGTCCTGTTTCTCAGGCAGACTTCCAGGGCCGCCACGTGTTACAAGCCCTTCATAGAGCAGTGGATTTTAAAGGTGAATCGAAACTATTTTAAGATCCCTCTTGTGCAGCAGATGGACAGAATGACGGATTGTTACTCTGGTGTGACTGTTTTCCTTCCCAGCCCCACTGCAGCACTATACACACAGCACCGTGGACTCTGCGAGAGACTGGTGTGGTTTGCTCTCTCTGCCAGCCAGAGGCGTTCTATGAAATAGGCAAAGAAAGCAGGGTGGGAGCCAGATCACAGATTCTTCTGAACAAAATAGAAAAATGTTGACAAGGCTGTATCCGAGGACTAGGCAAGCAGATGGAAAACTTAGATAGGATCTTTGAGATCCAAGGGGAGGAGAATGACATGTGTGGGAAGTTGTACTTTCAGGAGTTTTGTTCAATAAGTAAAAATTTTGGAGGTCTTTGGATTGGATCCATATCACCAAATTCTTTGGCTAAAATAATAATAATAATAATAGTAAATTTTAGTATAGCTCAGGGGTTAAGAGTTCCAGTTCAGATCAGATAGCTTTGATTCAAATCCCAAGTTCACCAGTAGCCAGCAGCCTTAGGCAAGTTTCTTACCCTCTTTATATCTCAATTTTCTCATCTGTAAAATGGGGATAATTATGTTGCATCCCTCATAACAGTGTAGAGCAGAGTTGATGAATAAAATGCTTAGACAGCACCTGACATGTTGTAGTGCTTCTTAACATCAGTCGTGGTGGTAGCTGTCACTATGCAAGGTATTATTGCAAGGTTCCATTGTAATATCTCCAAGGTACTTAGCTACACTCAACTTGGTAAGGCAGGAGAATTTGTTCTTTCAGAGATAAGCTAGTGATATTCTGATAAGGTGCCCCTCTTGTGAGTAGGCTAGGCAGGGCAAGGTTTGTGAAAGGACAGGGCTGTTATGAAGCATAGTTTCAGGGCTGTGAGGCTAGGGGTCTTCCACGCTGGCTGGTTACAAAACAGTACGGAAAAGGAAGTGATAAGCATGGATAGTGATTAGAGGTTCCAGAAGCTGGGACGGCAGGACTAGAAGGTTTTCATGCCACGAAGTTGTCTGAGCCTTTACCTACACAAAACACTTTGTTAGGACCTTTCTATGCTACAAAGATATGTGAATGTCTGCTATTCAAGAAGGTCATTCATTCCCTCATTTCTTCCATAAGTCTGTGAGCATTTCTTACAAACCAAGAACTCTCCTAGGGACTGGGAATGGAAGGGTGAATCTGACCACGTCCTGACCTCAGGGCCTCTTAGAAGATGGCATGTGGAGCCAGTCAACAGCAACAGCTCTGGCAGCTCAGGGGACCCAGACAAAGGGGCCAACTCATCACTGGACGAGTCTCAGGTACTGGCACAGGCATAGACAACATATAGGAGAGTTTCGAAGTGGGTGATTCCTAAAAGAGCAGGGTCGATGTAGTGTGAGCAGTGAGGAGAACAAGCAAGTAGGTACCACCCATTAGTTCTCTGTCTCCAGCATGCCCAGGCTGGTGTGAAGTACTTTACAGCATGCCCAATGACAGGCCTCTGAAGCCAGGGTTTCTGCAGTCCTCTGACAGATGAGGAACCCAAAGCTCAGGTGTTGCAGGGCTTGGTGGAGGTCTCCCAGATGCGAGGCACCAGAGCTGGCTTACACAGGTGGCTGTGGCTCCAAGCCTTGGCTTCCCATTTCTCTATTTGGGCTCAATTCCAGGAAGGAGAATGCAGCCCATCTGGGGTATTGGGAAGAAAAACTAAGAGCACATTGTTACATCGACAGTGATACCAGTGTTTAAAATGAGATTGTGTTAGGAAACTGGCAATACTGTGTATCCCTAGGTGTGATCCAGCCTGGATGTCAATTCAGGCAGTTTAAATCCATTATTGATGGCTTGATATGCCAAAAACAAAGTGTTAATTCTCTTGGAGGAATAGAATTGCCTGATCAATGAGACGGCTCAAGACTTCTCTCCCCCTGAGATACCCATTTGGCCTGGGGACCTACACAAACTAGTTCTGGAAGTTCATCAAAGCTCAGTCTCCCGCCAAAATGCAGATTGCCACCTGTGGCGCCCCTTTCAACCCAGCACTTCTTACTCTCCTCCTCTTGGTGATTTGATATTTGCCACTCCATTTCTAGGACCTTCTTCACTGTCACCTCATCCTGGGTCAGTTAGGGTTTATGTTCAACTCCAAGCAAAAGAAGCCTGACCAAACAAAGGCTTTGATAAATCAGGTTGAATTTTCCTTAGTTCCTAGCATTAGCAGAGATGTGGAATGTAAACTGGTGACTGAGATAGGAGGGCATTGAAGGAGGGCATTCTGGGCTTCTGGGCTGTATTCACTGTCCTAGATGGGCCATTTCGTTTTCATGGCTGTTCCCAGTTACTGTGCCGGCCTCCATCCTAACCCCACCAGACTCAGTCTGCTGCTGGGCCAACCCGAGCTTCCCTGGGAAGCTGCTCCACATGCCAGTGGTTCAGAAAGTGGGTCCTGGGCTGGTTCCGAGCTGCCTTCCATTATGAGGAGCTTAAGTAGAGCCCTAATGACCCCCCTGAGGTCCCCTTCTGAGGGCACAGAGAAAGGACAGGGCGCAGGAGAACAGGACATGATTGAAAGCCCACTGTGTGCCAGAGGCTCTAGACACATTTCCCGTTGAAGCCATATAAGCCATAAAGAATCTAGGAAATGGTTCTATTTTCTTTTTTATTTGGTAGAGAAGGACACAGGTTCAGAAAAGGTAAATAACAAGATAATGTGTCCCATACAAGTCCTTCTGGTTCCAAACCCCAAATCCTTTCACCCTCACCGTGCTGAGCCCTAAAAGTTCCATATTGTCCTAAATTCCTGAGATCCCACCATCAGGGGTGGGGAGGGGTAGAGAGGAGAGGACAGAATGGACACAGGATCTCAGGGCACTAGGGGCTGGATGCTGCTGAGAGGAAATTCCCTGGAGTCTGTCAGTGACCCAGACAAGCATCACTGGTGTTTACATAACAGCTGTGGCTCCCTCAGAGGGCTAATAGCCATAGTGGTGGGAAGGGGAAGTCTCTTAGCTAGTTTAGATAGTCCATAAGAGCTAGGAGAAATCATACCTAGGTCTGCACTAAGCTCAGGCAGATACGGTTAAAAATGCCGAGTTCCTTTGCTCCTGGCAGGAATCACTACAGCTCCAGGTGGTACTACCATTACCTATGCTTATCAAAAACTAACATTGGTAGTTATATCTCTGACTTAGGTTTTTGACTTTTGTTTTTTAGAGACAGGGTCTGACTCTGTCACCCAGGCTGGAGTGCAGTGGTGCGATCGTATCTCACTGTAGCCTCTGACTCCTGGGCTTAAATGATTCTTCTGCCTTAGCCTCCTGAATAGCTGGGACACATGTCACCAAGCCAAGCTATTTTTCTTTTTTTTTACTTTCTGTAGGGATATGGCCTCATTGTATTGGCCAGGCTGGTCTCTGACTGCTGGCCACAAGTGGTCTACCCACCTTGGCCTCCAAAAGTGCTGGGATTACAGAAGTGAGCCACTATGACCAGCCAATTCATATTTAATTATCATATTTGCAAGAGAGGAGTACATATCAGTGCCTTTTACAAATGGTGCTGGGGCACAGAAGATATGTGGGCTTCCGCCAAGCTGGTCCCCAACAAGCAAAGACTCCCACGGTGGCCCTTACTGTTCTGCCCCAATACTGGGATGTAGGAATATGCCGGTGCTGTGGGCCCAGGTCTTGCCCTTCACTTTCTCCTATCCTGCATGAGAGCCCCCTATGCCCTCTGTGGTCACCACCCTTTGTTTTATGGCTTGGGGCAGTGTCATTGATCCACAGAGCAGGACTGCTGTGTCCACGGTGGTCTTTGCCATTTTTTGGCCAATGGCCATCAGATACCCCATTTTTTTGTGACCTCCCTGGTAGTCATCCTGCCACAGGCAGCTGAAGTCTCCCAGTTCTCTTGGAAGTGGTTGGCCTGGAAGGGAATTAAGCTGATGGCTTATTGGTCTCGCACCTATTTCAAAAATGACTTCATGTGGGAAACTGTAGAGGAGATGTAATAGAAGGGAAGAGTCAGTGCATTGAGTGTCTGAGGACGGGAGTCAGTGAAACCTGAGCTCTTCCCGGAGAGTCGGGGCTGGCTTGTACAGCTGAACTTGAGGGAATGCAGCTTTTGTTTCCCATCCTCTTTGCTGTTATGGTGCAGAGAATGTAATTGCAGGTGAACTACACACTGGAGTAAAGCAGTATGTCCACTTGGCCAGCAGCAGCAGGCCAGGAGGCTCTGGAAACCCTCCCCTTCCCGCCCCCCACACAGTCACACTGAGAACAGGGACCAAGGTCTGGGCGCACCACTGGGAACCTGCAGCCTAGTGGATGAACCAACACACCTGCTTGGTGTCCAGAGCAGCTTCCTAAACCCTCCCTCTCGGAACCCTGAACTCACTTCAGTCTAACTGCCCAGCAATACCGAACTCCCAGTGATGAGAGGGTCATTTTGATCATACGTAATCAGTTCTGTTTCTCTTAACTAGCCAAAAGATCGGCAATGCACTGGAGAAAGCATATAAAGGAAGAGAGTTTGTCCAACATCATTACTGGGCAGTTTGTTTTTAATCTCTTCCTTCCATAAAGTCTCTGTAAAGAAACTGTTTTACTTTGGTGACAGGTCACCAGAAAGTCTTGTGACACATCTTCCATTCGATTTTTAATCATACTCACCGTATTGCATCTCACTCGTATCTAATGTAAAAATTTTATCAGTATATTTTTAAGTGGTCAGATTTTTTATAATTCATTGCACCTTTGATTAAATTTATAATTAGATATTACAAAGATATGGGATATACTCATGGCTGAAGTCCATGGAACCATACTAAAAATAACCTAACAAAAGGAAGAAGTCACTTAAACTTATTTATATCTGTTTATAAAATTTAATTTCATAAGTAGCTTGGATGTGAGCCAGCAATCCTAGTTCTAGGTTTATATACCCAAGCGCAGTTTGAGCATAGAGTCACCAAAAGACGTATACAAGAATGTTCATAGCAGCTTTATACTTAATAACCCCAAACTGGAAAGAGCTCACATCTCCATCAACAAACGAATGGATGAATAACTCGTACTACGTCCATACGATGGGATACCACTTGGCAATAAAGGCAACACACTACTGATATTCACAACAACACAGATGACCCTCACAGATGTTATGCTGAACAACAGAAGCCAGAAACAAACAGTACACCATTTTTATGAAGGTCAAGAACAGTTGTCTGGAGCGATTACCTCCAAGTGGAAAGGAAAGGAATTATTGGAAAGAGCCTAAGGAACTTTCTGGAATTCTGGGTGTGCTCTGTCCTGATCAGGGGTGGTTACAAAGGTGTACATCTGCTTAAAGAGCACACTTTAGGTTGGGGTAGTTTATGTACTTTTGTACATTGTGTCTCAATAAAAAAGTAAAACGAAAAATATATTTGATGTACATTTAGTGCTTAGGAAATTTCCCTCATGACCTAATTTTCCTTTCTGGTTTAAAAAAAAGAGAGAGAGAGAGAATGCAATTAGGCAAGGCCAGAAGCAGGGACTCACATCGCATCAGGATCAGCCAGAACAACCATTGAGTGGAACTCGTAGAACTTGCTCGGCTGATCTGGACCATTCTAAACTCTCAACGCCTGGTTCATTATACCCTTTGTGCCTCCATCTCTCATTTTCCTGATTTGGCGACTGTGATGGGCTGAATTGTGTCCCCTCCAAAATTTGTATGTTGAAGTCCTAATCCCCAGTACCTCAGAAGGTGACTATATTTGGAGAAAGGGTCTCAAAGAGGTAATTAAGATAAAATGAGGTCGTTAGGGTGGGGCCTAAACCAGTCTGGGACTGGCGTGCTCATAAGAGGAGGTTAGGACACTAATACCCCCTGGGCGAAGACTAGGTAAAGACACCAGAAAAAGATAGCCATCAACAACCCAAGGAGGGGGCCTCGGAAGGAGCAAGCCTTGCAGACACTTTGATCTTGAACTTTTCATCTCCAGAACTGTGAGAGAATAAACTCCTGTTGTTTCAGCCACCCCGTCTGTGGCACTTTGCTATGGTAGCCCTGACAAATTAATACAGGGCTTTTGTCCTGGTTGAGACTCTTGCATCCTGGCTGCTGTGGCTGCTTCACCTAAGTAGCCTTAACTTCATCCTTAATCTACATCCGGAACTCAGCTCCAGAAGACATTTGGCATTCTGGAGGGAGGACATACTCCAAGAACAAACCACTTTGGACAAACACAGGAAGCCCAAGCTCCACTTTCTGAACATGAAAAAAAAAACACAGGTAGCAAGGCGGAGGGGAACAAGCTCATACCCTGTTTCCCCTAAAATAAGACATCCTCCGAAAATAAGACCTACTCACAGGAAAGATAAGACGTCCCCTGAAAATAAGACCTAGCACATCTTTGGGAGCACACCTGAAAATAAGACACTGTCTTATTTTCGGGGAAACAGGGTAGTAGCCCAAGCAACATTGCAGCCTCATTTAAGTCTCTTCTGAAGGAAAGTCATTATTCTGCCAGAATTGGAGATTGATAGAGTGATTGAATTTGCCATTGCCTCCTCCTGGGTGATATCGGAGACTTTTTTGAAAAAAAATTATTTTTAATTATTATGGTTACATAACAATTATGTATCTTTATAGACTACATGTTTGATGCAGACATACAATATAAAGTAATCAAATCAGGGCAATTGGAGTATCCATTACCTCAGGCATTGAATACTTGTCTGTGTTAATAACATTCCAGTTCCACTCTTTTAGTTGTTTTATTTTATTTTTATTTATTTGTTTTTCTATTGTTTGGGATTCATGGAGGGTACAAAGAATTAGGTTACACTGATTGCCTTTGTGAGGTGAAGTCCCTCTTATAATTGTGCCCTGCCCCCAAAAGGTGTGCCATACACCGTGACCCTCGAACCCCCTCTCTCCTCCCTTTTCCCCACTTGCTCATTCCCCTACCCCACTCCTTGTATTAGCTCATCTGCTGCCTTCATATTAGAATTGAGTACATTGGATTCTTGCTTCTCTATTCTTGTGATGCTTTACTAAGAAAAATGCATTCCACCTCCATCCAGGTTAATACAAAAGATGTCAAGTCTCCATCTCTTTTAATGGCTGAATAGTATTCCATGGTATGCATATACCACAGCTTGTTAGTTCAAGTATAGCCTAACTTACTGTTGATCATAATGCTTTGTCATACTCTCAAATATCGTTCATTCTATCTAACTATTTTTTGCACCCATTAATCATCCACCACCACCCTGCTACCCTTCCTGGCCCCTGGTAACCATCATTCTATTCTCTGAATGAAGAAGGAAGGAACAAAGGAAGGAAGGAAGGAAG
Source organism: Nycticebus coucang (assembly GCF_027406575.1). NCBI lineage: Eukaryota > Metazoa > Chordata > Mammalia > Primates > Lorisidae > Nycticebus > Nycticebus coucang. The sequence goes on from NC_069784.1 coordinate 124,931,777, forward strand.
GGAGGGAGGGAGGGAGGGAGGGAGGAAGGGAGGGAGGGAGGGAGGGAAGGAGAGGAGTCTAGAGCATAAATGTTTTTTCATGTTGCTATTGTTTGTTAAACCTTGAGAGACTGACTCCCACTTCCCAGAAAATGAACAGACATATTTTTCTCTGTTGCTTCTGCTAAGTACAACTAGAAACTCTGAACATGATGTATAAAGTAAACCCTGAGAAGGTAGAAAGAAGAGAGCACACTGGTTCGAGAACTTGGAACCCAAAGTATGACACAGTGATGAGTCCCCTGGGTTTTCTTTTTAACTCATACATTCCAGACTTGGAGCTGGAGAAGGAGGCATCTGGGAAATGTCAGGAGAGAAGCAGCCTAGTCAGACTGGTTATTCTAAACAATAACCACTCTCATCCAGTCAAATACCACAGAAGAACTGGGCCCCTCCTCTACCAGAAAAGGGGAAGTGGGAAGCCTAGACTTTCAGCTTTGCAAACTGCAGCAAAGTACTCCAACCCCACTGTCTACTCTTCATCTCCCTCTAGAGTGGTGTCCCACGAAGCTGAATAGGGAGCAAGAAATTGACTCTACAACAGAATTCTTTACAAGCATGGGCACCTTCTTTACCAGTGCCCATGGAATACATATCAAGACAGAACAGATCCCAGGTCATACAAATAAATACACACCGAACTAAACAAAAATAGCCTCAAGAAATTTAAAGGAATCAAAATCAAACAGAGCATGTTCTCTGACTATAATGGAATAAAACTAAAACTCAATAACAAAAAGATAAGAAAATTTCCAGACACTTCAAAATTAAACGAGAGTGGACTGTTGTGTCTTCTTGATGGCTTGACCCTTTGGTAGTAATATAATGTCTCTATCTGTCTCCAGAAATTTTCTTTGCATGGAAATCTATCTTAATCTGACAATTGTGTAGCCACTCCTCTTGTCTTTTGATTAATGTTTTCTTGATATATCTTCTTCCAACTTTTGATTTCCAACTTGCTTATATCCTTATATTTAAAGTGAGTTTCTTATAAATAGCATAGAATTGGGTTATTTTTTAAATCCACTCTCCCAATCTCTTTCTTTTGATTGGTATAATTATGGCATTTATAAGCCCTGTGTGCTTCCCACCTACAATTAGGAACCAGGCAAGACTGGACTGTCTACACCCACTATTCTAATTCAACACAGTGATGCAAGTGCTAGCCAGTGCCTTGAGGCAAGACAAGGGCGTAAATTGGCAAGTGCTATCCAGAGCAATAAAGCAAGGAAAGGAAATAAACACAGATTGGGAAAAATAGAAATGAAACCGTTCATAATTTCAGATGACATGATTATTTACATAAGAAATTCCAAGAACATACCAAAAAAACCTAGAGTTAGTGAGTTCATAAAAGTCACAGAATACAAAATAAACACACAACTATAAATTGGCGATGAACATATAGGCACTGAGATTACAAAGGTAATGCAAACGATAACCACTTACATATTATTTCACATCCATTAGGCTGGCTACTATCAAAAAGATATGAGATTACTTACACATGTTGGCAAGGGTGTGGAGAAAAGGGAACCCTTTTCCTTTTTTGGTAGGAATGTAGATGGGTGCAACCATTATAGAAAGCACTACAGACATATCTCATTATATTGTGTTTTATTGCACTTTTCAGATTCTACATTGTTTACATATTGAAGGTTTGTGGCCAACCTGTGTCAAGCAAGTCTGTTGGCACCATTTTGCCAATGTCATCACTTTCTGTCTCTGTATCACATTTTGGTTATTCTCACAATAACCAAATATAATTAATTCTCACAATATTTCAAGCTTTTTCATTATTATATAGATTATGGTGATCTGTAATCAGTGATTTTGATGTTTTTATTGCTTGCTTTGGGGCACCATGAATCACAACCATGGTGTGGCAAAGTTAATCCATAAATACTATTCATGTTCTAACCGCTCCCCTGACTGGTCATTTTCCAATCTCTCCTTCTTGCCTTGGGTTCCCATATTCCCTGAGACATAACATATTAAAATTAGGCCAATTAATGACCCTACAATACCCTTTAAGTGAAAGGAAGCAACACATGTCTCTTACTTTAAATCTCTTACTTTAAAGCTAGAAATGATTGGCCTTAGTGAGGAAAGCATCTGAAAAGTCCAGAGAGGCTGAAAGCAGAACTCTGGTGCCAAAAAGTTAGACAAGTTATGAATACACAGGAAAAGTTGTTCAAAGGAATTAAAAGTGCTACCTGGTTTCTTGTACCCTCAATGAATCCCCAACAATAAAAACAAAATAGGGAGGAGAGACAAGATGGCGGACTGAAGCCAGCTTTCAACAGAGGCTCCCGTCTAGAAGGAGAGTTAAGGGACAGGAATTTAGTAAGTATCCTGGTGGATTTGAGCCGCACCAAGAGAGAAGGTTGAAGAACGCACATCAACACCGCTGAGGCAAGCTGTGATCACAAGGACGCAAACAAAAGGTACAAAATCCACCACCAAGCAGACGTGAGTCCCCCTCCCCCATGAGACCAGCTCAAGAGCCCCACAATTAAACAAACGGGCAGAAATTAAAGGCTCTCCCACTATACTCCACGGGAGAGACCTTCTAAAAACTGGACCTACCTCCCCTACCAGGGTACCATGGCGTTCTCCTGCCAGGCATAAAACTGTATAAAACTTTAAAAATCCTTTGCCGGCAACCCTGAATCCCCAACACTCCCCTCCCGCTCACTGAGGTCTAGAGGCCTATCCCACAGGAGTTTGGATTCTTGGGTGATTTCTCAAGGGGAGTGGACAGTCCCCGAGCTGCAACTGGTCAGTGCTGACTCTGAGGCATGCGAGTGTGGAGAGGGCACCCGGCTAAGGGGGAGTCACGCCTCAGCGGCACTTCCCTGCAGTGTGGTGCAGCAGCCCTCCCCGTGCATCAATATGGCCAGGCATAAAACTGAATGAAACTCTAGCTTCCCCCCACTCTCACTCAGGGTCTGGGGGCCTGTCCCTCAGGAGTTCAGATCCTTGGGTGATTTCTCAAGGGGAGTGCACAGTGCCCGAGCCGCGACTAGTCAGCGCTGACTCTGAGACATGCGAGTGAGGAGAGGGCACTCGGCTGAGGGAGAGTCACGCCTTGGCGGCACTTCCCTGTGGTGCAGTGCAGCAGCCCTCCCCATGCATCGATACGGCCAGGCATAAAACTGAATGAAACTCTAGCTTCCCCCCCACTCTCACTCGGGGGTCTGGGGGCCTGCCCCCCAGGAGTCCAGATTCTTGGGAGATCTCTCGAGGGTTGTGGACAGAGCATAAACTGCGGCTGCTCAGTGCTGACTCTGGGGCACGAGACAGAGGAGAAAAGGGTCGGCTGGGTGCCCACACCAGAGCGGCAGTTCCTGGAGGCAAATCAACAGCCGCTTTTTCTTTAACAGCAAAATGGCTCACTTCTGGATATTCTGAAGCCACACCCCCATCTCCCTGGGCAACCAGAGGAGGCCACCAGTGAGCAAAGGATTTGCCTGACACTGCTCACAAACACAGGAAGCTTCCAGGGCAGGGCCGACTCAGAGAGGTAATCTGACACAAACCTCCAGCAGTAAAGACATTTGAACTCAGAACAGCCCATCTTCTGTAGACAATTTTAGCAGAAACAGAGACAGAACCCCAAAAGTTGTCTGTTCTGTTCTGTTAGCAACATCAATCAGGGACGGGGCTAAGCCTGAGTGAACACCTCCCTCCCACCACCTGCATCAAGCACTCAAAGATGTCAGGCCCCATCTCCTCCTGCTAGATAGCGGCAGACTGCAGGGGCCTGGCAGACTTCCTTGCAATTCAGGCAGGTGCAAACAACTGGAGTATCTGTTCACTACAGGCAACTGGGTTAGCCATCTGCAGAGAAACCAGTGACTGGGTCCGACGGAGGGGCAAAGTGGGGAAGGAGACATCAACCTTCCCAGACTGATCTATTTGCTCCTCCCAACTCCACACAGCACTGGAGTAAGCCATATCAGAGGAGTCACCAGACCCCTGTGATCCAGTTCCCAGAGACCTCTTGAACTCTCCCATCTGAGACAGGTGCCGATTGAGACAATTGATTTGGACCTTTTGAACTGAACTAATAGACTGAGGACTTTTCAGGTGGTGCCCTGGGTATGCGGTTGTAGGAAGGTTTGATTTTCCTTTTCCAACTGGTGCCAGAGGTGGGCGGGTGGGGTGACTTAATTGCTGGTTTTTCCACACAGCTGAGACTTCAAGCCAGAGTAAATGTTACAATAGGATCGAACAGAAACCAGCTGAAAACAAGACAGAACCACTTAGCCCCACCACACAAGACAGGGCCCCAGTTTCTCAGGCCACAACACTGTACGGGCCCTCGATAAAGCCCCAGGGGAAAAATCAAAGGGAGTAAAATAACCATGGGGTGGAATCAGCGGAAAAACTCTGGTAACATGAATAACCAGAATAGATTAACCACCCCCGCAAGAAAAGATATGGCAGATGTGATTGAAGATCCCATTCATAAACAACTGGCTGAGATGTCAGAAATCGAATTCAGAATTTGGATTGCAGACAAGATTAATAAAATGGAATTAGGAATTCGAGGAGAAATTCAAAAGTTGTCTCAAGAATTTAACGAATTTAAAGACAAAACCACCAAAGACTTAGATACACTGAAGCAAGAATTTACAGCCCTCAAAGATATGAAAAATACAGTAGAATCCCTCAGCAACAGAATGGAGCAAGCAGAAGAAAGGATTTCTGACATTGAAGATAAAGTCTTCGAACACTCCCAATCTCTCAAAGAGGAAGAGAAATAGAGAGCAAAAACGGATCACTCACTCAGAGAACTCTCGGATAATTCGAAGAAAAGCAATATACGAATAATTGGGATTTCAGAGAATGATGAAGTGGCCTCGAAGGGCACAGAGGCCCTTCTGCATGAAATTATGAAAGAAAATTTTCCAGACATACCTAGAGAATCTGAAATTCAGATAGCAGACAGCTTCAGAACCCCAGCACGATTCAACCCCAATAAGTCATCCCCCAGGCATATCATAATTAACTTCACTAAAGTTAACATGAAAGAGAAGATTCTCAAAGCAGCCCGGTGAAAGAAAACCATTACGTACAAAGGAAAGAATATTAGAATAACTGCAGATCTCTCTGCTGAAACTTTTCAAGCCAGAAGAGGGTGGTCATCGACTTTTAATCTCCTAAAGCAAAATAACTTTCAACCCAGGATCTTGTATCCAGCTAAACTGAGTTTCATTTATGATGGAGAAATTAAATACTTCAATGACATTCATATGTTGAAAAAATTTGCCATAAGTAAACCAGCTCTTCAGGATATTCTCAGACCTATCCTCCACAATGACCAACCCAATCCTATACCACAAAAGTAAACTCAATCAGAAACTTCGGATCAAACTCCAACTTCCACACTGGCAAAAGGATTAAAAATGTCCACTGGACCTTTGAAAAACTCGATACCCAAAATTCCACCAGACTTATCAATACTCTCCATTAATGTGAACGGCTGAAACTGCCCTCTAAAGAGGCATAGGTTAACTGACTGGATACAAAAACTCAAGCCAGATATTTGTTGCATACAAGAGTCACATCTTAACTTAAAAGACAAACACAGACTCAGGGTGAAAGGATGGTCATCCATATTTCAGGCAAATGGTAATCAGAAAAAAGCAGGTGTTGCAATCTTATTTGCAGATACAGTAGGCTTTAAACCATCAAAAGTAAGGAAGGACAAGAATGGTCACTTCATATTTGTTAAGGGTAATACTCAATATGATGAGATCTCAATTATTAATATCTATGCACCCAACTAGAATGCACCTCAATTTATAAGAGAAACTCTAACAGACATGAGTAACTTGATTTCCTCCAGCTCCATAATCGTTGGAGATTTCAACACTCCTTTGGCAGTGTTGGATCGATCCTCCAGCAAGAAGCTGAGCAAAGAAATCTTAGATTTAAACCTAACCATCCAATATTTAGTTTTAGCAGACATCTACAGAACATTTCATCCCAACAAAACTGAATACACATACTTCTCATCAGCCCACGGAACTTACTCCAAAATTGACCACATTTTAGGTCACAAGTCTAACCTCAGTAAATTTAAAGGAATAGAAATTATTCCTTGCATCTTCTCGGACCATCATGAAATAAAACTTGAGCTGAGTAACAACAGGAATCTGCATACTCATACAAAAACATGGAAGTTAAATAACCTTATGCTGAATGATAGCTGGGTCAGAGATGAGATTAAGAAAGAAATCACCAATTTTTTGGAACAAAATGACAATGAAGACACGAACTATCAGAACGTCTGGGACACCGCAAAGGCAGTCCTAAGAGGGAAATTTATAGCACTGCAAGCCTTCCTCAAGAGAACGGAAAGAGAGGAAGTTAACAACTTAATGGGACATCTCAAGCAACTGGAAAAGGAAGAACATTCCAACCCCAAACCCAGTAGAAGAAAAGAAATAACCAAAATAAGAGCAGAATTAAATGAAATTGAAAACAAAAGAATAATACAACAGATCAATAAATCAAAAAGCTGTTTTTTTGAAAAGGTCAATAAAATAGATAAACCTCTGGTCAACCTAATCAGAAAAAAAAGAGCAAAATCTCTAATATCATCAATCAAAAACAACAAAGACAAAATAACAACAGACTCATCAGAAATCCAAAAAATCCTTAATGAATATTACAAGAAACTTTATTCTCAGAAATATGAAAATCTGAAGGAAATTGACCGATACTTAGAAGCACGCCACCTTCCAAGACTTAGCCAGAATCAAGTGGAAATGCTGAACAGACCCATATCAAGTTCAGAAATAGCATCAACTATACAAAACCTCCCTAAAAAGAAAAGCCCGTGACCAGATGGTTTCACATCAGAATTCTACCAAACCTTTAAAGAGGAATTAGTACCTATATTACTCAACCTGTTCCAAAAGGTAGAAAAAGAAGGAAGACTACCCAACACATTCTATGAAGCAAACATCACCCTGATCCCCAAACCAGGAAAAGACCCAACAAGAAAAGAAAATTATAGACCAATATCACTAATGAACATAGATGCAAAAATATTCAACAAGATCCTAACAAACAGAATCCAGCAACACATCAAACAAATTATACATCATGACCAAGTTGGTTTTATCCCAGGGTCTCAAGGCTGGTTCAATATACGTAAATCTATAAATGTAATTCAGCACATAAACAAATTAAAAAACAAAGACCATATGATTCTCTCAATCGATGCAGAAAAAGCTTTTGATAATATCCAGCATCCCTTCATGATCAGAACACTCAAGAAAATTGGTCTAGAAGGGACTTTCCTTAAACTGATAGAGGCCATCTACAGCAAACCCACAGCCAATATCATATTGAATGGAGTTAAATTGGAATCATTTCCACTCAGATCAGGAACCAGACAAGGCTGCCCATTGTCTCCATTGCTTTTCAACATTGTAATGGAAGTTTTAGCAATTAGGGAAGAAAAGGCGATCAAGGGTATCCATATAGGGTCAGAAGAGATCAAACTTTCGCTCTTCGCAGATGATATGATTGTGTATCTGGAAAACACTAGGGACTCTACTACAAAACTCCTAGAAGTGATCAAGGAATACAGCAGCGTCTCAGGTTACAAAATCAACATCCATAAATCGGTAGCCTTTATATATACCAACAACAGTCAAGTTGAAAAAGCAGTTAAGGACTCTATCCCATTCACAGTAGTGCCAAAGAAGATGAAATATTTGGGAATTTACCTAACAAAAGACGTGAAAGATCTCTATAAAGAGAACTATGAAATTCTAAGAAAAGAAATAGCTGAAAATGTTAACAAATGGAAAAACATACCATGCTCATGGCTGGGAAGAATCAACATTATTAAAATGTCCATACTACCCAAAGCAATATATAATTTCAATGCACTCCCTATTAAAGCTCCACTGTCATATTTTAAAGATCTTGAAAAAACAATACTTCATTTTATATGGAATCAGAAAAAACCTCAAATAGCCAAGACATTACTCAGAAATAAAAACAAAACAGGAGGAATCACACTACCAGACCTCAGACTTTACTACAAATCGATAGTGATCAAAACAGCATGGTATTGGCACAAAAACAGAGAAGTAGATATCTGGAACAGAATAGAGAACCAAGAAGAGATGAGTCCAGCTACTTACCGCTATTTGATATTTGACAAGCCAATTAAAAACATTCAGTGGGGAAAAGATTCCCTATTTAACAAATGGTGCTGGGTGAACTGGCTGGCAACCTGCAGAAGACTGAAATTGGACCCACACCTTTCACTATTAACTAAGATAGACTCTCATTGGATTAAAGATTTAAACTTAAGACATGTAACTATAAAAATACTAGAGGAGAGTGCAGGGAAAACCCCTGAAGAAATCGGTCTGGGCGAGTCTTTTATGAGGAGAACCCCCGGGGCAATTGAAGCAGCTTCAAAAATACACTACTGGGACTTGATCAAACTAAAAAGCTTCTGCACAGCCAAGAACACAATAAGTAAAGCAAGCAAACAGCCCTCAGAATGGGAGAAGATATTTGCAGGGTATATCTCTGACAAAGGTTTAATAACCAGAATCCACAGAGAACTCAAATGCATCAGCAAGAAAAAAACAAGGGATCCCATCGCAGGCTGGGCAAGGGATTTGAAGAGAAACTTCTCTGAAGAAGACAGGTGCATGGCCTTCAGACATATGAAAAAATGCTCATCATCTTTAATCACCAGAGAAATGCAAATCAAAACTACTTTGAGATATCATCTAACTCCAGTGAGACTAGCCTATATCACAAAATCTCAAGACCAGAGATGTTGGCGTGGATGTGGAGAAAAGGGAACACTTCTGCACTGCTGGTGGGAATGCAAATTAATACATTCCTTTTGGAAAGATATATGGAGAACACTCAGAGATCTAAAAATAGATCTGCCATTCAATCCTGTAATTCCTCTGCTGGGCATATACCCAGAAGACCAAAAATCACAACATAACAAAGATATTTGTACCAGAATGTTTATTGCAGCCCAATTCATAATAGCTAAGTAATGGAAAAAGCCCAAGTGCCCATCGATCCACGAATGGATTAATAAATTGTGGTAATGTACACCATGGAATATTATGCAGCCTTAAAGAAAGATGGAGACTTTACCTCTTTCATGTTTACATGGATGGAGCTGGAACATATTCTTCTTAGTAAAGTATCTCAAGAATGGAAGAAAAAGTACCCAATGTACTCAGCCCTATTATGAAACTAATTTGGGGCTTTCACATGAAAGCTATAACCCAGTTACAACCTAACAATAGGGGGAAGTGGGAAAGGGAGGTCAGGGAGGGGGGTGGTGGGTAGAGGGAGGGGGATTGGTGGGATCATACCTGTGGTACATCTTACAGGGGTATTTGCGAAACTTGGTAAATGTAGAATGTAAATGTTTTGGCATAGTAACTAAGATAATGCCAGGAAGGCTATGTTAACCATTGTGATGAAAATGTGTCAAATGGTCTATGAAGCGAGTGTATGATGCCCCATGATCATATGAATGTATACAGTTATGATTTAATAAAATATAATAATAAATAAATAAAGAAAAAAGAAAAAGTGCTACTCTAGTGAACAAACAAATGATTAGAATGCAAAACAGCCTCATTGCTAATACGGAGAAAGTTTTAGTGATTTAGATAGAAGATCAATCCAATCACAACATTCTCTCAAGCCAAAGCCAATCCAGAGTAAGGTCCTAACTCCATTCAATACTACGAAGGCTGAGAGAGGTGAGGAAGTTTCAGAATAAAAGTTTGAAGCCAGCAGATGTGGCTTTATGAGGTTTAAGGGAAGAAGCCGTCTCCATAACATGAAAGTTCAAGGTGAAGCAGCAAGTTGCTGACATAGAAGCTACAGCAAGTTATCCAGAAGAACCAGCTAAGATAATTGATGAAGGTAGCTACACTAAACAACAGATTTCCAACGAAGACAAAGCAGCCTTCTACTGGAAGATGTCATCTAGGACTTGGACAACTACAGAGGAGAAGTCAGTGCCTGGCTTCAAAGCTTCAAAGGACAGGCTGACTGTCTTGTTAGGTAAGGGCTAAAGTAACTGGTGACTTTAAGTTGAAGCCAGTGCTCATCGACTATTCTGAAAACCTTAAGACGCTAAAAATTATGCTAATAGACTCTGCCTGTGCTCTATAAGTGGTACAACAAGGCCTGGCTGACAGCTTATCTGTTTATAACATGGTATACTAAACATTTTAAACCCACTGTTGAGACTTATTCCTAAGGAAACATTTCTTTCAAAATATTACGGTTCCTTGACAATACACTTCGTCACCCAAGAACTCCGATGGAGGTGGACAAGGAGATTCATGTTATTTTCATGCCAGCTAACACAACATCCATTCTGAACTTCATGGATCAAGGAATAATTTAGTCTTTCAAGGCTTACTATTTTTGTTTTTTTCAGACAGAGTCTCACTATGTCATCCTCAGTAGAGTGCCGTGGCATCACAGCTCACATTAACCTCAAACTCCTGGGCTTAAGCGATTCTCTTGCCTCAGCCTCCCGAGTAGCTGGGACTACAGGTGCCCGCCACAAAGCCTGGCTATATTTTTGTTGTCATTGTCGTTTAGCAGACCCCAGACGTGTTTGAACCCACCAGCCCCAGTCCATGTGGCCCGTGCCCTAACTACTGAGCTATAGGCGCTGAGCCAAGGCTTACTATTTTAAAAATATATTTCATAAGACTACAGCTGCCATAGGTAGTAATTCCTCTGATCTCTGATAGATCTGGGCAAAGTACATTGAAAATCTTCTGGAAAGAATTCACCATTCTAGCTGTTGTTAAGAGCATTCAGTATTCATGGGAGGAGGTCAAAATATCAACATTCATAAGCGTTTGGAAGAAGTTGATTCCAAGCCTCATAAATGACTTTGAGGGGGTCAAGACTTCAGTGGGGGAAGTAATTGCAGCAGTGGTGAAAACAGCAAGAGAACTAGATTTAGAAGTGGAGTCTGAAGAAGGGACTGAATCGCTGTAATCTCATGATCAAACTTGAACAGATGAGGAATTGCTTCTTAAGCGTGAACAAAGAAAATGTTTCCTTGAGATGGAAACTATTTCTGGAAAAGATGCTGTAAACAGTGTTGAAATGACAACAAAGTATTTAGAATATTACATAAAGTTGGTTAATAAAGAGGCATCAGGGTTTGAGAGGACTGACTCCAATTTTGAAAGAACTTCTACTGTGAGTAAAATGCTATCAAACAGCTTCACGTCACGTGCTACAAAGAAATCCTTCCAGAAAGGAAGAGTTAATTGATGGGGTAAACTTCTTTGTTGTCCTAGTTTATGAAACTGTTACAGCCACCCCATCCTTCAGCAACCACCACCCCAATCAGTCAGTAGCAAGTGACATCGAGGAAACGCCCTCCACGAGCCAAAAATAAATGTTTTTAAATACAATTTGCCGTTAACCAGCGTGATGAAAATGTGTCAAACGGTCTATAAAACCAGTGTATGGTGCCCCATGATCACATTAATGTACACAGCTATGATTTAATAAGAAAAAAATTAAAAAAAATACAATTTGCCAAAAGCTGAGATGACCATCAGCAATTTTTAATTAACATATGTATGTTTTATCTTTGGAAATAATGTTTTTGCACACTTAATAGATTACTGTATAGTGTGAACTTTATATATAAAATGGGTTCTTTTGGTTTGTTTGTTTTTTGGAGACAGGGTCTCACTCTGTTGCCAGGCTAGAGTGCTGTAGTGTCATCATCAATCACTTACTACAACCTCAAAACCCTCAGCTCAAGTGATCAGACTGCCTCGGCCTCATGAGTATCGGGGACTACAGGTGTGCACCACCATGCCTGACTTATTTTTCTTTCTTTCTTTTCTTTTTTTTTTTTTTTGCAGAGACAGCGTCTCACTATGTTACTCTTAGGCTGGTCTCAAATGGCTCAAGCAATCCTCCCGCCTCAGCATCCCAAAGTACTGGAATGACAGGTATGAGCCACTGCACCACTGCACCACTGCACCTGGCTGAAATGTAACTTTACATGCACTGGAAAACCAAAAGATTTATGTGACTCATTTATTGCAATATTTCACTTTATTTCAGTAGTCTGGAATCAATTCCACAAGATCTCCAAGGTATGCCTGCATGGAGGTTCCTAAAGAACTTAAAAATAGAACTAATATATATATGAATGTAGCAATCCCTCTTCTGGCTGTATATCCAAAGGAGATGAAATCACCACCTCATAAAAATATCTACACTCCCATATTCGTTACAGCATTATTCACAATAACCAAGCTATGAAAACAACCTAAGTATAAATACACATATACACACATACATTTATATGAGGTCGGACAATTAAGTTTGTGAACTCAACCTAGAAAAAGTACTACATACCTCATTGCTGAGTATCATATGGTCATCTTCAAAGTATTACCCTTGGGAAGCTCTGCTCTGATGCCAGTGCCTAGTCCGCCCTTCAAAGCAATTTTGGAACTCAGGGCCGTTATCATTTGAGGTCTGACAATTAAGGTTGAGAACTCATCCCAGGAAAAGTGCTACCTACCTCATTGCTGAATGTGTCACTACAGTCACCAGATGGCCAGTGGGAGTACTTTGAAGGTGACTCATCTAATTACTTAAAAGATGAAATACTGAGGTGTAAGTCTAGCAAACCACAGGCAGGATCTGTGTGCTGGAAACTACACAACACAGATGAGAGAAATCAAAGAGAATCTAAACAAATGTAGAGACATAGCCATGAATTAGAAGACTCAACGTATTAAAGGTAGAAATTCTCTCCAAATTAATATCCAGATTTAATGCAATTTCTATCAAAATGCCAACAATATTTTTGTAGATAAGACAAAACATTATCTAAAATGTATATGAAAAAGCAGAGGAGCTAGAATAGGCAAAATTTGGGGAAAAAAGAATAAAGTGGGAGGCATCGATTATCTGAGTTTGAGACATTATATAATAAGTAATGTTAAATGTTACTTAGGAAATAAGTAATATTGTATGACCTATAATCAGGACTGCGTGGTCTTGGCAGAGAAGTAGACACATAGATTCACGGAACAGGATTGAGACTCCAGAAATCAACTCACACAAATATGCCCAACTGACTTCTGATAATCGCAGAAATGCAATTCAGTGAAGTAAAGACAGAGCTGGAGCGATTGGACATCCACAGGCAAAAAAGTGAACCCAGACCTTGGTCTCACATCCTCTACAGAAATTAACCCAAAATGGGCCACAGACTTACATGTAAAACTGTAAGAACTTTAGGGAGAAAACTATAAAAAAAGTCTTTGGGATGTAGAGCAAGGCCCAGATTTCTGAGGCTTACCACCAAAACCATGATCCATAAGAGAAAGACTGATACATTTGACTTCATCAAAATGAAAAATGTTTTCTCTGAGAAAAATCCTGCTAAAAGGATGAGAAGAAAAACTACAGACTGGGAGTAAATGTTTGCAAACCTCACATCAAACAAAGAACTAGTATCTAGAAACATGTAAAGTACTTTCAAAACTGTACAATCCCATTAGAAAATTGGCAAAAGATGTCGGAGACATTTCACAGAAGAGGCTATACTGATGACAAGTGAGCACTGGAGAAGACATTCACCATCGTTAGCCATCAGGGAAATGCAAATCAAAACCACAGTGAGCTGTTACTACACACCTATTGGGATAACAAGGACGCAGAGAAACTGTATTACTCATACATTGCTGGTGGGAGGGTAAAATGGTACAGTCACTTGGGAAAACAGTTTGGAAGTTTCTTAAAAAAATAATAAACTTGCAACAACCATATGACTCAGCACTTGCATTTCTGGGCATTGATCCCAGAGAAGAGAAACTTACATTCATATAAAAACCTGAGCACACATTTTTATATCAGCTTTCTCCATAATAGCCCCAAATTAAAAACAACCAACCTAGATGTGATGAGTGAATTGTTAAACACACTTGGTACGTTCTTACCATGGAAAACAAAAGCAATAAAAAGGAAGGAACTTTTATGCACAGAACCTCCAGAGAATTATGCTGAATGAAAAAAGCCAATCCCATACATATAATGCTGTTGACGTGACAAAATTGTGAAAATGGAAAACAGGTGAGTGGATGCCAGGGGGTTAAGGAGATAGTGGGTAGGAAGGGGTGGAAGCAGACAGGCTAAAAATGCTCAACCTGAGGGGTCACCAGGATGATGGAACTGTTCATATCTTGCCTATCTCAGTATCAATATCCTACTTGTGAGACTGTACTACAGTTTTATAGAATGTTCCCAGTGGGGGAAGCTGGAGGAAGGACACACGTGATCCATGCGAAACTATGGTCATTTCAAAAACAGAAGGTTTAAGTTTTTAAAACGCATGAAAGAGAAAAAAAGTCATGCAAACAGTACAATCTAAAAATTCTCAAAATAGATTCTGGTTCAGCATTTTATGAACACGATCTTTTTTTGAGTTTTGTTTATAATAATATAATGTGGAAGAAAAAAGGAACAAAACAACATTAGCAAAGTGAGTTTGTTTTGCTAATGCAGACTTGCTGCTCACCTGCTGTTGACCCTTGAATGAGGAATGGGGTACAGCTCTTGGTGGTGCTCACAGCCCACCCACAAGAGGTCTGCCCCGCTGTGTGTTGGCTTCTCCTTGTAAACAGCCAATGTAGGAAGAGCTGATTAGAAGTCCTGCTATGCTGAGCTAGCCCTGTGTTCCTGATGTCCAGAAAGCAGGAGGTGTGGCACCAACACTTATCAAGATCAAACAAGACTCTCCTCATCTGTTGACTTCTGCCCTGATTTGCAGCATCTTCAGAAGACAGATAAGCAGGCCCAGATAAGCAGGCAAGCAGAACAACTCCATTTCCTTCTGCCTGGAGCACTGGGCAGGACAGGCAGCCCGTCTGGGGGTGGGACACCAGGGTCCTGGGAAGAGCACGAGGAGTGGCTGGCCAGTGGCAGTACCCAGACCATACTTCTGAGGTGTTTACTCCAACATCTAAGGAAATGCTCCCTCCTCACCCTGCAGATAAGGCCACTGGCGTGACCATGCCAGAGGAAAGGAGGGAGAGCAGGGGTCTAAAAAACAGTGGGGAGAGATTCTATCAACAGTGCCTAACATTTGACCTCTGACCTCTGGCTTTGGTAGGAAGGAACTGAAATGAGGAATAGATAAGGAACTCCATACCAGCTCTTAAAGTATTTTAACAAAATGCTCCCCCAAACATCAGAGGAGATGAAGTGCGTGTGCCAAGGACGCTAGGGTACACCTTGAAGCAATTCACCGCATACTAATATGTGTTTGAGGTTGCATGTTTGCATAAGCCTCCACCTGTTTTATCACTGTACAAAAGTGATGTGTTGAACTACTCACCATTGGGCAACCTGACCCTTCAGAGAGGTGGTCGTATGAACTCATGGCTTTGGGCATAGACGTCATGTCATGCTTGGCTGAGAGTCTGGGCTGTAGAACCAAACTGCCTGGATTCAAGTTGTGCCTCTGCCCCTGGCTAACTGGATGTCCCTGGGAAAACTCTGAATCTTTCTGTGACTCAGGTTTTTTTTTTTTTTTTTTTTTGTACAGACAGAGTCTCACTTTACCACCCTTGGTAGAGTGCCATGATGTCACAGGACTCACAGCAACCTCCAGCTTTTGGGCTTTCGCGATTCTCCTGCCTCAGCCTCCCAAGCAGCTGGGACTACAGGCGCCCACCACAACACCCGGCTATTTTTTTGTTGCAGTTTGGGGCTAGGTTTGAACCCGCCACCCTTGGTACATGGGGCCTGCGCCCTACTCACTGAGCCACAGGCGGTGTCCTAAGGCAAGCTTAGGGAGGACAGAAACCTCCTGTGGAGCAGAAGGGCAAAAGCTTGCTTGACCTTGATTTTCAGTACGAATACAGACCGTGACAGTGGGGCCTCACGATCCTTCTGACCTTTTGGGTTTTAAGCAGGAGGTGTCAGAAAAGTTACCACAGGGATAACTGGCTTATGGCGGCCCAGCGTTCATAGCGACATCGCTTTTTGGTCCTTCAATGTCGGCTCTTCCTATCATTGTGACTCAGTTTTTTTATATAACAGAGATAACAGCAATGCCTACTTCAGAGCACTGTTGGGAGGATTAAGAGTTAATATGTATCAAATACTTAGCACATGTGTTCAATAAACATTACTTTTTTTTTTTTTTTGTGCAGTTTTTGGCCAGGGCTGGGTTTGAGCCCGCCACCTCCGGCATAGGGGGCTGGCACCCTACTCCTTTGAGCACAGGCACCGCCCTATATTATTATCATGACTTACTCTCCGGTATTCCACACCAGTTCTGAGATCCCACTTAAAAGCAGTAGATGACACAGCAGAGAGAAGCTGCCAGGGAAAAACCTGAAAAATTATCCCTACTCCAGGTTACTGTTTTTGTTGAATTGGCAAGAACGCTTCAGCAGAAACTTATATCTGGACCACTTCCAAGAGAGAATCCTGAGTCCATTACCAAGGAAACCTGCCTCCCTTTTCCACCAGGCTAGCTAGGGGGTCTTGCTCCATGAAATGTGAACTAATAGAAATGAGAACACACAGGGATTGGGCCCTGCAGTTTTGTGTGTTAACACTCTCCCTCTAGTTAACGAGTGGGCAAATACTACATTCCAGCACTGGTGACACTACCCATGTCCTCTAGGGCAGCTACCTTGCCGGCTCCATTAGGGAAACCAGAAAGGCTATGGGGAATGTTAACAGGGTTCAAATGCCGGCCTTTTGTGGCAGGCTCTTAGTTGGAATGTGGTGTAACGAGAACCTTCTGAAGCTCGCCCAAGTTAAACACAGGATTTGTCACACACATGGCAAGGACATAAAACTGGTGTATGATGTTGCCCCTGGTTTTGCTGAAGTGTAAGACCCCAGCCCAACTGTTACTGTTGGAGCCCAAGGGCTCTGCACTGGGAGTGGCTCCTCTAGTGAGTTTCTTTTTAATCAAATAGCTTTAGAAGCCAGAATTCTTTGTTGTGTGCAAAAAACAGCCACCAGCTGTTTTCTGTTTCCACTGAGAGCAGGACAGGAGGAAATAAAATGGATCAAACAGCACAGAGAGGATTTAGCTTAACTATAAGAGAAAACATCCTGGTGGGGAGGATTATTAAACAGTCAAGGAGAACAGTGGGGAAGTGTAGAATCTCCATCCTGAACGTCTTTCTAAAAAAAACCCAACATGGCTGAGGAAGGGAAGGCTCCCTCTGCACCCGTGATTAGCAGCGAGCAGCACCAAAACGGGAGACTCATTTACTGACTCCTTGCTTTCTGAAATATGGAGAATGAAAGGCCCTCCATGCTGAAACATGTACCACATTCTCCCATAATCTTGATCACTGGCTTTACGTTTTAAAATGTTTAAATACTGCCAGGGGATCACATACATCAGCCATCCCCACTGGTAGGAATTACCAGTGTGAGATAACCTCCTGGAGCCCAGTCACAGTGCTTCTCCAGGGGATGAAGGTTTAGTGAACTCTGAAGAACAATCCCATGTCCCCTTGGACTACAAGCCAAGGTGGACCCTGGGTACCAGAAAGAAGGGCCTCGAGGAAGTCAGGGATAAAAGGGAAGCAGGAAGGCGCCCAATCCCTACCTTCTCCTTCACAGTTGTAGCAAAGTCTCCATCAGCCTGCTGGGGAATGCTGAAAATACTCTCCGTTCCTTCTCTGCTGCGGTGTCAGGAATTTCTAATGCGAGAATTAGAAGACTGTCAAAATTCCTTCTAGATGTATCATGCTCTGATCTCTTGATACCTTTATTTCCCAAAAAGCCACACACTCTATCTTCAAAAGGAACTCAGAATCCTAAAGGGGAGGAATGTGACATGGATAAGAACACATGGAACCCTCAGTGATGGGTGGTATTGGGCCACCATAGCAGAGGACCTTTTTATTAGGAAAACAAAGTGATTATATATAATCTAGTAACATAGCTGACTTTTATGGAGCCAGTAAAATATTCCAATTGCCTTACATATTATATTACCTAATCCTTACAACAGCATTCGGTTATCCCCACACTAGACTTGAGGGGGTACGACACCAGGAGATTGGGAATCGTTCAGACCCTCCCTGCAGAGCAGAGGAGCCAGCCACACTCACTGGAGTCCCCGGGAATGTGCCATGTTCTCCTCCCCCTCGGCTCCCTCTTCACTCTTCTTTGCCAGTGACCTTGTGGGTGAGACTTTGCCAGTCACCTTGGGGTAAGACTAGGTACATCGGGCGACTGGGTACATCAGGATTGGGAGATACCAAAGGAGTCCTGAGAAAGGCAGCCAAGAAGGAGAGGCTTAGACCCGCCCAGTTGTTCCAGGAATCGGGGCAGAAGTCCTGTTCCTTCGCCTTTTAATCACTTCCTCGTCTGGTAGCAGAAGAGTAAACGCAAAGGGACAGCATCCTGCTGCCTCTCCTCTCCCCCACAACACAGCCAGTCACCCCCATCTTGCTGAGCCAGAGGAAAATCTCAGAATCTTTGTTAACACAATATTCTAGGCAACCAGTATTGGGACTCGCAATCAAAATTAAACTCTTTTGCCACTCCTGTCCTTGTACACGCACAACCTGGGTTTTTTGGTTTTGGTTTTGGTTTTGGTTTTCTTCTTTTCTTGAGGCAGTCTCCTTCTGTGGTCCAGGGTAGAGTGCAGTGGCATCATCACAGCTCACTGCAATCTCAAACTCCTGGCCTCAGAGATCCACCTGCCTCAGCCCCCCAGAGTGCTTGGATTACAGGCATGAGCCACTGTAGTGGCCCTGTTTTCTTTTAAGACATCTCAGACCCATTTCTAACTCAGCCATAACATTCATCCCAGCAGAACTGCCCAATTGGTAAATCATGATGGTGACGACAGCCAAGGATGGCCAGCTGGTCACACTAGCTCTGCTGTGTCACCAGCCCATCAATCTCCAGTGCTTCCCTGACAGTGCTCAGAGCACCCCCTTAGCTACCTGGGCTAGCTAAGGATAGAAGTGGGAGCAAACAGCTATGTAGAGGGTGCTAGAGAGGGAGGCAAGAGCCTGGCCTCAACTGCCACTGGGAGTGGAGGACATGTGAGGACTTTCCCAGCCCTAGTCTGGTCCCACAGACCAGCCCGAGGACCTGTCGCCAGCAGAAGGAGGATGTCTGGAAGCCTACTCTAGTTGTTTTCTCAACTTTTTGAGCCTATGATCCCTTTTATGGGACATTTGGCACCATGAAGCGAAGCATGGCTTTCCAGCCTTTCCTTTTTCATTCCTTTTATCTCCTCAGCTCAAAGAAAGAAAAGAAGCAGAGGTCCAGGGAGCCAGCCCAGGGGACACATTTGACTCTCAAAAACACTTGAAGCGAGAGAGAAGTAATTCTAGACAGCGAAGAGGGAATGTTTCTGGAGAAGGAGGAGTCCAAGAGAGGGATGTGGAAGAGCGGGGAAAGGGCCGCCCCTTGGTCTCAGCAAATGCAACAGGGTCCCCTCTTTCCCTGTCTTCCTCAAAGCAAACCAAAGAGTCCTGGGAGCTGCTATTTCTCAGGTGGAAAAAGCTGCACATTGGCATCCATTCCTTTGACTATAATAAAGCAATAAAGCAATTATGGGAGGGTTTGAGTTTTCATTTTTTGATTTTTTTAGGAAAGTGGCCTAATAGAGTTTTTCAGGAAACGATAAGACATTCTTTTCACTCTTAGAATATGATTTAAATAAAAATGCAGAGAAAGAAGGTGATGTGGGAAGAGACACATGACTCTGGCAAGAGACTCACCATGAGAAAAAAGAGACACGGACAGGAGCCCCCAAAAGGCCAAGAAAAGTAAGAGGAAGAAAAAAGAAGAGGGTTGTGAAGAATATCTGAGTATCAGGGTCCGCCATAATGTTTATTCCTTCTATTTCTCCTATTCGGCAAGGTTGAACCTTTAAGAATTTAGTAGATAAAATGAATTTAGCAGATAAAATGGTCCCATTGTCATTTTAGCTAACAAATGGGACTTGGTGTTCCATCTTCGTCATCTGTGTTTAAGCACCCACTTGCTAACACATCCCATACTTTCTTCCATAGTGGGTCACAAAGGAAGGATTCCTGGAGGAATTGCAGGGTGTGTGCGAGGCCAGCCCTCCCTTGACTCTGTCACAAGTCACTAATGGGCTGAGGAACTACTTAGGTTCATGGGGAGTTTGGGGGAGAAACACTCATGAAGAAAACCTGCTTTGGTACTGGTTACGAGGCTGTGAGTAGGCTTCTATTTGAAGCCCTGGATTTTAAGATAAGTAAAATCTTCCTTGCAAAAGTAGCCTAACTATCTACCAGGCAAATTTTTACCCAACGTATTGGATTCATTAGGAGCAGAGAGTCTTGTCATCTGGGGGAACTTCAAGGGTATAAAAAGATCTGATAACAGTAATGCTTAATGCTTAGTGGTGGCTCTTGCACGGAAAAAGGGACAGACTAGGAAGTCTGGGGACAGGCAATAAAAGCCGAGTCTCTGAAGTTTACACAGGGGGCTTTTACATTCTCCATGTACACAAAGATAATGAAGAAAGATGTTGAATTTTCCACTGTTAATTTCTTAACCTGTCTAAAACAAACAATTAATTAGAAAGAAAACCTGAATAAACAAAAATTTCTTTTAGATGAGTGCGTTGAAGAGCATTTAATAGCTACACACCAACAGACTGATAATCACTGAAAGGAAGGACAAGAAAAAGCCCCTCACCAGGGAGGGTAAGGAGGAGATTCGAATAAATAGCCGTATTTCCTACAAACAAGCATGCAAACAAAACAGACCCCGTCAAGGGCACTGTAGAAGAAGAGAAAAAAGCTAAACAATGGCTTTACTGATTTAGGACATGTGGATTTCATTAGGGAGGCCAAATGCATAAAAATGGATTGTGATATCTGAAACGAGGCAGAGAGCAAAATGAGGTCACAGGGTTCCTCGGACAAAAGGAGTGATGCGTCTTTACTAGGTAATTGGACTCGGGAGGTAGCTCTTTGCTTTCCCAAATCTCCCTTCAGACAGATTTTGAACCTTCAAAGGTAAAGCTAGATGTTGATCTGAGATGGTAACTCTACTTCACACAGCATCTGCACTGCCAAAGAATCCCAGAGCCAGAAACTAGAGATTCCCTGGAAAAAAATACTCACGCTGACAAGGAAATAAATAGTATAGAGATCAAAACAATGCATGTGAGATGTCCCAATGGCCTCCACACGACGCATCAGCTGAATGTGAAAATAATAAAGTAGCAATAATAACAGTTTTTCACTTCAGAGATTTTCTTCTTAAGAGCTCATAACCCTGGTAGCCTATATAAAAGTTGATATCCTATTCATATGGGAACTTCACTTTATTAGTATTAATTTTTTTGTACTTTATAGTAGAGTACCATGGCATCACACAGCTCACAGCAACCTCCAACTCCTGGGCTTACGCGATTCTCTTGCCTCAGCCTCCCAAGTAGCTGGGACCACAGGCGCACGCCACAACACCAGGCTATTTTTTTCTTGCAATTTGGCCAGGGCTGAGTTTGAACCCACCACCCTTGGTATATGGGGCCAGCGCCCTGTCCACTGAGCCACAGGCACTGCCCTGGGAACTTCATTTTAAAAGTAATTGTTCTATAGGCAAAAATCACTGAACTGTTCCGATTACTTCAACAAATACATAGAAAGTGTGATGGAGATGCTTATTCATAAACCTCTTAACTCAATTTTGACCCTTTGGGTTGACATGCCAGCCAAGGCAAAAAATGTTTTCATTGAGAGATATGGCTCTTTTAAATA
The DNA here is from genome assembly GCF_027406575.1 of Nycticebus coucang. NCBI lineage: Eukaryota > Metazoa > Chordata > Mammalia > Primates > Lorisidae > Nycticebus > Nycticebus coucang. The sequence continues at coordinate 124,953,643 of NC_069784.1, forward strand.
CGTATGGCTTTCTTTCTGTCCCCTTCTTTCTCTTCCTTTTTTTTTCTAGAATTTTCTCACTCTTATCTTGTGACCTAGCCACCTCTTCATGCTTCCCACCAAGAACACGATCCCATAACCTGGCCCTTCCCTGATACCCTGTCCATCCGGTCTCCTGTTCTCCTAAGACTGGCCCAGGGGAGAGCTACTCATGTCAACCAGCCTCAGGAAGGAGCGATAGGGTTGGTGATTTATACCCAACAGATAATAGTCAAATGGTTGCCTTAGATATATTTCCATATACAAAGTTACTAATTGAGACAAATAACTTTGAAATAATTTACTGACCAAAAAATGTTAATAGTCTTTTAAATCACAGAAGAGCAAATGATTCTTAGAGCACCCGATTTACAAAAGGTATCCTGCTAACCTCTTTAAAACTACACAGACAAATGCAACACTTAATCAACCTGTTTCTAAGAGTTTAAGACTTCACAAAGGAAGGAAGTGAAGCATCTGTAATCGGTGACCTGGGGCATAAGGCAAGCGTACAGAGACCTGGTGTGGAAGGAACCTTCATAGTGGAGGGACGAGGGAAGGTGCACACAGCCATGCCCTTGTCTGTGTTACCAATGAAGGGTTCAGCAGAGGTGTTAGGGAGGATTAGGGCAGATACAAAAACCTTTAGCAAACATGTGAAGTGTCCTACCATGAGGCTTGCTCCCTCAGACAGACCTCAGGGGTGTGGCAGCAACTGATGGCCTTGTCTCCAGTGCAGACAAGGAGAGAGGGCTCCCAGTGTCAGGCCTCTAACTCACCACGCTGGAAAGCCAGCTGCCTCCCAATGGAGGAGGTGTTTAGGCTGGAAAAATGTGACATTCCATGTGGCAGACCCTGAATGCCAACCTGAGGTATTATGGAACCTCAGTACTCATGGTAGTAACCTTTCAGACTCACATGTGCTGGAGTGTGTGACTGTGGTGTATGTGTACCCAGGTGTGAGTGTGAGTGTATACATGTATATGGATCTGTGTGGGTGTGTGCAAGTGTATGTGTCTGTGTGTGAGTGCAGGTATATAGATTGTGGGTGTCTATGTGTGTGCAGGTATGTACGTGTTACGTGTCTGAGCGTTAAGTGTTAATGTGCGTGTGAATGGGATGTCCTAGTTTGTTCAGGACAGTGTAGCAAAATTCTTCAGACTGGATGATTTATCAACAACAGAAATACATTGCTTAGAGTTGTGAAGGCTGGGAAGTCCAGGATCAAGGCACCAGCAGATTTAGTGTCTGCTGAGAGCCCTTTCCTCATAGATGGCACCTTCCACAAGTGTGGAAGGTGGGGGGCAAAAAAGCTCCCTCAAGCCTCCTTCACAAGGACACTACTCCCATTCCCATGAAAGCCCTTGAGGCCTGACCATCTCCTAAAGCTCCACCTCTTACTACTGTCACCCTGGGGATTAGTTATCAAAATATGAACGTGGGGGTGAGGAGCACATACGCTCAGACCTTAGCAGGGGTGGTGCTGACAGTGGCAGGCAAGTTGGGGTGGAGGGAGAGCTGAGTTTCATGCAGCGGGGAATGAACGGGCTCTGATATCAGATAAGAATTCACCTAATTCTGGATGTATCTCAGCCTTGGGAGCAAGGGCTGCCAACCTGAGGGCCTCTGCAGTCAACAGTAGCCAAGCCTGTGTCATTGACCTGATCTGACACCCTCTGCCAGTTGCTGAAGGCTGCCCCTCACCCACACTTACTGCCTCCCTCAGGACATGTAGGCCTTGTCCACCCCTTCCTTGTACTCTATTTAAAAAATACACACACACACACATACATGTATGTGTATGTACATAAATGTGTGCATATATAATTTTGAGAACAGGGAACAATGAAGAGATATGTGATAGGGTTTTATTTTAATCCTGTTCTTTAACCTGTCACTTAATTTGCAATGGGACCTTGGACAAGTTATGTAACTAATTTCTTCATTCTACAAATGTTGGCTAAAAGCCTAGTATATGCCCTGCACCGTGTTGGTTCTTGCTGGGGTTGCTTTTAGGAACAAACCAGAGGAAGAGCTCACTGCCTAGTAGGGGAGCTAGCCAGACACAACAGCAAATCATACCAGTCATGTCACTGCATTAAGGAAAGGGCTGGGCACCAAAGGTGCAGAGCGCTCTGAGAAAGTGTGTTTGGGGGCCCTGACTCCATCAGAGGAAAGTGGAGGAAGCATCCTCAGCTAATGAAGTGTATTGGCCCCAGCCCAAGGGGGCTGCTGTGAAGTTTATACCTGATTATGTGAGCCCCAGTGTCTGATAAACAGGGCTGATGTTTGGGGTGGAGGCCCAGTTCCAGAGCACCTCAGGAGCATCCCAGATGATCACTCAGGGACACAAATGTCTGAGGGCTGGAACTCTGAACAGGAAGCTGAGCCCAGGGAGACCGGCTGTGCCCCCAGTACAGGGAGGACAGGGGCATTGCTTCAGGGCTCCTGCCTTCCTGGCTGGACACAGCCTTGGTCTTTCTTTTCCACCAACATACAACAGCATCTTGGAACTGAAGGTGAAATGTGTACAACAGAATTATAGCCACCTGACTTCTCCACATTATAAGTATCTGCTTGCTTTACTGACTGTGTTCTTGGCTGTGCAGAAGCTTTTAGTTTGATTAGATCCCAGTAAGGTATTTTTGGTATTTCTTCAATTGCCTGAGGGAGTCATCAGAATGGGAGAGGGTATTTGCAGGTTATGCTTCTAACAAAGGTTTGATAACCAGAATCCACAGAGAACTCAAACTTATTAATAAGAAAAGAACAAGTAAACCCATTTCATTGTGGGCAAGGGACTTAAACAGAAGCTTCTCTGAAGATGATAGGCACATGGCCTACAGACACATGAAAAAATGCTCATCATCTTTAATCATCAGAGAAACACAAATCAAAACTTTGAGATATCATCTAACTCCTGTAAGAGTGGCTCACATAACAAAATCCCAAAACTACAGATGCTGTCATGGATGTGGAGAAAAGAGAACACTTCTGCACTGCTGCTGGGAGTGCAAGCTAATACGTCCCCTTTGGAAAGAAGTATGGAGAATACTCAGGGATCTAAAAGTAGACCTGCCATTTGATCCTGCAATTCCTCTACTAGGTGTATATCCAAAAGACCAAAAATCACTTTATAACAAAGATGTCTGCACCAGATTGTTCATTGCAGCTCAATTCATAATAGCCAAGTCATGGAAGAAGCCCAAGTGCCCATCGACCCAAGCATTGCAGGATATGAAATCAGTACTTTGTACCCCATAAACGCATTAATGTATACATGATCTATGTGTTTATGATTTAATTAAATAAATAAATAAATATAAATTAGCTGACACAAATAAAAAGAAATTATAAGTATCTCTCAGGTCATTCCCTAGTTTGAAGTCATCAAAGTAGTTGAACACAACTTTTCCATTAACTGGCATAACCTTAATAGTAACAAGTAGATACTCTGTGTTCACTGCATCATTGGCCTGTTGAAAAGAATGTTAATGGGTTCTCTGGTCCTCCCATTTGACATACAGCCTCAGTCTTCTCATGCAGCACCAGCCACATCCCAAAGGCACCATGGTGAAAGTGACGGTCAGAATAAATGGCTTCGGCCATATTGGGTTCCTGGTCACCAGGGTTGCTTTTAACTCTAACAAAGTGGATAATGTCATCATCAATGACCTCTTCATTGACCTCAACTTTATGGTCTACATGCTCCAGTATGATTTCACCCAGGACAAGTTCCTTACCATAGTCAAGGCTGAGAACAGGAAGCTTGTCATCAATGGACGTCCCATAACCATCATCCAGGAGCAAGATCCCACCAAAATCAAATGGGGTTAGGTAGGTGCTGACTACATTGTGGAGTCCACTGGCATCTTCACCACTATGGAGAAGGCTGAGATTCATCTATGGGGGGAGGGATGCCAAAAGAGTCATCATTTCTGCCCCTTCTGTTGATGCCCCCCATGTCAGTGATGGGTGTGAACCAGGAGAAGTATGAAAACAACCTCACCATGGTCAGCAATGCCTCCTGCACCACCAACTGCTTATCCCCCTTGGCCAAGGTCATCCATGACAACTTCACCCATGGAGGGACTCATGACCACAGTCCATGCTGTCACTGCCACCCAGAAGACTGGAAGGACCCTGTGGGAAGACATGGTGTGATGGCTGTGGGGCTCTCAAGAACATCATCCCTGCCTTGATTGGTGCAGCCAAGGCTGTGGGCAAGATCATCCCTGAGCTAAATGGGAAGCTCACTGGCATGCCCTTCTGTGCCCCTACTGCCAACATGTTGGTCATGGACCTGACCCACCATCTGGAGAAAGCTGCCAAATGCAATGGTATCAAGAAGGTGGTGAAGCAGGTGTCAGAAGGCCTCCTCAAGGGCATCCTGGGCTACACTGAGCACCAGGTCATCTTCTCCAATTTCACCAGTGACACCCACTTGTCCACCACTGATGCTGGGGTTGGCATTGCCCTCAAAAACCACTTTATCAAACTCACTGCCTGGTATGACAATGAATTTGGCTATAGCAACAGGATGGTGGACCTTATGGCCTACATGACCTCTAAGGAATAAAAGCCCCAAGACCACCAACCCCAGCCAAAGCACAAGAGGAAGAGAGAGGTCCTCAGCTTCTGGGGTCCCCCAGCCTACTTAATCCTCAACTCATTGAGAATCTCCCCTTGACATGGTTTCCACGCCAGATCGCCTGAAGAACGGGAGAGGATTAAGGAGCCCCACCTTGTCATGTAACATCAATAGAGTTCCCTGTACTGGGCCAAAAATAAAAAAAGAATGTTAATGGATCTTTTTACTGTGGTAAAATATATACAACATGAAATTTACCATTTTAGCCATATTAGATGCATAATTCAGTACCATTAAATACATCCACATGTTATGCAACCATCGCCACTATCCATCTCTAGAACTCTTTTCATCCCACAAAATAAAGCTCTGTACCCAATAAATAACAGTGCCTCATTCCCCTTCCCCAACCCCCCTAGTGGCCAGCATTCTGTCTCTGCAAATTTGCCTACTCTTGGGACTTCATGTGAGTGGGATCATATAGTATTTTCCTTTGGTGTCTGGCATATTTGGCTTACATAACGTCCTAGTGGTGTTTAAGTTAATGCAGCTTCCACATAGGTATGAACCTGGGAATACGCCTGTGGCTGGAGAGTGATCACAGCAGAGCATGGCTAGAGTCAGTAGTGTAGCCAGGCTTCCTGGGGTTGAAGGTGTGGTTCAGCATCTTGAGCTATGTGATTGAGGGCAAGTCACTTAAACTCTCTGTGTTTGGGCTTCCTCCCTGCAAATTGGAAATAATGACAGCACATATTCCTGAGACTTTTTCGAGGATTGAATAATTTAACATATGTAAAACACAGCAATGCCTGGCACATAGTTGACACTGGACAAATACTAATAAAATTTAAAATAAAGGACACACCTGAACATATGTGTAAGTATGAAAATACAAAGTTTATATCCTCTTAAAATATGTAAATGTTTTTAAAGCAATTACTGTAAAGAAAGCAAAATATATCTACTCTCGAAAAGAATACCGTGTATTCATTTGGCAATTAAATATGAATTTTTTATTGAAAACACGGAAAGAAATTTTTTTGAAAAACTATAACAGCCTTCAATCTTAAGAAAAGATAAGCTCTAAAAGTTCTGAAAAAGTTTACAAAAGAGATGCCCTAAACTGCCATTTGGCAGACGGCAACCAGAAGGCTGAGTAAAGCAGGTCCTGTTCTAGAAGTGAAAAGTAAAACTTGAAAGTCTGCAATAAAGCAAAATATTACAATATTGGGAATGTTCAGAGGTTGAAATTTGGAGATATAATATAAATAATGAACTCTCAAAGAGAAAAACAATTCTGTAGTATTGCATATTTTTGAAAGGCATTTCTACATTATTAAACAAAGAAATGGCTATTTATCTTAGAAAGCCCATTTTATGGATTCTAAAAAGTTAAAAATATCATTTTTGAGTATGGATTTTGCAAACAGAATTCCTTGTCCACATATTGACTTTCTCCTTCCAGGATTCCCTTTCTCTTCAGGTTCATCATCCCTGCAGCTTCATGGCTTGACTTGGCAGCTACAATCTTCCCAAGACCTGTTGTTCTTCCCTCACCCCCACCCCAGGACTACTGCAGTGAAACTAGCTGCCTCTAGGTAAGCTCTGCATTATCCCTTCATTGGATCACAGATTGGCCACCCCCCCCCTTTTATGAATTTAGCATCCAATAAGCTTTGAGTTTGATCCAGACTGAAGGAACCTAATGTGTGTGCTGGGGATCCTTTGAGAGGGTCATTTGCCCCACAGGGCATGAGTTTAGAATTCTGGCAACTTGGAGTCAGCTCTTTGCTCTTGTCCTAGGTCACCAACCAAGTAGTTCTTCACTTCTAGCAGAACCTTAAAGACAAATTCAGTTGCTTTGACCCTACAGGCGTTGCCCTTTCAAAAACATAGCATTGTTTTTAGAATAGTCATAATTCTCTCTTATCTTATCTTTTACTTAGCCTTTTCTGTGCTGTTCTGACCTGATTAGAGCCTGTTGTCTTAAAGGGTTTTTCTGAAATGTTTACCCAGTAAGCACACAAAATGCACTCTGACAAGTAAAGTCTATGTTTCCATTATTTACTGAGACTCTTTGTTTTCATATATCAAATATCTCCTGCCTTACCCAAATACTTTACTTGCCAATAAAGACCCAAGACTTTAACCACAGGGAAGGGAAAGGGAACCAATAGAAATTAGTGAAATCCCAGTAAGAAAATATTTCATTAACTTATTTGAAAAAGCAGATTTGCAAGGGCACTAGAAAATTCCCCCAAAGTTGTTTCATTAGAAAGAAAACAGTATGTGTCAGAGTGTGAAAACAGGAAAGGGTGAGAGAATAGCTGTTGTTTGATCATCTCAGTCAAGGGGAAATTTGTCTGAAGTAATAGCAATAGTTTCACAAACTTGTTTTTTAAAATGGTTTTGGTATCCTCCAAGTCCACAGTCTTTAGGACTATGAAAGCCAGGGTGAGTCAGCAGGTGATCTTAGGACTTGAAAGAGTTAACAAGAAACCCAAAGAAGTGATGACTTTTCAGGCAGGAGTAACTTAGAGATAATAATGTCTGATTTATGAGGATTGAAAATGAAAACAAAACAAAATTAAATGGCTGACAATAATAGCATTAAACTGATTGAGAGGTCATTGGAAGTAAAGCATAAAGACATATTTAGATTATTCAAAAGGATAAAATATTGATTTACATTAGACATGTTAATTTAACATACATATGTAATAAAATGTCTATGGGTCCACTAAAAGACTAGAAATAGACTATAACTTCTAACTGGTAAAAAGAAAAAAGCAATACAGATAAGAAACTTTATTTCATTAATTTATATAACTATTTGTGTTAGTTGCACCAAAAAATTGAAAATTACTGCCCTAAACATTCAATTTCAGAAGATACCTTTGAAAAACACTATAGAATTAAACAAAAGAATATAGAAAGAAGAAATAACAGAGAGCATAAATTAATAAAATGGAAAATATGAAAACTATAAGGAGAATCAAGATGCTAAGAGTTGTGTCTTTAAAAACACTAACAAGTGGATAAACTTCTAGCAAAACTGATCAAGTAAAAAGAGATAAAATACAAATAAACAATATTAGGAATGAGATAAAAAGAGGATGAAGTCACAGATGTATCAGATATTATAAAGATAAAAAAGAATATTATAAACAAGCTTATAAAAATAAATTTGAAATAGATTAAATGAAAAAATTCTTAGAAAAATATAAATTACCAAAATGACTCAAGCAATAATAGAAAATATGAATAGCTTGATAAATATTAACAAAATTAAAACAATAGTATAAAATCTTCCCATAATAAACTCCATACCTAGATAGTTCTACAGGTAAAGTCTCCCAAAATTCAGGAACAGATAATTTCAATCTTACCAATTCTTCCAGAAAGCAGAAAAAGAGGAAATGTTGTCTTAAAAAATTAGTAAAATTCTTTCCAAAATCAGGAAAAAAATATTTATGCATGAAAATAGAAACAAAAACTCTGAACAAACTATTGACAAACTGAATTCTACATAACATGATTTATTACATCATAATCAAGTAATTTCTAATCTAGAAATGCAAAGTTAGTTCAAACTCAGAAAAAAATTACTATAGTTAATACAATAGATCAAAGAGGGGGAATTGATCATCTTAATAGATTCAGAAAGAAGCATTCAAAGAAATTCAAAATGCAATAGACTGAAAAGAAAACTTTCTTAATTTAATAAAATATACCCCCCAAACCCCCCAGGAAATCTCTTAAGGTTGAAATGTTAAAAATTATTCCTTTTGAAGGGGAGGAAAAGCAGAAAGAGGGACGGAGGGAGAGGGGTGGGGCCTTGGTGTGTGTCACGCTTTAGGGGGGCAAGACATGATTGCAAGAGGGACTTTGCCTAACAATTGCAATCAGTGTAACCTGACTTATTGTACCCTCAATGAATCCCCAACAATAAAAAAAAAAAATTATTCCTTTTGAAATCAGGAACAATTCAAGAATATTCATTCTCATTTTTATTCAATATTATTCTAAAATAATATTGAAATGACTAAATCTTAGTAATTCTAAATAAGCAATAAAAAGAAGTAAAAGATGTTAGGATTGAAAAGGAAGAGACAAAATCATTATTATATGCAAATCACATGATTGTATGCATAGAAACCTGAAAAAAATTATAAATTATTAGCATTGGAGTTTCTAGCAAAGTTATTAGATAGATTCACAATTTGAAAGGGTCAAGTGTATTCTCTAAACTAGTAACAGACATTTAGAGTTTTACATTCTTTTAAGTACCATGTATAATATCAGAAATGTATATAATACTCAAGCATAAATTTAAAAAAAGATGCATAATATCTTTCAGCAAAAATATGCTCTGTATGTACGTATGTATTAAAAGGATTTTTCAGGGGTGGCACCTGTGGCTCAAAGGGGTAGGGCACCGGCCTCATATGCTGGAGGTGGCAGGTTCAAACCCAGCCCCAGCCAAAAACTGCAAAAAAATAAAAGATTTTTCAAAGGCCTAAATAAATGGAGGGAAGTACTAACTTTATAGATCAGAAGGTTTGATTTTGAAAGATATCAGTTCTTACAAAGTTGGCTTATAATGTTAAAAGAAAAGCTTTAGATGAATTAAATTTAATAGTTCATCTGAACAAAGGATGATTCATCAATCAGGCAGCCCTCAGAACTAGAAGAGGTTCAGAGCATACCACTCAGGAACATGAACAGAGAGCTTTCAGAGGCTGAATAGGAAGCAAAGTAAAGAAATAATCTGATCTGCTACAGCTAGGCATTGTCACCTTTGGGCATGGTCTGATTAGTCAGTTGGCTGTGATTGGCTGAAACCCAGCTATGTGTTATAAAAATATATACTCCTAAATTAGATTTGGGTTTGTTTACATACTAAGTTGCAGTAACAGAGTTGCAGGATCAAATGGGAGGTCTAATTCCATTTTAATAAAATGGAAAATATAAAAACTATAAGGAGAATCAAGATGCTAAGCGAAGAAAAAAAAATCCAGAAGAAAAAAAATCCTTTTATCATAATGGCATTTGCACTGGGATGTTTATTGCAGCTCAATTTACAATTGCCAAAATGTGGAAACAGACTAAATGCCCACCAACCCAGGAATGGATTAACTACCTGTGGTATATGTATGCCATGGAATACTATTCAGCCACTAAAAAAGATGGAGACTTTACATCTTTTGTATTAACCTGGATGGAAGTTGAACACATTCTTCTTAGTAAAGCATCACAAGAATAGAGAAGCAAGAATCCAATGTACTCAATTCCAATATAAAGGCAGTAGATGAGCTAATACAATGGGGGGATAAGGGAATAAGGTAGTGGAGAGAGGGGAGGATGGGGTGGGAATGGGAAGTCACAGTGTATGGCACACTTCCTGGGGGTGGGACACAATTATAAGAGGGATTTTAACTAACCAATGCCATCAGTGTAACCTAATTCTTTGTACCCTCAACAAATCCCAAACAACAATATATATATAAAATAAAGTATAAAAAAAGATGATCAGCTTACTTGTAACCAGGAAATTGCAAATTAAAACCTCAATGATAGGTAATTTAAGACCCACATGACTGGCAACTTAAAAATCTTGGCAATAGCCAGTGTCCATAGAGACTTGGAACAGTAGGTTGTCTCCTGCACTGTGTGCAGTACCATGGAAGTCAGTACGATTTTCAGCATCACCTGTTAAAGTTGACCCATCAGTTCCAAGTCTAGAAACTTAGACACACAAGCAAAATTCTTGCACATGTAACCAGGAGACAAGCATGAAATTATTTACAACAGCAATTGTTCTTAATAAATAAAGAGACTGAAAATAACCTGAAATTTCCACTCACAGTGAAATGAATAAGAAACAGTGACATTCATAAAATAAAATATCAAGTATTTACATGCAGCAATATGAACTAGTTTCAATGCTGAGAGGGAAGATAGGAAGACCCCGAAAATCTCAAGCAGTCATGAAAGGATGAAATTTTGCAAAATTAGGCATGAGTTAGACAAGGGGAGACAAGGTCATTTCAGTCACAGTCAAGGGCAGCATGATCCATCTAGGAATTACAAATGTATACCCCCCACCCCACATGTTTCCTTCATAGGGAACTGTGGTATGCACAAAGCGACTTCTGGACCACCTTTGTATGAACCACAAGAAATTCTGTATTAGTGAATTGCTTGTTGGGAATAGTTGCTAAAGGAGAGAAGGTTAGAAAGCAAGTAAAAGAGATAAAGCAGATAGGAAAGGAATGGAGAGATGTTTACAATTAACTCCTCTGTAGGTAGAGAAATGAAATCCTGCACTTATACCTGCTCTCTGGTGGCACCCCAAGGAGAAAAGGATCAAAAGTGAATGGAAGGCATGATCAAATGTGAAGATTATAAAGATGGAATGAAGACTATGTTAACCTAGATAGTGGAGAGAATTTTAAAAGTTGATGACAACTAAATTAAAGTTGTCCCTGAGCTTTCACTATCTCCAGCACTTAAGTTACTCTGTGTCTCTGAAATCACAATGAGAATTATCAATTATTTATTTATGTATTTATTTAGTTAATTAATTTTTTTGAGACAGAGTTTTACTTTGTCACTCTGGGTAGAGTACCATAGCATCATAGCTCACAGCAACCTCAAACTCTTGGGCTCAAGAGATCCTCTTGTCTTAGCCTCCTGAGTAGCTGGAACCACAGGTGTCTGCCACAACGCCCAGCTACTTTTGTTGTTTGTTTTTTGTATTTGTTTTTGTTTTTTTAATAGAGAAAGAATCGTTTTTAAAATAACAAATGGTGACAGGAGAACTACCTATCCACATACAAAAAAAAAAAAATTGGACCCCTATCTGACACCATACACAAAAGTTCAGTAAAAATGGATCATAAAACTACCAAAAGATAAACACATATGTTTACAGAAGGAATAAGAGCTAAAACTATAAGACTATTAGAAGAAAAGATAGTATAAATCTTTATTGCCTTGGGTTAGGCCTTAGTTTCTTAGATATGCCACCAAAAGCACAGGTTATAAAAGAAAAAATAGATAGAGAAGACTTAAAAATTTAAAACATTGGTGAGTACTCTTCCTTTCTTTCTTTGGGATGTTATGCTGTTCTCTTGCTCTTCCGTCTCTCTCTTTCTCTCCTTCCCTCATCTTCTTTTTTCTCACTCTCACTCTTTTTTATTTTATTTTATTTTATTAAATCATAGCTGTGTACATTCATATGATCATGGGGCATCACACACTAGCTTCATAAACCGTTTGACACATTTTCATCACACTGGTTGACATAGCCTTCCAGGCGTTTTTCAGTTATTGGGCTAAGACACTTACATTCTACATTTACTAAGTTTCACATATATCCTTGTAAGATGCACCGCAGGTGTGATCCCACCAGTCGCCCTCCCTCTACCCACATCCCCTCTCCCTCCCGTCCCTTCCCCCTTCCCCCTATTCTTAGGTTGTAACTGGGTTATAGCTTTCATGTGAGAGCCCTAAATTAGTTTCATAGTAGGGGTTGAGTACATTGGGTACTTTTTTTTCCATTCTTGAGATACTTTACTAAGAAGAATATTTTCCAGTTCCATCCATGTAAACATAAAAGAGGTAAAGTCTCCATCTTTCTTTAAGGCTGCATAATATTCCATGGTGTACATATACCACAATTTATTAATCCATTCGTGGATCGATGGGCACTTGGGCTTTTTCCATGACTTAGCAATTATGAATTGGGCTGCAATAAACATTCTGGTACAAATATCTTTGTTATGATGTGATTTTTGGTCTTCTGGGTATATGGCTAGTAGAGGAATTACAGGATTGAATGGCAGTTCTATTTTTAAATCTCTAAGCATTCTCCATATATCTTTCCAAAATGAATGTAATAATTTGCATTCCCACCAGCAGTGCAAAAGTGTTCCCTTTTCTCCGCATCCATGCCAACATCTCTGGTCTTGGGATTTTGTGATATAGGCTAGTCTCACTGGAGTTAGATGATATCTCAAAGTAGTTTTGATTTGCATTTCTCTGATGATTAAAGATGATGAGCATTTCTTCATATGTCTGAAGGCCGTGCATCTGTCTTCTTCAGAGAAGTTTCTCTTCAAGTCCTTTGCCCAGCCTGCAATGGGATCCCTTGTTCTTTTCTTGCTAATGCGTTTGAGTTCTCTGTGGATTCTGGTTATTAAACCTTTGTCAGAGACATAACCTGCAAATATCTTCTCCATTCCAAGGGCTGTTTGCTTGTTTTACTTACTGTGTTCTTCGCTGTGCAAAAGCTTTTTAGTTTGATCAAGTCCCAGTAGTGTATTTTTGAAGCTGCTTCAATTGCCCGGGGGGTCCTCCTCATAAAATACTAGCCCAGACCGATTTCTTCAAGGGTTTCCCCTGCACTCTCTTTTAGTATTTTTATAGTTTCATGTCTTAGGTTTAAATCTTTAATCCAGTGAGAGTCTATCTTAGTTAATGGTGAAAGGTGTGGGTCCAGTTTTAGTCTTCTGCAGGTTGCCAGCCAGTTCACCCAGCACCATTTGTTAAATAGGGAATCAATCTTTTCCCCACTGAAGGTTTTTAATTGGCTTGTCAAAAATTAAATAATCGTAAGTAGCTGGATTCATCTCTTGATTCTCTATTCTGTTCCAGATATCTACTTCTCTGTTTTTGTGCCAATACCATGCTGTTTTGATCACTATCGATTTGTCGTATAGTCTGAGGTCTGGTAGCATGATTCCTCCTGCTTTGTTTTTATTTCTGAGTTATGTCTTGACTATCCAAGTTTTTTTCTGATTCCATATAAAATGAAGTATTGTTTTCTTGAGATCATTAAAGTATGACAGTGGAGCTTTAATGGGGATTGCATTGAAATTATATATTGCTTTGGGTAGTATGGACATTTTAACAATGTTGATTCTTCCCAGCCATGAGCATGGTATTTTTTTTTTTTATTAAATCATAGCTGTGGAGCATGGTATGTTTTTCCATTTGTTAACATTTTCAGCTATTTCTTTTCTTAGAGTTTCATAGTTCTCTTTATAGAGATCTTTCACGTACTTTGTTAGATAAATTCCCAAATATTTCATCTTCTTTGGCACTACTGTGAATGGGATAGAGTCCTTAACTGTATTTTTCTTTTTTTTTTTTTTTAACTTGACTATTGTTGGTATATATAAAGGCTACCGATTTATGAATGTTGATTTTGTAACCTGAGACGCTGCTGTATTCCTTGATCACTTCTAGGAGTTTTGTAGTAGAGTACCTAGTGTTTTCCAGATATACAATCATATCATCTGCAAAGAGTGAAAGTTTGATCTCTTCTGACCCAATATGGATACCCTTGATCACCTTTTCTTCCCTAATTGCGGTGGCTAAAACTTCCATTACAATGTTAAAAAGCAATGGGCAGCCTTGTCTGGTTCCAGATCTGAGTGGAAATGATTCCAATTTAACTCCATTCAACATGATGTGGCTGTGGGTTTGCTGTAGATGGCATCTATCAGATTGAGAAATGTCCCTTCTATACCAATTTTCTTAAGTGTTCTGATCATGAAGGGATGCTGGATATTATCGAAGGCTTTTTCTGCATCGATTGAGAGAATCATATGGTCTTTGTTTTTTAATTTGTTTATGTGCTGAATTACATTTATAGATTTACGTATATTGAACCAGCCTTGAGACCCTGGGATAAAACCAACTTGGTCATGATGTATAATTTGTTTGATGTGTTGCTGGATTCTGTTTGTTAGGATCTTGTTGAATATTTTTGCATCTATGTTCATTAGTGATATTGGTCTATAATTTTCTTTTCTTGTTGGGTCTTTTCCTGGTTTGGGGATCAGGGTGATGTTTGCTTCATAGAACGTGTTGGGTAGTCTTCCTTCTTTTTCTACCTTGTGGAACAGGTTGAGTAACATAGGTACTAATTCCTCTTTAAAGGTTTGGTAGAATTCTGACATGAAACCATCTGGTCCCGGGCTTTTCTTTTTAGGGAGATTTTGTATGGTTGATGCTATTTCCGAACTTGATATGGGCCTGTTCAACATTTCCACTTGATTCTGGCTAAGTCTTGGAAGGTGACATGCTTCTAAGTATCGGTCAATTTCCTTCAGATTTTCATATTTCTGAGAATAAAGTTTCTTGTAATAGTCATTAAGGATTTTTTGGATTTCTGAGGTGTCTGTTGTTATTTCACCTTTGTTGTTTCTGATTGATGAGATTAGAGATTTTGCTCTTTTTTTCCTCATTAGGTTGGCCAAAGGTTTATCTATTTTATTGACCTTTTCAAAAAACCAGCTTTTTGATTTATTGATCTGTTGTATTATTCTTTTGTTTTCAATTTCATTTAATTCTGCTCTCATTTTGGTTATTTCTTTTCTTCTACTGGATTTGGGGTTGGAATGTTCTTCCTTTTCTAGTTGCTTGAGATGTCCCATTAAGTTGTTAACTTCCTCTCTTTCCGTTCTCTTGAGGAAGGCTTGCAGTGCTATAAATTTCCCTCTTAGGACTGCCTTTGCGGTGTCCCAGACATTCTGATAGTTCGTGTCTTCATTGTCATTTTGTTCCAAAAAATTGGCAATTTCTTTCTTAATCTCATCTCTAACCCAGCTATCATTAAACAAAAGGTTATTTAACTTCCATGTTTTTGTATGAGTTTGCAGATTCCTGTTGTTACTCAGCTCAAGTTTTATTCCATGGTGGTCCGAGAAGATGCATGGAATAATTTCTATTCCTTTAAATTGACTGAGGTTAGACTTGTGACCTAAGATGTGATCAATTTTGGAGTAAGTTCTGTGGGGTGATGAGAAGTATGTGTATTCAGTTTTGTTGGGATGAAATGTTCTGTAGATATCTGCTAAATCCAAAAGTTGGATGGTTAGGTTTAAATCTAAGATTTCTTTGTTCAGCTTCTTGTTGGAGGATTGATCCAACACTGCCAAAGGGGTGTTGAAATCTCCGACTATTATGGAGCTGGAGGAAATCAAGTTGCTCATGTCTGTTAGAGTTTCTCTTATAAATTGAGGTGCATTCTAGTTGGGTGCATAGATATTAATGATTGAAATCTCATCATATTGAGTATTACCCTTAACAAATATGTAGTGACCATTCTTGTCCTTCTTTACTTTTGTTGGTTTAAAGCCTATTGTATCTGCAAATAAGATTGCAACACCTGCTTTTTTCTGATTACCATTTGCCTGAAATATGGATGACCATCCTTTCACCCTGAGTCTATATTTGTCTTTTAAGTTAAGATGTGACTCTTGTATGCAGCAAATATCTGGCCTGAGTTTTTGTATCCAGTCAGCTAGCCTATGCCTCTTTAGAGGACAGTTTAAGCCGTTCACATTAATGGAGAATATTGATAAGTCTGGTGAAGTTTTGGGTATCGAGTTTTTCAAAAGTCCAGTGGGCATTTTGAATCCGTTCACCAGTGTGGAAGTTGGAGTTTGATCAGAAGTTTCTGAGTGAGTTTACTTTTGTGGTATAGGATTGGGTTGGTCTTTATGGAGGATAGGTCTGAGAATATCCTGAAGAGCTGGTTTGGTTATGGCAAATTTCTTAAACATGTGAATGTCATTAAAGTATTTAATTTCTCCTTCATAGATGAAACTCAGTTTAGCTGGATACAAGATCTGGGGTTGGAAGTTATTTTTGCTTTAGGAGATTAAAAGTCAATGACCACCCTCTTCTGGCTTGAAAAGTTTCAGCAGAGAGGTCTGCAGTCATTCTAATATTCTTGCCTTTGTACGTAATAACTTTCTTTCGCCTGGCAGCTTTGAGAACTTTCTCCTTCATTTTAACCTTAGTGACGCTAATTATGATATGCCCGGGGGATGTCTTATTCGGATTGAGTCATGCTGTGGTTCTGAAGCTGTCTGCTATCTGTATTTCAGAATCTCTAGGCATGTCTGGAAAGTTCTCTTTCATAATTTCATGTAGAAGGGCCTTTGTGCCCAGCGAGGCCACTTCATTGGTTTCAGGAATTCCAATGATTCGTATATTGCCCTTCTTCAAATTATCCTAGAGCTCTCTGAGAGAATGATCTGTTTTTGCTCTCCATTTCTCTTCCTCTTTGAGAATTTGAGAGCGTTCATAGGCTTTATCTTCAATGTCGGAAATCCTTTCTTCTGCTTGCTCCATTCTGTTGCTGAGGGATTCTACTGTATTTTTCAGATCTTTGAGGGCTGCAAATTCTTGCTTCAGTGTGTCTAAGTCTTTGGTAGTTTTGTCTTTAAATTTGTTAAATTCTTGAGACAGCTTTTGAATTTCTCCTCGAATTCCTACTTCCATTTTGTTAATCTTGTGTGCCATCCAAATTCTGAATTCGATTTCTGACATCTCAGCCAGTTGTTTATGAATGGGATCTTCAATTTCATCTGCCATATCTTTCCTTGGGGGGGGGGTTGATCTATTCTGGTTATTCATGTTACCAGAGTTTTTCCGCTGATTCTGCCCCATGATTGTTTTATTCCCTTTGATTTCTCCCCTGGTGCTTTGTCGAGGACCCATACAGTGCTGTGGCCTGAGAAACTGGGGCCCTGTTTGGTGTAGAGGGGCTAAGTGATTCTGTCTTGTTTTCAGCTGGTTTCTATTTGACCCTAGTGAAACAGTTACTCTGGGTTGAAGTCTCAGCTGTGGAGAAATACCAGCAATTAAGTCACCCCACCCACCACAGGCAACGAATGGAAAAGGAAAATCAAACCTTCCTACAATCACACACCCAGGGCACCACCTGGATAGTCCCCAGTTGATTGGCTCAGTTCAAAAGGTCCAAATCAATTGTCTCAGTCAGCAGCTGTCTCGGGTGGGAGAGTTCAAGAGGTCCCTGGGAACTGGATCACAGGGGTCTGGTGACTGCTCTAGTATGGCTTGCTCCAGTGCTGCATGGGGTCAGGAGGAGCCACCCAGTAAATAGATAAGTCTGGGAAGGTTGATGCCTCCTTCCCCACCTTGCAGCTGTGTCACACCCAGTCACTGCTAGCCCCACAGGGCTGTTACCTAGTCAGTTGTCTGCAGTAAGCAGATACTCCAGAGGTTTGCACCTGCCTATGTCACAGGGTGGTCTGTGTCTGCTCATCTAGGCCGCTGCTCTCTGTCTTTATCCAGCAGGGGGTGGTGTGGCCTGTCGACCTCGGGCTCTTGATGGAAGCTGGAGGTGTTCACTCAGTTCCAGTCCCACCCTTAGTTTATGTTACTTGGTGAACGGAACAACCCTGTGGGATTGTTTCTGACCTTGCTAGATTCCTCAGCAGAGGAGAGGCTGATTTGAGTTCCCAGAACCTGTGCCTCAGGCCCTGTCTTTACTCCTGTGGGTTTGTATTCGCAGCATGATTAGTTGTCAGCTGTAGCCTCTTGGCCTCCTTTGTCTGTAGGCTGGTGATCCCCTGAGGGCCAGGTGCGTCTTAGGCTCAGTAGAGCAGTCCTCTGGATCAGCCCCACCCTGGGAGTTTCCTGGCTCTGCGGGTGTGTTTTCTAGTCCATGCGTTCTACCCAGGTCAGTACTGCCTCAGGCAAATCCTTTACTCACGGGGCCTGTGTTTCAGTCCCAGGTCTGTTCCGTGGTGGTTGCTGTCTGAGAAGATGCTCGGCCTCATCTGGTTGCCCAGGGAGACAGGAGGAGAGGCTATGGGATATCTGGGAGTGGGCCTTGTCATTGCTGCAGACGGCTATTGCTCTGCACCTTGGGGCACCACTGCTCCAGTGTGATTCCCTCTTAGCCAACCGTTGTCTTCTCACTCCTGAGCTGCAGAATCAGCACTGGCCAGCTGCAGTCCAGGTCCTGTCTACACCTCTTGAGAGTTCACCCAAGAATCTGGACTCCTGGGGGGGGCAGGTCTTCAGATCACGGAGTGACAGTGGAGGGGAGTGCGGGGAGCTCAGAGTTGCAGGTTGTAACACCAAACTCATTGAGACCAAATGAACAAATAAACAGATACAAAGGTTACCAGGCCCACGGGCCCATAGATACAGAGACAGACGGAAACACATAGACATACAGACAACACCCACGACAACAGCAATATAAAAACAACTGATGGCTTGGGAGAGGTGGGCTACATGTCCGTCCTGTCCACCATCATGCTCCGCCCCCCCCCCCGTTTGTTTGTTTTTGAGACAGAGCCTCAAGCTGTCACCCTAGGTAGAGTGCTGCAGCAACCTCCAATTCCTGGGCTCAAGCAATTCCCCTGCCTCTGCCTCCCAAGTAGCTGGGACTACAGGCGCCTGCCACAATGTCCAGCTATTTTTGCCCAGCTATTTCTTGGTTGCAGCCATCATTGTTGTTTGGAGGGCCCAGGTTGGATTCAAACCCACCAGCTCAGGTGTATGTGGCTGGTGCCTTAGCTGCTTGAGCCACAGGTGCCGAGCCTACTTTTTTTCTATTTTTAGTACAGATGGAGTCTAGCTCAAACTTCTGAACTCAAGCAATCCACCCATCTCAGCCTCCCAGAGTGCCAGGATTACAGGTGTGAGCCACCACGCCTGGCATTCAATTGAATATTTTTAAAAGTCAGAGAATTTTTGTGTCCACAAAGAAAAGCTCTGTCCACTTATCCATTTACTGGAGTAAGGCTTAAAGTTAGTATTCAACTCATAAAAACCATAACTTAAGAATCTCAGTTTTATGCCGGAGGTGGCGGGTTCAAACCCAGCCCTGGCCAAAAAAAAAAAAAAAGAATCTCAGTTTTTATGAACATTTCAATTTAGTTTGCAAATCTTATTTCTTTTTTTATTTAGACATATAAGAATAGTCCAAAAATAAGAAGAGCTATTTTTACATTCCTTGATGAATGTCTATATTAACTCATAAGTTAAAATACTAAATTCTCTTCTCTTACATAGCTAACAAAATTTCCTTAGACATTTCATACTACAATTATGTGTTTAATATATCTGAATTGTTCAAATCTTTCAAATATCTGTCAAGTATATTTAACAAATTTAATAATTACAGTCTTTCCTATTATTCAGTCTACTATTGTAACTCTAATAAACATTAAAATATAGTAAAGCCACATATATTAAAATCAGATTAAAGCATATTCAAAGTAGCACAGTAATAATAAAACTTAATACATTCATATAATCCCTCCAAATATATATCTTACATAACAAAATCAATAATACATTGATTTTTGTATTATTTATTATTATTATCTTTATAAACGTATTAAATGAGGTAGAGTATTAGCACCTCTGGCTGGCCACAGAAACCAGGGTGAGTCCATTGAGAGGCTTTGCCATTAGACTGTCCATTACTAATCAGGCCAACAAGCTGAGCCCTGGTTTAAACTTAGGTTTTGTGTTCTTACCCAATCATTTATTGAACTATTTTCATAATATTTTTCTGCAAACTCACGCTCCCCTCCAAGTCTCTGCCCCACCCAGATTGCAACACTTTTATGCCTTTTTGTACCCTTTAATATTTTATTTTCTCATTTGTTTAATCATTTCAATAATCATTTATTTACATAAGGCTAACCCAGAGGGAGGAATTAATGCTCTGAAACATAAATTCAGAAAAGCACTGGACACTTGGTTGGAAGATGAGCCAGAGATAAAAATTTTTCATAGACGATGAAGTATCTAAAACAAAGAAGAATTTACAAACATCTTGAAACCATGGGTGAGGGAGTTCCCAGTTGTTTCTGACAAGCAGGGGTTGGTAAATAAAAAACACTCCAGTGCCTGTTATTACTAGCTTAAGATGTGTGTCCCATTGGTGTCTAGCTAATGTCGACCTCTCCAGGCGAGAACACTGATGCTGCTACTGTAATAGCAGGAATCTGGATGTAATTAGTTATTGCCCCTACCTGCTAGTTCTTCCCAAATATTTCTCCCCCACCCCAAATTTCCCACGTTTTCATAAACAAAATCACTTATGCAGCTGAGGCAACAGCAGTTTTCGTTTAAGCATTTTTTTCAGTGACCTGTGGCTTACTCAAGACCCCAGGGTGACATGGGTGCCACTCTGCAAGAGGACTATAAGCTGGAATCCTCTCGGGTAGAGAGTTTGGGAAATGCTTCTTTGTGCTTTTCTTTCAGCTCTTGGGGGATTCGGCCAAGATGACACCTCAATAGGGAAGGGACCAGACAGGGAAATACATAAAAGAAAAAAAAGATGTAAGCAATGGTAAGTGCTAGAATTCACACAAGTAGCCGACTCCTTATGGTGGGGTGTGGTAATGAGGCTTAAAGAGGGGTGAAAGTTAAAGTTTCTCAGCCATTTCCAAGGCAGTAAATAATGGAGGGAGAGAGGAAGAATTGTACCCAGGAGAGAGTGCTGTGGCTCAAAGGGGTAGCTTATGCCGGAGGTGGTGAGTTCAAACCCAGCCCCGGCGAAAAACTGCAAAAAAAAAAAAAAGAAAAGAAATTAAATTAAATTAAAAAGTAGTTAAGCATTAAAAGAAAAAAAAGGAACTCTCCTCTTCACTCCCTTCCCGAGCTTCGGCAGGCCTTCACACAGACCTCACCTCGATATTTTGAGAAGGAAATTCATTTGCGGTCCTTAAATTGACAACTCTTTTTCCAGTGTTTATTTTGTAACTTTGCAGCCCTAAGATAAAGTCAAGACAATGAAATTCTGTTTATTAGTGCTGCTATAATTATTAAACTTTATTTTCTCTTTTGGGAAATGCGAGTTCCATTCCAGTTAGAAGATTGTCCCCGACAGTGTTTTCACAAGGAAGTTGGAGGAGGCCTCATTCATAACGGAAACAATTGAAACAAGCATCCACCGAGAGTGAGCCTGACATTGAGATCTGTGCAGGTGATGTCATTTCATATGACATTTCATTCATTCAACAAATACTTTTTGAAGAGTACTGTGTGTCAGACAGTATTCTAGTTTCTTCAGAAACAAAGAAAGCTGGCAAAATGTTCTGCTGTCCTTGAGCTTTAGAGTAGTGAGATGGGGGAGGGGTGAGAGAGAAACAGTAAACAAAGTACGTAAGGAAAATATATTGTGTGTTAGATGTTGAGAAACACTATGGATAAAAATAGAGCAATGAGGGCGGCGCCTGTGGCTCAGTGAGTAGGGCGCCGGCCCCATATGCCGAGGGTGGCGGGTTCAAACCCAGCCCTGGCCAAACTGCAACAAAAAAATAGCTGGGTGCTGTGGCGGGCACCTGTAGTCCCAGCTACTCGGGAGGCTGAGGCAAGAGAATCGCTTAAGCCCAGGAGCTGGAGGTTGCTGTGAGCTGTGATGCCACAGCACTCTACCAAGGGGAATAAAGTGAGACTCTGTCTCTACAAAAAAAAAAAAAAAAAAAAAAAAATAGAGCAATGAAGGGGAGGGTGTACCATTTAGAACAGGGAAACAACAGAAGGTGACATTTGAGTAAAAACTTCAAGGAGGTAAAAGGGGCCACGTGGATATCAAGGTAAATGGCATTCCAGGTTTATGGAACGGCAGCTGCAGAGCCTCTGAGGCAGGAGCAAGCCTGCTGTGTCCCAGGAAAGGAGGCTGGTGGGATGGGAGAAGAAAGAATGAGAGGCAGAGAAGTTAAAGGCTGGAGCGATCAGAGAGGCCAGGTCAGGCGGGGCTTGTGGTAAAGACTTTGGCTTTCGTTCTAAGTGACAGGGGAGGTCACTGGAGGAGTTTGAGCAGATGAGAGATATGATCTGATTTATGTTTTACAGGGTACCTCCAGCTCCTGTGTCAAGAATGCATAAAAAAGCAGAAAAAGGGAGACCAGGTAAGAGGCCATTAAAATAACCCGGGTGAGAAATGATGAGTCACAGTGGTAATGATGGAGGTGACACAGTGTGACAAGGTCCTGGATACATCCTGAAGGTAGAGTACATGGAATTTGCTGACATATTGGATGTGAGGTATGAGGAAAAAACGAGGAGAAAAAATAATTCTAAGGTTTTTGGCCTAAGCAACTGGAAATGGCCTAAGCCATTAATTAAAATGGGAATTCTGCAAGAAGAGCGGGTTCTACTAGGTTTAACTATGGTGCCATGTCTGTAAGTTCAGAAATTTCAATATCAGTCATTTCATATGGTTCAACCTAACATAAATATATATGGGTTGATATGGGAAGCAACCCTAGAAATATTTTTGATTAGAAAAAGGAGGCTGCAGAATTGCAAAAACATATGTATGATTCTCTTTGTGAAAAGCTGAGAATATGTGTGGGATTCCCAAGATTCAGAATGGGGATACTTGGCTTGATGCGGTTAACAGCCTTAAAGTTCCAGAGCTTTGGGGACCCTCTGGGATTGCAGAATGTTGTACGGATCCTAAATCAACATGACTGGGCTGCATCCCCGGCTGTCTTCCGCAACACAGTCCAGGAACCGAGGGGTGGAGGCAGGAGAAGCCCTGCCTGTCATGACTCCAGCTTGGGGAACTGAAACGTCCCACTCCTGCCCTTGTCCTCAGAGGGGCAGCGCTTCCACCAGGGTACAAAGCAAGAGTTTCAATAAACTTTCAACTACAGCTACCACCCACTTAGTTCAAGATCCTCAGGCCAAGAGGCCAGCAGGCACGGAAAGGGTCATCACGCTGGAGAATGTAACTGGGCAAACTGATCCAGATCATCAGAGGTGGTCCTGGAGTGACACAGTGGGGCAGGGAGGAATATTTTTGGCACCCATGTGGTACATTGAGGCATTGTACTTCTCTGCCCAATTTTGACAATAAATGGTCACATGCATCTCCCACAGCCAGAGAGGGGCATTGTGACCAGGGGCCCAGACACTGTAGGAATGAGGTCTGGTCACCCCACCAGATAAGACACCTATACCAGGACAGATGCCAGCCCAGGATAATGGCTGGTAGGAAAGACAGTATAAGCTGAAGCTGCAGGACCGGCTGCAGTGGCAGAGGCATTTAGTTCACCCCCAATAACCTACCTTTTGTAGATTTACCCAGGAGTCAAGCCCAGCCAGAGTCCTGGAGGAGCTTCTCCCGACTGGAGATTGTTGAAGCCGGTGGACCAAGCAGTGCAAATGCGCAGACTGAGTGGCTGTTGTGCACTACCCAGGTCCCCCAGGAGCAGGCGGCCCGCGGGCCACATGAAGCGGTGTGAATTATATTTGTTCCCGTTTTGTTTTTAACTTCAAAATAAGATATGTGCAGTGTGCATAGGAATTGTTCACAGTTTTGGTTTTTTTTTGAACTATAGTCCGGCCCTCCAACGGTCTGAGGGACAGTGAATTGGCCCCCTGTTTACGAAGTTTGAGGATGCCTCCCCTGGAGGACCAGAACATTTGTTTCTAGCTGTCAGAGTGTTGGCTGCCAACAGCTCAGTTGAGACACAGAAACAGCCTTCAGCAGGAGGAAGCTGCCTTGTCCGAGGGTATGCCCCTCTCCTCACCCTCACACTCAGACACAGCAGCAACCCGCATCCCACGAGCAGTTGCTGATGCAGAGACACAAGGGCCTACCCAGCCCTCTGCCTCAATCTGAGCTGGCTCCAAAGCACCATTCAAGCACCGGAGCTCAGTGGGATCCGCTGAGGCCACTGTTCCAACTGTACGGCAGCTTCACTTCTGCCTTTTAAGTCCTGCTTCATTTATTCCCTCCCTGAGGTTGTTCCCAAGAGCACACACTCATAAACCTCCCACACGCGAATCTCCATCTGCTACGGTTTGAATGTGGCCCCCAAAGTTCCTGCCCTGGAAATGTAATCCCAAGGCAACAGCATTGAGAGGCGGGACCTTAGAGAGGGGACTAGGTCACAAGGGCTCTGCCCTCAGGCATGTGACTCGCAGAGGATGGGTTCATTACCTGGAGAGCCCTCTCTTGCCTTGTTCCCATCACGTGTCTGCAGGCCCTCTTGCCCTCTTGCCTTCCAGATGATGCGACAGGAAGAGCTTCACTGGTGCCAGCCTGTCAATCTTGGACCTCCCGCCTCCGGAACTATACAAAAATAAGACTCTGTTCTTTATAAACTGCCCCGTCCTGGGCACACTGGTACAGCAGCACAGAACAGGCTAAGACACCTTCTCGGAGGCTTTTCCCAGGAAATTATGCTAGCGATACTATACTATTTGCACTTTGGAAAAAGATGGAGAAAGAGAAGCAACAGCTTCTGTCTCATGAGCCTTTTCTCCTACAAAACCCACAACGTCTTCTCCTCATCTGCAGTTTCTTATTCCAAAATAAACGCAGAAGCCAAAGACGCTCCAGTCTCTGCCGAGTTTTGTCCTAGCTGCATACATACAGTAGGTACCAATGAGCAAAAGTGCATCTGAGCCGCCCTTCCCAGGGTCGTGCTCTTCTGTGTACAGAGAAAAGTGAATAAAAGAGAACTTTGCTCTGCCATTTCAACCTTGGATCACATAGCAAATAGTTTTATCCCCCCACAGGTTAAAATCACACCAATCCAAATAGTGAACAGCTTATTGCAACTCTGTTCCCACTGGGGTAGCAGAAACAGCTAATACTATTTTAAATATATTGAAGCCAGACTTTTTTAGTTATTCTTTATTAGTACAAGCCAACAAAACCAACTAACTCCTCTTTAGATCTTTTTTCTTAAACCTCCAGAACAATTGGGAGGTGTGTTTGGGCTTTTTTTTTTCCTTTTTTGGGTTTTGGTTTTTTAAAATCTCAAATGACTCATTTGGTGGGAACAAATTCACATGTCAGCATGTGGTCTGACCAATATGCCCTATCCATAGGGAAAAAAAAAACCATATTTTCACATTAAGGTATATTCAGCAGTTGCATATTCTTGTTTTAATTTTTTTCTTATTTTTTAAAAAATATAATATCCAGCAGCTAGCCAAATAAGCAAAGAGTATGTGCCTGAGATTGCCATGATGGGAAGAGTCATCATCCTATTGTTTGAGTCAGAATAATTTGGTCGTAAGAAACAGAAAGTCATTCCATCTGCTTGAGTAAAAGGGAGTTTATTACAAGAAAAGAAGAGTATTTCATGAAACTCAAAATGCATACATAGGAAATCCAGGCTGTTAGTAACTATGTCCTTGCTTGCTCTGTCTCTTTTTCTCTCCCTTCCCCACCTTACCCCAATGGTCTCTCACTTCCACTTCCCTCTCTGCCCTTGTCCCTTCCCCTGGCTTCTCTTTGCAAACAGACTCCCTTTGTCCATTCACCAGCCCTCATAGCCCCGAAAGCCTGCTGCAGCCCAGTCTTCTAGATGAAGGCATCTCCATGGAACAACATAGTCTTTCTGCCTCTTACAAATCAAATTTTTGTGATTTCTACCCAAGTGTTTTAGGTTGAGTCCCATGTTCCTGATCTACCTGTTATAAAAACAGTTGTCCAACCCCAATCTTCAGCAAAGCCTGTGGAGACACTTGTAAGAATAAGGTTGGCCTTTTTCAGGCTCCTCAAACATGTTTTTGCCATTTCTTGGGAATGCATTTGAAGCTCTGGCTTCACTCTGGCAGACCGGGAAGTGAGAAACAAAGTAGTCATCACAGTGAATCTGTACACCATGTTTACTTTTATATGGACGTGCCCAATAGAGATAGGATTGGTAACCCCAAGATTCAAGTGTGTACAACATTCATTAAAAGTAACGGGGAGGGAGGAGGCAGGAGGCAGAGGTGTCCACTCTACCCACTCACACCTAATGAGTACAGTGCACGTGAGCCAGGTGGTGAGCACACTTATAACCTTGACTAAAGCCGTACAAAAGAAATTCATGTAACCAAAGCACTTGTATCCTCACAATACTGTGAAGAAAAGTTTGGGGGTTTTTTGGTTTTTTTTTGAGACAGAGTCTCACTTTCTCACCCTCAGTAGAGTGCAGTGGTGTCACAGCTCACAGCAATCTCAAACTCTTGGGCTTAAGCAATTCTCTTGCTTCAGCCTCCCAAGTAGCTGGGACTACAAGTGTCTGCCACAACACCTGGCTATTTTCTTGGTTGTAGTTGTCATTGTTGTTTGGGACTGGATTTGAACCCATCAGCTCCCATGTATGTGTCTGGTATCCTAGCCGCTGAGCTACAGGTGCCGAGCTACTATGAAATATTTTTTAAAAATTAAAAAAAAATTGTCAGTGATTATTTCTGAAAGCTGGGGATATGAATAACTTTTATAGTTCTTCTTGAATGTTGATTTATTTTCCAAGTTATCTAAGATGGATGTATGTTGTTTTTATAATATAGAACGTATTTAAAAACCTATGTCCTACTGGCCTTCTTGCCTGAATTTTCTGATTAGTTGCTTCAGCCTTCCACCTCACAACAGCGGATTTATTAGTGTAATTAAATGAACGCTGAAGGAGAAGACAGAGAGAGAAGAAAAGATGACTGAACTGCCATGGAACATAACCAGAGTCTGCTTTGATTTTTCAGCCCATCTTTTGATCTTGGGAGAAGGACCCAGAGAAGCCAGCAGTTGGGTGGAACTGGCATCTGACAGCAGATGTTTGTCGTTCCTTAATATGAACTACAAATGCCTCTGACCCTCGTACAGGTCAATAGTCTTCTGCTTCTTCTGATGCGTGGGCTGGCTAATCAGGTTTGCGAAAACGGTCACTTACAGCTTTTCTTTTCTTAATGATTGGTTAAGTTTATTATTACAGCAGAGTGTTGACAAGCATGGCAGAGACTAAAAATATAGTTCCTTTTCAAAATAAAATATTCAGCATTTCGACTGGCTACAGATTTATTTGGCTGTAATTTCCTGGTTAAAATTTCCTGAGGTTTGTTTATATGGTTATTTTGGTTCTTTATTTTAAGTATATCAGCATTTTTCCACAGCTTCAAGCTATTCTCATCTCAGCATGTAGGAAGTTAGTAAGTAACACAGAAGCTCATACTTTAATTCCAGTTAAAGTTTAATTGGCCAAAGAAGCAACAGTGCTAACACTGTCCAGTGAGAATGGCCACAAACTCACCCTCAGGACCACGCATCCAGGTGACCAAAGAGCCCAACAGCATTTACCTCCCACTGATCTACAAGCGCTGCCTGGAAATATGGAGTAAGTACCACTTGGAATTTTGTTTCTTAGGAATAAAACTTCGTAATTTTTTTAAAGATCCATAAAAAGAGGGTAGTTGCATTTAAGGCAGTTGCCCACCTAGATTAGACACTTACATCAGTCTTCCAAACATCTGTGGAGTTCCTGCTTTGAAATTGCTTTCAGATATAGTTTATGAAATGCATCAGAAAATTAGTCTCATTAGTTTCTAATCACACATGAATGAGATTGAAAAGTTAGATTACTCAATTTATTTACTAGACCGGGTTCCAGATGCCTTTTGCATTTTCTAAATAGCAGATCCTCTCACAAAACCAAAGTTTGCCACCAATAAATCCTTCAAAACCACATGCGTTGGTCTAAGACAAGAATTCCAATAAGAGAATTCCAAAAGGGATGAGAATAATGGCAGAATCACTGGAATAAATATTCAACCCTCCAACCTAAGAATTCTGAACGGGGCATTTGAATCTGTAGGGTCAGACATGCTTTAAAACAAAACAAAAAAATTCTTTCATTCAACTAACATTGAATAAATGCCAAGTTCAGTTCCAGAGGATACAGCAGCAAACATATATTAGTAACTCTACAACAATACTAATCTTAAGAGAATCAATTTCAAGAAGTGATCTAAAATGCTATTTTAGAATTATGCTAATGCCAATTATCCCAGTCAGAAAAATACATTTAGAAGAGGGTGCTTCAAAAGCTGGAAAGAGGGGAAACGCTTTAAGGTCTTTTTTTTTTTTTTTGTACCGCCCTCAGGTAGAGTGCCGTGGCGTCACACGGCTCACAGCAACCTCTAACTCTTGGGCTTACGCGATTCTCTTGCCTCAGCCTCCCGAGCAGCTGGGACTACAGGCGCCCGCCACAACGCCGAGTTATTTTTTTTTGTTGTTGTTGCAGTTTGCCCGGGGCTGGGTTTGAACCTGCCACCCTCGGCATATGGGGCCTGTGCCCTACTCACTGAGCCACAGGCGCCGCCCTTAATGTCTTTTTATTTGTTGTATTTTTTTTTCCCTATGCAGGACTTTGAAGCAAAGCAGAGAAGTATATTTGCATTCAGCTAAATTTAATTTGAATCCCTGATAACCCCTGAGAATTTGAAAGGCTACCTGGGCTGGAATAGGTAACTGTAGCTACCTTTTTGTCTCAAAGTAGTTGTTACGAATAAAGGACTAAAATCTTAAACTGTTGCTTAATTAAAGTGTCTTTGTCATCATTGGTGGCAGCAGTAACTTTGTCTCCCAAGTTCCATCCCTTTGAGGAAAAGGCAGGAAAGTCAAAGTTGATCAGTTTCTGTCAACAAATATAATTTGGACACCAGGAATGGTGCCGCCTACAAAGTGCATGCCTTGGGGAGATGTCTTTGGTTGCAATGAACTCATAGAATTGACCTCCAGGATTGGGGTCTTACTGTGACTGTAACAGGGATGCACAGTCTTCTAGTCCATAGCTAAGAACAGTTCTGGAAGGTCATCCCTCCACTTCCACATTCTTCAGATATCTGAAGGTCCCCTAAGCTTAGCAGCATTTTGAGCTGGAGAAAATAATCTTACTTATGAGGTGACTATAGTTTGACAGGCAAAATCTAGAAAGACAGGCAGCTCCATGCTCCCATTTAGAAGATGACCAGAATCTGAACAAAAACAGAATTATATTACAGTGCGAGCATCAAAATGCCTGTCGTACTACAGAGGATCAGCTCATGCTAGGTGGAGCCCTCTGTCTCTCCCAGGAGTCCCAGGGCTACTACTTAAAGGGGTACTCCTCCCACTTCTCAAGATCCCTCTAAGTTTGTGGGTGTCAACTGATCACAGGAACCAGGTCTTCTTTTCTCAAGCCCACCCATCTCTCTTTTAGGTCCTCAGGGACTTGTTTATATAAGACACAGTCTTTTCATAAATGACATCACCATTACAACTAAGAAGTGAAATCTCCTGCCCTGACTGAATATGATCTTGATTTCATCTACTTCTCTTGGGTCCTAACCTTGACCTTCTAAGAGGCTATGTGGCAGGCATCTACAACTACACTTGTGCACTGGCTCCCATCCCAGATCTCGGCGGTGAGTGAGCAGTGCAAATGTTGACACCAAATCTCAACAGATGAGGAAAACTGCCCATCTAGCCCAGGGATTCTGTCTTGGTTAGGAATTATTAACCAATTATTTCCAACTCTCTTAAAAATTATTAACCGGTTATATCCAACTGTCTAAGGAGCCATTCCTAAAATCTCATCCATTCAAATTAATTCCTCCCTGCTGGCTAGAAAAGTGATGTTTTACTTGGAATGCAAGTCCATCTGGATACAAGCCTATGAAAGTGTCACTAGTATATAAATTTTTTCACGTTACCACTATATAAGTGAGTAGTGGGAGTAGCTAACATTTATGGATTATAATTGGCACTGTCTATTTTTTTCATTACATTAATTTGAAATAAGAAATGTACATTCAGTAAATTTAAATTACTGGGGTTAATAATTCAAGGTGGATAAGAATACGAATGATTTCCTCTTGTATAGTAAAGTCTTATAAACAAAAAGAGAGAATTTAAATGACCTGTGATGCTGGCTTTTTCTGTACCAGGCTAATATCCCTAAGAGCTGTACAAGTTAAGATAATTAAGTTCACAAACTCATCCTAGAAAAAGTGCTACTTATCTTATTGCTGAATATCACTATGGCCACCTTCAAAGTATGCCTCTGGGGAAGCTGTGCACAGATGCCACAGCCAAATCCACCCTTCACAGTACTTTTTCTAGGATGAGTTTGGAAACTTAATTGTCAATCCTGTAGGACTATATCTTTGCATAATGCAAATTTGTACTGCTTTGGACATTGCAGTCGCCTTAGAGGCCAGGAATTTAGGTACTATATGATTGGAATGGAGACTGCCCTTGATTTATTTAAATCTAAAGATGGTGATTATTTTTCCTTTGCTATCCAGGAAAGAGCCCCTTGCTATGTCTTGTCTTCTAACATTTTATCACGCAACTGCTTTGAATCTTTGCACTGGTGAATGATACAAAGATTTTTATAAATCTTCTTATTTTATTTATTTTGCAGTTTTTGGCTGGGAATGGGTTTGAAACCGCTACCTCTGATATATGGGGCCTATGGGGCCGGTGCCCAACTCCTTGAGCCACAGACACCACTCTGATACAGTTATTCTTTCAAAGTATCTTGTAACTGCATCATTAGAATATAAGTAGACTTCCGTCTTTGCTTCTTGTTTTTTTATTTATTTATTTTTTTTTGAGACAGTCTCACTCCGTTGCCCTGGATAGAGTGCAGTGGCTTTATCATAGCTCACTGCAACCTCAAACTCTTGGCCTCAAGGGATCCTCCTGCCTCAGCCTCTAGAGCAGCTGGGATGACAGGTGCATGCCACCACACGAGCTAATTTTTCTACTTTTAGTAGAGACAGGGTCTTACTCTTGCTCAGGCTGGTCTCCAACTCTTGAGTTCAAGAGATCATCCTGCCTCGGCCTCCCAGAGTCAGTTGTGGCTTTATACCTTTATCATTTAGACAGTACGTAGTGTCCAATATACGGTAGGCATTGCATTTGGCTCTGAAAGTATAAAGATGATGACAGTCTTTACTCTTAAGAAACTTTGAGTCTAGCTGCAAAGAATAATGGATAAATTACTAATTGTGGCAGTATATGGCAAATACATTAATGAAAATATGCACTAGGTGTGTCGGTAAAAATATATTTCTGAAAAACTAAAAATTAACCAAAGTGACATCTGCCACCTCTGGACTAGACTGGACTGGCGATTGTAAAGTAAATGAATTGTGCTGACCCTGGCCTAGTTTGGCACATTTATTGGTTTCCCTCTTTCCTGTAGACACCTCTGCCTGTTTGCTGGAGAATATTGTGCAATACTGGACCTTCATGATTTCCAAGCACTCAGAAAAATGCTGTTTGACCACCAAGTAAATTCTTCTTGATTGCTTTGGATTAAGAAGGGCTACTCTGGTGAATCAAGCCAAAGCAGCACTCAGGAAGAGAGATGTTTTGTTTGAAAAGAACATAAATCAAAGCTAGAAATGGGGGCTGCCTAGGCACCCTGTTCCAAAGCCCTCTTGAGTCTGTGAATTCCATCACCAAGTCCTCGCTTCCAGACCTCAGGAACATGGCTTCAACAGGTCTGCATATTCCAAACCCACGCTTCCCACTGCTCTCATTCTGTGGCTTCCAGGCCTGTTTCAGGAATGAAATGCAAAATTATAATTTCATGGAATATTATGCAATTTTTTCTAATAGAAGGCCACTTAAAATTGCCCCATTTCATTGATTACCATGCCCATGTAGATGACTAGCTGGTTACAATTCGAACTGTCCACACTATGGTTTGAATTTTTGTGTTCCCTCCAAAACTCATGTTGAAATGTAATCCTCATTATGATGCTATTAAAAGGTGTGGCTTTGGGAGGTGATTAAGTCATGGAATTAGCACCCTTATAAAAGGGTGAGCCCTTGGATTGAGCCCTCTGTGCCTTCTGTCTTGTGAGGACACGGGGTTCCTCCCCTCAGGAGAGGCAGCAACAAGGCATCATCTTGAAAGTAGGGCGCAGCCCTCAGGAGACACCGACCCTGCTGGCTCCTTGGTCTTAGACTCCTGGCCTCCAGAACCCTGAGAAATAAATTTCTGTTCTTTATCAGTTACCCAGTCTCAGGCATTCTGTCATAACAGCAAAAATGGACTAAGTCTGTAAAAGTAAAAACAAATTAATCAAAAATCCGTTGATAAACCCTGGGAGGATTTATTTCTCTAGGCACAGATGTATTAATATAAAAATCTGAGTGATGACTGAGGAAGAAGGATTCCTGTTCTCTCCATGCTGTGTCTGTCAGAGTAGCAACTCCCAGAGGTGCTGGTGCCCATCAGGGCTCGGGGGTCCCCTGGCAACTGTGTTAACTCACTGTAGGAAACTTAGTCAGGCTACTGAAACTTCTTTCTAGCTGAAATAACCCACCTATAGAAATATACAAATAAAACTATACATTAAATTTTTGAAGTATCAAATGAAAGACAATATGAGTAGAGAAAATTCCATTTTTAAGTTTATTGAAATGCAATATCATTTAGAAAACAATTAAAGTAATATATGAAGTCAACAATTCACAGATGTTTGACATTAGAAATCCTTTGTTGACTTTGTGACATCTTTACATTTCTCCCATTTCCAAATATAATATACAGATATACATAATTTATGTGCAGTGCATTTTTAGTGATGGAGATATATGTCTGTAGTAAAAAATTAAAACCATACAGAAAGTTGTACTTTTACTATAATAAATGTTTCAATAAAAATACTTATTCATTGGATACATTCTTAGAAGTAGAAATGATGGATCAAAGAACATGTGCATTTAAAATTTCAATAAATATTTGTCGACTTGCTTCAGTTTTTCATTTTTAGTTGAGACAGGTCTCGCCCCTGGTCAGGCTGGTGTTGAACTTGTGTGCTCAAGTGATTCACCTGCCAAGAGGATCGCTTGAGCTCCAGAGTTAGAGATTGCTGTGAGCTATAACACCATGGCACTCTACCAAGGGTGACAATGTGAGACTCTCTCTCAAAAAAACAAAAAAAAAAGAAAATTGGATGGTAATATTTTTAAGCAAGCAAAAAAATTTGATACGATCAGTGGAAAATAGGAAAGGAGAAAAAGAAACAAAAAGAATCTATGGTAAATGGAAACCATGAAATCAGATGGCACAAATATTATACATTCTAATATAATAATTAATGTTATGTAATAGTATCTCTCATGTTATGCATATTATTATTAAAAATGTCATGAGTTAAAGCAGATAAAAAGATGGAGATCTTTAGCATGTATTATTATTAATCATTAATACTATTTCCAAGACACATACTTTAAAAAATATAGAAGGTTTGAAACATAAGTAATAGAAAAGGATACACCAGTCAAACACAGATCAAAGAAAGATGAGATAATAGTCCCAGTAATTACATGTAATATATTTGATCTAATACTAATATCAGATAAAACAGAATTTAAGGTAAAAGAAATCATAAGGCATATTTCTAATGAAAAGATGGATTATTTAGAAATAGGGTTGGCTCATTACATAAAGAAAAATAAATTTGGAGGCCTACCTCACACCATTAAAGAATAAGTGAAATAATAAAATGAAAATAAAAAATGTAAAATTAATAGAAGAAAATGTTGGGAAATTTCTTGAAAAATCCCCCAAGAACAAAAAAAACCATGAAAGCAACAACTAATGGATTTGATGAAATCAAAGTTAAAGATTTTGGGTTAACTAATAAAGCCTAATATTCACTAAGCAAAGTTTTTAATGTGTATTCACCCTTCTAATCTTTCTAACACCTCTAAGAGGTAGGAGCCATCATTACCCTAATTCTAGAGGAGGAATGAGGCACAGATCAGGTAAGTAACTTGTCCGAGGTCACATCAGGAGTGTAGGAGCTGTAGAGGGCCCTTAAATGTAACCACTATGCCCACTTTGCCTCTGGGAGACAACAGAGACAAATTCCACACATGAGTCATAGACAGGAAGAAAGCGTTTTAAATATCTATAATTTACATATTAGAATATACCAAAACATGCCCTGCAAATTGCAAGGGAACAAAAAGGAAAATACTGTAGAAAAGTGAGCAAAAGATACAAACAAGCAATTTAGTTGAAGAGAAAACCCAAAGAGCTAACTAGTCTATGAACAAACATTTAATTTAGCAGATAATAAAAATATGCACAATTTTTTAAACGGTAGGCCTTACTGGTCCTGCCCCAGAACCTCCCAGTACTTCTCTGCTGAATGGAGGGGTAAATAGCTACTCTTGGAACAGGAGGAGCACACGCTGGCCCCTCTATCAACCTGTACCTTTGCTAGTCCAGGAGCGAGGCATTTCTAAATCTCAGGCCCCTTTGAACATGAATATCTCCTACCAAAACATCTTCGACTGGATGTGACTTTGTTTCCTCCAACTTCTCAAAGCTGTTGCTTGTACCTCTCTTATGCCACTACCCATATTCTGCTTCCCACTGTAGTTCTTTGTGTCTGAGTCCTACAACTTGTCCCCCAAGGACAGAAACTAAGTCATCTAGAATTCTCTGTAGTACTAGCATAATGTTTTGTGCATAGCAGGAGCCCAATAAATATTTATTGAGTTGAATTTAGTGGAAGTGAGGTATGTTAAGCTCCTGGCAAGTAGTCAGGAAACCATGGGAGCTTTGACAATGAAGAAAAAAAGATGGGGAGGGGTAGAAAAAGTTAGACCGGCTCAGCACTTTCTGAAGTATTCTCTACAGAACACAAACCCTATAAAATGCTACCTGAAGAGAGAGTCCTGGGTCAAATAATTTTGTGGAGCAACACACAATCCAGTCCCACTCTCCCAATCCTTCTGGGTATCAAAAGTGGTGATGTGCTGGAGTTAGCATGTTCCAACTTGCAAAAGTGTTAAACTTTTTTTTTTTTAATTTTAATTATTTATTTATTTATTTATTTTTTAATTGTTGGGGATTCATTGAGGGTACAATAAGCCAGGTTACACTGACTGCAATTGTTAGGTAAAGTCCCACTTGCAATCATGTTTAGCCCCCATAAAGTGTGACACACACCAAGGCCCCACCCCTCTCTGTCCGTCCCTCTTTCTGCTTCCCCCCCCATAACCTTAATTGTCATTAATTGTCCTCATATCAAAATTGAGTACATAGGATTCATGCTTCTCCATTCTTGTGATGCTTTACTAAGAATAATGTCTTCCACTTCCATCCAGGTTAATACGAAGGATGTAAAGTCTCCATTTTTTTTAATGGCTGAATAGTATTCCATGGTACACATATACCGCAGCTTGTTAATCCATTCCTGGGTTGGTGGGCATTTAGGCTGTTTCCACATTTTGGTGATTGTAAATTGAGCTGCAATAAACAGTCTAGTACAAGTGTCCTTATGATAAAAGGATTTTTTTCCTTCTGGGTAGATGCCCAGTAATGGGATTGCAGGATCAAATGGGAGGTCTAGCTTGAGTGCTTTGAGGTTTCTCCATACTTCCTTCCAGAAAGGTTGTACTAGTTTGCAGTCCCACCAGCAGTGTAAAAGTGTTCCCTTCTCTCCACATCCACGCCAGCATCTGCAGTTTTGAGATTTTGTGATGTGGGCCATTCTCACTGGGGTTAGATGATACCTCAGGGTTGTTTTGATTTGCATTTCTCTAATATATAGAGATAATGAACATTTTTTCATGTGTTTGTTAGCCATTCATCTGTCATCTTTAGAGAAAGTTCTATTCATGTCTCTTGCCCATTGATATATGGGATTGTTGGCTTTTTTCATGTGGATTAATTTGAGTTCTCTATAGATCCTAGTTATCAAGCTTTTGTCTGATATGGAAGTGGAAGACATTATTCTTAGTAAAGCATCACAAGAATGGAGAAGCATGAATCCTATGTACTCAATTTTGATATGAGGACAATTAATGACAATTAAGGTTATGGGGGGGAAGCAGAAAGAGGGACGGAGGGAGGGGGGTGGGGCCTTGGTGTGTGTCACACTTTATGGGGACAAGACATGATTGCAAGAGGGACTTTACCTAACAATTGCAATCAGTGTAACCTGGCTTATTATACCCTCAATGAATCCCCAACAATAAAAAAAAAAAAAGAAAATATGCAAATATCCTTTCCCATTGTGTAGGTTGTCTCTTTACTTTAGTTATTGTCTCCTTAGCTGTACAGAAGCTTTTCAGTTTAATGAAGTCCCATTTGTTTATTTTTGTTATTGTTGCAATTGCCATGGCAGTCTTCTTCGTGAAGTCTTTCCCCAGGCCAATATCTTCCAGTGTTTTTCCTATGCTTTCTTTGAGGATTTTTATTGTTTCATGCCTTAAATTTAAGTCCTTTATCCATCTTGAATCAATTTTTGTGAGTGGGGAAAGGTGTGGGTCCAGTTTCAGTCTTTTACATGTAGACATCCAGTTCTCCCAACACCATTTATTGAATAGGGAGTCTTTCCCCCAAGGTATGTTCTTGTTTGGTTTATCAAAGATTAGGTGGTTGTAAAATGTTAGTTTCATTTCTTGGTTTTCAATTCGATTTCAAGTGTCTATGTCTCTGTTTTTGTTCCAGTACCATGCTGTCTTGACC
Organism: Nycticebus coucang; assembly: GCF_027406575.1. Classification (NCBI taxonomy): domain Eukaryota; kingdom Metazoa; phylum Chordata; class Mammalia; order Primates; family Lorisidae; genus Nycticebus; species Nycticebus coucang. Next base: position 124,990,327 of record NC_069784.1, read on the forward strand.
ACTGTGGTTTTGTAGTACAGACTAAAATCTGGTATGCTGATGCCCCCAGCTTTATTTTTATTACTAAGAACTGCCTTAGCTATACGGGGTTTTTTCCGGTTCCATACAAAACGCAGAATCATTTTTTCCAAATCTTGAAAGTACAATGTTGGTATTTTGATAGGAATGGCATTGAATAGGTAGATTGCTTTGGGAAGTATAGACATTTTAACAATGTTGATTCTTACCGTCCATGAGCATGGTATGTTCTTCCATTTGTTAAAATCCTCTGCTATTTCCTTTCTGAGGATTTCATAGTTTTCTTTATAGAGGTCCTTCACCTCCTTCGTTAGGTATATTCCTAGGTATTTCATTTTCATTGAAACTATGGTGAAGGGAGTTGTGTCCTTAATTAGCTTCTCATCTTGACTGTTATTGGTGTATACAAAGGCTACTGACTTGTGGACATTGATTTTATATCCTGAAACATTACTGTATTTTTTGATGACTTCTAGGAGTCTTGTGGTTGAGTCTTTGGGGTTCTCTAAGTATAAGATCATGTCGTCAGCAAAGAGGGAGAGTTTGACCTCCTCTGCTCCCATTTGGATTCCCTTTATTTCCTTGTCTTGCCTAATTGTATTGGCTAGAACTTCCAGCACTATGTTGAATAGTAAAGGTGACAGAGGACAACCTTGTCTGGTTCCAGTTCTAAGAGGAAAAGCTTTCAGTTTTACTCCATTCAGTAAAATATTGGCTGTGGGTTTGTCACAGATAGCTTCAATCAGTTTTAGAAATGTGCCACCTATGCCTATGCTCTTCAGTGTTCTAATTAGAAAAGGATGCTGGATTTTATCAAATGCTTTTTCTGCATCTATTGAGAGGATCGTGTGATCTTTATTTTTGCCTCTGTTAATATGGTGGATAACGTTTATGGACTTGCGCATGTTAAACCAGCCTTGCATCCCTGGGATGAAGCCTACTTGATCATGATGAATGACTTTTTTGATGATAAGCTGTAATCTATTGGCTAGGATTTTGTTGAGAATTTTTGCATCTATATTCATGAATGAGATTGGTCTGAAATTCTCCTTTTTGTTTGGTTTTTTTCCTGGTTTTGGTATCAGGTTGATGTTTGCTTCATAGAATGTGTTGGGGAAGATTCCTTCTTCTTCAATTTTTTGGAATAATTTCTGCAGTACAGGAATAAGCTCTTCCTTGAAGGTTTGATAGAATTCTGGAGTGAAGCCATCTGGACCAGAACATTTTTTGGTTGGAAGATTTTTTATTGTTTCCTTGATCTCAGTGCTTGAAATTGGTCTGTTCAGGAGCTCTATTTCTTCCTGGCTGAGTCTAGGGAGAGGGTGTGATTCCAAATATTGATCCATTTCCTTCACATTGTCAAATTTCTAGACATAGAGTTTCTGGTAGTATTCAGAGATGATCTCTTGTATCTCTGTGGGATCAGTTGTTATTTCCCCTTTATCGTTTCTGATTGAGGTTACTAGAGATTTTACTTTTCTATTCCTCGTTAGTCTGGCCAATGGTTTATCTATTTTATTTATTTTTTTCAAAAAACCAACTCCTTGTTTCATTAATTTTCTGAATGATTCTTTTGTTGTCAATTTCATTGATCTCTGATTTGATTTTGGATATTTCTTTTCTTCTACTGAGTTTAGGCTTAGATTTTTCTTCTTTTTCCAAATCCATAAGATGGCTTGTGAGATTGTTGATGCGCTCTCTTTCTGTTTTTCGAATGTAGGCATCTAAAGCGATGAATTTTCCTCTCAAAACTGCTTTTGCAGTATCCCACAGGTTTTGGTAGCTTATGTCTTCATTGTTGTTATGCTCAAGGAAATCATTAGATTTCCTGTTTTATTTCTTCCTGCACCCATCTGTTCTTCAACAGAAGATTGTTTAATTTCCATGCCTTTGGGTGCGGTCGAGCATTTTTGTTAGAGTTGAATTCCACCTTTAGTGCCTTATGGTCTGAAAAGATACAAGGTAAAATTTTAATTCTTTTGATTCTGTTGATATTTGTTTTGTGTCCCAGGATATGATCAATTTTAGAGAATATTCCATAGGGTGATGAGAAGAATGTATATTCTTTATCTTTGGGGTGGAGTGTTCTATATGCGTCTATCAAGCACAGTTGTTCTAGGGTCTCATTTAAATCTCTTATATCTTTGTTTAATTTCTGTTTAGAGGATCTGTCCAGCTCTGTAAGAGGAGTGTTAAAGTCCCCTGTTATTATGGTATTATCAGATATCATATTGCTCAGACTGAGTAAGGTCTGTTTCAAGAATCTGGGAGCATTTAAATTGGGTGCATAAATATTTAGAATTGAAATGTCTTCTTGTTGTATTTTTCCCTTGACCAATATAAAGTGACCATCTTTGTCTTTTTTGACTTTAGTTGCTTTAAATCCACATGTATCTGAAAATAAGATTGCAACTCCTCTTTTCTTCTGAATTCCATTTGCCTGAAAAATTGTCTTCCAACCCTTGACTCGGAGCTTTAATTTGTCTTTTGAAGCCAGGTGTGTTTCTTGCAGACAGCAAATGGGTGGCTTGTGTTTTTTAATCCAGTCAACCAATCTATGTCTCTTCAGTGGGGAATTCAAGCCATTAACATTTATTGAGATAATTGATAAGTGTGGTAGTATTCTATTTGTCTTATTTTGTGAGAGTCCATTGCTTAGTTTTATCTTTTGCATCAGTGTGGAGGTTAGGTTCTGTCCTTTAATTTCTGAGTTCTTACTTTGCTGCTGATCCATTGTGGTGGTCAGTGTGCAGAACAGGTTGAAGTATTTCCTGTAGAGCTGGTCTTGTTGTGGCGAATTTCCTCAATGTTTGTATATCCGTAAATGATTTGATTTCTCCATCAATTTTGAAGCTTAGCTTAGCAGGGTACAGAATTCTGGGCTGGAAATTGTTCTGTTTAAGTAGATTAAAGGTAGATGATCATCGTCTTCTTGCTTGGAAAGTTTCATTAGAGAAGTCTGCGGTCACTCTGATGGATTTGCCCCTATAGGTCAACTGGCGCTTACTCCTGGCAGCTTGCAGAATCTTTTCTTTTGTCTTGACTTTGGACAGGTTCATCACAATGTGTCTTGGAGAAGCTCGGTTAGAGTTGAGGCGACCTGGGGTCCGATAGCCCTCTGAAAGCAGTGTGTCAGAATCTTTGGTGATATTTGGGAAATTTTCTTTTATAATATTCTCTAGTATGGCTTCCATTCCTCTGGGGCATTCTTCTTCCCCTTCTGGAATTCCTATAACTCATATGTTGGAACGCTTCATAAAGTCCCATAATTCTAACAGTGAACGTTCTGCTTTCTCTCTCTTCTTTTCTGCCTCTTTTACTATCTGAGTTATCTCAAGAACTTTGTCTTCTACCTCTGAAATTCTTTCTTCTGCATGGTCTAACCTGTTGCTGATACTTTCCATTGCATCTTTAAGTTCCCTAATTGACTGTTTCAGTTCCTTCAGCTCTGCTATATCCTTTTTATAGTCTTCATATCATTCATCTCTTATTTGATTCTGTTTTTGGATTTCCTTTTGGTTATTTTCCACTTTATTAGCAGTTTCCTTCATTGTTTCCATCATTTCTTTCATTGTTTTCAACATGTGTATTCTAAATTCCCTTTCTGTCATTCCTAACATTTCTGTATAGGTGGAATCCTCTGCAGTAGCTACCGCATGGTCCCTTGGCGGGGTTGTTCTGGACTGGTTCTTCATGTTGCCTGGAGTTTTCTGCGGATTCTTCCTCATGAGTGATTTCTTTTATCTGTTTCCTTGCCCTAATTTTCCTTTCACTTCCTCTTGTTCTTTAAGTTCTCGTGCCTGTGGACTAAGGGTTACAGGACCAGAAGGGTGAGAAGGTTGAAAAGCAAAAAAGGGATGAAAGAAAGGAGGACCAAGTGATAAGAAAAAAAAGAAAAATAGAGAAAGGAGGGGGTGGGTAAAAGGAATATTGACGAAAAGAAGAGAGGCACAGAAAGAGGGAGACAGAGCAATATAGGTGTACAGTAGGGTACTTTGACACAACCTTAAAAAAACCCCACCTTCTGCGGGGTGCCCAGTTGGGTGGTTCCCTTGAGGTCAGCAGCTCTTTGCTAACCTGATCAGACACAGTACCCCACCTCCACCAAGTAGAGAGGAAAGACAAAAATGCTATAAATCAAACCAAAACAAGCAAACAGAAAACTTTACGGGATAAAATTGGGTGAAAAACCAAATAATAGCAGTAGAAACACTAGCAAAAATGATGTTCTAGTTATTGAAAAAGGCAGCAATGGGAAATTATAATTAAACTAGAAAAATTGAGAAAGAAAAAGGATCTGTATGGAAAAGGTTGAAATTAAAAAACAAAACAACATCAACAACATCAAAATAAACAAACAAACAAAAAAAACCAAACCAAAAGAAAAAAAAAAACCACAACCAAAAACAAAGCAGTATGTATATGTTGTTGAATATTGTCTGGGCAACACGTGGTCTTCTGGGGTATGAGATGTTAATCACAGTTCTGATACGACTGGAGGCTGCTGATTTCTCAAACCCCAGCAGGTAGACACCCTAAATCTCTCTTCAGCCCACTTAAAAGGCACTTTGAACTTGTAAACTTGCTGAGCAGAAGCTTTCCCAGGAAAGTGCTTGTCGCTGGAATCACTACTGAAGTGGCTATCCACTTACCCAGTGTGCCAAAACCGGTCTCACTCTGCCCCTGAAGGTTAGGGCTGCAAGGCGGCTCAGACCCCACCTTTAGGCTACTTGGTCGCTTGGTTACCAGCTCCCACCCGATTCTAGCTCTGCAACCCTGAGGGCAGAGCTTGCCAGGGCAGATCGCTCACAAGGGATCCCTGTGACCCACAGCCAAACACTATTAGCTCCATCTGGCTCAGCGGCTCAGACTGGGGCCCTAGACAACGGCCAAAGTTCTCTGCACTCCCGCTCAGGCTCTCCCCAAGGCATTTCAACTGAGTGCCAAGTCCAAAGACACCAAAACAGTTCACAGGTAAGGCCTTTCTGGTTTGCAGTCTCAACTTACTGAACTTACAGTTGCGGGCGGGTTTAGACGGATTGAACACACGCGACCACTTGCCGGTTTTCCACTGTTTTAGTCCTCCTCTTGGGGTCCAGAAGTCTCTCGCTGACTCCCTGTGTCCTCACAGGGGTGATAATAGGCAGATCCCACCAGCCAGAGATGCCTGGAGTCCTATCTCCCCAGACTCACAGTGCCCGGATGCAAGGAAGCTGTTACTCGGCCACCATCTTGCTCCACCTCCCGACAAAAGTGTTAAACTTTTAAGAATTTTATAAGCTGATTGTTGAACACACCTATTATTAAAAATTTAATTATATAAACTTAAAACTAAATAAATTCCATTAAAAAGGTAATCATTGCTGAAAACAATATTTCCTAATTCATTTACTCATTTTGCTCCTTGTGTGTTTTTTGGTGTTTGCATCTACTGAACTACCCTGAAAATACTTCACGTAGTGTAAGTACTACCTGAAGGCGCTGTCACAGGTATTTCCCATCTTCACAATCATTGATGTCATCTTGGTAGCTGGAAATAGGCCATGATGGGGAAATTTACACCACAGAAATCAGCAGCTGCTACAAAGCAGGGCTTTTTCTCTAGAGAGAATGCTCCTTGTCACAAATATATCAGTCTGTTAAAACCCCTGATAGCCATGAACACACCTATTTAACAGTCAAAGTCACTGTTCTGAACTTCATTTGCTCTTGAAATTCTTTTAACGTATAACATCCGTCAACATCCCAAGACACACACGATGGGAAAAACTGGACTAGCTGATCGCTAAGGCCTTTCCTAGTTCTTACCGCATATATAATTAACAAGCCTTCACATGCAAACTTACCATGCCCACTCCTTAGATTTTGAGTGTTTTAGGGAAGTGGATATAGATTAATCAACCTTCTCTTTTTCAATTTTTTTTGGAAAAAAGCATCAAAATAATTTAAAACGATGTCTACTTCCTAGGAGCTATTAACTGACTTATTTATGATTTCTCAGTTCCAAAGAGTTTGGTTAAGGGCAGAATATTGTATAGAAAGACTCTACTTACATTCCATGACCGAGCAAGGAAATCAATGCCTCTAAATCTCATTTTCTTCATCTATAAAATGGGATATAGTACACGATTTTTAAGAAAGCAGACCACGAGTGTACACACAGAATTACTTGGCTAGCTATGCAGATTTTAACATATAAAAGGAAATATGATTCTGGTGTTTCTGTCTGAAAGTGGTGTGATAAATATGGTTCATAAACAATCTGTAGGTTAGTTTACCAAATCTTAGAAGCCTTCTCCCAAATGCCCATAGCAAAATGGATAAAGCCTTGGCTCAGACTCCAAAGTAACCTAACTATACTTGATGGTGACAGCTCAAATGTGATTGTTAAGTTGCCTCCTGGCTTCATGGCTCAGCTCACAGGAAACTACAGCTATGTTTTCAAAAGATCTAATCAAAGACAATTGTATCCAGACTGATAGTAAATGGGAATGAGGCCGGGTGGTCCCCAAACAGATGGAAATTGTAGCAGAGTGTTTTCAAGAAGTGATCCTTATAACAGCAAATTGTTATGATTCAGAGTCCACATGCAACTTTATTTAACTCCAAGAAAGGTGATTTTTATCTCTAAGGTCAAATTCATATGGCACAAATCCACTTTGGAATAATATTTTCATGGACATTTTCATTTTGGCTAAGGGTCTAGAAATGTCAAGCTGCCTCTTAACGGGTCACTTTACAAAAGTGAGGATGAGGAGAGGGGAGGAGAGGAGGGAGGAAAAGCTATGGCTTGCTCTTTCTTTCTTTGATCCTCAAGCACGTAAAAGCGTGGCCAAATGCCCGCCACATGCTTCCTGCTTTTACTGGCTTGCACCCAAGGATCTGGGGTCTTCAGCAGAGGGCCCCGTTGCAGCCCTTCTTCTGTTCCTACTTGTAGGAGTGACCTCCTAGATGCTTAAAACCAGACCAGCACAGGCAGTGCCTGACCAGGATGGACACCAGGCCCAGACCTGCAAGCAGAATCCTGGACACCTGACCTGGGCCTGGTGTCCCTGCAGAGATAACCAGGTTCTTGGAGTAACAATGGCCACTGGGGAAGGCTGAGGACAACATCAACTTGCTAACCCATGTGGACATAGTTTCACATTTTAACAACAGAGTATGAGCACTCCAGAGCATGCTTGCTGAATGTCAGTCCTCCTTAGAAGTAATCCCTTGCTAGTGACACATTTTCCGGTTTCTTGGCTCTACCCGTGTAGAATAATTCAGGTATGGGCAGCTATGGGATCACCAGTGCAGATTAATAGTGCAATAACCAGTTATGTCTTATTTAAAAATAAAAAGGGACACTGATATTTATCTACAACTCATGTATGTACTGGAAAATTCAGGTTTTCATAATCATTATTTTATTTAATCCTCAAAACAACCCTATTAGGTAAGAATAAGCACATTCATAGTATAGATGGGCAAAATGGATACATATTATCACCCTTATAATTCAGAAGGACCCTTGTATCATAACTGGTCAAATTACTAACCCAAAGACCCTGATAACTGATAGGGACAAAGTTCATACATGGGTCTGTCTGGTTCCCGAAAAGAATTTTTTTCTACTATACTAGAGGGTAGTGATCACGCACAGCCTCTGAAGCCACATTGCCCGGATTAGAACCCTAATCCCCACCACTTAGCTGGCTGTGTGAGCTCAGATAAGTTACTCATCATCTGAAGGCCTTCTGTCTTCTTATACTATTGGAAACAATAGTATAATAATTTCTTCAGTTTTTTGGAGGATTAAATGTCATAAAGTCCTTGGGACAGTCTGGCACCTAGCAATCATTTAATAAGTGTTAATCTGTTTTTGTTCTTGTATCTCTCAGGATAGCCAGGCCAGCCCATTCATGGCCCAGATTTTTCTGGGTCAAGGACCTGAAATCTACTTAATTTCACCTACTTTCTACTCCCAGACCAAACACTGACTATCTAAGAGAATAGATTCTTCAGGTTATTCTTCCCCTCCCTCAGCACCCCGACTCCTCCATGACCAGAATTCCCTCCTCTGTGGTCTGTTTCTTCCTACCCTGTTCACCTTCTCCCATCTTCTCTGCGAACACCTGACTGTCGAGTCTCTGAACTCCCCTGGCTGGGCCCTGGAAAACCTTGCTCCTGGATCTTTGCTTCTGCTGAACCCAGCAGCCCTGTCACACTTAAACCCTTTCAATTAGCATATACAAACAGGCCCTTTACACGGTGCCCACTGGCAGCAAAGCATATACAGACCCACAATGGGGTGCATTCAGCAGTCAAACATGAACTTCTGGCTGTGGGCTCACATCTCAATGGGCTTTGTAAAGCAGTCATCTGTGCTCTCCTAAAAGGGCAGGGCCAGGACAGAGCTCTGAAGCTGACCAGGCTCAGCTTTTGGGAAGATTGCCTACATGCCTTCTGGGTACAGTGCAATCCACTGATTCATCTCTGTGCTGTATCAGCCTGGGTAGAATTGCGCAGAGACACCAAGAGGGCAGTTACAGCCACTGCAGAGGTGACATTTCTTCCTTGGTGTTGGCAAGCTGTGTGTGAACTGTTTGCCAAGTTACCTGGGAGAAGGACATTGAATTAGGGTTAGGACGACAGGCAGGTTCTGGTGATTCTGAGGCCTTTACAAGGACCACTAGAAGCCAGTTAAACTTGGTGAAATTGCAGCCTTGCTCCCCCACCCCCACCCACCCCTGGCCATTCATAAACCAACAGCATCAGCTTCCTAATTCTCCAGTTCTGTCGAGGATCAGGGACGTTTCCAGGTAGTTCCCTCAGCAAGAAGCTTTATTTCTAGTAAAGTATAGCAGGAGGCAAACTTGTGTATAATTATCAATTATATAATTGCTTTCTCATTGAGAAACCTTCCATATGAGATATTTCAAACCACTTTGGACAAAGCAACATTTCCTTCTATGATTTAGGGGGAGAAAGTGATATAAAACGACCTAGCAGAGAAATGGTATAAGAACTGGTCTTTACAATTCTGAGGCTTTTTATAGGTTTTACCATGATGTAGCTATATACAGTATTTTATTTGAAGTTTTACAATAAAGCATGTATTTAAACATATCTGCAGTAAATAAAACCAAATAATCAGCAGTTATTACTAATATAAAACCCAAGCTTTCAGAATAGTTTTTCCCCCTCCTGTTTCTCTCGGAGTATTTGTAAAACATAACGTCTAAATGTCTTTTCCCACCTTCCCCTCTACACACACTCTCTGCTTCTCCTGAACACACCCGCTTCCCCTCTGTGCCCTCTGCCCACTGCATTTGGCCTGCCTAGAAAGAGCCCTGCCCACCCCCATCCACTTCTGACTCACATCCCCACCTCGGGTCAAATCCTACTTCTCTGACCCTCACAGCCTAACCCAGTGTCCCCCACACACCCCTTTTACGCAGAGCAATTACTGCTGATGGGATGGCTTTGGCAATTAGCCCAGGATCGCCATGAAACCGTCTTCCATTGCTCTCCATTAAAATGTCACTCACACATTTTACTACTGTTGGGTTTTCCCCTGAGTTACATCTCATCTCCTCAACTGGACTGGACTGTCACTGTGATATCTTTTGTGTCCTTCAGAAAGCCCAGCCAACTCGCCCTAGCACGTGATGTTATTGCCAGGAGATCTTGTTTTTGCTCTTTCGTCCTCACTGACTCTTTTCTGTGAGTCCCCACACTCTCGCTAAATCCCGCAGGCTGCGCCGCTCTCTGGGAGGCTGACAGTCCCAGCTCTGTTTGTGTTGGAACCTGGGACACAAGCAAACCATGCTGTGAGCAACTTCTTTAAAATGGGCAAAAGAGAAGATTCATGCTAACATGTCCTTTCCCATCAATGACTTTACAAAATTCACAGGGCTGTGTGTTATAGCTCAGTTAATATTACCTCTCAGATATGTGTGACCTATATTTCCACATCCCGTCAGAAACAAGCTTTCTCAGGCAGCCGGAGATCCTGACACACCTCCCTAGCCGTGATTACATGAAGGCCAGGGAAAGGCTACCCAGCTGCAGAGGCTGAATCACCTCTATTCATTTCATATCCAGAGACATTAGAGGGCTGACCTAGCTGTGCTAATTTGAAATATACTGGGGAGACCCAATCTGTGAAATGGTGAGAAAGGTCTGTCTTTTATTGACAGACTTGAAACTGGACCTGAGGGTACTTCAGATTTCAGTTACATGAGCAGAGGGGTTTCTTTGTGCTTGAGGAGTGGCTTTTACATCTCTGAGTTGGAATGAGTTTAATGGAGGAGATCTCAGAGCCTTATACTGGCTGCATCTACTCATTATAAAGCACTGTGTGTGCCTCAGCAGTAAGCATCCTGAGTCTGTTAGCACCCCTGCCCTGCACAAATGCATCAATCCTGCAACGTCAGAAGACAACGAGCCTCTCTCTGCCAGCACAAAAGTGCCATATAAAATTTCAAGAGGTGCGTGTAAGGATGAAAACGTCTCCGAGTTTACACAGTCCCTAACCTGGTGAGAACTCCATCCCAGGAAAACCAGGGCAGCCCCTTTGCTGTGTTTGGCAAAGCCTCTGATAATCATGTCCTTTGCATGTTTATACTCCATGAAGGACCCGTCTGCAAAGGCCACCCCTCTGATGTTATTAATCATTGAATTTGCTTTATAAAACTTTGCACCTCTTTCTTATTTCATCATTCAGTAGAAAGGAATCTCACTTTCTGAAACTCTTACTAGACACTTAAACAGTATTTGCGGAGCTGGCTTTGCCTGTTCGCAATTTCTTCCTTTCCCTGCATGCAGAAATGGAGATCAATTCTGACAATACCTTGAACTGGTTCTGATAAATGTTCTTATGCAAGTTTTCAAACATGAAAAGGCTCTTTAGAAACTGCTGTCAAATAGTATTATATCAGAAGGAAGTTCTGCTCTCCGGATTTCTATAGGTCAATTTTTGAGATGCCAGAAATTTTTACAGTGCCTTCTATATGGCAATGATGACAAATTTCTCTGTCTGAATCTCCACCCTGTCACTGAGGCCAGAGGTACCTCTGTCTCAAAGGAAGATCTGGGGGGACCCCAGCTCCCACTGGCAGTATACTCTGACATTACGTGCCACACTTGTATGCAGTTAAGTAGACAATGGAACCTCTCCGGCTTGACTACCTAAGGGACTATAACAAAGTGGTCAACATATGGAAGTGGTCAACAGAAGTAAGGAACTAGGCCCACTATACTAATATGTACATGTGTTGCATGTCCAGTCTATGAAAGTTAGGTCAACTTAAGGAGGTGGTCAGTGTAGGGAGGTGGTCAGTTACACAGCTTCTACTATATATATGAATTATGGTACCTAAATTCAACTAAATGAGACAACTCAGAACAGGCAAGCAGCTTGAAAAGATTGAGGACAACGAATAATACACAATCAAGTCAACCCAAAAGGATGGTAAAACTTCTCCTCTGCTGATCATTTAGACTCTTTATCAGCTAAAAACCAACCATCCACAACGTGAGAGCTCAAAAAAATTTGGTGTCATGTGGGGGGGATTATAACTGAATAATACTGAGTTTTTCCACTATATTTTAATGTTAAAATGATTTGTATTTGAATACATTTATCAAGAAAATTTACAGAATTCTTTGCTAAACAAATAGTTAAAAGGTCTGTATTAGTTTCCTATCACTGCTGTAACAAATTATCACAAACTTAGTGGCTTAAAACAACATGTATTTATTCTCTTGCTCCTCTGGAGGTCAGAAAGCCTAAAATCAAGACTTCAGGAAGGCTGTATTCTGTAAGGAGTTTTTAGGGAAAAGTCTGCTTCCTCACCTTTTCTGGCTTTTAGAGGCCACCCACATTCCCTGCCTGGGGCCTTTTTCTGTATCTTCCAAGCCAGCAACATAGCATCTTCACATCTTTTTCCCTGACTCACCCCAGCTTCTGGTGGCACATCTGCTTCTCTGACCCTGACCTTCCTGCCTCCCTCCAATATGGACCCAGTGATTACATGGGGCCCACCCAGCTAATCCAGGATCATCTCCCTGGCTTGAAGTCCTTAATTTACCCACATTTGCAGAGTGCCCTTTACCGTGAAAGGTGGTATATTCCTTGGTTCCTAGGGTTAGACCTCTTTGGGTGGCTATTTTTCAGCCTACCACAGGTTCTTTCATATTTACAGATGCATAAAGTTTCATTTCTATACTACAATCTGGAAAAAAATTATCTTTAAATTAGCCTGATCATAAAATGAAATCCACTGTTCATATTTATTCTCCTCATTTCCCCCTTCAATTATTTACTTAATGCCCTGGAGGAAGAAATATAATAATAACCTCAATGATTAAATAACCTCAGTCAACCACTTTAACAAATGTTTATTGAGCCAGTATCATGGTTTAGCCAGTTGACTTTTCTTCATTTTCCACACAGGAACCTGGGGAAGCCTATGACCAGCACGACAGTCAGCACTGCTTTCAATGGGATGTTTACACTGCCGTGTTGGGTCACAAAACAAAGGGTCAATTCAGAGGTGGAAAAAAAAATCAGCCCGATGGGTTGTTTGACTTTCACGCAGGCAAAACAGCCATTCAACTAATGCACTCTGTCGTTTTTTTTTTCATGCAGTTATTTTAGCTCCTTATAACTACAAGCTAAGTGTGCCATTTATGTAAACATATAGTAGTCTATTTGCAGGGTTATCAAATGTTTTAATTCATCTGTGAAACTGTCATTCACCACTCCCAACACATATTTATTTACCTATGGCACACCCAACCCTCACCAAACACCTCCTGTTTTTGCCTTTTAGCCTCAAGCAGAGTTCTCTATCCAATCAAGTCGTTCTTTTTTTGTTTGTTTTTAAACTCAACAAATATTCCATGAATGCCTATTATGTGCCAGTTAGTGCCAAAGGCAAAAAAAAAAAAAAAAAAAAAACATAGCAGGATGCATGCATAGTGATGCTGACAATAATTTTTGGCAAAAGGATCTAAGGGTCCCCTAGCAGTATGGGTGGACTCTACACTTTGGAGAAGCATTCTGGGAGCTCAAGGACATTTGGATGGTGTATAGTAGTGTTCTTGGTCAGCTGGTAAGGCCCTGGGACTCTGAGAAGCAGTACCATATCTTACAGCACTTTGTGAAACTGCACTTTACAAAAATGTCTGGGGAATGCTGATCTGTTTACTGAGGTTACAAAAGGCACCTTTTCCTTTTTGAGGTTTCATTTCACTGGCAAGTTGTCTAATAGGTTGGAAGGGTCTTAACTGGGGCCTCTTGATAGAAGAGGAGCCTGGGGGCCCCAAAGGGCATATCACAATGAAGGCATGAAGAGTTTGGACTAATGGCCCAGGCTCAACTCCAACAACAATTGGATGGAGGAAGGAGGTGGGGTGGAGGGATCAGGGATGGCATTCTGGCATCATGTGTGGTAGAGGCTGTAGATCCCTCCAGACACAGCCTTTCTTGCACACAGTTTATGCAAGTGAGCATAAACTTTAAAAAAGAAATCTGTACAAATATTACCAAGACTTGGCAGAGCTAGGTAAGAAAGGGCATCTTTAAAGCACTGAACAAAGATACACTGGACCCCACCATTCTCAACAGCCAAAGTACTAAAGCCCTGACAATGAATCATGGCAGCCATAACCTGGGACCCACAGCAAACTAATCAGACTTTCCAGTTCCTTGCTACTGGCATCTGGGGACAAAACTGGCTCTTATCACTGAAAAAGCCAGTCACTTTAAGCACTTAAGTAATCATAGGAGTGGGGATAGAAGAAATGGAGAAGAAGTATGAACTTCCTGCTAAGTTCATATTTAATCTTTGATAGCCAACTCATTCCTGCCTAGGATACATCCTGGGTAGCGATATATTCTGCCTTTCCTTTGCTAAATTTCTTTCAGTTGTTCATCAGATTAACTCTGCCAGACACTCATTTGTCAAAACTTTGAGTGTAATTCCAACAATTCTCTGACATTACTTTCAATTTTATGAATTCCTGACTCTCTTGTATTTGTATTTTATTGTTGAATTTTAAGAACATCTGACCATCAGCAAGAGAGAAGCCACAGAAGACCTTGGCATGATGAGCTGAGAAACACTCCAGTGTTAAATTGGAAGGGTCATTTGTCTGAGGACTAACTTCCCAAGTGGTCAGATCATTAGTGAATATTTTCAGGCCTTGATGGTTTTTGGTTGCCTCTGACTTTGGCTCCCCTATACATCCTGCAACCTCAGAACTCCAGGGACTCCTCTAATGAATAAGGGAATAATAAGGATCCCCTAAAGTCTGAAACTTGTCTCAAAAACTAAGTTCCTCGTCCGTCCAGTCCCAAAGCCATTTTAGCCCTTAATATATCTTAACCAGAGTAGGATAATTTGTTTGCAACTTTACCTCACTCTCATATCTGAATGATTTTCATGAAAGTGCATGCTGGGGATTGTGAGTGTATCGGGAACATATCTTCTCTTCCAGACAGAAAGCAACAGCTCCAGCAACAGCTCCCCAGCATAAGCAACCTCCTGGGCACCAAAAAATCATTAACTCTACAATAAATGAATTAGGATACTGATCATAAAATCCTTTCTAGCTATCTGTCTGGCTAGATCTTTCCAAGTGTTCTAAAGGGGGGGGCATGAGCATACTTATAGACCCTTCCTGCCCGGAGCTGCCTGGATATTTTCCCATATTTGGTCTCTATGCCTGATTTCTTTCACTATATCATGGTTTATGTTTAAGCATTGGGTGTATGGGCAATTATTCATATTTAGGACATAGTCTACCTTGATCCTTTGGTCAATTCATGTGTGTAGGTCATTTAAAGCAAACAAACCAGGTATGTGGAAGCAGAAAAGGCTAAAAAAAAAAAAAAGGAAGAAATAAAGAAAAGAAAAAGAAAAAGAAACTTCCTTAGCTTCTAATATGTATGTATTTTTTTTGGATTTATTGTTAGAATATCTGGCAAAATGCTTTTTTCATTCAAATGCTGAAATTACTGTTATTCCCATCAACGTGTGGAATGTGTTGTGTCTGAGGGTACTAGTAACCACCAAATGACACCTAATTGGTTGCAATGCTTCAAATCATAAAAAGTCAATGATCTTATTTCTGTTAAGTGCAATTAAGAACCTGCTTATGGAAATCAAATTCATATCATAACAAAAAAACTTGATTCCCAGATGAATTTAAAACCTTAATGATGTTTATTTTAACATATACTTTAAAAGTAATAATGTTAAAGCTACACTGGCAGAATTCTAGAACTACCATCTAATCATAAACAGCTACATAACTGGACAAAATAGGGGAAACAACTATTTTTAGACATTGTACAAAAAGCAGTGCAGTACTATTCTTCCTAAGAAAATAAAGAAGGTGAGACCTACCATTGGTAAGGCTTTCTGCCTGGAAGAATTTTCTAGACTTCGGTATATGATAGTAGAATGCAAACAAAGCCCAGCAATCTTTCTGAGTTGAGGAGGCAAAGATGTAGTTTGGGAGGAGGGGGAGGTCCAAGGCAATTCCTTGGGGGCAGTATCTGAAAGGACAGAGACACACAAAGAAAGAGCCCCAAAGTCTGTGTAGGGGTACCCCAGAGTCTGTGACTGAACACCAGTCTGTGTGTGTGTAAGGCAGAAGACCCAGAAAGCAAGGCAAAAACAACTTCTGGGAAAGATAACAATCACCAGAGAACTGCACACAGACAATTCACAGAGTTCACAGGGCTGGCAATTGTTCAGGTTCTCCTGAGGCAAAGGAGAAAGACCTCTCTGAATATATGTAGCATTTAGTGGGTAATTCCAGGAGGGCCAGGCTTTAACTTTGAGTAAAGGCTAGTTTAGCCCTATCCCAAAAGAGTTTAAAAATCAAACACAAAATAATTTAACCAAACTGCAAGTTAACTGATCTGCCTTCCATAAAAAGTCTAATGCTCTTTAAAGGAATGTAACAAAATCCAACCCTTAACAATGTAAAATTCATAATGTCTGGTATTTGGTCACAAATTACAAGGCATGCAAAGAAGAAAGAAGAAAAACAATCTGGAGAAAGAAATCTGGAAGTGGAAGAAATGAATTAGCAGTCAAGATTTAAAAACATATAGTTATGGTCAGGATGTAAAAAAAAAGTGTGAACGTGATAATATGAGATATACAGGCTATGAAAAAAACACAAAGGTAAATTCTAGAGATGAAAAGTATTATATTTGAAATGACAAAATATACTTGTTAGGATAAAAAGCATGTAAGGAAGAAAAAAGCTCAGTAAGCTTGAATATAGCAATAGAAACTATCCAAAATGAGTGGAGAGTAATGGTTTGCTTGCTTATAATGAAACAGAATCAGAATAACTTGTGGGACAATATACTTGATCTGCGATCGGGGTCCCAGAAAGGGAGGGGTGGATACAGAAAAAAATATTGGAGGAAAAAAAGACTAAAAATTTTCCAAATTTGATGAAAAGTATAAACCACAGATCCAAGAAGCTTAAAGAATTACAACCACAAGAAACATAAAGAAAACTACACCAACAACATCATAATCAAATTGCTCAAAACCGGTGACAGAGAGAACATCATAAAAGTAGGTGGAGAAAAATATATACATTGTGTAGAGAAAGAAGAATTAAAATGACAGAGGACTTCTTGTCAGAAACAAAATCACAAGAGATAGAACATCTGAAAAGCACTGAAAGAAAAAAAACTACTGTTCTAGAATTCTATATCCATAAAAAAATAGCTTTTAAAAATGAGGGTAGAATAAAGACCTTTTTAAAGACAAACTAAACCTGAGAGATCTTTACTATTAGAAGTGTTAAAGGAAGTTCTTTGGGGAGAAAAAAAAAATGATACCAGAAAAAAATTTGTATCTATACAAAAAATGAATAATAAGAAATGTCAAATGTGTTATTAAAAATCTGATAATTTTTCTCATTTTTAATATTTAAAAAGAATCTTCAAAGGAAAAATAATGAAAATGTATTATCAAGAATCATGATGCCAAAGTGGGACTAAGTAAAGCGTGTAATGAGGCCATCGTAATAAGCTTAAAAGAAAGTCTTGGAAAGATAAAACTGATCCCAAGCAACTTAACTGCTTGCCAGAAAAGAAAAATCAAATTTATTAAAGAAGGAAGTATAGTAAAATGGATACTCAACAACATAACATTCACAGAGCCCAACATCCAATCAAAAATAACAAAGCAGGTAATGAAACAAACAAACAAAAAAGACCTATAAGTAGAGGAATAATCAGTCAATAAGCACAGACCCAGAAATGACAGAGATAATGGAATTGGCAGACAATGACCTTAAAAGATTTAAGATTAAAAGATCAAGATTTAAAATTTTATAAACATGTTCAAACATATTAAAGAAACCATGAACATTATGATGAAAGAAGTGGAAATGCCCTGGTCCAATGGCTTCACACCAGAATTCTATCAAACCTTCATGCTGCAGAAATTATTCAAAAAAAAATGAGAAGGAAGGAATATTCCCCAACACGTCTACGAAGTAAACATCACCCTGATAACAAAACTAGGAAAGACCCAACTAAAAAGGAGAACTTCAGATCAATTTCTATAATCTAATGAATATAGATACAAAAATTCTCAATAAAATCCTAGCCAAGAGATTACAACTGCACTTAAAAAAATCATTCATCACAATCAAGTAGGTTTCATCCCAGGGATGCAAGTCCATAAACATAATTCACCATAACAACAGAAGCAAAAACAAAGACCATATGATCTCAATAGATGCAGAAAAAGCATTAGATAAAATCCAGCATCCTTTTCAAATTAGAACACTGAAGAATATAGGCATGCGTGGCACATTTCTTAATCTGATCGAAGCCACCTACAACAAACCCACAGCTAGTATTATACTCAATGGAGTAAAACTGAAAGCTTTGCACTTAGAACTAGAACCAGATAAGCTCGTCCTCTATCACCACTACTATTCAACACAGTGCTAGAAGTTCTAGCCAATACAATCAGTCAAGAGAAGGAAATAAAGGGCATCCAAATGGGAGCAGAGGAGGTCAAACTCTCCCTCTTTGCTGACGCTATGATCTTAGTATACTTATATACATATATATGTGTGTGTGTGTATATATATGTATATATACACATATATACACTTACATACTTAGTATATACACTTAGTATATAAGTGTATAAGTGTATATATATAGTATATAGTGTACATATATATGTGTGTGTGTATATATGTATATATACACTTATATACTTAGTATAAGAACTTATACTAAGATCCTATGATCTTGAACCCCAAAGACTCAACCACAAGACTCCTAGAAGTGATCAAAAAATACAATAATGTTCCAAGATATAAAATCAATGTTCACAAATCAATAGCCTTTGTATATGCCAACAACAACCAAGATGAGAAACTAATCAAGGACATAATTCCCTTCACAGTAGCCTCAAAAAAAAATGAAGTATCTAGGACTATACCTAACAAAAGAAGTGAAGGACCTCTACAAAGAAAACTACGAAGCCCTAAGAAAAGAAATAGAAGAAGATATTAACAAATGGAAGAACATACTGTGCTCATGGCTGGGGAGAATCAACATTGTCAAAATGTCTATACTTCCCAAAGCAATCTACATATTCAATGCAACCCCCATGAAAATACTGTCATCATACTTTCAAGATTTGGAAAAAACAATTCTTTGCTTTGTATGGAACCAGAAAAAAAAAAACAAACATATTGACAAGGCAATTCTTAGTAATAAAAACAAAGCCAGGGGGTATCTTCCTACCAATTTTTGGGCTATACCACAAAACCATAGTGATCAAAACAGTATGGTATTGGCACAAAAATAGAGACAAATGACAATTTGGAACCGAACAGAAAACCATGAGATGATACTAACATCTTATAGCCACCTGATCTTCAATAAACCAAACAAGAACATACACTGAGGGAAAGAATCCCTATTCAATAAATGGTGTTTGGAGAACTGGATAACCACATGTAAAAGACTGAAACTGGACCTGCACCTCTCACCACTTACAAAAATTGATCCAAGATGAATAAAAGATTTACACCTAAGGCATGAAACAATAAAAATCCTCCAAAAAAGGATTTCTCAAAGCTGCAGATGCTGATGTGGATGTGGAGAGAAGGGAACACTTTTATACTGCTGGTGGGCCTGCAAACTAATACAACGTTTTTGGAAGGTGGTATGGAGAATCCTCAAAGAACTCAAATCAGACCTCCCATTTGATCCTGCAATTCCATTACTAGGCATTTACCCAGAAGAAAAAAATATCCTTTTATCATAGGGACATTTGCACTAGACTGTTTATTGCAGCTCAATTTACAATCACCAAAATGTGGGAATAGCCTAAATGCCCATCAACTCAGGAATGGATTAACAATCTGTGGTATATGTATATCATGGAGTACTCTTCAGCCATTAAAAAGATGGAGAATTTACATCTTTTGTATTAACCTAGATGGAGGTACAACACATTCTTCTTAGTAAAAAAAGCATCATAAGAGTGGAGAAGCAAGAATCCAGTGTACTTTATTCTAATATGAAGGCAGTGGATGAGCTAATGCAAGGGAGGGGGTAGGGGGATGAGCAAGAGGAGAGGAGGGAGGAGCATGGGGGTCGTGGTGTATGGCACACTTCATGGGGGCAGGACACAATATAAAAGGGACTTTATCTAACAAATGCAATCAGTGTACCCTAATTCTTTGTACCCTCGATGATCCCAAACAATTAAAAAAAAAAAAGAAAAGAAGTGTGAGAGAGAAAAAGATCCAAACAGAACTTGTAGAGATGGAAAAAAACCTGATATGAAAAATACAACATATAGCCGGGCATTGTGGAGGGCGCCTGTAGTCCCAGCTGCTCGGGAGGCTGAGGCAAGAGAATCATGTAAGCCCAAGAGCTGGAGGTTGCTGTGAGCCGTGTGACGCCACGGCACTCTATCAAGGGCAGTAAAGTGAGACTCTGTCTCTACAAAAAAAAAAAAAAAAATGGAAAAATACAACATAATGAGATCAAGAACAGATTAGACACCACAGATCAAGAACAAGAGCCTTTTGAGGGGCCATGGAAATATTCTATGTCTTATCTTAAATGTGGTAGTGATTACATGATTGTATATATTTATCAAATTATTAGACTGTTGACATAAATGAATTATACCAGGTGCAGAGTGTACCCCAATATAACGATTTTTAAAATATTATGGTAAATGAAAGACACTAGATGGGAAAGAATACATACTATACAAACTTCTACACCTAGTTTATAGCGCCAGAAAGCACAGGAGTGCTAAGTGCTAAGGAGTGGAGTAAGAGCAGGGCAGAAGGCCGGCCTGGGATGGAAATCATCTCTGTGTGCATTGCAGTGGTGGGTGTATACATTTGGCAACAGTAAAAGAATGTATGCATTTGGCAAAACCCATCCAACTCTACTCTTCAAATAGATGCATTATATTTAATGTACATTTTACCCCCAATAAATTTGAGGAGAAAAAGAAAAGAAATAACTACATTTAAGTCTTCCTTTGAGGGTGTATTTTGGGGCAGTGGGATTTTTTTCAGCAGGTCCAGACTGATCAAAGCATTTAAAATTCTTTCCGAGCATATTTGGACTGAAGACCCACTGTTCTATTCTTGGAAACTTTCCCTAGACTGAGAATAAATATTATTTAATACTCTAAGGAACATCAAATGAGTTCAATATGAAGGTCACTTGTTTTCACAAAACTGCATTATTTATATAATATTCAATTGTGAAATGCCTTTATAAATCTTTAAAAGGGATTTATGTATTTATTTTTGAGACAGGGTCTCACTCTGTCACCCAGGTTGGAGTGCAGTATTGTCAGAGCTCACTGTAACCTCAAACTCCTCCTGGGCTCAAGCAATCCTCCTGCCTCAGCCTCCCACATAGCTGGAACTTACAGGTGTGGGCCACCATGCCCAGCTAATTTTTTGTTTTTAAGTATAGGTAGAGATAGGTCTTGTTATCTTGTTATAGGTCTTGTTATTACCCAATGTCAAGCAAGCAATCCTCCCACCTTTGCCTCCCAAAGTGCTAGGATTATAGGCATGAGCCACTGCACTTGGCTTAAAAGGTAAATTTACATAGCAAGTCTTTCAAAGGTAAAGGAAGGAGCAGCTATTTAAGTGTTTTTGACTACTTGTGCCTCCTGGTGTTGTTAGTGTCCTAGCTGGTAGTTATTTAGGGATCAAAAAACCTCAAATAGTAATAAAACTCTACTAAACATCATTTCAAAAGACATTAAAAAAAAGGGGGGGGAAGTATTTGTTCTTGTTCTCACTTAATCCTGACAAAGGTAACGATTCATACACAGTCCAGATTTAGAATTTGATAAAACATAATGCAAAGTTCATACAGAAGAATAAACATAGAAATAAATGGGAATGGAGAATGGGAGAGTGAGGGAGCCTTGGGCTATCCACTAGTGTAATATGAAGCTGTGGTCACTTCTTCCAGGACCCTCCTCCTTCCCGGGCCCCTGCTCTGAGACTGAGCCCCTCCACTGTGTTCCCCACCTCCCCTCCTTCCCACTAGACAGCAATTACCTGTTCATTTTGTCTCTCTCATTCTACATAATCTCCTAGTGGGATAATCTCTGCTTTCCGAGGTATGTTCTCAGCATCTAGCACAGTCAGTGTCTGCAGAAAGTGTTGAATAAATAATCAAATGAAAAATAACCAGCTAAGAGGACAAGAAACCCAAGCACAAAAATGACTGCAGTGAAGCTCGGTTCATTTCTTCCTTTGAGGCGTCCTGGAGCCACTTGTCATTATAATTTGATGCAAATACCATCGAGTAGTAAATATTTATTCCCTGCAGATACATTCCATTTCCTCTGTATGCCCAAGCCAGGCATGGTAGTTCACACCTATAATCTCAGAACTTTAGGAGCTCAAAGCTGGATGATCCCTTGAGGCCAATAGTTCAAGACCAGACTGGGCAACATAGTACAACCCTGTCTCTGCAAAAAAAAAATTTTAATTTAGCCAGGCCTAGTGGCACACACCCGTGGTCTCTGTGACTCAGAAAGCTGACATGAGAGGATCACTTCAGCCCAGAAATTGGAGGTTACAGTGAGCTATGATTGTATCACTGCACTCCAGCCTGGGTGATAGAGCAAGACCATGTCTCTAAAGAAATAAATCCATGCAACTGTAAACATGTTCACATACAAATGATTTTTAAATCTACACATCATATTACATTCTTAACTTAGCCCAGCATTGAAGACTTTTAAAGACCAACATCTCAGCCTCTTTAATGAGAAAAGATGCTGAAGAATAGATGAAAAACGCATCTATTAAGAAATGCAGGTCAGTATCATGAGCTCTCTTTTCCCTTGGGAAAGTCAAGGACGGACGCTGCATTTACACCAGGACGTGCTGACAATGTCTAACCACATTGAATCTTATCTGCACAAGCAGTAAATCCCCTCACCCATGGAGCTAGTATGAGAGTCAGTTTGCACCATCACCACTGCCAGTCAAGGCTTCAATTCTTCCGTTCCTCAAGAGGCTCCCTTTCAGAACTAAGATGATAAAGTACTCGAATGTTACAATCCAAGTCTCAAGGAATTTTAGCAATAACCCCCTTTGCACTGCAGTGGAAAGAACACAGTGTCCTGCTGTACACTTTCCAGAAATCCTCACAATCATTTGACTACCTGTGCTCATCTCTTGTTAGCAGAAGTCTGGACTCGCCCAGGCCATGAAGTTAGAACTGGACTTAAAATTACACCAACCCCAAGACACATTTCATTTTGAGTTGCTTAATATAGTTCCAGTACTAAAATCTATTGTGTGGACTTTAAATTTCAGGTTTTACCAGCATATAGCTCGGAGTTACCGCATGCCAACTGGGTAAATGATTTAATGAAAGCAGAATTCACAGGCTTGACTATTAAGAGATGCGATGGAGATTTGTTTTCTAAGGGTGATAATGTAAATCTGATGAAAGAAAATGTGGTGGAAGAATATTGTAGCTAAGAGTCCCCCTGAAAATATAATGAAAACTGCTCCTGAGTTAAAGGTGTACCCATGTTGGGTCTCTTAAGACCACATAGACATCATATCCTTGCAACCTCAGGGCCCATGTATTCCTCCTCTACATGTGCCAAGTGACGGATTTGATCCAAATTTTACAATGAAGATTCAATCTGTGGTCCCAAGACTTGGAATCAGACCCCCCAAAGTTTGGACCTTCCAAAGGAAACACCCTGGATAGTGTTGATTTGGATGTTTCCTTTGTTGCTTCAGCTTCAATTACCTGATAAAAGGGACTTGAAAAACATGCATAAAATATGCTTGAAGAAAATGCTTACTGTGCATAAAAGGCCTGGAGAAATGTATATTGAAGAACATACATAGCATTTAAACAAGGCCAGTGCCTTCTTAAATCTTCATAGCAGCTTTATAAGATAGATATTATTATCACAATAACAACCGCCAAGATTCAAAAGGAAAATACTTGAGAAAAAGGTGTAGCTGAGTTACCCCAGAGAAGAGAAAGGCAAAACCTTGCCACTTTCTCTGGGGATGAAGAAAGACACGACATCTGCCAGAAGCCTCTGAGAGACCTAGCAATAGCTGTTTCTGGGGAAAGCAATCAGGCTAAACCAAGAGTAACATACTAATTCCAAATCCTCACAATTACATGTTGAGAGCCTGCCTAGATATCCTGGGTGCCACCTTGCAATAGGCCAGATGTGTCGCTGACAGCTTAGTGCCTATCAGGGAAAAGACACACTCTCAGTTGGCGCGTCTTCTAGTCACATTAATCCGACTGAAGTGTGGTTCTGGAACACAGCCAGTCTAGCCCACTGAGGCAAGGCCTGAGGGAGCACAGGCTGGCATGGCTAGAGTTGGACAGCTCTGGGCCTGGAGGATGGAGGAATCAGGGCAGTTAAAATATCTGTATGGTAGGTTTGCAGGCATTACTGATACCAAAAAGGGACATGGATCCAGCATCCCGTGGCATAGCCATGGAAACAAAGGTGGACACCTGGCTAAGAAGGGCTGATAGTGACCTGAAATAGACTCATTTTAAGTGGAAGCCGTGTGGGCTTCAAGATAAAGATGTTAAATTATGAACATAGGACAATCTTAGCTAATGGAGTTTGGACTTTGATCTGTAGAGGATGAAAAACAATGGAAGGTTTGGTAGCCAAGAAGTAATATAAGAGAGGTGATGTTTAATAAAAACTCATCTCTCTTTAAGGATCCATGGTATTCTTTAAAGACTATATTTATATTTCCTTCTGTATTATGTTTTCTATCTCAAATGGTATCTCAGAAGTCAGATGACACATCCTAAACTCTATCACATTTAACAACTCTTATGATTTGGTCAGATTGTGATCATTTCTTCAATCCACATCTGCTCTTAGGTGAAGATTCTTGTCTTATAACCCAAAACATACTCTGTCTTAAAACTCTATAACTTGAATTTTCTTTAACCTTAATTTTAAGAGGTAAGGATTGTTGATTCAGCTAAGAACAGCTGAGGGTCATCTCACTGGCTTTCCTCTCACACCTGTGGACAGGTAGGATGTGACCTCACAGTTGGATGTATCTGCCCACCACATCTGTGATGGACTGAATATTTATGTACCAACAAATTCATAAGTTGAAGCCCTAACCCTCAGTGTGACTATATTTGGAAATACAGCCTTTAAGGAAGTAATTAAAATTAAATGAGGTCTTAAAGGTGGGGCCCTAATCCGATGGGATTAGTGCCTTTATAAAAAGAGACACCAGTGGACTCTCTCTGCCCCTGTTTTTTTCTCTCCCTCTCTTCTCTCTCTCTCTCTCTTCTCTCTCTCTCTCTCTCTCTCTCTCTCTCTCTCTCTCTCTCTCTCTCTCTCTCTCTCTCTCTCTCTCTCTCTCCACACATAGAGGAAAGGCCATCTGAGCACACAGTGAGATGGTGACCACCTATAAGCCAAGAGAGAAGGCCTTAGAATGAAACCAAATTTGCTAGCACCTCAATCACAGACTTCTAGCACCTCCATCATGGACTTCTAGCCCTTCAATCATGGACATCTTGCCTCCAGAACTGTGAGAAAATAAATATTTGTTTTTTAAGCAACCCAATCTGTGGTTCTGTGTTGTGGCAGCCCAAGCAGACTAATAGAACTTCTGATCAAGCACTGACACCCAGAGTCAAGCTCTCATTCTACATTGGATACCAGGAGATATTTTAAGGCAAACTAGAGTTACTTTTAAGAATAGGCTTTCTGTTTCTCCTTCCTCCCAAACAAGGCTCCCTAGAGCCCAAGTGCTGGGAAAGGGTTAAGGAACATCCTTTCTTCCTATTCAGTGGGGCATTGGGTCCATTCTGCACAAAGCATAGGAGAATGTGGGTCTAGAAGCCACATGGACCAGTAAACCAAATATTCATGCTGGGTTATAAAACACGGGAAAATACAGAACTCCATTTCAACCAATATTCATGAAATCCTAGCTAGAGCTTCTTCACGGAAAGATGTCCTTGCTTGGCTCATAAGCTCCTTTTCCCCTTGCTGATTTCCTTGTTTGAGAGACTAAATATACAGGGTGCCCCCAAAAGTTGCCCCTAAAATCACCATACATAGGGGGAAAATGGAAAATTGTAGCTAAACGTATCTTTATTTACAAAACATTCATTACGAAATTTTATATAATATTTACAAAATATTCTGTACATGTTGGCCACCTCTTTTTAAATTTTGTAATGACCATTTTATAAATAAAGGAACTTTAGCTACAATTTCCCATTTTTCCCCTATATATTGTAATGAATAGTTTGTAAATAAAGGTACATTTAGCTACAATTTCTCCTTCTTCCCCTACATGTGATGACTTTAGGGTCAACTTTAGGGACACCCTATATAATCAGGCAATGGCCAGACCATATATAAAGATAGGGCTTTAACCCACTACATACATAGGACCAACCCCCTTACCCACAATAAATGACCCAGGAAGCAGCCTGCGGTGAGTCAGACTCGCAGGAAGCCAGATTGCTATCCTGAGTAACAATCTAGGATGCTGAACAACAACTTCTATAGCAATCAGACCCAAATATTCAGGACTTGATTAACAACAGACAACTTAGGACCAACCAGATAAAGCCTAGTATGTGCCCCTGACCAATCACACAGCCCCAGTAGCCTTTAGTCGGGGCGCACCTGAGACCATCTCTTCTTCAGATTAAAAGCTCTCCCATTTTTCTCTCCCTGCCTTAGAGTCTCTGCCAGACACAAGGAACAGTGGCCGACTTCCTCACTATAACAGTTTCTGAATAAGTTCCCACTGCTTTTCTCATTTGGTTGGTTTTTATTCATGTTTATGCTATCTTTTCATCTATTTCCTAGAAGATTTGAGAGATTATTTTTCTCCCCCACTGCATCTTTTGAAACATTTGCTCTCATGTTTGTGGTAAAGATAGTATTTGCTTCCATGATTACAAATTGTTAAGGGACATGTCATATACTGCTACATTTTTGTGAAAATTTAAAGTAATCCTTAGCACGAAGAAGAGGCATATCAAGTCTCAAAAAGAGAAAATCACCTCCTTTCTTCTGACAAACCTGAACTTTGACTATAGCACAGAGGGTTCAGGTCCCCAGACTTCAGCCAGTGTTATGGGTAAAGGGCCCCTGGCCACCCATTCCACTTCCCTCCCACCCCCATGTCACTTTTTCAAGAGTATTTATAGTGACTTGCCCCATGTTCCTGAGTTCCCAGATCTGAGCCCTGGCACCCAGAGCTCCCTGTCTTCACTGCCCCGTTGTTCATTAAGCTGCCCTGGCTGCCGGGCCTCCTGGGCGTTCCCCCAGGGACCAGCACACTGTCTAGGTGTTTGTTTTGCTGAAGCCAGTGAAAGAGGCATGAGGAACACTTCAAAAGAAGCTTTCAAACTGCTGATCTTGGCAGCTATGCTGTTTTGAAAGACAACAGAACAGTGGGAAGGGGGAAGATTTCATTCCCTTGGAGCTCCTCTGCTTAGCTCTGGAAACAATAATAACAGAGTGCATTTTGGGGAGAATCATGTGAGCCAGGCCTTTATCTGCATTGCTTGGAATAAGGTTTTATAGAAAACAAACCATTAACCAAAAAACTCTCCACTTCATTCAGACAAACATTCATTTTAGTCTAGTGTGTTTCTCATAAATAAAAATGAATAATTAATTGCCTAAAGTTAGGTATTGCTAATAAATAGACATTCATCCATTTCAAAGAATTCAGAACCTGTGAGATTTTTGATTCCCTGTAATCTATCACACCGACAAACTCGAAATGACTTGATGGAAAATGAAGACCCCAACCTGTAATTTGGTGTTCAACGGCTTGAATCTTTTGTTGGTAGGTAAGGGGATATTTTACTTACTGGGGTTCACTGGGGCTTAACCTGTGCAAATGACAGCACCCAAGAAAGGCCCAACCAAGCATTGTAATACGATTCATCAGCAGTTTCCCAGGAGGGCACTGCCAATGATTAAACAGTTTCAGTTTCAAGCACAGAGGGTTATAAAGAGAAGAGTCAGCACAATCTATTAGTCTGCACCTGTCCATCTAGCCGTAGACAATGGTCAGGCAGCTACCATGACCCGGAGACATTGGGTCCATTTGCCAGTGACAGCGTAATTTCCAGTGACTGGAAGTTGTAGCCCCTTGCTCTGGGTGTAGTAGCTACAGCTCTGTGAGAATGCTATTTAGAACTGCCTCCATAGCTGTTATAAACAGCACACACACCTTTAAAGGGAGGAGTCTGGAAAAAAGTCATTAAGTGCACTGAACGGGAAAAGTGAAATGAACAACCTTTCAAAGTACAAACCAACACCACACCTGGAGTGTGGAAAAGATGGGGAAGTCCATGTCCCCCAAGTGGCCTACTGTCAGCCTGTAGCCAGTCATGTAAACACAGAGCACAGCGGGAAACGTGTGTCAAGTAAGTCTTTATTTTAAATTTGAATCGGACATTCCCTTCTTGGCCCTGCTCTGGGTATTTCCCATCCTGTTCCAGATGTCTTCCCAGTTTCTCCCTGGGCAGACCTAGTAATTAATTCTCCGGGTGTACGTGTGGCCGCCCTGCTGAAGCTAGTCACCCTCTCTGACTCTCAGTTCCCACCCTTCCTTCCTCTCCTATGATCCTTCAGACCTTGAAATCACTTCCACTCCAGGTTCCCTCCTTGGCCAAACTTTAGTCTGAGCCCTCTTTTGGGTTAGGCCTCATCCTTAACCCTGTCCTTGGCCTGCAAAAAATCCTGCAAACCTAGTTTGTCCAAAATCCCCACCCCATATCTGATCATCCACCCCTCACCCTGCCCATTGGCTATAAATCCCGCCTTTTCCCTGATGTATCCAGGGTCAGGATCAAACTCACTTCCCTGTTGCAGTAGTCTTGAATAAAGCCATCCTTGCCATTTTAAACAAGTGTCAGAATACTTTCTCTTTAATGCTTCCCGAATCCAAATCCAGGGTCCCATCTTTTCTTCACATGGAGCTGTCTTTGATCTTAAGCACCCAACCTCCTTCAGCAAACCAACACCCACTGTTGGGTTCTGGGGGCACTGAATCCTGAGGGATGGAAGAAAAGAGAGGAAAGGGGCTTTTCTCAGTGGTCTATACTCAGAGCCTGGTGTGTGGGACAATCAGAGCTTTCCTACCACCCAACTTAACAGTTTTATGGTATCTCCTTATTTGTGTTTTTTTTTTTTTTTTTTTTTTTGAGACAGAGCCCCACTATGTCGCCCTCAGTAGAGTGCAGTGGTGTCATAGCAACCTCAAACTTTTGGGCTTAAGCGATTCTCTTGCCTCAGCCTCCCAAGTAACTGGGACTACAGGCACCCACCACAATGCCCAGCTATTTTATTGTTGTTGTCATTGTTGTTTAGCAGGCCCAGGCTGGGTTCGAACCCACCAGTCCTGATGTATGTGGCCAGCACCCTAATTACTGAGCTACAGGCTCGGAGCCTCCTTATTGGTTGTTTTTGCTAAAAGAGTATATATGTCCTTAGTAACCCTGGTCTGGGACCCCAGGAGAAAAAAAGAAGGAAAAAAAACCCAAACTCCTCATATGCAATGTTGGAAGAACTCATCCTGCAACACTGAAAAAACCTACTCTGCCACAAAAGAATTACCCTCTATATAGAATTAGAAATAATTAATATGACTGGAAAACAGTGCAAAGCAAACAACCAAAAAGTTCTGGTGAATTATTGGTGCAATGGGAAGAAAAATGGGTTTGGGGTGAGAGGGACCTAGATTTATGGCCTAGTTCTCCCTTTCCTCTTGCTGGGACCGAGGCAAGCAGGTCGACACTGGAGCCCAGTCACCCTATCTCATAATGTCAATGTGAGGAATAAATAAGCCTGGGACACCAAGCTTGGCACGGGGTTACTTTTAAAGGCTCAGTTTTATTTCCTAACCTTCTTTCTGGATGAGGGACTATAGTCTCTATGGGGCTCCTTTGGAGATGAGAAAAATGTACAGTTCAAAAAAGCCTTTTTTTTTTTTAAATCTTCACTGCTTTTATTTAGTGATTTATCTGACGTTAACATTGTATTTTTTAAAATCACAGTTTTTTGTGTGTTTATTAATATTTTATGAGGCAATTATAATTCAGCATAAAATACAAGGACATTGTCAAAACATAATTTTATTTTATCTAATCTAACATATTTTTAGACAAAATGAAGTTATAGTTCCATAATGAGTCAGAGGAAAATTAGAAAAACAAGTTTAGTAGATTATAAAGTATGGTAATAATAAAGTAAATATTTACATTTAACCTCTATAAGATTTCCTTACAGAAAATCTTAAATATATGCAAAAGTAGAGAAAATAGTATAATGAACTCTCATGTACCTGTCACCCAGCTTTAACAATTATCATATCACACCAAGTTGTTTTGTCTGCATATCACCCTTCAATCCTCACCATTTTCTCTTCCCTGGAGTAGTTCAATGCAAATTCTCAACATCATATTTTTATATGTATTCCTGATAAGGACTCTTCTTATTTTACATAATCGCATTACTATTAACATATCTAATAAAATTTAACATTATTCCCTATACAGTCATTATATACTTTCAATATCCACTCATGTTTACTCTGTCTCAGAAGTATCTTTTTATAGTTGACTTGCTCGAATCCAGTCAAAAAAGATCCAGACGTTGTATTTGATTGATATGTTTCTTAAGTCTCCTTTTATCTCCACCATTTCCTTCCTTCCATTCCATTCATGCCATTTACTTGTTGAAGAAACCAAGTCATTTGTTTTTTAGAATTTCACATGATCTGGAGTTGGCTAATTGTATCATTCTGAATCATTTAACATAGTCCCTATCCCCTTTATTTCCTGTAACTGGTAGTTGAATCTAGAGGCCTGATCTAATTCAGGTTCAATTTTTTCATGGGAGGAGCCCAGGATTGCTATTAATCGTGTCAGGAGACACATCTGCCTCTCTTACAGTGATTTTTCAACTGATCAGTGAAGACAAACTGTATTTTGATTCTGATCCAGAACAATAGAACTCTCCATATGTGGTGGAAAGAACATGATCTTTGGAGTCAGCCAGACTTGAGATAAAATATTGAACTGTGTGACCATGGGCAAAACATTGTGGAGTAAGCTGTGTTGGGTGCTGGATATTTTTGTATTGTAAAGCTCAAATATCCTTGAGCTTTGTTCTGGGATACAAATCACTTGGAAACAGTATGAGCCTTTTGGGTCTAATTTTTAACATTGCTAGATGGGCCCAAAGTAGCATTAATCTAGGACTAATTTCATGCCACTACTGAAACAATCTCTTTGAGTTCTCTACCCAATGCCCATGAATGATGAGGCTGTCCAGTGGGGATGACGGCCTGTGTGAGCGCCAGGTACTGCTGTTCTCCAATCCTTTATGTTGGTCTCTCATCAGCCCCAGGCAGTTTCCTCACACACATGCACCCATTAGCCCTCTACTGTATTACAGGCTTTGAGTTATAGAGACTGCAGATGCCAGACAATAATTTCCATTCCTATGAAATATAAAGTACTGCAAAGATCACAACTTTCAGATAAAATCAAGCAAATTTTGCCAGCTTAAACCTTAGACGTGAGTAGCATTATCTCTTCAAACCAAATCCACTCTGCATAGGGCTCTGAAAATGAGCAAATATGTACAAAAGCCCTCTCATATCACCATACAGAAGATCTTGTTGAGAAAATCTTTAAAATAAGTGCTGGTTTTCTCTTTTCACACATGCGATAAAAAGCAAATGCACCTTTGAAAGGAGGGTTTCCACTGGAAATCATTTTACTGCCATGGAGGGGGAGAAAAATAATCTGAAACAGATAAAATAGTGAATCTGGATGACTCTTCTTTTCTTTTAAATCTTAAAACCACACACTTTAATGCCATGAGCCCATGTAGGAATACCATTCAAAATAATGATTTTACAGTCATTAAATCCTTGGTATTAGTTGTTTTGAGGGAATATCGTATATCACAAGGCTGCTCTTATTTTCTTCCCATCAGACAAGATGGGAAGCAATTGCAGAGATTCAGGACCCATGATAAGGACATATGAGAATTTCAGAAGTGGTGTGGCTCTGTGGCCCCTTTCAGCCTGGGAGGTCTGTAGGCACAGAATTAGTAATTTTCTTCAGGGCCAGTGGCCATGTCTCCAACAATTTGTACTAGCTGGGTTTTGGTCATTGTTGTTGCTATTGCTGGTGGTTCTTTTAAAACTCTTAGAAGTTCTAGAGACACTGAGAATTTGATTAGTGGTAAAGAAAAGTAGAGGGCATCATACAACACTGATTATTTATAAGGGACATTATATAATATTATTCTTGAAAACATTAACAATTATATAAATTTTAGGGAAAGGCATACCAGATCTCTTTACAGATAAGACAGATATCTGTATACTTAAACCCTAAGCATTTCAATCAGCAAGTTATAGCAATCAGTATTAGGAAAAGCAAAGGTTGCATCTTCAATCAGTAAAGAGAATGTAGTGACATGTTTTATCCCAAACCTTGTTTTATAGTTGAGATGCCTTGCTTTCTGTCTATGTGCTACTGAAAGACCCCATTGCAGAACAAGAGGACGTAGAGGACCCTGAACATTTACTCGGCCCCGTGTAGAGCAGAAGGTTGTGCTTGGGGAGGGCAGATTAAATGCATGTGTTCACATGCACTTCCTCATGGAATTCCACTTAAGTGACACTTAAACAAGGCGGAATAAATCCATAACAGCACTAAGTGCAGTGGACCAGACATTTTGGCATATTTCTGTAAACCAAGTACATGGGATGGTATTGCTATAAAATCGGAGCAAGGAGTGACAGATATTTGCTCCAGAGAACCCTGCGCCCATCTGCATGAGCTTTCTAAGGCTTCTCTATCAAAGCACCTGGGCCACAAATTGGGTAGCTTATAACCACACACATTTGTTCTCTATAGTCCTAGGCTAGAACTCCAAAACCAGGGCATCAGCAAGGCTGGTTCCTTCTAAGGGCTCTGGAGGAAAATCTGTCCCAGGCTTTTCTCCTGGCATCCGGTGCTGCCAGCAACCTGGGCGTTCCTTGCCTTGTGGACACATCACTCCAGTCTCTGCCTCTGTTGCTAGGTGGTTCTCCCTGGGTGTTTCCGCCTCTCTGTGCCTCTTTTCCTAGATTATAAAGACACCAGTCATCCTAGATTAAGGGCCCACTCTATTCCAATGTGACCTTACATTAATTAATTACATCTTCCATGACTCTATGTCCAAATAAATTCACATTCTGAGGTACCAGGGATTAGAACACCAGCATGTATCTGGAGGGACACACTTCGACCCATGACACCATCATTCACCTGCTTGCTTTCAGATCCACTGTCTCTCTCTCTCTCTCCTCTTCTTGTCACTCACCCTGTGAACCCCCACAATCTACATTTTCCAGATTCTCTTGCCAAATTGGCTTCTGGCTGGTGTCACCCAACAGGAGGCACCGACGAGGGACTGGCAGATGGAGGAAGGCAGGAGCCAGGGACGTTTCTCCCTGTTTTCTGCTTCAGGCAGTGTCTCCAGCAGTAGCTACCTCCACACCATGGTTCCAGTTCCTACCACAAGGCTGCTGTAGCTCGGAGGCTGCTCTGGAGTTCCAGCACCCAGCAAGGGGGGCCTGAGCTTCTGCACGCTGCGAACACCATCCCCTCAGCCTCCCCTGCATGTACAATCTAAGCTGCTCCATCATCCTGTTTGCTCTGTCAGCATTTCCAAGCCCTTTATAATTAATTCCCCTAATTAAAGTCCCTCTATTGCACTGCCTGGCATAAGTTCTGTTTTCTTGACAGGACCCCTGACTGACACAAGCTTCAAGAGATGCCAAGCTCTGCGTCAACCAGCAAAGAGAGAACAGAAGTGGGCCAAGGGGCAGATATCAGGGCAAGCGCTGAGAGGGCGGACCCCGAGCCCCACCTCCCCCCCACCCAGCAAATCAACACAACAGTCCGGGGACCATGTGGGAAATAATAGTTGTAACTGTGTCAATCCTTCATGTTTCTGAGTGGGCAGCCAATACATACTACTGATGCCGATAAATTAACAAAAGGAAACCTAAGCAGATTTCTAGGTCACAAGTATGGAGCTAGCCGCCACTAAAAGAATTGAAAACATCAATAAATGAAAGTTATCTCTCAGGACTTAGACTGAGGGTGGAGATGGGAATGGCCTCATTTTGCTTTATTTTATCTCCTTTATCTTACTTACATTTTGTAAAGTTTGTGCTTCTAAGACTTCTTTGAGTTCTTAAGCAATAATTTTAAAAATACAAGTGATTTTTTTAATCAAGGATACTTCTTAGGCTCTGGATGAACAGAGGGAAAGGGGAAGGCGGAGAGTGAAAAAGTGAGGACAATCTGAGCGCAGGAGCATGAACAAAGACGCTATGGCCGCTGCCCCTTGACAACCTAATTGCTTTGTAGACTACCTTGTGAGTGGAAGAAACCCACAGAGTGTGTTTCAAGCAAGGAAAACGGCCTCTCTGTCCTCATCTGGATATTTCTGACAATTATTTGCTTGTTCTTGGGAGATGCATGAATATATCTGGTGTATTTTTTTTAAACCCCACTTCTCCTTCTGGGACCCAGGACCTGGAAGAACAAGGGAGCTGATTTTCCCATCCACACTGGCGGCCCGCGAGGAAAGGCCCAGAGCCCAGTGATGCTCAGCGCGTTTAGAGTTGTAACCCCAGGCCCGGGTGCGCAGACTGGATGCGTGGTGCTGTAGGGCTTAGAAAATTTCCCTCCACAATAGCATTGTACAGCCCATGTAGATATCAATCTCAGCATTGCCATCTACTACCTCTCGGGCAGTCTACTGAAATTCTCTGAACTTCACTTTCTATTTCTGAAGAATGGAGGTAACACCATTTAGTCCACACAGTTGTTATTAAAAATGAGATGGTACTTAAAGGAATCTTTTTTTTTTTTTTTTTTTTTTTTGCTGGGGCCGGGTTTGAACCCACCACCTCTGGTATATGGGGCCGGTGCCTTACTCACTGAGCCACAGGCACCACCCACTTAAAGGAATCTTATAGAATGCTTTGCACACAGAAGGATCTGAATAAAATACATCCATTGTCGATGAGGAAATAGGTCCAATAAGGCTCAGTACAGTTAGACAGAAGCAGAGAGGTCACTCTCTGGTCCCCCACTCTCTAAGAGGGGGACTCTTAGTAGGTTTTTCAAATCACCAATTTTCTTATTAATCCCCACTTCTTCACCATGAAGCCAAAGTATATTTGCTGATTACCATACAGAATATTTTAAGCAGGATGACAACATCAGAGATAGTCCCCTCAGACCAGCTGGCTGCTCACTGTGGTTCCAGGGAGCAGATTCAGATGAGGCCAGGAAAGGTTGGGCTCCTTGAGACCCGGCCTCAGAGTCAGGGTGTGCCACTGAGCCTGGAGCTCTAGATGTAGTGAGTAGATAGGAGTATTATCCAAATTGTGGTCCAGTGAGGAGACTCAATGTCCCTGGACATCTGCTTCCTAATCCCCACATTGTCCCATCCTTTCTGGAACCATGCAGATAAAACAGAAGGGGCCTCTGTCAAAGAGAGGGAATGAGTGAAGAAAAATGGTTAAGAATCTCCTGGGTACCTTAGCAAACTCCTGACATCAACATTAACAACATGTTTAGGGGAATCGTAATTATAGGAGTCACAGGGGCTCTCCATTAGCCCCATAGATGCAATGTGTCTGGCATGAATCTGGGAAACAGGTGAGGTGGACCCAACAGAAGTCTCCTATGTAAAGTTTACTCTAGGAATTGAGAGAACGAGACAGACTGCTTGACATAGTCCTTGTAGTGGGAGATGACCGAGGACAGCATGGTGTTCTCACTAGGATTGTCTGTGCCCAGGGAAAAAAGCAGCAATGCCCAGCCACAGGTGGTCCCTGATGGCCCCCAGACTCAGCAGCAGCAATGCCCAGGATGATCAGGCGGGAATAACAGGCAGAAACAGCAGTACCCAGTGGAAGGGGCTGACACAAAAGAAGAGAACAGATGGGGCGTGCCATTTGATAGCTAGAGATGATCAGACGTGTTCATTATTTCGTGGGAGCATCCTGTAAGGACCCCCTCCAAACAGGCTCTATACCAGTCAGCAGGCCAAAGAAACAGTGAAATCTCGGAGGTTATTGCGATCACAACTACTGTTTACTCGCAGGCTAATGTGGCTTTGGGAAACTCCCGCCATGAGTAAATTACACATAAATAGTCATTTTTTTTGACTGCCATCAGGTTGTGGCCTCAAAAAAATACCCTATGGGCCACAATAATACCTAAATGCAAAGCCCTTTGGAAATTTTTACAGATTATAGACCATGAAGTCAAGGACAAAACAGACCTTTGTCTAGACAGCTCTGCCATATGCAACTCTTCTGTTTCACTTCAATGTCTGCTATCTTTGGAGACTTACAAAAGAACTTGTCTTCCCTGATAAGGTGATATTATTTGCTTTATTATTTGTTGGCTTAGGGAAGGCTTTGTCATTAACAACGAAAGGCAGAAATCTCAATGGATTGCCACTGTGAAAGTTTATTTCTTCATCACATCATGCCTGATATGGGTGGGTGGTCCTCCTCCATCTTAAATATGTGCAAACTGAGCAACATGACCTCAGTACTCCTCACAGGAGGGAAAGAGAGAGATGGAGAATCCATGGCATGATTTTTAGTGCCAGGCCCAGCTAGAAATGGCTCATCTCACTTCTGTCCACTTTCCCATTGGCCAGTCCTAATTCCCAGAATTAGTCCATGACCCCAGCTGGTCCATGAAGGCTGGAGGTGCAGGAAAGCAGCTGACCACTGGGGAAGGACTAAGAATCTCTGCCATGTATTTTCTTTAAACATTTTTTTTTTTACTCTCTCATTACCTGCTTTCTTTACATTGTTCCTGTTAAATATGTTTATTCATGTCTCGGGGGTTGAATTAGTCAAGAAAGAGAAATCTTTTAATCAAGGTCTTAAAAAAAAAATTAAAAACCGACACCAGATACATCTTCCAAGCCATCTCAGCATGATTTATCTACTAATGAATTAAATGCTTGCTGTGTATTTACCACGAAGAAAGACAGAGCAGCCTTTATGTTCTCAGCAACAGCTCAGAAAGCTGCCAACATTAGAACCTATTTGTTTTATTGAGAAGAGGGATTCTTGGCTGGAACACAAGGGCTCCCCATTACTCTTTCTGGAAAAAGCAGTGGGAACTTCAACTTTTCTCTGGACAGCTACCAACATCTATCAGAAGAAACAAGGGTTTCACATCTCTTTCTGAAGGGCAGCACTTAGAATGCCTAACAACTCTCCAGCCTCTACTGGTGTCAGCCACGGATAGAGATCCAAATCCAAGCTGTTGTGTATTTGATGGAACTGCAAAAGCAAATCTACCCTAAAACTGAAAACAACTAACTGGCCTGCCCTGTAGTAATAAATGAAGCTAAAGTCTAATGGTACCAAGCTCAAAATCAAGAGAAGAGGCAGTCAAGGCCTCTCCCTCCCCCGCCACCATGAAGGATTAATTCTGACTTCAGAAAGAGTCACCTTGTGACCTCATTCAGAAGAGTTCATGTCTCTGCACTTCAGCTAACTTGAGGTGAAACTCAAGTCTCTTGAGCAGAGAGGTTTTTCCTAGAAGGATAATCCTAGAGATCAGGAAATGAATCTCAACATCTTCTGTTGCTCAAAGTTGAGTTTTCTAAAACTCTCTATCTGTTGAATTCTCTGCTGATTTTAAATCTTCCACGTGGCTTCTCTCAATTCCTATAGACCATCTGCCTCTTCCTCATTCACAGAGAAAACAGAGGAACAATCGAGAAACCTCTGAACCATGTCCATGCTGCCCACAAGCTTTTTGGCTGAATGCATTGCACTTCCTGTGCTAACCATCCAGACCTCCACCCACCACTGCCTGGCATCCACCTTAACCACACCACTAAAGCTGCCCCTCTGCTGCTGGTGCCCTCACCCCAAAGAACACTTGGCATTGACTTGCCCTTGGCTTTTAGCACTGCTTTTGGCCATTCCCTCCCTGTTCTGCTGGCTTCTGGCTCCTCCTGACACCTACCAAGTCTCTTTAATGCCTACCCCTTAGATGTTCCCAATCCTCTGCATCCCACCTTTAGTTTTCCACTAATTCACAGAACAACCTTTTCTGAATGAGGAAGCACTTGGTGGAAATGCTAAAGCCGATCAGCTCCTCAGACTGAAAAGGGGCCTTGGAGTTGGCGGTGGGGGGTGGGGTGGGGTACAGGGTAGAACAAGACCCACCCCTGCCCTCACAGACCCTATGTGCTGGGCCTCATTGAATGTTCCCAACATCTACTTGGGCATAAAACTGGAAAATGAGTCAGCAAGCACTCCTCTCTCACGCTCACAGCCAAGAGACCACCAAGGACAGTCAAATCTATCTTCTGAAAATCTTCCTAGTCTGTTCCCTCCACTTGTTCCATAAAGTCACTGGCTGGGGTCCAGTGTTCGTCATCTCTCACTGGGATTGTTGGCAATGAACCTTCATTTTCACCCTGATTTCAGCCTTGCTCCCCTCCACTTCACTCTCATCTGCATGTTGCTTCCCCAGTTATCTTTGACAAACTCAATGTGGTCACATTATTCTGCACTCAAATCCTTCCATGGCTTCCCCATCATCGCTGTACGAGGCCTCTCGGGAGCTGGCTCTTGCCTGCTTCTTCTGTGAATCTGCTACTACTCTCCACACAACTCTTAGGTTCCAAAATTAATAATCACCTTAGAGTTTCCCTGAGTGTTGACATTTTATCACACTTCCAGAGCAATAGCCTTAAGAAATCCTTTCCAATCATGTGCCTAAGATTCTCCATATGTTACATACATAGTTTGCTTTTCATACCATGGGGCTTGACCTAGATGTCTAACAGGCATCTCAAACTTTTAACACAGTTAAAACGCAAAACCTACTCTCCCTGGTCTTCTCCATCTCCACTGCTCAGGCCAGAAACCTAGGAGGCAAACACAATTCCTCTCCCTTTCCGACATGTCCAAATTATCTGCCAAGTCCATACCCAGCATGTACCCCACAGAAATCCACTTCCCTCCATCACCATGGCTGTCTCAGGAGTCACAGTCTCTAGATGAGTATAACTGCCCCCACCCCAAGCCAGTCTCCCCACATCCTATCTTGCTCCCTGAGAATCCATCTCCATACTGCAATCAGCATGATCTTTTAAGAACACAAATCAGATCATGTCACTCCCTGTTTATGGCCCTCCAAGACTTCCTTTAAATTTACAAGAAACTTCCAACCCTTTCAGAGCCCTGTATGAATCAGACATGTCATCCCCAATCTCCTGTGCACACCTGTCTCTCCCTCATCTGCCGTGCTCCAGCCACACTGAACTTCCTCTTTGCCCCAAACACACCAGCCTATCCCCACCTCAGAGCCTTCTCAGTGACTGTTCCCTCTTCACGAGAGCCCTTCTCTCAGAGGCTGGCTCTTTCCTGACATGAAGTCTGAGCTGAAACACCACTTCTTCAGAAGAGCCTTCTAGATTACTATGTCTGATACACCTCCGCCACTTCACCCTGTCCTATTGGTATTTTTATCTTGGCCTGACTTCCTAGTTGATTTTTTTTTTTAATTGACTCTTTCTCCTCATGAAAATGTAAGATCCACAAGGGCGGGAACTTTTTTACTGCTATATCTAGCGGTGGTATCCAAATTATTTAACAACAAGTATGGCATAGACACCAGCCCATCAGAATGGATGCCCATCTTCAAACTTCACCTGTCCCTACTGAGAAGTAGCAACTGGACATCATGACTCTCAATAAATCTCAGTTACATGTACTAATCAACAAATGTTTCTTGGTTAATCTCATTGTACCAAGAGATGAATTTCATGTAAATTTCACCATGAACACAGGTCTACATTACTAAATAAGGGTTTACAGGGCCCCTTCCATGTGTCCAGGCCTGATTTGTTCCCAACTTGGATTTGCTGCTTGGTTTTCTTTCACAGGTTAATTCTCTTCGGGGACTGCTGTTGCTTTATAATCTTATTTGAACTAGTAGCTCTTGAATTTGGGTAGAATCTGTTTTCCTCCCCAGTCCCTGACATCCACCAGTGTTTACTTCCTTGTGTGCTCTGTGAGTATCCACCGCTGAACAACAGTGCGAGGGGCACTGAGACTGATTTCGGAAGAGTGAGTTCAAGGTTGGGCAATATC
Organism: Nycticebus coucang; assembly: GCF_027406575.1. Classification (NCBI taxonomy): domain Eukaryota; kingdom Metazoa; phylum Chordata; class Mammalia; order Primates; family Lorisidae; genus Nycticebus; species Nycticebus coucang. Next base: position 125,030,140 of record NC_069784.1, read on the forward strand.
ACATGTCACCTGTGGGTTGTCAGGTCTTGGGGAATTACTTAAGTGAGTTTTCTTCTCCTGTAAAATTGGCACACAGTAATGACCCACCTCCTGGGATGACTGAAGGACTATGAGAGATGCAAGTCAGCCAGCCTCACCTAGCATCTAAGATCAATAAATGCTAGTTCTGTTTTGCTCACCCCTTCCTTTCAGAGTTTCTATGAAGATCAAATAAGATAATGCACATGAAATGCATGGCAAACCATACGTAGCATTCAGATTACTGATATCTCATCAATAATACATCATCTCTGGGGTAGCGCCTGTGGCTCAAAGGAGTAGGGCGCCGGCCCCATATACCGGAGGTGGTGAGTTCAAACCCAGCCCCAGCCAAAACTGCAATAAATAAATAAAAAGTAAGAAGACAAACATTAAAAAAAATAATAATAATAAAATAATACATCATCTCTGATTGGAGAAATCAAGTGGCATTCAGGAATCATAAAGGAGCCGGAAAGGAACTCTAGGCCAGGTGGTGCCAAAGCCAGTGCCCCAGGCAGGGAGGCTCTTGATTTGCTTACTGAATGGCCCTCCCTGGAGACAGCATCTTTCCAGAAAATCTGTTTGCACGGTATACAAAGCTGTTAGATGCTAAAAAGTAGACTTACCGGTTACCTACAGAGAAGGAAGTTTTTCTGCTGTGTTCAACCATTTTCCCAACAGCAAGAGTGAGGGCACTTTCTCCTTTGTCTCTTCCCAACCAAATATTTCACTCTTTATTTGAAAACAAAGCTCACTGGGGCTCTCACTCCACTAACCTTAGTCTGTCTCACCCCTCTTGCTCAACCAGGCTTTTCCCAGTTCCTGGAATTCTGTCTCATTCTTCTTTCACTCACTACCAGGACCACCTTATACAGGGGTACAGGTGGTGTCCTGCACAGCCCTATAGAGCTACACACTCCCGTCTCGGTCAGGTGAACTAAGCACAAATGAGCCCCACCCAACGCACACCTGCAGCCGTGGCACCCTCCCCCCAAGAGCCCCCTGTATATAGCCAGTTACTCTGATTCAGAGAAATTAGGGTGCTCAGGGGGTCACTTAAAGAAGCTCTGACATCAACAGTATAGTTCTTGATGTGGCTACAGTTTTCTTACCAAGTCTCAGTGTAATGGCTTCTTCCCATAAAACCAGCTAGCTTTGCTAAGTAGGTATTAAGCTTTTAAACAACTCATTATATACATCTTTTATGCTCCCTGAATTTATTGCCTTGGAGCAAATCCTTGATCAGCAGCCTCTAGTTACTTCCCTGCCCAAACTTCTTGGGGAGAAGGGTAAGAATGGTTGGCAGAGTCCATGTCCCCATTCAAAACCCACTGCCACTGACCAGCTAATGTGACCTTGAGTGAGTCATTTAATTACTCCATGCCTCAGCTTCCTCATGATGATGATAATGATGATTCCTCGTTATAGAAAGAACTTACATAGGAAACAGTTACAAAAATGCCTCTGAGCAGCGCAGCACAGCATATGCCTAAGACACGCACGGAAGTGGAAAGTAAGAGTTAATTTTAATGTCAGTCTTACTGATTCACCCAAGAAAGGCAAACTGATGCCCAAGTATCAACGTAAGCTTCCACTACAACACCACAGTTGAATCTTTTTTTTAATTTTTATTTTTACAATAACAATGTTTAAGATAAGGATTAGAAACAAAAACCTTGTAAAGAACGAAGGAACATAAATACAGTTGAATCTTGAAACAGAGACAGCATGGCCACAAAACAAAAATATTTACTATCTGGCCCTTTACAAAGGAAGGTTAACAGCCCTTGGTTTAACCTGTCACACCTCTCCTCCCACCCTCTCCTCCTGGTGAGGCCAGTATGAAAACCACTGGTGACAGAGGCGCCAGTTGCTTCCCAGGCCTGTTTTTCTCTCTCTCTCTTTTTTTATCACCATAGAACAGAGATTTTCAATCAGTATGCTGCGGCACACTGGTGTGCTGTGAGAGGATCGTAGATGTACTGGGAAAATTTTAAAGGTCATTTATTAAATTATTTTCAAAAGAAGTTCAAAGCACAGTGTTTTTTTACTTTTATTTAAATCAACATAATTTGAATGTGCCAAGGCAGTTTAACTAGAGGTTCAAATGTGCCGTGAGATTAAAAAAAAAAAAAAAAAAATAACGATTGAAAAACATTGCCCTAGAACTCTCTCCCCTTTTGAGCCTGCTCTGGATTGCCTGGCATAAAGACTACATCTCCCAGATTTCCACGGTACTACCTGTGGCCATGTGACTGAGTCGTGGCCAATGGAATGTAATTTAAAGTGTTTTCCACATCTGCCAGGGGAAAAGAGGTTTCCTTTGCTCCTTCTGGAAACCAGGAATGCAAGCATGGCGGCAAAAGCTAGAGCTGGAGCAACCATCTCAGAACAGGACAAAACTTTGAGAACGGAGGTCATTTTTAACAGAGCTGCAAGAAGCAAGGCACCTGGGTCCCTGAGCTGCAGAACTTCAAAACACTAATTTCATAACTTAAAGAAGCTTAAGTTACTTCTTTGAGCTTTCCTAAACTTAGTGATGAAACTAGTCCTAACCAATACACCACACAAACCTGTTCATAAGAATAGAAAGCTTACCATTAGCCCTGAAATGCTCCTGTTTGATATCGCTTAAAAACTCTTTGGTACTTGGGATAAATTGGTTCTTGAACACACAGAATGACTTGTTCTTCCAGAAGGCCAAAAGAACATTGCACATGTTTTATATTTATTCAGTAAAAAGGATTAATACTCATTCAAGGAGGAAAAAAGATGTATTACAATGCTTATTCCGGGGGTGGGGGGAATTCATTTTGAATTAAGGTTTAAAAGAAGATGAAAGAACCAGCAAAAGAACACTGGTGTTAAGCCTGAAGCTAGCAACCAAATCGTGAGCTGACACTGGATCAAGTGGTCCCAGGTCCATGCTTCCAGAAAGAGCTGTTGGCTTAGAAGTGAGCTCTTCAAGCAGGCAGGAACAGGAGAACAGGATAGGAATGGGAGGACACTGTCATATCTTACAGATGACAGATGGAGGCTCAGCAAGTTGAGCTCCTTTAGGCTCACACAACAGTGAAGTTCTAAACCCCATCTGACCCAGGACTCTCCTGGATGAGGAAGAACTTGAAACTGAATTGACGTCTCCAGGGCAGACTGAGAATGCATGCAGGCAGGAAATAGTCAATATTCTTTAAAAAAGAACCTTCTATGATCTCATGTCCTAAATCTGTTTGATGACCTTCAGTAGAAATGCCTGGGAAATGCACACTAATGAGAAGAGCAAGGAAACCTAGTACTTTGAAAACTGCCATTAAAATCCCTGACTGCATAGGAAAGAAACTGCTAGTACTCTGCCAGCAAAAACCAGATTGAGAAAAGAAAGCTGTGTCCAGGAAACTTGTGAACTTTCTTTCTGGTTCTCATATCCCTTCTTCTTTCATTGTCACTTACTCAATTACTAACTATAATAGTAGGCGATGGAGGGAACGGGTCAGTGACAGCCAGAGAATTAGAACAGAATCCTCCCCCGAATTTCAACCACTATTCACAGCTAGAAAATCTCTTGTCTAGATAAGGCAAGGCCACCGTTTGCCATAGTTGTGCCACATCTATTTCTAAAGTTAACTTTTGTTTTCCTGATTGTTTTATATTTAAGTATTGTTAGCGTGTGTGTTCACTCGCTTGCACGTGTTTAATTAACCTGCTAGCATCAATTAAGCACTTACAATATGCTTGGCACAGGGTCAAGGATATACGTACACAATGCCACACTTTATGCCTGACAACTCTATGTGTTACCACCCCATTTTACAGATAAGGAAACTGAGATAAGCATTACGAGAGTAAATAATTGGCCCAGATTACACAGCTAGTGGAGTGGTCTTGAGATTTCAAGTGAATTTTTGTTCATTTTAAAACTGCTCTTTAAATCACTTAAAAAAAAAAAAACTGGAGAGTTGGAGAAAGATTTTTAGGACCAATGAAGAGAAGAGGAGCCTGTACAAAGTACTCTTTTGTTTTCAGAATTACGCTGTACTTTTTTTGCCTTTATTTTCAATCAGTGGCCCTGACTTATCCTCTGTACCTCACACATTAATGTGGTGTCCTAGAAACAGTTTACTCTTGTTCCAAAGAAACTCTCCCCCATTTCCCCGCTCCCCAAATTCTTCCATTACTTTTGGTAGTTTCCAGAGTGTTTCTCATAGACCTGAGAGTCCCAAGTGCCCCTTTCAATAATCTGTGGACCAGTGGCTTTAATGTTTTTTCAATCTCAGGACCTCTTTATCTTTTTTAAAAATTATGCAGGACTTCAAAACCTTCTGTTTAAATGGATTGTACGTGTTGGTATTCTAATTATCTCTGGCTGTCCTGTTATTGAAAGGCTTCATTAATTACTGAAGACCTCAAAAGCTTCTGTTTATGTGGGTCTTATCTCTGTTGCCTTTATTTTCAACGTTTTACAAATCTCTTTAATGGCAAAATTAATAGGACATGGCATATGGCTTCTCATATCTTCTGTATTCAGCCTGTGATATGTTGTTTTGGTAGAAATATGTAAAATAAAGATCCAGCTCTACATAGATATGGAGTTGGAAAAAGGAGAATTTTTTTTTATTGTTAAATCATAGCTGTGTACATTAGTGCAATCAAGGGGTACAATGTGCTGGTTTCATATACAATCTGAAATATTCTTATCAAACTGTTCAACGTAGCCTTCATGGCATTTTCTTACTTACTATATGTAGGCATTTGTATTCTGCCTTTAGTAAGTTTTGCCTGTACCCATTCTAAGATGCACTATAGATGTGGCCCCACCCATTACCCTCTCTCCACCTTAACCTCCCCGCTCCCTTCCCCTTCCTTGGCCCTTTCCCCATAGTCTTCTGCTATAGTTGGGTTATAGTCTTCAGGTGAAAGCTATAATTTAGCTTCATAGTAGGGCTGAGTACATTGGATACTTTTTCTTCCATTCCTGAGATACTTTGCTAAGAAGAATATGTTCCAGCTCCATCCATGTAAACACGAAAGAGGTAAAGTCTCCATCTTTCTTTAAGGCTGCATAATATTCCATGGGATACATGTACCACAATTTGCTAGTCCATTCATGGATCGATGGGCACTTGGGCTTCTTCCATGACTTAGCAATTATGAATTGGGCTGCAATAAACATTCTGGTACAGATGTCTTTGTTATATTGTGACTTTTGGTCTTCTGGGTATAAACCTAGTAAAGGAATTATAGGATGGAATGGCAGGTCTATTTTTAGGTCTCTAAGTATTCTCCAAACATCCATCTAGAAGGAACGTATTAGTGTGCATTCCCACCAGCAGTGCAGAAGTGTGCCCTTTTCTCCACATCCACGCCAACATCTCTGGTTTTGGGATTTTGTTATGTGGGCTACTCTTACTGGGGTGAGGTGATATCTCAAAGTAGTTTTGATTTGCATTTCTCTGATGATTAAGGATGATGAGCTTAAATTCATGTGTTTGTAGATTGTGCATCTGTCTTCTTTAGAGAAGTTTCTCTTCAAGTCCCTTGCCCACCCTGAAATGGGATCACTTGTTCTTTTCTTGCTAATACGTTTGAGTTCTCTGTGGATTCTGGTTATTAAACCTTTATCAGAGGTATAACCTGCAAATATTTTCTCCCATTCTGAGGGCTGTATGCTTACTTTACTTACTATGTTCTTGGCTGTGCAGAAGCTTTTTAGTTTGATCAGGTCCCAGTAGTGTATTTTTGATACTGCTTCAATTGCCTGGGAGTCCTCCTCATAAAATATTCACCCAGGCCGATTCCTTCAAGAGTTTTCCCTGCACTTTTTTCAAGTATTTTTATAGTTTCATGTCTTAAGTTTAAATCTTTTATCCAGTGAGAGTCTATCTTAGTTAATGGTGAAAGGTGTGGGTCCAGTTTCAATCTTCTACAGGTTGCCAGCCAGTTCACCCAGCACCATTTGTTAAATAAGGAATCTTTTCCCCTACTGAATGTTTTTAATTGGCTTGTCAAAGATCAAATAACGGTAAGTAACTGGATTCATGTCTTGGTTCTATATTCTGTTCCAGACATCTACTTCTCTGTTTTTGTGCCATACCATGCTGTTTGGATCACTATCGATTTATAGTACAGTCTCAGGTCTGGTAGCATGATTCCTCCTGCTGTGTTTTTATTGCTGAGTAATGTTTTGGCTATTTGAGGTTTTTTCTGATTCCATATAAAATGAAGTATTATTTTTTCAAGATCTTTAAAATATGACAATGGAGCTTTAATAGGAATTGCATTAAAATTATATATTGCTTTGGGTAGTATAGACATTTTAACAATGTTGATTCTTCCCAGCTATGAGCATGGTATGTTTTTCCATTTGTTAACATCTTCAGCTATTTCTTTTCTTAAAGTTTCATAGTTCTCTTTGTAGAGATCTTTCATGTTCTTTGTTAGGTATACTCCCAAATATTTCATCTTCTTTGGCACTACTGTGAAAGGAATAGAGTCCTTGACTGTTTTTTCGGCTTGGTTATTGTTGGTATATATAAAGGCTACAGATTTATGGGTGTTGATTTTGTAGCCTGAGACATTGCTGTATTCCTTGATCACTTCTAAAAGTTTTGTAGTAGAATCCCTAGTGTTTTCCAGATATACGATCATATCATCTGCAAAGAGCGAAAGTTTGATCTCTTCTGACCCTATGTGGATGCCCTTGATCGCCTTTTCTTCCCTAATTGCATTGGCTAAAACTTCTGTTACAATGTTAAAGAGCAATGGAGACAATGGGCAACCTTGCCTGGTTCCTGATCTAAGTGGAAATGATTTCAATTTAACTCCATTCAATACGATGTTGGCTGTGGGTTTGCCGTAGATAGCCTCTATTAGTTTAAGAAATGTCCCTTCTAGACCAATTTTCTTGAGTGTTCTGATCATGAAGGGATGCTGGATATTATCAAAAGCTTTTTCTGCATCAATTGATAGAATCATATGGTCTTTATTTTTTAGTTTGTTTATGTGCTGAATTACATTTATAGATTTACGTATATTGAATCAGCCTTGAGACCCTGGGATAAATCCCACTTGGTCATGGTGTATAATTTTTTTGATGTGTTGTTGGATTCTGTTTGTTAGGATCTTATTGAGTATTTTAGCATCAATATTTATTAGTGATATTGGTCTGTAATTTTCTTTTCTTGTTGGGTCTTTCCCTGGTTTGGGGATCAAGGTGATGTTTGCTTCGTAGAATGTGTTGGGTAATATTCCTTCTTTTTCTATATTTTGGAAGAGGTTTAGTAATATAGGTACTAGTTCTTCTTTAAAGGTTTGGTAGAATTCTGACATAAAGCCATCTGGTCCTGGGCTTTTCATTTTAGGGAGATTTTGTATAGTTGATGTTATTTCAGAACTTGATGTTATTTCAGAACTTGTTCAACATTTCCACTTCATTCTGGCTAAGTCTTGGTAGGTGGCGTACTTCCAGGTATTGGTCGATTTCTTTCAGATTTTCATATTTCTGAGAGTAGAGTTTCTTGTAGTATTTGTTAAGGATTTTTTGAATTTCTGAGGTGTCTATTGTTATTTCGTCTTTGTCATTTCTGATTGATGAGATTAGAGATTTTACTCTTTTTTTCCTGGTTAGGTTGGCCAAAGGTTTATCTATTTTATTGATCTTTTCAAAAAACCAACTTTTGGATTTATTGATCTGTTGTATAATTCTTTTGTTTTCAATTTCATTTAATTCTGCTCTGATTTTGGTTATTTCTTTTCTTCTTCTGGGTTTGGGGTTGAAGTGTTCTTCCTTCTCTAGTTGCTTGAGATGTCCCATTAAGTTATTAACTTCCTCTGTTTCCATTTTCTTGCGAAAGGCTTGCAGTGCTATAAATTTCCCTCTTAGAACTGCCTTTGCAGTATCCCAGAGGTTCTGGTAATTCATGTCTTGATTGTTGTTTTGTTCCAAAAATTTGGTGATTTCCTTCTTAATCTCATCTATAACCCATCTATCCCTCAGCATAAGGTTGTTTAGCTTCCATTTTTTGTATGGGTGTGCAGGTTTCTGTTGTTATTGAGTTCAACTTTTATTCCATGATGGTCTGAGAAGATGCAAGGAATAATTTCTATTTTTTTTAATTTGCTGAGGTTAGATTTGTGGCCTAGGATGTGATCGATTTTGGAGTATGTTCTGTGGGCTGATGAGAAGAACGTGTATTCAGTTTTGTTGGGATGAAATGTTCTGTAGATGTCTGTTAATTCCAGATGTTAAATGCTTAAGTTTAAATCTACCATTTCTTTGCTTAGCTTCCTTTTGGAGGATCTATCCAGCACTGCCAAAGGGGTGTTAAAATCTCCAACTACTATGGAACTGGAGGAAATCAAGTTGCTCATGTCTGTTAGAGTTTCTCTTATAAATTGAGGTGCGTTCTGGTTGGGTGCGTAAATATTAATAATTGAAATCTCATCGTACTGCATATTAACTTTAACAAATATGAAGTGTCCATCCTTATCCTTCCTTATTTCGTTTGGTTTAAAGCCTATTGCGTCTGTGAATAGGATTGCAATGCCTGCTTTTTTCTGCTTTCCATTTGCCTGGAGTATAGATGACCATCCCTTCACCTTGAGTCTATGTTTGTCTTTTAATGTAAGATGCAAGTCTTGTATGCATCAGATATCTGGCTTGAGTTTTTTTATCCAGTCAGCCAACCTGTGCCTCTTTAGAGGACAATTTAAACCATTCACATTAATTGAGAATATTGATAAGCCTTTCGAGAGTCCAGTGGACATTTTTAATCCTTTTGCGACCGTGGAAGTTGGAATTTGATCAGAATTTTCTGGGTGTGTTTACTTTTGTGGTGGAGGATTACACTGGTCTTTATGGAGGATAGGTCTGAGAATATCCTGGACAGCTGGCTTAGTTATTACAAATTTCTTCAACATGTGAATGGCATTAAAGTATTTAATTTCTCCGTCATAAATGAAACTCAGTTTGGCTGGGTACAGGATCCTGGGTTGAAAGTTATTTTGTTTTAGGAGATTAAAAGTCAGTGACCATCCTCTTCTAGCTTGAAAGGTTTCAGCAGAGAGATCTGCAGTTATTCTAATATTCTTCCCCTTGTAGGTGATGGTTTTCCTTCGTCTGGCTGCTTTCAGAATTTTCTCCTTTATATTAACATTAGTGAAATTGATTATGGTGTGTCTGGGGGATGTCTTATTTGGGTTGAGTCGTGCTGGAGTTCTGAAACTGTCTGCTGTCTGAATTTCAGAATCTCTTGACATGTCTGGAAAGTTCTCCTTCATAATCTCATGGAGAAGAGACTGTGTGCCTTGTGAAGCCACTTCGTCACTTTCGGGGATCCCTATAAGACGAATATTAGTTATCTTCGAATTATCCCAGAGCTATCTGAGAGAATGATCTGTTTTTGACCTCCATTTCTCTTCCTCTTTGAGAGTTTGGGAGCGTTTGAAAGCTTTGTCTTCAATGTCAGAAATCCTTTCTTCTGCTTGCTCCATTCTGTTACTGAGGGATTCTACTGTGTTTCTCAGATCTTTGAGGGCTGCAACTTCTTGTCTCAATGTGTCAAAATCTTTGGACATTTGTTCTTTGAATTCATTGAATTCTTGAGATAACTTTTGGGTTACTGCTTGGAATTCTAATTCGATCTTATTTGCTATCCAGATTCTGAATTCGATTTCTGACATCTCAGCTATTTGTTTGTGCATGGGATCTTGTGCTGTGTCTGCCCCATTGATCCTTGGGGGAGTTGATCTACTCTGATTATTCATATTGCCAGAGTTTTTCTGTTTATTTTGCCTCATGGTTGTTTTTCACCTTTGCCTCTGGCCGTCCTCAGAGTTGGGGAGGTGTCTCTCCAAGATTAGACCCCAGTGGGATCCAATATTTTTATACTTATATTTTTATAATCTTTTCAGATAGTTGTGGATATTCTTCTTCAATACCATATCAAAACTCAAGTGGTAGGGTTTTTTTAAGTGGTTAATTGCAAATGGAAACTAAATCCATTATCAATAAAATTGTCATACACTTACTTTAAACCCCATTGGACTGTGTTCACTACAAACGCACATGATTCTGTGACACCATGCATTCATCATTTGGAAGCTCACTAAGTTGCCCAGATCTTCTTCCAAATGTTGGCACATTTTGTTATGTAACATCCTCCCAAATTCACATTTGTTAATATCACTACAAATGTCACCAGAAAAGTTCTGGAGTTTAGGGAAGCTGTCAAGCCGACAGTGGATGATTCAAGTTTTTAAAACACCTAATTTTCACTTAAAAACTTGAATTTTACCCTTGGCAACAAACACTGTTAGTTATTTTCTTTGAAACGACAAGCTCACTTAGTTCATTTTCAAGAAAATGCCTGCTGTGTATCCAAGTCTGAATAACCACAATTCTCCTGTCAGTTGTGCCTTCAAGTAAACAATGCTCCATGAAAAAAAGTAGTGAAGCTCACAACTCAACATCTATGTGGCTCTGTCCCTCCAGGCCTCAACAGCTCTTCCATGCACACTGGAGGCGCTTTCTGGGTGACTCCAATCCTGCCAAAATAGTCAAAAGACCTGTAACCAAGGATCAAGATTAGCACAGGGAATTGTTACTGCTTCATCAGGGCATTCTTAAGTGACACGAGTGTATTTTACAAGCAGGAGTGTTCCACTGGGGAACACGATGACTGTTGGCAGGTGGTGCCATTGTCTTGACTTGTTCTGGGGCACAGCTGGTTTTACCCACTGTGGCTGCTACATCATCACTGCCAAAGTCAACTCAGGGAAAAGGCAAATGGCACCTTGGTGTTATTATAAAAAGAGTTATTCCCCCATTAAAAGGCTAGGGGATGCTCTGGAGAGCCACTGCCACCACCATCTAAAGGAGAACTGTCAAAGGCCAGACGTTTCCTGTCCCTGTCCTTCTCAGAGTGAAATAGTTAGCACATGCTTGCTCTAATTACAGAATTTAACTTACTGTGTAAAAGTCTCTCCACATATTCTAGGAGAATGTAGGGGGTGGGGGTGGCTTTCTTTGTAAAACCTAAGTAGAGGCCGGGAGTAGTGGCTCACACCAGTAATCCTAGCGCTCATGGAGGCTAAAGCAGGTAGATTCCTTGAGCCATTAGTTTGAGGTTGCTGTGAGCTCTGATGACGCCTTGGCACTCTAGCCTAGGCAACAGGGTAAGACTCTGGCTTAAAAACAAGATAAAACCACCTAAGGAGAATAAATTCTTCTCGATAATCAATCCTGGATGAAGGCAGGAGAGAAGTGAGTTTCTGACTCCCTGAGCCCAGGTCTGATGCTGAGAAGGGCCAACATTCCAACCCTTTACCAAACCTGGCAAAGTTACTCATCTCCCCTTGACCAGGTGAACGTACGTGTGATGGTTGATTTTATGTGTCGATTTGACCGTTCTAAGGGATGCTCAAGTAGCTGGTAAAACATAATTTATGAATGTGTTTGTGAGGGAATTTCTGGAAGAGGCCAGCATTTGAATCAGTACCCTGAGTAGGGAAGATTGAGTGAAGGCCAGGGCCTCACCACCGTGGGTGGCCTCATCCAATCTACTATGGCCCACATGGAACACAGAGGCACAGGAAGGGCGAATTCACTCTCTCTCTGGCCTTGGACATCGGCACGCCTGGTTCTCTGGCCTTGGACTATAGCTAGGATTTACACTGTTGGCTCCCTTGGTTCTCAAGCTTTCCGGTCTGGAGTGGAACCACACCACTGGCTTGCCTAGGCCGCCCGCTTACAGACAGCAGACTGTGGAACAACTCAGCTTCCATAGTCTCATGAGCCAATCTCTCGTAATAAATCTCTTTCTATATCTCTGTGTAATATCCTATTGGCTCTGTTTTCCTGAAAAACTCTGATTAATACAGTATGTAACAGTTACTCCCTTTGAAAATAGGAAACTCAAGTTTTACCTGCATTTTTCTTATTACAGGCAGCCATGAGAGAGTCTCTTTCTCCCTCTCTATCTCTATCTCTCTCATTTCAGGTTTCTGCACAGTCAGAAAAGTTATTTCCCTGGAATCATTTTTCTAAAGTAATCCACACCAGGCCGGGCACGGTGGCTCACGCCTGTAATTCTAGCACTATGGGATGCTGTGGCGGGTGGATTGCTTGAGCTCAGGAGTTCAAGACCAGCCTAAGCAATAGTGAGGCCCTCATCTCTACCAAAAATAGAAAAAACTAGCCAGGTGTTATGGCAGGCACCTGTAGTCCCAACTACTCAGGAGGCTGAGGCAAGATCACTTGAGCCCAGGAGTTTGATGTTGCTGAGAGCTATGATGATGCCACCATACTCTACCCAGGGCAACAGAATGAGACTCTGCCTCAAAAAAAAAATTAAAAGTAATCCACACCACATCCTTTAGGAATCACTAATTAATAAGCAAAGTTAATGAGAAAGTTGTGAGTATTATAAATCCTTCTTTCTGTTAGATAGTGACCACTGCCCACTTCTATTCATTATGTCCTGCATTAAACTCATTTTCTGAACCAAAATCAAGTCTAGTAAAAAATTTCTTTTGTTGTTGACTAGAAACAAGCATGCAACATGAAATATAAACTCAAAAGACTTATTAAAATCAAAAGGAATATTTCATCACAAAAAGCTTTGCAGGTAAGAAAATGAAGATTCATCAGCTTTTTTTACGACCGACAGAGCCTATTTTATGTTTCTGCTGTGGAATTTGGTTCTTAGAGCTTTGTGACCTCCCAGTGAGGATGACATCTGGGTCGATTTTTCTCTGTATCCACTGTCATTTGTTTTACTTTGCAGATTCTTTGCAGCTAAAGAAAAATTGAAACAACTGATCCCTAAGACTCATCCACCTCTGACTTGGAATGATTCTAGAACCCCCGGTGAATTTCCAAATTGGAGCCTGTATTTCTTGCTGTTCAATGCCTTGCCATCTTATCAAGTATGATCCAGATTCCCTACCTGGTCCTAATCCATTGCAAAACCATTTCAATTTGAAATACAAGCCTGGATGGATAGAAATGACAATTCTCTCTCCTCAAATCCCACTATCCAGGTTTCTCTGTGGCTTAGGTGGTTAGATGCCTGATGCAGACTGCCTGCCCATATCGGTTTTAGAGAGTTCTTGTGCTGTTGTTTCAGCTGCTTGTGTGAAAAATGTTAAGCTATATTACCATTTTGGTACTTGATTTAGTGATGTTTTCAATGACTGCTTTCTATTTTCTGGACATTTAATTCAATTTTTGATATACCATCCCTAGTTTAAACCATCAAAGCCATATTTTAAATGCATCAGTAGCTGAGGCTGAATGTAAATATTCCTTTAATCTGATTGAGGCTATATACCTCCTCCCTTAGGAAAAGGCGGGGGGGAACCATAGAGACTGTCATAAATAATTTTACTTAAGTGAATGCTGAAATTAGGCACCACACTGCTTGGCTCCTAGTAACCTATTTGCAGCCAGATACGTGGAGTACCCACTGGCCAGAGCTTTGCCTTTTCAGAAATGGAAAGCAGGAAAAACAATACGATCGTCTTTTAAAGTGGCATGTTGGACCCATCCCCAAAGTTAAATATACCTAGACAGTTCTCAGTGCAGTAACTACATCTGACCTTGGAAGAAAATGATGTTTATAGCAGCCCAAGAGCTGGGAAGGGTGATAATGAATGAGAGGTAATCATGTATTTCTGGCACACGCTTTGGACAGTTCGAGGAACTAATTGCATTTGAGTATTATCTTACCATATGGCTACACAATCATTTTGGAAGACAACCAAACTTTCCCTTTTTAGAAGAGACACCCTACTTTTAGCAAAAATCCACTAATTTTGCCCTCTGAAACTCGAAAACATTTTTCCTGGATCAAGTCAAATATCATGGATATTTTCCTATAAATCTTCCTATCTGTACTGTCAAACACTGACACGCATATTGTTGGCTCCCCGGCTGAACTCTGAAACGATGGCTCCTGTTTTCCTTTTGCTCCTGGTGATCCTCAGTTCAGTGTAAATTGTGGCACCACTTACTGTGGTCCTTGCTCAGATGACATGAAGGAAATATTCCAGAGTCTGGTGCCTGTCCAGGGATGCGTGCCAGCCTGAAGTACCACAAGAGGTAGGACAGCACACAAATGTCTCAAAGAACAAAAGAGCAACAGGAAGAAACCAGTCCTGGAACGGCCAGTAGGAATATTCTTTGCTTTGCCTATTAAAATCTTGGACAGGTTGACATATAGGTTAGCCCTGCCCTACATAGCTTTATGTGGGCATTAAGCAGACTCTTGACAAAATAAAAGGAGAGCTGACAAAGGAATTAAGGTATTTTCTTCTGCATACATATTTTTTTAGAAAATGTCAGCATAATTGATAGCATATGCTGCTATTTGGCCAGTTTGCAGTTCTACATATATAAAGGATGCTGGGGTTAATTGGTCTCTTTCTGGAATTTGTGTTTTGGTCAAGTACTGAAAATTTCTTTTAATACTTTTCTATTAAAACTTTTTTGTAAAGCTGGGCATTTTCAGCTAAAATATATTAGAACTGCAATTTGCTGCATACACTAATGCCAAATTTAAGCAGATACTAACTCTGCTTTTGGACGTTTAAATACCAAACAATGAAAATAGAGAATTTGTAATTATTGCAAGGGCAAGAAATAGGAACACACATCTTTTGAAAAATCAGAAATACCAACTTGAGTTGTTTCTAGGCCATCAAAATCCATCTGTGTTTGAAAGCTTTAGCATAACTAAATCCAATTTGTACATCAGAAAAATTAAAAGGAAAAATAATAATTTCTACTAATGAAAAGAAGAAGTGAAATTCAATGTCTAAGGGAAATCATTCAGAATCTCCAAGATTCCACTGTGGTCCAGTTTTCCGACATGGCCCAAGGGACGCCAGGCTAGATGAGGAACAAGGCAATCACCTTTGAGCTTCTCTCTTTCTGTGGATCAATCACTCTATTAGAACATTAAAGAGAATTTTATGTGCCCCATACTTGCTGACAAGGGACACAATTTTTAAACTGACAGGCTCCAAATCAACTCCACCTGCTATTAAAGTCAGATCATTCTTCCTGCTGAAGCCCATGAATTCACGCTGGTGTTGGTAGTTGTCCCATTACTTAAGAATTAGGAGAAAATAGACCTCAACATTTCAAGTATTCTAAAAACAAGCAGAATTTGAGAAGCAGAATATTAAGAGCTAAGAATCCAAGATCAAAGCATTACAAACTCAAGGAGGGTAACCAGGGAATAGAAGCTGACAGGAGGTCCCGGGGGGCTGCGGAAGTGGAAGGGGCTTGAGCCCTGCAGAGGCCTCTCCTCTCAGAATCTTTCAGAAGTGGGGATCACATGGCCACAGTGCAAAAGCAGCTGATAGCTGTACAAAACAGCAACCACCAGAAGTATGCAGGCCTTCTAATTAAATCAGACTTAGAAACAATGAGATGGGTCAGAGGATCTTGTGCTCTAACCAGCCAAGGTTGACACTATTGTCAGGTTCAGCTCTGGCTTTGGAGCTGAGCCTGCCCTTTTCACAGGACACAGGAAATAGTTCTGGCTAAGGCACAGCTGTGAGAGCGAATTAACACACAGGGGGTAAGGGAAGTGTGAGGACCCATCTGCTTCCATTCTTCAGTGACTCCAAAGAATGTGGTCCTATTAGTCCTCCGTGTGAGTACGTGTGTGTGTGCGCGGGCGCGCGAGTGTGTCCCCGTCCATAAGCACCGTAATTGGCATCCATAAGCCCCTTAGATCTCTACTCCTCAGTCAGTCCCCACTTGCTCCAGTCCCTGCTGTGTGATGCCCATGTGTCCAATGCCCTTATTCTGAGGATTTGCAGTTAGAAATCTGCAGTAACATTGGCTGCACTTCTTAGTAAAAACTCTTTTATCTTAACTGAGCCACCTCTGAAACATGTCAAAAAATAGAGAGATAGGAAGATGGGGAAATCTTTGGGCGAATTTCACCGCAAAGCAGTATCTGTCCACTTAACACCATTTTTTTTTTTTTTTTTGGTAAGACACTAAGTGTAAAAATAAGCGCAAGACACGGTTTCCCAAATATCAATATCGACTTTTATCCCATTGTAATCGATTTCAGTTATGGAGTTCCATGAGACCACTGTTTAGAAAAATGCCAAGTAGACGATACTGGGTACACCCAAACCTAAATTTATAAAATATACAAATTAGTGAAGTGTTTGGAACTCAAAAAGTTCTGATAAATGAATAAATATATGAATAAATACAGAGGGTGGTTAGTCACTTTTTTAAAGGCCTGTTTGCTTCTTGAAGAGATTTATTTCAAAATCCCTGTGGGGAGCTCCAGATTCAACAGAAATTATATATACTGATCCACAGGAGGAAAAAAAAAACAGTAAAATAACATATACACAGTTTTTCAGGAACATATATGTTATAGAAAGCAAGGGTCACCTCTTATAAACACCTTTAATATTGGAATTGAAGACTTTTCTTGCCATGTTATCTGAGTTACAGAAAGTGGAAATGGTAAACAATGAAGAAATGGTAAACAATTTCTTCAGCCTTTTCTCATAGGTGACTAAGTACTACGTCCAGAGTCACTGTTTAAAACTTACACTCCTTTCTTGGCTCCAACAAACTTTGATCACCCTAACTACAACTTTGATAGTCTCCTTGGTGTTGAAAATATGAAAAATGAGTGAAAAAATCTGGCTCCTTGATGTCCCAGCCGTAGGCTACTCAGAGACGCAAAACACTTGATACAGGCTCCAAGGGAAAGAGAGTCATGTTACCACGAACAAGCAGACAAGGCAAATTCCCACGATGCCAGGCCGCTGGTTAAAGGGTGGAGGAGAGAGGAGGCACTTCGGGGCATGCCTTCAAGGGACTGGCTTCCTCTGCAGTGCCACTGGAGTGCGGCCAGCCTGCCACCCACTTTCCCCTCCGGAGACACTGCAATATCCCCTACCACTCCCCAGAGGGGAGTCTGTTCTAGCCTTAGATAAGATATAAGTCATCCTTCCTAAAAATCAAGAGTTGCTAACATGCTAAAGTCTTTACAAATGAAATTATTTATAAAATGTGGAATTTGCTTTAAAGTAATCTACGGGTTGGGAGGGGATGTCTTGGTAAGTGTTCTTACTGGGTGATTGTAAAGTTTCTTTACGCTAATCTCTTTACTTTTTGTGTGTGTTTGGAAGTCTTCATAATAAATGTTTTCTTAAAAATAATCTGCTAACATAATCGGGGCAGAGCGCCAGCATAGCCACAGAGGGAGAACAAACAGAATGTCTGTAGTAACCTCATTTCTCAGGACGAAAACAGCAAATCCAAACGTGTTGCTGAGTGAAATGTCCCAACCATAGCACCACCCTATCTGATCAACATTGCCTCAAAGCCATTAAGCCCAGGGCCAAGTCAGATAAAACAGCTGCAAAAATAGAAAGCTGCCCCAACCTTGAAACCTGAGGAAAATAAAAATTTTAAATTCCCTAAAAAATCTCTGAAATGAATCCATTTCCCCCTCATTTGCAACAACTTTTCACTTGAATTATGCATCACTGGGACTATTTGAATTACAAATGTATGAATTATTCATTATTTGCAAGGTGACTAAGTATTTTGGCCCCGTGAGTTGAAAGCCAGTGCTAAGCTCAGCCTGGGAACTGGCTGGCCAGGACAGGGTGGCATCTGGGACCCTTAGGGAGGCAGGCGGCCCTTCAGAACTCTCAGCTACCAGGGTGTAAGGATAGAAGAGTGCCTTACACTGTACGGAGTTCTCACCTCTGACCTCCTCATCCCATGAAACGTCCCCACTGTCTCCTGGCTCCCCGGTCTGTGACAGCTGCTACCCACTGGCACCATCTACATTTTAAACCAGCTGGAGACAGAGCTCTACGTGATAAGCCTGTTATATTTGCAGAGTAAGCAGGAACACCTAATGGCCTGGCCCCTTAACGACTCAGGCACCAGCCTCTGACGGGCTACAGCAGCGTGCACTAGCAAAGCAGAGGAAAAAATAATTAAAAGAGCCTTTGTCAAAGCTCCCTCTAAATCAACCTTTTACATGTGCTCAGTTTAAGAGTCCCCAAATGCCAATTCAATCACACTGGCCTCTAAGAACCACAGAAACCCCAGGATAGCCATGGCCAATTAGTCGAGCAAGAGGGATGTGTGTGCACGCAAGCATGTGTGTGTGTGTGTGTGTGTGCATGTGTGATCACACTCATGTACGTGTTCAGAGAATCAATGCAGATGCTGGGAGAGCTCCCTGGGGAGAATGCACAGGGACCCCTCAAACAGAACTGTTGTCTTCTCTTTTGGGAGATTGCATAAAAGGGGGAAAGAACAATCAGAAAGACGACACTAAACGCCAACACTGATGTAAAACAGAGGAGGGAACAAAGTCAGCCCATTGGGGAACTTTAGGAGAATGAAGCTCAAAAAGTATTTGTAACACAATCCGCCAGGAAAGCAAGCCAGTCAGCCATCTAAAACCAAAAGGGTACACCCTGTGAAGGACGGGGCGGGGAGCAGGAAAAGACAGATAAAAAGAAGAAAACAGTCGAGATGCCAAAACCAAGGAGGAAGTAAAAACTCACGGCGTCAGAGACCAGCCTGTCAGCAGTGCTAAGGAAAGCTCTGAGCTGGCAACTTGCTTTTGCTAACAAAGAAAACATGTGCTCCATGCAGACAGTACCCAGCAAACCTTTAAAGAAGACGTGTGTGTGTGTGTGTGTGTGTGTGTGTGTGTGTGTGTGTGTGTGTGTGTACACTTTGTTGATGGGCAGTCTTAGCCATCATCAGTCCTGGCAAAATGTTCTTGCCACTGCTATCTATCTGCCTACCCACCCTGTGCAGAGTGAGGTGGACTGTGGTACACGGAGGCCTTGTTTGGTTTCTGTGGAGGCCCCATTGGCCACATCAATGCTGCATGGGCTTCATTCCATGAGGGAAACTGAAGCTTACACAGAGTCAGCAGGGCAAGGAAAGGAGGCCCGGCAAGGGGTGGGCATCCAAAGGAGCAGAGATTTAGAGACTTGGTGGGCGCTGTGGACACCTGGACTTGCCACAGAGGACTCCCTCCCACATCCTCTCCAGCTCCAGAAGACTCTGGGCAACTTCTCCTTTACATTTTGTGTTTGTACCACATGGGGGCCTAAGATGTCATCTTTGATTCTAACAGTGCCCTTGAGGCTAAGTTTTCAAGTCATGGAGCAGAGTATTGTTGAATTAGTTTATTTGTTCTTTGGATGGTCGCGTTATTATTTGGACCCAAGTTTCATATTTCTCCAATGCTAATTGCAGTTTCTCAGGACACTGGCTAGTTTCAAGTTCTGAAAATATATTTGAAAACCTCTCCCAGAGTGAGTAAGAAGTTAGAATAACGGAAAGACTTGGCTTGAAGTTCAGTTGAATGTCAAAATGCCCAAGTTTAGCTAAATGGACTTTGTGTAATGAAATCCCAGCTCCCTCTCTGCTCTTCCAGTCTGAATACATTCTGGGTGAAACTGATGAAATTAAACCAAGCAAGAGGCTTGTGGTCTGAGGCATTTATTGTGATTACCTATGATAAGTGATGATGACTACCTTTCAATTTACTCTTGCAGGAACATTTGCAATCATTCAATAATTCATTTCCTTGTGTATCCAACATGTTGTACCCCACCGGTATGCTGTTCATGACGTGGCCAGTGAAGATCCCTTCATCAGAAATGATGAACTTCCTTCATGTTAAGAGTCTTGGCCTGTGGACACACCTCAGCTTAAAGGCTGTGCTTCTTAGGCTCTTACTCTCCCAATCACCAGGGAAGTTGACATAAAAGTATTACCTTAAAAAGACTAATAAACTGGTCTGGTCCAAATTAGATCAACAATAGATATTTCCTAGGTCAAGTACTGGCCAGGAGTCAGGGCAGAGCTTGCTGATCCATGTGATGGATGACTCTATTTCCTTGATGGCACGCTCATGTGACTGTTCTACCCAGCCACCGTCCATACAGCCCAGTCACGTCTGCAAATCAAATGGCTTTGATGGAAGCCTCCTTGCCCTGCAAGGCCATAGGGATGAGGTGGTGTGAACCGTAAGGTCTATTTTCATTCTGGCTATTGGACTCTGCTTTTGACACAATGGCATTCACAGGAAAAAGTTGGGAAATTACATTAAATGTTTTTCTGTAGTCAGGCTAAAAACAGGCCACTTAACTCCCTGGGCCTTTTGTGCACTCACAGTCCTTGGTTTTGCTGAGTGAGACAGAAGAGCTCTGGGGTGGAAATCAGACCACCTCTCTCCCTTGACAGGTCAGCCCACTGCCCACTGGGCGCTCACAGAGGGAACCCTGGGAGAAATAGGAGGCAGGTCTCTGCCTTCAGAACACTTACACTCTGACCCTGGATCCACGCCGAACGTGGAACCCTAACATGACCATTCAGTTCTTGTGCTTCTGATTTTTACATCGGTATTTGAGGGGCACATTAGGAAGAGGAGATGAAATGTGGATAATGCTTCCCTTTGATTACATATGAAAGGGGCAGTGGAGCCGATGATGAACTACCACATGCTTTGTGAACTTGACCAGTCACCACTTCAATGCCAAAGAACTTACTTTCTGTTCCACAGAAAATGCTGGAAAAAGTAGTAAGAAAACAGGCATGCATCTGTGGTTATATACTTAAATACAATTAGACGCTTATCTGCATTCAATTGTGTGGGTGAAGGTAGTAATCGTCTGCTTACTAATGTTTTGTGATATTTTCTACTAATTTTCCTCAAAATTAAATTTCAAGTTGTATTTGTAGCTGATACTCAGTAAACTTAATCTACTCTAAGCATCTTTTTTATATAATATGGACAGTCATAAAAAGGCACCTAATCACTGTATATCATAATATATAAATGAGTCTAATTTCTCTTGAGAGAAGAACTTTAAATAAGCTAAGTTAGAGATATTAAGATTAAGAAAAATATTTTTTAAACACTTGTAAAATTCTCTTTTGGAACATTGATAATAGGGAAAAAGTCTAGCATGATCTCTAGTCTCTGGTAAGAGGAAGCTCAAACATCTGGGGATGGGGGCGCAGGTGTTGGTATTTCTTCCTCCAGTTGAAGTTTCACAACTTCGGAAAAAAAAAGAAGAAATGGGGAGTGAACAGCTGGTTATACATAGAATCAAGAGAGCAGAGTTTGTGTTTCTGGACCAGAGCTCACCACACAGGACGATGGGCTATTGGCAACAGACTGGCAGGGCATCTGCAAAGCTACAGAGAATATGTTTGTCATGAAACTCCCTGACCTCATCAGGAGAACCAGAAATGGAAATTTGAGGGGGGAAGGAGAAAACTCCCCAAATACATCTGCCAACTCACAGGACAGAGAATCCAGCGTGTGCTAGGGAGAGGAGAGAAATGGTCGTAGAGGTGTTCAATGTTCAGCAGAAAACAGCAGGCAAGAGGGCGCAGCTCTCACTGTGGGCCAAGCATTGTGCTCATTGCCTTCTCTTAGTTATTGTCTTTGCACCAACAAAGTAAAATTCCATTTTACAGATGAGGAAACTGAGGCTTGGAGAAGCAGCCTTGCCCAGGATCACTTGGTTGGTAAGCACTGCAACCAAGTTGCAGTTTCTTTACACAAAACTGCCTCCCAAGAAAGCATCCCAGATCAGAACAAGCCTCGGAATACCTGTCCCACCCCTGACCCCTCCTGAGGGATGTTGCTGTACTTCTCCTGCAGAGACCCGTGTGGAAGTCAAAGCCCAAAAGGGAGCCACACCTGCCATCCCGGCAGGGAGGGCCCAGTCTCGTTTATCCTGACTAGTCTCCACTTCTCTCCTGGGAGAGATCTATCCTATATGGAAATCCACCAGCCTGGAGAGGAAGTAGTGACTGCCCAGAAAAAGTGGGCAACAAGGCTTGTCCAGCACAAATTAAAACTGGGGCCACCTGCTGCGGTGACAGAGCATCTCGGTCATCCAGGCACATCCAAGGTGAGCCCCTTCCTCTCCATGGTTCCCCATTGAGACATATCCCCCCTAAAATATACGTCAAGGAGGTCTATGCCAGCAATTCCCTCTGGAAAGTGGCAAACTAACTCTCCTTCCAACTTGGCCTAGAGCTGCCCCAGGCCTAGCAACCTGCTTTTACTTCTGTGTCCAATTTGTCATGGTTGAGCCATTGGTCTGTCCTCTCCATTATACTGTGAGCCACTTTAAAGCCAAAACTCGGTTTATATCCCTGAATCTCCAACATGAGACTCTGCCCTAACACAAGCATTGAGTATTCGTTTGCCAAATGACCACATGGATCTGACATCCTTCAAAGGAAAATCCCTCCGGAAAGGCTTTCTCCAATTGGTTACTTAGTCCTGCTTTCTTTTGCACCACCAAATATAGTTGTTTATTAGATTATAATTTTCTCAAGGCCAGAAACTAACCTGCATCTGTATCAAATACCTGACTCAGAACAAGTTCTTTGTAAATGGTAACATAATTTGTCACCACCCCAGCCCTGTAACTTTCTCCAAAAGGTAAAAGCCAAAATGCTGCTGAGTTAGATTTCTCAATCCTGTACTTGCGTGATTCACTTTTAAACAGTTTCAAATCAAAATGTGGCATTTTTACATTGATCCCTATTGAAGTCCTTCGCTTTGGTTTATGAAAATGTTTCATTCTGTCACTCTCACACTTTTGTCATTTGTATTTTCATCCAAGTCTTTAAGAAATGGATTGAATGAAACACTTGTGATGCACCAGTGGCTCCTAGTACGAAGCTTTGCACATGGGAAGTTTTCAATAACGTTCTTCAAATGAAAGAGAAGCCTACTACAAGCAGACTATATGAGAAAATCTTGGCTTCCCCTGCTGACATTCGTAGACTTCAAGTAAGAAGAAGTAATAAAGGGAATGCTCCCTGATCAGGTTAAATTGGGATGTTAAAGCCATCAGCCCCCAGAGGTCACTCCTTTTTTAAGAGGTGTCAGGAGGAGAGGAAGGGGCTAGTGAGGAACTGGCTGAAGGGTGTGGAGCCAAGATTGCACCATCCACCCACCTTCCTGCTTAACCCTGAGTTTCCCACTACTATCTTTGATGTAGTGGGGCTTTGCCTACAATTTTGTTTGGAGGACACAGGTGCCCATATGAAGAAGATGGAGAATCAGTCTCCTTTTTTCACAGATGCCCACCCACCTGCCCTGTGTACTTTGTATATGGCTCTGTCCACCATATATCCCATGGCTGCCACTCATCTTTTTCCTGTAAACAAGATGGAAAAATATAGTGTGGATGGCTTCTTAGCGGGTAGTTGAGATGATGAATAACTCAAGTTCAACTTGGAGGGAGCTCTCTAGGGCTGTCATAGAACTATGCAGGCCTTTTCTCAATGGCTTGAAGGAAACATCACAGGCACGTTTGCCAAGTGAGTCTATGATAAAAAGATGTGAGGAATTACTAAGATTAGAAAGTGTCCAAAACACATTTAAAAAAGAAAAAAGCATTGGCCTAAGAATAGACCAAACACCAAAAGCACACACACCGTTTAATAGGGATAAGTGCTACGTGCCACTTTCAGATGTTCAAAAACAAATATAAAGTGGGGAAATTTGACTTCACTGCTTCTCATGAAAAAGCCAAAGGTTTATTATTAATAATAACTCCTGCTTTTTAAATGCTAACTATGTGTCACTCACTCTGAAGCAAGAAGGCAACATAAAAATAAAAGCTAAGGCAAGTTGCAGTCATATAAATAGAATATTCAGGTCAAGGCAAGGAGACATATGACCATAATCTGAACTAGTCCAAGCACCAAGTGGGGATTATGGTTTCAATCCCAGATGTCACACTGTAAGAGCGACCTTGATAAACTGGGTTCTGTGCCAAGGAAAACAGAACAGCGAAGACTCTATAACGCACAGTAATGAGGAAGTGTTGAAGGAAATGGGAATACTCAGTCAAGGAAGAGAAATTCTAGGAGGAATGTAATAGATGTCTTTAAAAAAAATCACAGGTCATGTTGAAGAGAGATAGGATGTGCTTTGTGTACCAGCAGAGAGCAGACCGAGGATGAACAGGGCAGAGTTTGTGGTGGTGGATAACATCAATCAGCACTTGTTGGTTGTGAATACCAAAAATCATCTGACTAGCTTAAGCAAAAAGCTGCATTTGTTGGAAGTACATTAAGGGTTTTACCAATTCCTAGAAAGACGAGGCAAAGCAGACTGGAGACCCACAAGTAGCAGGTGGCTCCAGAAGGCCTTGGTTTCAGGAACTTCTGACTGTCTTGCCTGGCACTGCCTCTAGAGTAAAAGAATTCCAGTCCTTTCCATGCCCTTTATCACTTTGCTCAAGACCAAGTCACATACCTGTCCCTTGATTGTCCCAGGAAAATGAGAGGAAGAGTGTGGCAGAAGGAATGGCCGGTGATCCCTCTGACTTCCACAGTGGGGAGGAAGGACATCTAGATTTATTTGTCCAACCCAGGCTGCTCCAGTTCATTACCCAAAAGAAAATCACGGTCCTCTTAGGAAGGGAAACTGGATTTAAGATACTCAAAAAGTTAAAAATGACCTCTACATAGAGCTCAAGATAAAGAATGCTTTCTAAACATTAAAGCTATCCAGGAATCCAGTGTCCAATGAGGTCACCCTCATTTGAGTTCTGCAAGCATAGGTCACAGAATCAAACAAGAGGAGGTATTGTTGCCTGAACTTGGAGATCCCTTAAAGTCTAAGAGTCTATATTTTTAAACAAGTAGTTTTTCAATGCAGGAAACACACCAGAATCTGATTATTTTGTATTATTTTAATTATTTTTTCAGATTATTTCTGCCTCGCTCTCTTCCCTGTCCCTAAAGATTCTAATGCCCCAAGGGTATATGTGAAACTTGGTAAATGGTCTGTAAAGCTAGTGAATGATGCCCCATGATCATATCAATGTACACAGCTATGATTTAATAAAAATAAAAAAAAAAAAGATTCTAATGCCCTTGCCATCCCTCATTTCCTATGGCTAACTGAGGACCAGAGACACCGCATCCGAGATTTCTACTGCTCTCTCTGTGCCTTATGTTGGTAAAATAACCCAGAAAAGGAGACACAATGCTAATTAAGTGGGAAAGTTCTTTTTTTAATTTAAAAACGTTTTTAAGTAATAGGAATGTCCAACTCATAGATTTAGGCAGTGTAAAAAAATCTGTAAAAAATGAGAAGGGACTTGGTTGAAGAAAATTAATAGTTGGAGTTATCTAACAATGCTGCAAATGTTGGCTTCCCTCTGCTACTGCTATTTGGTTTGGAATGGGTCCAGTTTTCCCCTTGCATAAAAGGAGACAAGAGCTGTTTGAAGCCATTAACAGCATCAATAGGAGGGACATTTGAATTAATAACCAGGAGGCCAGTCAGCCAGGAGCAATTCTCAGCATAATCTTTTCCTTTGACTTTTGTTGTAAGACTGATATTTTGCTCTATTATACTTGGTCCAACGTGTCCCTGCACAGCCAAATAATTTATCTTCACAACTCTCTGTTTTTTAAAAAATGGACCTGGGTAAAATATTTTAATTTATTTGAACGAAAACCCCTCTGTGGATTGTGCTAGGTGCTATGAAGTATTATCCCTGAGCATAAAGAATTACTTGGAATTTAGCAAGAAATAATACACGAAGGCCTCTGGAAATAATATGCCTAAGCTGCTCTTCAAATAAGGCTAAATGAACAGAGGGAGGGACAACCCCACGGAACACATGGCTCCTCTCGTTTCTTTGCAAGTAAATTTATACATAGAGTAATTTCTTTTTCTGCCTGCGCTCTCCTCATCCCTACTTGTTATTATGCAACCCCAGTCTTTGCAAAGTCGTCTTGCAGTGAATTTCTAGAGGCCCCCAGCTCAGGAGTGAGTCCTCAGAGAGGACTGTGGTCCCATTGCTGGTTTCCTGTACCCGGCTCCAGCCTCCTCCCTGAGAGAGGCTGCACCTGCCGGCCCCACAGCCCTGACAGTGAACCAGAGCTGCCCAGGGCTCAGACCGGGCCACATTCTGCACTGGGCTGGCGTGGGAAGCCTTCGGGCCTGCCTGGGCCTGCCTGGGCCTGCCTTTCTCCCATTCACAAAGCCTTCTGGGGCTTCCCAACACGCTGGACGCTGGACGACAAAACCAGCCACCATCGTCCAGGTGACCCTGCCTCAACTGCTAGCAGCTGCTGTTTCCCAAAATTCTCTCTCTCCTGGAGCACCTCAGGGTACTCCTCACCAAAGGGCCACACACTGCTGTCTGCCAGGCCCATGGGCTGGGGACATGGCCCCTCTCTGGGAGGTCTCCCTGCCGCCCCTCACCTGCAGCCCTGCGCCCCACACTCAGTCTCCCTGGCTCTTGCTCTTCCTTCTTCCCCCTTCTTTCCATAGAACTTGGCTCAGACTCCTCCTGGCATTTGCTAAGTTTGTTCATCTCTCTCCTTCGTTAACACGTGAGCTCCTCAGGGCCAGGACCTTCTCCCCAGGGCCTTGGTATTACCCACACCCAGGGCCGCCTGCCTGGCAAAATCTACCAACCTCTGGTGATCTAACAAAAATGCAACTGAACACTCAGAAAACTAATTTTCAAGAACCCTTGGTGTCCTAGAAGTCTGTTTCTTTTCTCTTACTCTAGAAAGTCCTGGCTCCCCGCTCTGCCTTCTGGAGCTCCTTTCCCTGCCCTTCACTCAGAGGGGACTGGGGACGTGCTCCGCTTCCAGCCTGTGCTCCTCCAGGATCCCACCCCAGGTACATCTGCACAGGGCACCCCGATCAGGTGCAAACTTACTGTGGGCTGGGCTCAGAGGCTCACTCTGTAATCCTAGTGCTCATGGAGGCCAAGCTGGGCTGGTCATTTGAGCTCATGAGTTCAAGACCAGCCTGAGCAAGAGTGAGACTGTCTCTACTAAAAATAGAAAAACTAGCCAGACATTGTGGTGGACGCCTGTAGTCCCCCCTACACAGGACGCTGAACCAGATTGATCCTGCAAGCCCAGGAGTCTGAGGTTCCTGTGAGCTACAATGACGCCATTGCATGCTACCTGGGGCAACAAAATGAGACTCTGTCTCAAAAACAAAAACAACAACAAATAACGTACTGCAATTGGGAGTGACCCTACATAGCCTGGCCCATGGACCCCATGCTGAGTGAGAACACACTAGTCCCTGGCTTTCCAGAGTGACATGCTGTCATGGCTCCCAGACCCCTCCGAAGACCACCACCTCCACAACACCTAGCAGCTCCCACCCAACCCTGTCCAATCAGAGCAATCCTCGCTGAGAGAAGACCTGAAGGTCAAAGACTGCATACCCGGGGGCTGTCTGAGGCTGTGGGGGTCACACTCTGTCTTTGCAAACACATTCTTGCCTTTGCTCCCTTCCTTCTGAAGGAAGCTTCCTTACTTATGCATGGAGACTGTCACATCTGCGATGACACAGCCAAGCGAGCCCCCCCTTACCTCTTTAATGCTTATGTTCCTACCTCCCCACTTGACAGAGCCAGGGGTGAGGGAATGTTTAATCTTAGCAGTAAAACTCACATTTATCATATTCAGAGGACCAGTTTAGAAGAGAAGACAGCAGCAGTGGAGATATCTCTGGGACCTCTACGAAGGATTAACTCAGCTGAGTGTGGAATGTCAGTGCCTCCAGCTGACATCCAGTGCCGACCAAGTTTCTCGTCTAAAACTCAAGTGACTCTTACAAAGGGATCACTGCAGATATCACACACCCAGAGCATTTGTGTTTCCAGTGAGGCTGGCATGTCCGACTGTTCTCAACTCAACTGTCATACGATCCCCTAATAGACAAGCCCAAGCTAGCACTGGGCCTAGCCTCTTGGTCACCATTACTTTAAACTTTGCCCAGAGTTGCCCTGGTGAGAGCTTGGGAGGTGAGGTCACCTGTGCCAGGAACACAGCTTAGGAAGCAGAGGCTGAGCCATGTGCTGGGCAGGCCTCGGCTCCAGCCACAACATCACCGTCAAAACAATGTCATGGATGAGCCTAGAATTTCTGGTGCTCTAAGCATGTTAAGTCCCTGCCAAGATCTCAGACTGTCCCCTAAAATGCCTCTGTAAATATTTTGACATTGCGCTGGGACATCTCAATGTTAGTGAGCTCAGGTACTGACAATAAAAATCTGATACCATTTTATGCAAGCTGCTTCTATAGACTTCTTTATCATGTTCTCTTGTTGGTTTGTTTTCAATATTAACAAGGGATGGACAACATCTCCTGAACTTGGCACTTGGTTGCCTTCCTGAGGCTGAGAATTATGAAGTATGAGTCTTAGTTCAACAAAAATCTCTGGCGCCTGTATGTGCCAGGCACTGAGTCCGTCTCTACAGACATGTGGTGAACACAGCAGAGGTATCTGCTGTCCTCTCAGAGCTGATGCCTCACAGGTAAACTTGGGCTTTTCTGCATACAGGCAGGGCCGATCTATTCAAATCCTCAGCTACAGGGCTAGAATCAGCTGCAAAATGAAAAAAGGAGCACCGTGACCAGAGTTGACAGCCCAGCCACAGACAGCCCTGGGACTGAAAGTGGCAGAGAGAAGCAGGACTGTCAGTCTCAGATTGGCAAGACAGACCCTGTTGATAGATGTGCCAAAGTGCCCTGTTGTGCTATGTGTATTATTGTCATTAATTCTAATAACTATTTCATTGAAGCTTCTCTAGGGACTAAACCCTTAGCCAAAGGCCTTCCTCATGAAACCCGGTCTTGCAAGGGTCTTCCTGCTTAGCTCAGGAGAGGGGAAGGAGAATCTGGGAGTTCAATCTGACCATGTACCAAAAGAGTCATGTAGCTGGCCACCTCCTACCATGGTGGCAGTTCTCCAGACTATGAAACAGTGGGGACACAGGGACCTGCAGCACTGCCCCTTTTGCCCCCTCTGCTGCAACCCCACGACCATTCAGTAGACAGAGGCCTTCAGGGAAAACTTCTCCACCTCCAGTGTAAATAAGGTCAGACAGGTCAAAATATCACATAAACTATAAAGTGTTGTAAACTAGAGAATAACTCCATCTTCATCACCATAAAAGGACGGTGACAACACCTCAGGCTTGCTCACTATGAGAGATCCAAATCGAGAACCATTACCTTTCTTTTTCTACTCTTTCCATTATCTTTTAATTATATCTTTATTGTGGTATCATTTCATACAATATAATGAATGGGTTTTAAGCAATAATATTCATTGAATTTTGTTCCTTACTTTGTGACCAATATAAACTCAAGGAGTTATGTTTAGAGCACAATAATGTTAAATAGCTGCATTTTAACTAATATAGATATTTAGAGCCACAAATTTAGTTATGACACATGTTACAGATTGAAGGTTTGGGGCACACACACACACATAAAAAGGCATATATTGAAGCCCTAACCAGCAATGTGGACTGTGCTTGGAGATAAGGCTTTTTTGGAAGTTATTAAGGTTCAATGATGTCTAAGGATGGGGCCCTAATGTAATAGTGCTACTGCCCTATCTTAAGAGGAGGACAACTGGGCCCAGTGGGTTATGCCTGCAATCCCAGCATTTTGGGAAACTGAGGTAGGAGGATTGCTTGAGACCAGGAGTTTGGGACCAGCCTGTGCAATGGAGTAGTGAGAACCTGTCTCTACACATGTATGTACACAGAGATCTCTTTGCTGCATGAGCACACAGGTGAGAAAAGAAGTCATAGGAAAACACAGCAAGAAGGTGGCCACCTACAAGCCGAGAGAAGCAGTGTCAGAATCAAATATGCTTTGCCAGTCAACAAAGACTAAGATTTTGGCCAAGTTTAATGCTTACACTTGAGAATACGTGTAAGCAAAGTACTTTTTCATTTTTTTGTTTTCTAATGGGATCTTTCAAATGGTGCCATTTTGTCTACACTGTTTTGATTAGTAGGATGATGTAAATGATTTTAATATTTTGAAAGTGCCAATACACATCGTTAAAACATACTTGTTTCTTTTGGTCAGATACCTATTCAATAAATGCTTGAAAATGTTGAGTATCTGCAAAGGTGTTTTAACTTAAAGATGAACCTCTTTAAATTCTTCTCACAAATTACTTCCATTTGGCAGCCACTATTTCAACACAGTGAGTAGAAATATGACAAAAAACAAATTAAATCAAAAAAGGAGGCTGCGGGCGGCGCCTGTGGCTCAGTCGGTAAGGTGCCGGCCCCATATACCAAGGGTGGCGGGTTCAAACCCAGCCCCGGCTGAACTGCAACCAAAAAATAGCCGGGCGTTGTGGCGGGCGCCTGTAGTCCCAGCTACTCGGGAGGCTGAGGCAAGAGAATCCCTTAACCCCAGGAGTTGGAGGTTGCTGTGAGCTGTGTGATGCCACGGCACTCTACTGAGGGCCATAAGGTGAAACTGTCTCTACAAAAAAAAGAAAAAAAGAAAAAAGGAGGCTGCAAATTCTCAAGACTGAATATGACATTCCCAAGCAAATACAAACAGAAATGAATGCCATATTGCGCTATCTGGAGTGGCTTACGAACCACTTGTGATGTCTATTATAGCTCAAGCCAAAGAGTTAGTCTGATTGCGTGTGCAAAAAAGCCACCAAACCAGACCTGCCTGCGGATGGCTTCTCAGAACACATTCCCATGAGTGGGAAGCAGGAAAACCTGGAGAAGCAAACTGGACCCAAAGCCCACTCTCCACTGCCCAGCGAGTCTGCTCCTGGGGCCCCTGAGGTCGTCCTTGGCTACCGCGTCCCCTGCTCCCTTCCCCAGGCTCCTGCCCTCTCCTCCCTCCCTCCCTGTCAGACCTCACTGCTTTGTCCCATCACGCCCCTGCTTTCCATTGGAAAACTGATCCAGTGACCTCCATATGATTCAGATGCCCTGCTTTCCTGCCGATTACACTCATACATATTTTTAAAAATGCTCTTGTAGAGATGCTGAAACTTAAGCAATCGTATTGATCATGCCAATTCTAATCTTTGGTTTCCAGCTGTATTGGTTTCATGGATCCAACATTCATCTTCATCAAGTTCGATTCATGTTTTTCTCTGTATATCAGATGACAATACTTCTTTTTCTTTATTGTTGGGGATTCATTGAGGGTACAATAAGCCAGGTTACACTGATCAGATGACAATACTTCTTTAAGGTTTCAGATAACTCAAATAATCATTCTGGGTCACAGTAATACTAATTTCAACAGAAAGTAATTATTAAATATAAATTAAAACCTTGTCAAGGCCTGCGACGCCGTGTCTCTGGCTCTGGCCCACTCAACGGTCTGGATGCTGCACCAGCTTACTCGGGGTAGATCTCGTTCAGGTCTCAGGTGCCGAAGCACCTTAGAAGTCACAGTCAATAGTAGTAGGAGCGAGCATCTCAGCAGCAGTCTTAGTAGGAGAGCGCCGATCAGGCATCCTCTGAGCGAGAAACGGAGCCAAAGGATGAGCCCCAGCTAACTTCTCCCGCAGCTATTTATAAAAGTGATCCGGTGGCCTCCTGCGCCACAGGTGTGGAGACAGCTAACCACTGATGTACACACTTTCCTGCTCTCATGCGTCTCACTAATGAGAGCCAATGATGTTAAATCCCTTCCCCAGGGTGGCGCCCGTGGCTCAAGGGGTAGGGCGCCAGTCCCATATGCCGGAGGTGGCGGGTTCAAACCCAGCCCCGACCAAATAAATAAATAAATAAATCCCTTCCCCAAATCCCTTATTGCCAAAGTATTTCTTACAGGTGCCTCCTACTAAACCTATTACCACTTTGAAATCTAAATAAATCTATTATTTTTCTGTGTATTGTTGGCAGGTGTTGTTCCAGCGTTCATGAAGTTGTGTGGGAGTAAAACAGGAAATAGATTTCTCCCACTGAAAGAATATTGAAGATTTAATAACTGGTCCAAAATGCCCAGCTGCCAAAAAAATGTGAGTGCCCCCCAAAATGTATGGCTTAAGGTAATTTAATGTGAGACAAAAAACACTTTTCTTAAAAAGTCCGTAGTTGTTCTTGCTTGACAATTCAAAGCCCACGGACCCCAAGGCAGCGTCTGGTTCTGGACTGATTGCCATGCAAAAAAGGTTGTGATATAGGATGGCCCATCTTCTATCCATGGGGCAGTTAGGTTCACCCTCAAAACAGGCCATCATGTCCATCAAACCATGGTGGGCCTGGCCCTGGTGTGCCTAACCCCTGGACAAATCCGTGCCAGGGCATCAGGCTGCATGGTCTCTTCCTCCCTAGAGAATTACAGCAATGATGAGCCAGAAGGTGACTCATCAGAGCTCACCCTGGAACTACAGGCTTTTCAGCACCTTCCAGGTATCAACTGGAATTCCCAAAAGTCAGGTCCCAAACACGAAATTCTATTCAAATCTCCACATAGGTTCAAATTCTAAAAAGAGAGGAGAAGTCAGCTGTGGCTGCTGTTGGTCTCAGCCCCTGAAATAGTTGCCTGCTGATTCATAACGTAAACACAGGGTTAATTCCTTTCAGAAATCTGCTCGTGTGCACCCAAAATTATTATTATCTGTGTTCAACCATGGGAGCATGACAAGCTGAAAGGCTGCCAGCCTGGCCCCTCTACCGTCCCCCATTTAAGAAAACAGATCTGGCTTTGGGCAGGCTTTGCAGACTGACACAGTCTCCAGACGTGAATGTTATTTCATTAAGATATAGGGTGACATAAAAATATTTGTATAATCACTATATCTCATTCAGCTTTAAAATCTACGACAGGTCTTCAAGTAATCTCATTTTCACAGATCGAGTAGACTAGTCAGAGTAGTGACGAATGTCGGAGGAGACTCCCTGCTTATTTATGAGACAGTGATGTTATATCTAGTTTCTGTGTGCTAAGGAATGGAAATGGGTTGGTGCAAACCCTTCCCCAACCGCACAACCTAGAACACAGAAGACACCTTTTACTATATAATGTAATCCTTTAACTTCAGACAGGAGGTGGACGGCTGTATTTTACTTTTATTGACTTTCCCTTCGGCCTTCTGCTGTCTGAAAGGATTGCCCCCCACCCCAAGAATAGAAAGCTGATCCTTGAAATGGATGGGCCCTTTAAAGAGTCCCCTTGAAGTGTCCTACTTTTCTTAATAGTTGTCACCGCAATCCACCATCAAAGGGGACAAGCCATTGAAGAGAAATGAAATTGAAACACGGGCCTGAGTAGAGACAATTGTAGGTTCTTCATTTAAGGGGCTGGTTCCTTTTCTCTTATTATATGATGGAATCTGAAAGTAACTCCTGAGAGTCTGGCCACCATCTCCGGGACGACCCAAAGGTAACCACCTCCACAGTCTCTCCCATTCTATTCAGAAAAATGAAGAATTAGACTCTTCTAGTGAGCAACTGACAAGGACTTGAGAGAAAGTAGAGCCAAAGAAGTACCTGTGGTCATTCTGGAACTCGACTGTAATTCAGAGAGCTGAATTACACAGGGCACACCAATGAAGGGCAAGTGCTCTTGTACCAAACACAAACACTAATACTGGGGCTTCCAGCGTGTCAGAAACAGTCTCAATAGGAAGGGATCTTGGGAATGGATTTATCCATCTAGCTTCCAGCTCTTCAATTAGCTCCCTCTGGGGGGACCAATGCTGGAACTTGGAAATGGAGACTTGGTTCCTGCGCTCAAGTTGCTCATAGTCCAATAGTTGGGGTGTGAGAGGAGACAATTAAATAAACAGAATCATGCAATGAAATGGACCAGAAGACCCTGCCAGCTGCTGGGGAGCACCAAGGAGAGTGTAGCGAGTTACTCACAGGACTGCAGGAAAGACTGATAAAGGTGGATAGAGGTGGGGCCAAGTAAGAGTCAGGGAGGATGAGTCCCACTCACAGCAGGCAGTGGAATAAGATGTGCAGATGCCGTACAAGCGCTTTCACAGATATTAACACACTGGATTCTCGGAAGACCCCGGGGTAGATACCAGTATTATCCCCATTTCATGATGCACAGAGAGGTCAAGTAACTTCCCCACGTCAAGCAGCTACCACATGGCTGAGCTGGAGCTCAAACCCAGGCCCTCGTGACTGGGTCCACACTCATAACCACAATGCCAAGGGTGGTTATGATGTGAAATGACATTTTTCAAAGAGGGCAGGGCCATAGGATTTGTGAAGTGCCAGAGAGAGAGCGTGACATTAGGTGTCAGTGGAGCTTAAGCATCCTATTTTTGAAAAGTAGAGGATGATCTGGATGGAGTCAGCCTTTAGCTTCTCGAGCTGGGCTGAGAGTGCCACTGGACACATGCAGTCGTGACCGGGACTCAGCCAGCCAGTCGCATGGCATGTTTTTTTAGTTCTCCCAAAGACTCAAGAGGGGAGCATTTTGATGCTTTTTTTTCCTCATATCAGATAACTTTAAAATGTAATTTTACCTTATAAAACAGAATGTGCAATTACCATGATGTCTGTGTTTCTTCTTCCTTTTAAATTTTGATATAAATGGTTTCTCAAATATATTTAAAAAATCAAATTTCAAATTCTGGAAGTAAATTATACTTATTTAACTAAATGAAACAATTTCTGGTTATATAAATTAAAAGTTATTTCTCCTCCTAAAATGCCTCTGTCCTTACTTGCCTGAGATAATACCCATATCCATGCTCATACAATTAGATATTAATGCATATGGGAGAAATGAGGGTGTTTGTTCCATTGCTTCTTTATACAAGTATGGAAATGGTGCACACTTTATTAAACATCTTACTTTGCTCACTTAATGGTACATCACAGACAACAGCCTTCTTTTAAGGGCCACGTGGCATCCTATACTATCATTTCTCTACCAATCTTCTATAAAAGCACGGTTTCCAGTTTTGTGCCCTTAAGCAAAACCAAAGCAAATATCTCTGTCTTTCCATTCCTCCTTCCTCTGCCTTTAGGTTTTAAAAATTACACAGTGGTTACCAAACTTTACCAAAGACCCACCCCTACCTTTTAGGGAAATGAGTCCCTAGAATTTGCTCCTAAAAGTAAAGGGTCTGTCCAAGCCTAAAATTTCAGTTGTGTTCTGGAGCCCGCTCTTTACAGGACACTGTTTCCCTAGTGGAAGGCGTGAGACAATTTCCAGCAAGTGGAAACTTCAGTCTTTATGGATGATTTATTTCCGCAACCTACCTAATTTATCCCATTGAAGCAAAGCTTTTTCTAAAACCACTCATTAGTAGTTTTTATGTTGTTTTCTGCCTGGCCATGACTTTTTAAGATAAAAGCCAAAAATATCAAAACAATCTCAAGTCCAGGGCAGCCAGAGTGAGTGAGGCTAGAGGCCACAGCTCAGGAGGAGGGGCCGGCTTGCTTTTGGAGGAATTGGGTGCTCTGTTGATTTCCTTCCTCTGCTATTTCGACCTTTTTAGTCTCAAATTGATTCTTTTGGACAAGAAAAACTAAAACAAAATGGAAAGTGCCAGAGTTCTGCTTCCTCTGAGCCACTTGCCGAGGTTCTCCCTGCCCAGCGGTCAGGGCCACTCACTCTTGGTTCCTTCGCCTGGTCTCCTGGGGCTCCTCTGCCCTCACCACCCACCTGCTCTGTCTTGGTTTAAACACTTGCTGCTTGAGTTGGCCTGTCCCACTACAGCAGCGGTTCTCAACCTGTGGGTAGCAACCTCTTTGGGGATCAAACAACCCTTTCACAGGGGTCGCCTAAAAACCATCACATACACCCCGTACAAATACAGTATGAAAATAATTTTATGGTTTGGGGTCACCACAACATGAGGAATTGTATTAAAGGGTCGCGGCATTAGGAAGTTTCAGAATTACTGCCCCATAGGTTATTCACTGTCAGGGCGCCCAGGCTGTGCTTCTATGTGAGCTCTTAAGGGCAGGTCATCATTGGTGTGACTTGCACCACGTCCCTGGTGCCCAGCCTCACACACGCAGGCACATGCAGCCCTGTTCCAAGTGGGCACATATCATTATCCTTACTTCTTAGAGCAATGCTATGGGTAGGTGCCGCGAACGTCCCTCTCACAGATAAGGAAGCTGAGTCATAAGAGAGTCCCACACTCACTTCTGGGCTCTCTTGTCACCCAAACAGCTCTGTTGTTCCCTTGACCTTCTGACTTACTATGACCAGAAGAATCTCCTCTAGGGTCCTCAGCCACTTTCAAACCCCGCAGCTCGTTTGAGGTGTGGGCCTGTCCTACCCGATTCTTACTCTGTGTTCCTCACCTGTTTTTATCTTGACTTTACGCTTTTCTCACCAGGACTGTGACTGTCCCTTTAGATTTACAGCTCATCAGCGAGTACCTGGCACAGCCACTGTTAGGGGTTGGGGACAAGGGAGGTGCCTCCCTTTTATTTTCAATAAGATCAGTGTTATGTAATGACATAATCCGAGTCCCTGGGATGAGCACATCAGCGTTCCTCTCCTCCCAAATCCTGGGCCACAAAATTAGATCCATCTTTCCCCCTGAATTTTAAGAAATCAGCTTCTACAGATTTGGAGTTCAAGGAAACTGTCGACACTGATGTCTGAGTGTCCCTCGCGGCCATCACATGTTTTCTCTCCAGGTGCCCATCAGTAGTAGCACTGTGCACACTCGAACTCTGCCTAGACCATCAAAGTTTATCACAGAGAGCAGCTTCCTAGTTGCCTCTGAGCCCTCTGGAAAGTGAACTTCCTGGAGGTCTTCTGTAAGCAGGTTTACGTCCGGGGGGGCCAGGCTTGACCAGCTGTTTTCTGCTCTGTGCCTGGGGCACCTGCTACTGTCTCTGCCTTGTGACAAGTGCAGCCACATCTCCACTCCCAGTCACAAGGGCTTCTATTCATCTTTTGCCTCATTGAGGACACGTGGTACCCTCTCCTCCTGCTCACTCAATCCCACACATGTACACACGGAGGCCAAACTATGCAGCAAGCTTCCTATATTTTCTTTAATCTTGCCTCATTTCAAACCGCACCATCTAGTCTCTCCTCCCTGCTTCCTACCCCCACACACTCACACCCATGTGCACTCTGTGGGCACCTGTGCTACCAGTGTAACTAAAATTCTAGAGCTTAGCACAGTGCCAAGGGCATGGTTGTACTGGGCAGACAGAACTCCACTCCTGATAAATGAGCTTCACCTCCCAGGTTATTTATTTCCCAGGGACCCCTCTTCAGCACTGGGCCCTCCAGAGCATCCTACCAGACCTATAAGTCACCTGCCCTTATGGACAACTCCAACCACAGACTCTGTTTCTCTCTCTCCCCCCACGCTTTGCTCCTCACCCTCACGTTCTCACGGCACCCTCATATCAGGCTGCGCTTTTCTGTGCAGATGTGAGTCTCCTTCCCTCATTTCCTGTCGCTCAGTAACTGCCTACACTGTTGCAGGCCCTCACTCCATCGCTGGTCTTACAAATCAATCTGAGACATGCAGAAACAACTCACAATAATAATACAATTCTAAATTCTATATTTGGAGAACACACTATAAGCTATTTGAAAACAGAAAAGGGAACAATTATTTCTGTTGGCCTGTAAGAGAAGGCTGTGGTTGAACTCTCACACATTGAATTGGGTCTTGAAGGATGTGTAGGAGTTCCCTGGCAAAGGAAAGGAAGGGCATCCCAGGAAAAGAAGACTACACAAGCAAAACACGATGGAAAGGGCATGATGTGGAAATGATGAGGGGTCTGTGTGGCTACTGAATGGGAGGCAGAGGTGAGATAGGGTTGGTGGGGGAGGGTGGCTTTTTGTTTACCAGCATATACAGATCCTGAAGGGCAAGAAGTCAGCCCTCAGTAAATATTTATTTTTGAAGGTAAATGAAGCAGGATAAAGCCAGACTTTTAAAGATCATTTTATGCCATGCAAGGAAGTCTAAACTTTAGTTTGTAGACAGTGAGAATTCACCAAACTTTTTAAACCAGAGAAATAGTATCGTTACATCTGTGTCTTAGAAAAGAGATAACTCTTAAGATTGTGTACAAAACAGATTTAAAAGAGAAATTTAGGGAGAAATCAAGCCTCACACTAGCTAGATATTTTTCAAATGGGTGTGGGGGTTCTGATTAGTTTCATCCTTTCCTTTGCTATCTTGCTCCAAATCTTGGTTGTTCTTGGGAAATCATATTCTCACTCTGCGTTAGGAAATTCACTTGATACTGACACTTAATGTAGCAACATAAGGGCCTCTGGACCAGTTTGATTTATTTCTGCCTCTCCTCGGTATTTTCTGCAGAACCTCACTCACTGTCACCCTCCAACTCCCCGACTTTCACCCCTCTTCACTATTTATAGTCCCTCTTTCTCCACCGCCATTGGAAAGCCCACTGGGTGCACAATTCTGTCACCGTGAGCCAGTGGCTTGCTCGGTGAACTCTTTCTGTCATCACACTGGCCTTTTGCGATGTGTCCCCTGGAGATGCAGAACCTTCATCAACGTGGACACCTCAGACTCCATGTCAGGAAGCTTCGAGGCAAACAATTCAGTGAGCCCAGGTCTGTTCTCTCCAGACGAAGAGATTCCTATTTCTTCTTTGTTTGGCACCAAACTTCACCCTCTCCCTCCTTTCCATAAGTCTCTGGGTGCAGCTAAATTCTGGTGGGGAGTAGTGTCAGCTAATTTAGGAAGGGGTCCATCACCCCATATGATCAGGCTATGATTCCCACTGGGACAAATTCAAGAAGAAAT
Source organism: Nycticebus coucang (assembly GCF_027406575.1). Taxonomy (NCBI): domain Eukaryota; kingdom Metazoa; phylum Chordata; class Mammalia; order Primates; family Lorisidae; genus Nycticebus; species Nycticebus coucang. The sequence continues at coordinate 125,068,737 of NC_069784.1, forward strand.
AAATTGTAGTTCTCACATTTCAAGCTAGGGAAGAGATTCACTTTTTTAAATAAAACAATGATAGAATTTTGGATCCCATGATGTTTTCCTTCTTGTTTCCTTCAAAATTATTTCCTGCATAATTCTGTGGCAGCCCATGGACCCATGGCAGTTCCACGCGCTTGAGTCCTGTGAACTTCAGAAGTCTTTTCCTTTCCTCCAGTATTGTCAGTCCTGGGATTAGCACATCACTCATCAAAGAAGACAGGAGAAAGTTCCCCACACACAAACGTACACTCTTGAATTCCTAAGTCAATCTCATTTATAAAAAGTTAAGCATCCATGGCATAACTTGTGATTGATCCAAAAAGACTTTTGCTGTACTGTGTCAAAACATGTAGGGTATTTAAAAATCTAAAAGTATCATGAAATTCAGTCTCGAGAGAATCATTGAACTACCTTACTAATCCCAATTTTTCATGGAAATTGTAGCAATTCTTAAACTAGCAAACAAGAAATGAATTAACGTAAAAGAACCATTGAAGGAGGCCGAGTTCCATGGCTCACACTTATAATTCTAGCACTCTGGGAGGCTGAGACAGTAGGGTCGCTTGAGTTCAGGAGTTCTGAAGTAGACTGAACAAGAGGGAGACCCCATCTCTACTAAAAATGGAAAAATTAGCTGGGCATCATGGTACTTGCCTGTAGTCCCGGCTACTCAGGAGGCTGTCCCAGGAGGATGACTTGAACCCAGGAGTTTGAAGTTGCAGTGAACTACAATGATGCCATTGCACTCTACCTGGGATGACAGAGCAATACTCTGTCTCTAACGAAAAAGAGCCGTTGACTGGAACTTGTTTCTTGTTTTGTTCTGTTTTGCTTTTTTAACCAAAATCTTAAGAAATATTTTATTCTTATCCTTAAGGATTTTTTTCTTGAGATTATTTCTACTCAATTTCTTTGAGACTTCCAGAATAAGGAGATATTTGAGGTACAGACAAATCTGGAAGGAAACAAGCAGCAAACCTCAAAAGGGTGGAGGTCTGTGTGAGTCTCCTGCGGCTGAGCCTCTGAGTCCTAGAAAGGGGCATTGTGGTTGGTGATCTATGGTAGACTAAATTATTGGCAGAAAATCTTTGCCACTCCCTCTATCCATCCTGTCTCTATTTAAAATTTTGATATTTTGCTCATAATAAATATGTTTGCATCGATTTTGAGTTTTAAAAAATATTTCATTAAAATATTACTTATCTCGATTAAATAACTTGGCCCTGCCCCTCTTAAGCTTTGCACTAAGACACGTGTTCATGCCCCTTCCCCTCATCTTAGTACTGCCCATACCCTTTTCTATATAATTCTGAAGTTACTTCCCCAGACAGAATAGTTTCTCCTCCTCTTGACTTTAAAGTTAGCTATGTGACAAAAAAAATAAAAATAAAAATAAAAATAAAAAAAGTTAGCTATGTGACTTACTTTAGCCAATAAAATGGGACAGAAGGGACAGTGTGTCCCTTCTGCCTCAGCCTTAAGAGGCCTTGCAAGGTTCCACTTGCCCTCTTTTTGTTCTGCTCTTAACATAAGAAGAATTTGCCTTTGGTCTCAGAAGGAGAAGCTATATGGAGCAGAGAAGAACACCTGTGTGGTTGTATGGTGCAAAGGGAGCCCAGCCTAAATCAGCCAATCTCCAGTCATGACACAGACACATGAGCTAAATAAATGCTTACTGCTAGGATGTTGTGGCCACACAGAAATGTATTGCACATACCAACAATTATTTCATCCTGGCTAGTTAGTGTGAGTTAATCAAGGTTATCCCATTCCTAGTTCCCCATCAGTAACTGATTTAGGAATGCAGATGTCTAGGCCCATTGGAGCCAATGAAACATTAGAGAAATTTGCTGGAGACTTCAAGGAAAATTATTTCTTTTATGAGATATGCCAAGCTATGCTCTCTTGTTCCCTTTCTTTGTGCACAAGAAAGCATGCAGCTCTAATGACCATAACAGGCACCCAAAGACCTCCAGGAGAACGAGCCTGAGAACAAAATCAGTTCAGAGGGGGGTGCCAAGCTGTGACAATCACAGGAAATTAAGGCAGAAGGTTTACTCAAACCAATACTGAAGTCTGACCAATCTCTGAATTTTCACTCACACGCTTCAGTGTGTATTTTTATTGTTTAAGCCAGTTTGGGTTGGGCGTTTGTTTCTTGCAGCTGAAAGCATTCTCATTAGCTGACTCAGGCCACATAACTGTTTTTGAACTCACTTTAGGCCTCTCTTTCCTCGTTATTCCAGGTGAGTCTCTGAGTAATCTGAAATAGAGTTTAGTCATAAAGCTCATGGTCATTATTAAGAGTTTCACACTCCTTCCCTTAGGCCTTGCCTCACAGAGAGCTTCACACAGCTTCCTGGCTTCTTCCCAATGATGTGTTTTCCTCCCTCTGTGCGGCCATAGTTACATGAATAACCTGTCACTTTGCCCCCTAATATTTCTACTTTAAGAATGACAAGAGAGGAAACTAACAAAATTAATTATGGTACTTTCATATAATAGAACACCATAAATCCATTACAAATTATTTATTAACTTAGCAAATATTTACCCAACACCTACTTTGTTTCAGTGAGTGTGTTATAGAAGAACACTTGATGATATGGGAAATGTTAAATATAGACTATGCAAGACTCAAACTATAAAGCCTGATTATAATATCTGATGTAGACAATATTCAGGTGAGACTTTGACTTCAGACTTCAAAATCGATGCTGGAATAAGTCAAGACTTTTCAGGTCATTGGGATGGAATGAATGTATTTCGCATGCAAAAAGGACATGAATTTTGAAGCACCCAGGGTAGAATGTTCTGGACTAAATGTTTATGTTTAATTCTAATTCAAATGTTGAAGCCCTCATCCCCAATTTGATGCTATTTGAAGGTCTGTGGGAGGTCATTAGGTTTAGATGTGAAAATAAGGGTGGGGCTCCCATGATGGGATTAGTGCCCGATGAGAAGAAGGACACCAGGACTGTCTCTTTCCACCAGGTAAGGACACAGCAAGAAGTGTGCAAGCTAGAAATAGGATCCCCACTAGGAACCCAAACTGTCCACACCTTGACCTTGGACTTCCCAGACTCCAGAACTATGAGAAATAAACGTTTTTTATTTAAGAAAAAAAATAATTACGGCATAATGTTAAATATGTAAAAAAGGAATATGTATACATATATACACATACCCACAAAGAAAATAAGGCTAGAAACCTACTACTCTATAAATATTAATAAAAGTCATCTCTGAATAGTAGGATAATGTACAATTTGCTTCTTCTTTATGCTTTCCATATTTTTTGTATTTTCTGTGATTAATATATTACTTCTGTAAACAGAAAAAAACACACAAGGAAGAAAATTACACTAGTGTCTTTGACAAATCTAATAAATCTTGCAGTGTTTATATTTTAGATTCATTAGATATTATAATTACGTGTTTCTTTCTTCTTTCAATGGGCCTTGATGTTTAACACATATTTACACAAAGATGCTGGGTACATTAGCTAGAGAGAACAAAAAAAAGAGTATTTTTAAGTTATCAAAAACTCACATTTACATTTAGAATCACATCTCTTTTCATGTCAGATTTGAAATTTGGATCGGGAAAGAAGAACCAGACAGCTACTGCAGACTATGTTTATTCCTGAGGCCGCCTCAAAAACTTGCGTACAGCTCCAAGAAGGGCAAGAACAAAAGAGAAAAAGAGAGAGAAGGTCATGTGATTCAGTTTTCTGGGGGCTAAAGCCTGAGTATGACTAACTTCTCCCACTCCAGCTAGCAGAGAACAGCCCACTGTACCTTCAACTCTCTGATCAGCTAGTATGTGAAACCCCATATTATGCTGAGACTGTTCCAGAACTGTACTAGTTATTATTAAAAAGAAATATTTAAAAAATAAATAAATAAAAAGAAATATTTAAAAAGAAAAAGGAGCAGAAAGGAAAATGAAACATTTTTACAATTTTCACCTCAAAATAGAAATACAATAATTCATCTTTGAACATAGTAACTTCATCTCAAAACATAATGACTTCATGTCAAAATAATATAATAATCCTATGATACCACTAGAGGGAATTGAAATAAAGGAAACACATTGGAATTCTAAGGCTGGAATTCTCTACTTGCGTACAGAATTTAACATTTATAAACTGTATGGGAAACATATATTATGATTATAGCTATATTAATTTTGCTCTTACCCTTTGCTAATACTCTTTCACTTTGTTGGTGTGATGGCACGCACCTTTAGTCCCAGCTAATAAGGAAGCTGAGGCAGGAGGAGCCCAGAGTTTGAAGCTGTAGCAAGCTATGATCATATTTGTGCATAGCCACTGGACTCCAGACTGGGCAACATTGCAAGATCCCATCTCTTAAAACAAACAAACAAATCAAAACCTCTTTCACATATATCACCACATTTGATTCTCACAAGCTCCTATGTGGTACTTCCCATTGTTTGTATAAAGACAGCAGATCTCATAGAGATAGGGCTGGGAGTTGAGCCTAAGTCTTCTATGGTCAGGAGTCTTATCTATTAAATAGTTCAAATAAATTATTTGTGTTAATGAGCTATAGAAATATCTAATTTGCTCTCTTTTCAATATGTTTATTGAACTAGAAAAATTGATTACACTGAATAAAATTTTCCACACGTGGGAAAGCACCCTGTACAGTCCCCACATTCAGTGGATGTTCCCAAAATATACGATGACTGACATGCTCTTGATCTTAATAAAGAACAGACTTCTTTAGAAAATTATAGCCTTTATATTTAATTTTTATTACTCTTTAGTTGAAACTTGCCTACATGCTACTGAAAGGTTGCATCCAGAAGATAAAAAAAAGAATCAGTCTCAAATATCAGAAGCCTTGAGGTTAAAACCTCTTAAAGGTAGCAATTTCTCTCTCTTTTTAATCATCAGTATAAATTAATTTGGACCATAGTTTAAAGAAAACAGATCTGATCCCAAACAGTTTCACGTGTAAAATGGAAAAGAGTAAAGCTAGAAACCACACAACCATCTAAAATTTTTCCTGCTGTGAAAGTTGCCACAGTCGGAGTGGTTTGCCTCTAAAAAACAACTTAGGTTAGGTCTGGTGGAGATGGAATCCTCCTTTCAACAGACAGTTTGAGCTTTGTGTCTGTACAACACCCAGTAAGCAGGTCCATGGAGAGTGAGAAGTTCGATAAATCATTCAGATGGCTTCAAATACTCAGAATATTTGGACTCATGAGGGCCCATTGTCTTGGCAGTTGGGTGAAATTTTTCACATTTCCACCTGATAACATTCTTGGAAAAAAGCGTCCTCCTCTCTGGGAACTGAGGAACATGATATTCTGTACCCACCTGTTTGCAAAATAGTCATGAATTTTGCCAGATGGAAAAAAAAAAACTGCTAGAGATTAGGATCCATGTCCCTATAAATGACGCTGCTCTTTCCCCACCGAGAACCTGGCAGATGCAGCTGAAGGAGACCGGCCTGCCAGGCCTTCAAGGGGCTTCCAAGAGCTTCTGGGCTGGGCCAGTGTAGCTCATCAACCTGCAGCCTCAGAATTCTGTCAATAATGTGAATAATTATAGCAATGTCAACAATTTTGTCAGTAATGCTAGTAGTAATAGTACTCATCAATAATGCAGATCTTTGAGGCTCACCCCAGACCTTTCAATCAGAATCTCTAGGAGCAGAGCTTGGGAATCCGCATTTTAACAAGCTCCATGATAATGCCCCTGAAGTTTGAGTAGCACTGATCTGAGCAAGAACACACACCACGTGAAGACAAGTCAGTGCGGTGCAAATGGATGGTATGAGAACAGATGAATGGACAGGTCGGGGGAAGGACTGGAAGGAGAGTTCAAACAGTGGTGAGTGATAAAGAAGCAACCTTTGCCCACCAGAGAGAACGTGTAGCTCCCCATCCAGCCCACACTGCCTTGGCAACCATGGAGGTTTAGACTGTATTCGGAGAATTGCCACAGCTGTGGGGGAGGGGGGCCAGCTGGTCCTAATGCATCTGGGGACTTGCCTTCTCCCAGCTACCGGGTCGGGGATACTGCCATGCACGTTAACTGAAGGCAGTGAGTCTCCACCCCAAAGGTGTGTTGGTCAATGTTTAACAATGGGCTCTCCAGGGAAAAGAAAACCCTGATTTGTAGCATTTGCTGATTTCTATGGTATAAATGCTCCCACCCTGGTTAACTTCGAGTCATTGAGCCATGGTGTCACTGAATATGAACTTAGGAAAACACAGGCTCACAATGGCTCCCACATGCCAACGTGAGCCAGTGCCAGCACACAACTGCCCAAACACACGTATGCAGCATTCCTCCCACAAATACACTTGCCACTTTTGGAGGTTTTGTCATTCTCACTTTCCTATCCCTAAAGGTAAGAAAGAGTGTCCCTCCCATCTTATAACTGAACATGTGACTATTCTTGCAAACCAAGCATTTGTTCAGAGGTGCCCATTTTTAGAAAAAGATGATTTTTCTTCCTAGGCAAGTAGAAAGTTTTGCATCCAGAAAACATTAATCACAATTTATCTCTTTTCAGTCTGATAAAGAAATTACTATGTAGCAATACAGATAATAACAATTAGTATGTAGTATTAGTCTGACTCAGTCTGACAAAGAATTACCTATGTAGTAAATAGACAGATAAATTCTTCTCCCTGCCCAAAAAATGTCCACCTCTGAATCATCAGAACATGTGAATACTTTATGTGATATGGCAAGGGGGAATTCAGGTTGCAAATAGAAGTAAGGCTGCTAATCATCTGATTTAAAATAGGGAGGTTATCCTGGATATCTAGCTGGGCCCACTGATGTCTCAAAGGTTCAGAAGAGTTGGTGTCTTGGTGATGTAATGCGAATAAAACTCTACCATCCACTGCTGGCCCTGAAAAGGAAGGAAGGGGCCATGAGCCAAAGAATGAGGGTAGCCTCTAAAAGCAGGAGAGGACAAGAACACAGACACTCCCCTCCAGCCTCTGGAAAGGAACACAACCCGGTGGCCCCTTGATTTTGGCCCAGTGAGATCCATGTTGGGCTTCTGACTTCCAGAACTGTAGGATAATAAATGTGGGTTGTTCTAAGCCACTAAATTTGTGGTAATTTTTTGACAGCAGTAATAGAAAACTAATACAGCCTGTTTTTCAGGAAAGTGGCCAAAAGAAAAAGAAGCAAGAAAAACGCGTAACTAGAAAGCCATAAATGGCCCTAGAAGTGCTGACCACATTTGACCACAGTGCAGACAAGGAAAGCCTGTTCCTAGCACACACACACACACACACGCACACATACACACACACACATCTGCACACACACAGCATGGGTGGGGTCTCTGCTAAACCTAAGGAAGTAGTTCAACTCTGTGAGGAATATATTACGTAACGTGAGGGGGATTAAACCTGCCACTTTCTCCCAGCTCATCTCTCAGAATGTTTCGTCTGCCCATCACCTCATTCGAATACGTTAAAACAAGATCCTTAGCATGAATTTAAGACCTGCACAGTCAGAACTGGCAGTTAGCACTCTCCAACCTGGGTGAATTCAGGTTGTTCAGAAATCTCCAGAAGAATTAGCGCGTCTCACAGATGCTTATTCATAAAAGTGTGGGGAGCGCCTGGAAATTAAAACGTGCTGTCTTGTATGTTCTGTGACTTGGAGGCCCACTGGTCCAGCCCCCGAGTTTTGCAGATGAGGAATGAGAGAGATGAAGCACCAAGGCGGCCCTGCAGCTCATCGGCGTTGGGGCCAGACTCAGCTGGCCCTGCTGGCAGCCCTGGTTCCTCTACTCCAGCCCAGGACGCAGGTTCTGGGAAGGAACATGAGGTCAGACTTCATTCTACTTTCAAGAGTCACAGAATCAATATTTTTAAAAACAAGTATAAATGATACAAGGTTATACAAGCCGAGGGTATGGGACTCCTCCAACCTCTGCCTCTTTATCTCTCTCTTTCTCAATCACCCTCACGAGGCTTCCAAATGTGAGTACTGACCAGGCCACATTTGCTCTGGGAAGGAATCATTGGGCTCTAAAATGTCAGACACGTTTCCCTTTATGATGTTTTCATTTGCACATGAAATGGGAGGTTTACAGGTGGGCTGGGCCCTCTCTTCAGGCAGGCCCAGCATCACTCTCCTTTGTCAAAGCGTTCCAGTCATGGTCCAATGTAGGTGGCCAGGCGACATCCAAGATGTGGGTTTGCAAGGAGAGAAGCTAAGATAGAAACCTGACCTGCCCCATCCAGTGCTCAGCTCAGACATCTCAGAGCTCTGCTTCGGGTGTGGATGTGGGCTGGGAGGTCTTACTGGGCACACACTTGCTCATAATAAAGTGATGCTGATTTTTCCTTGTGATTTCTTCTTGCATGTACTGCTCCCTCCACCTTCGAGGAGGGGGGGTGTTGTAGAAACCCATCTTTAAGAAGACCACAGAGTAAAATAAAAAATGATAAACTATTGCTATACCCATCATGGACAAATGATCCTACAAACATCACTTTGACTGCAATCAGCCAGACACAACACAGCCCGGGAGTGTGTTTCCGTGTCTATAAAAATCAAGAGCAAGCAAAGCTACTCTACAGTGACAGACATCAGAATAGCGGGCATCCGGACAGGGCTGGAGAGAGCAGTGACTTTGACCAACGAGAGGCAGGAGGGAGAACTCTGGGTACTGAAAATGTGCTCTGTCTCCATCTGACTGGTAATTACACAGGTGTAGACGTATGAAAGACGTCTACTCTACTGGCCTGCAGTAAAGAGTTTCAAACTTTACTATATGCATGATAGTCCTCATTTAAAATAAGAATCTTTGTTTCCTGTATGAAGTGCATGATTTCCAAAGAGTTCTGTAAACGATCATCTGTTTCTAATTTTAGAGCTTTGAAATACTTAAAAGTAGAAACTTAGATGCTACACTTAGACTCTTGCACAGGTTGAAAAGTTTTTCATCTAAGTCATGTTTAATCTCAGTTCTGAACTTGAACTTGCTTTCTAATTAGAAAGATCGATGGAGAGGTCTCACATCTTCCACTTTTTCCAAGGGGGCCTTTTTTTAGTGTGAGGAAAGACAAGGCAAGAATTTTAAAAGAGTTACCATATTTTGGTTCTTCCACATTTTTCTCTAATTTTAAATGTTTGACATTGTTCACAGTGTCCTCTTCACTGCATAAATTTTATGTTCTTTATAAAGGAAAATGAAGAGGCACATAAAAGTAATTTCAGAGAGTTGACTGTGGTATACAAAAACTTTTTAATTATCATGTTGAAGAGCTTAAAGGAGATGCTATAAAATATACATTTACTGGTCTTGGAACAGATGAAAGCACAGTATTTTCATTTTTAAAGACGAAAAGAGCTATTTTAAAAAGCATGTGTTTTTCATAGCATATTTTACTTTATACCAATGATTCTAAGGTTTCTATTAAACAGAAAAACAAATTACAAGTCTGGCAACCACAAGGGTGACAGCGGACGAAGTCTCCATAAATGAAAGGGATTTTAACCAATAGCAAAGTGATGACAAAATCCCACGGCATATTGACAGCATTGTTAAAGCTCCAAATTATATTTAATGATAGCTAACTGATGTCTGGGGGGACAAGAGCCTATGGATGTCTGACTGTTGACAAAAAAAGGGAAAAAGAGAAAGGAAGGATCATGTCTCCTCCAGAGAACAACTAAGTTAAACTGATCCAGCTGAGACACAGTAGCTTCCAGAGTAAAATAACTTCTAATCAACTACATGAATCAAGCATGGCCCTCCTTGTATGCACAACCCGGGCTACTTTACCAACCCATGGGGAATAAATTCAACATCCCTATGGTAGCTCTGGATCCAAATTCCAAAGGTCCCAGCTCAGGTCAGGACTCTTATCACTAAGTAGGTGGAACTTTGCTTGCCAAAGTCCATTTAAATGTGGTCTTAATTATCAGCTAAAGATCAGCAAAATCCCTCTTCCTTGAAGAAAAGTCATATTTACCAGGAAATAGTGAGCTAAGGGAAATAGATCTAGGGAAAGTATGTGGATGTTTAAAGTGTCAGAACTTGACTAGGCTTGGTGGCTCATGCCTGTAATCCCAGCAGTTTGGAAGACCAAGGCAGGAGGGTCTCTTGAGGCCAGTAATTTGAGACCAGCCTGAGTAACATAGCAAGATCCTGTCTCTACAAAAAAATGAAAAAAAATTGCCAGGCATGGTGGTGTGTGCTTATAAGTCCCAGCTATTCAGGAGGCTGAGGCAAGAGGATTGCTTGAGCCTAGGAGCCTGAGGTTGCAGTAAGCTAGAAAGATGCAACTGCTCTCTAGCCTGGGCAACAGAGCAATACCTTGTCCCAAAAAAAAAAAAAAAAAAAAAAAAATCATGTCAGAATTATAACAAAGAGGTTTTGTACATGCATAAGCAAAGAAAATTATGAGGCATTAAATCATGGCCGCACTTTAATGCCAAGCATCAAAGTTAGCAATTTACAAAATCTGCTTTTCTACATAAATAATGCTTGAGTTGTCACCTGGCAAAATAAATTCTGGAGCTAATGGCAAGGACTTTCAGGGTACTATGTACCTTGGCTGCATAAAAATCTTTGCCACTTAAAGAAAACAACAGAACACCACGAACCAACAAATCCATATCATATCTGTCATCTTCAACATCACCCATAGCTCCTTCCATGAACTTGTCCTATAGGTAAAAACCACTTTCAAGGTAAAAAGATTGCATTTAATATTTAAGAGTTTATATTCTCTTCCCTCTTTTTAAGTATTATATAATCTTTTGTCAAAGCACATTCAACTGGTCAGATTTCAATAATGTATTTTTTCTCCAGAATTTGGCCAAAGCCCCTGTGTTGAGAAGTTTTGATAATGATATCTAATTTTCAGAGCTGTTAAAATATTTTCACTTACTGAGAAAAGGAGTGATTGTATAATTACTGCAGGAAAAAGGTGTTTTTGATTAGAAATAAATCAGTAGTTATCTATATCAAAACAAAAATTTTACTTAAATTTAGCAAACTCATATTACTATGCGGACACAGAAACCTCAGTTTAATTTGGCAGCCTACTATGCACAAAACATTACGCCGGTGCTTTGTGGAAGCCAAAATTTACCAGTCACCACTTTGCAGTAATTTACGATATGAAAGACGTGTATAGGAGGTAAGTTGGGCAAGAATTGGCAAAGTTTTCAAGGACCAAGTGCCATGTTAAGCAAACCATCAGGGGTTAGTAGGATGTCAACATATGGAGATTGACAGAATATTCCAAAGGCATGGCGTGAACTAAGTTTCCCCCAAATGTAAAAAAAAAAAGTCTCTATTCTGTCCTGAAAATACAGAGAGACTTAATAGGCTTCTTCCATCCTACAAGCCAGGCACACAATGTCCCTAAAAGGAATTACTAAAGACTATTACGGGACAGAACAGTGGCACTGGCACCCAGGAGCTCTCCCAAGCGTTGGGTAGCGGACACGCCTCTCCCAGGAGCCACCTCTGCGGGCTACTGAGGAGGCAGTCAGTTCTGGGGCAAGAGATCTCTGCTTAACTTTGGAAACCAGAGAATCTGGCAAGGTCATTTTCTTCTTTCCATAGCATACTCCCAGCCTGCCTCTTGCCAGCTCCGGGCCAGGATCAAGTGAACATGTCTCAGTCTATACTGACAGTGATGCTTATTCTGCATGGCCCGTTGCGGCGCACTCAAAAAGCAACGATGGGCCTCTGCAGCTTGTGTTGGGCCCAGGACCCAGCAGAATGGGGAGGTACTACCGGGTCTGAGTCTCTTGAACAAGCAAGAGGAATGAAGGTCACACTTTGGCTGCCTTGGCAGGGCCCCATAGCACCCGTGCTTGGAGCTGGGGCTCTACAGTGAAAGGCACTGTCTTCATATTCCCAGAGGGGTGTGCACCAGGGTCCCTGATGGAGGATTTTATGAAAACCCTCAAGACCAAGTTACATGAGAGTTCTGACATTAATGGCTGATAATTACTGACTAAAATCTGTGACTCATAGAAGGAGCAAGGCCTCCTTCATGGGGTTCCTACTAAGGGTCTGTGACACTGGTCGGGGAAGGAGTTCTGAGGCCAACTCAGTGCAGTAGCTGCTGAAGACAGGAGAACCAGGGAGCAGAGTAGGAAAGTAAAAAACGACATAAACACCAGTGACCCTGCAGGGTGACCACGTGCCCCAGGCTATAGCAAGGAGAACCAGGAGTGAGTGGGTGGCGTTGGCTTCAGAGAAGACCTTTCGTGCCTAAAGAGAAAATGTGAGCCATTGCAGGAAAGACACAGAATGGCCACGTTTCCAGGGACGCCCATGGTAGAGGAAGAGTTAGGAAGGCCATTCAGTTATAATGTGTTGTTTTAACTCAAACGTTTTGTACCCTAGCAAATTAGAGGGGCTTGGAAATTTAGGATATACTCTTCTTTGGAAGTGTATTATTTCTAAATCTGATTTAGACAAATTTAATGAGTTAGAGCTTGGAAAAAGAAAAAGAAAGAAAGAAAGGGAGAGTTTTGACTCATTTGAAATGATGCTGGAAAAATGCATTTTAAATGACAAGCATTCAGAAGCCTTTTTTTTTTTTAAGCACAGCAGTTTCCAAGGTTTACAAGTTTGTGGGTCTCTAATGGCGAAGACCCTACGAAGCAAATCCAGCTTTGCTAGCATTCCCTTTTAGAATGTTCTTGGAATTTGGTTGAGGTTAAAGATATTTCCATAACGTAAGTCTACACCTTAGCTGTTTTCCAACATCGGAACAGCACTCTTAATGCGACTGCTTCTCTTTTATTTTGCTGTGGCCTTTCTCAGCTTCCCACAATTGGGGTAGTATTTCAGATCCACAGGAATGGAAATAATAACCAATAGCTCACTTTCCTCTTCTGCGGTTTATGTTTGTGTTTTTGCTTCTGCTCCCTTAAGCTTCCTCAGCTCCCTCTGCCCCCCAACCACTCACCTCACCAAGCGCGGCTCCACCCAGCATCTTTACTGAAAGTAAGGTTTCATGAAGAATAGAATAAAAAGAGAACATAACAAGGGCTTATACCTAGAGGCTGGTCATCTGTACAGCACTGAACTTGGGAGTCGTAAGGCTGGAGTTCATTGCTAACGCCCTAAACCCCACAAGAAAGTCTGCCATGGTTCCCTAATGTCTATATAAGGTACAAAGTCCTCAGCCCGGAATGCCAAGATTTCCACAATCTGACACTGACCCGCATCAGTCACCCACCACAGGTCCCACATAAATTCTCTTCTGCAGCCAACTGGGAGGTTGCCCCTGAGCAAGGAATGTTCATCCCTGCTCTCTGTTTTCTCAATGTTCCTCTCGACTATGATGCCGACCCACAGCCTTTCCTCAGACATCCTAAGGACCTGAGCCTGTTCCCGGGCATTACAAGGAGTTACCACACTCAGATTCAGCAATAATATGCTCTCCGCCTAATTAAGTGATATTAGTTTTCAGTAAAAGTCACTTTAGAAGATAAGCCAAAGAATAAAAGGAACAGGAACTACTGTCTGGTGTTCACTGAATGTAAAAGAGAGCAGCAATCTAATCCATGCAAGGAAAGGATATCTGAACCAAAAAAGGACTGGCCTGCATGAAATCCAGTAAAAGGGAGCCCCAGGGAGCCACAGATTGTTCTGTGTTGAGGGGAGAGGGCATCCTCACTGGTCCACTTTGCAGACTGTCCCTGAGTAGAGACAATATACTAGAATGTCATGACCTGGTCACCTCCCTGCTCAGACTTCATGCTCACCAGGGATCCTTTGGTCACTTCTGAATTCCTGTGTAGACTTGTCTGAAGGGAGAGAAGGGCTAATGGAGAGCACAGGTATCCCAAACTTGCATCATCAAATGAAGGGGTCATTGGGCTTATGCTCCACGTCAGTGTCCTCTGTGAGACTGTCTTGCCCTGACCCAGCACTGAGAAGCTGGCCATCTCCAAGAACACTGGCCAAATCAAGTTTGGGAACCTGACAAGCTCAGAGCCAGTGCACAAATGTGGCAACTCTTGGAAGTGATACCCCCTGAAAGCCCTGTCTGGTGGTCATCCTGAATCCCTGGAGACACCACCATCCTGTCTATCTATAAATGTAACATGTTTGCACTGGTCATGGTCCAATCAGAGTGAGAACCCACACCAGTGATCTTGATAGAGAGGACCAGATAAAAAGAATTGCTTACCTGGTATTGAAGATCAGAAAATGCAAAAAAGGGAACACCAAGATTTTGTGGTTGTAACAACCGTAGGAATTAGCTCTCACCCTAAGGGCTGGGAGAGCAAAGGAAAGAGGTTAGGAATTACAGTATTAAAATGTGGAAGACTGGAGTAGGGAGGTAGAAACTCCAGCAAAGCTGGAGCTCAGACAACCCAGAAGGAGTCTCCTGGGGCTGAGGCTGGAGTTTCCAAAGGAATGCAGTGAGGCTGGCTCTGCAAGACAAACAGGAAAGAGGTGCATGTCGCTTCCTCCTCTTCCTACCGCCCCAGTTCCCTCCGGTGCCCCCTAATGGCAGAACCCAGCAAGAATCCAGGGGGCAAACATTTATGTATTCCTCTCCCTCCTCCATCTGAAAGCTACCTCTAAGAGATTAGGGGTTTTGTTTAGTTCACTGCTAAATCACTGATGTCAAAACAACCCCTAAAAAACAATAAGAAATCAATACAGTCATGCATCATTTAACAACGGGGATACATTTTGAGAAATGCGTCATTAGGCAATTTTGCCAGCAGAAGAGGCTACCTCGGCTCCTAGGCTACAAACCTGGATAGCAAGTTACCTTACTGAACACACTAAGCTGTTCTACCACAATGATAAGTTATTTGTTTATCTAAACATAAACATAGACGCAGTACAGTAAAATCTTATAATCTTTGGTCATTGCCATTGACCAAAATGTCATTATGCATCATGTGACTATAAACATGAAATGAATGAATTAGTATCATCACCCAACAAAAAGGGGTGAAAATCAAATACTATAGTAAAATATACTTTCCAAAATACTTCATAATCAATGTTTTAGTTAAGACTAGGCTTGTCTTTAAGTACTAGAAAAATCAAAATGATAGTGGCTTGAAGAAGGCACTTGCTTACAAAAAAGAAACTCAAGGGTCATCAATTCAGGGTTGATAGCACTCCAAGGTTCCTTCTGTTATTGTTTGTTATTCTTTGTTATTGTTCTACCATCCTTAGCTTCTCATCATGGTTCAAGATGGCTGCTGCAGTCCAGCCATCATGTTAGCATTCCACCAGGAAGAAGAAGAAAGGCATTTCCCAGAAGTTCTTCACTCTGCTTCCTCTTACATTTAATTACATGTCCCACATAGGGCCAGGAAAAATAATATTCTAGGTGCCCATGAGTACATGTCAAAATCATGTCTTCTATTTGCTACAGAAGAAGGTAAGAATGGATATTGGAGATAACTGGCATCCTGTGCCAGATGAGAAATTCTCTTCTCCATCAAATAACAAGAGGAAGAAATGATTTTTTCATTTGTTTAGCAGTAGTTTTCCATGTACACTAAGACACCCTCATAGTTGTATTAATAATAAAGTTACACGAAGTCCAGTTTTGCTCTTAGGATTTGTAGGATGCAGGAATCTCATAGTCATTGTGGATAGTGTCCTCTTACTTCCACGCTCAGTGGTTGAGTTTCTGTCTTTATCGCCCTCTATAAATTGACCCACGAAAAATGGCTGGAGTTAACACAACGCAGAGCCAAAGGCACTGGCTCTGGATTCAGAGAACCTGAGTTCAAATCTAGGGCCCAGCACTTGCTAACTCCATAGCCTTGAGGAAGTTACCTAACAGTTGTTTCCTCTTGTGTAAAACGGGGCTAGTGGTTGTGTCTATGCCACACCACCGAGCTGTGCTGGTTGTTGAGCAGCAGCAGGGCGCTTAGTAAATGTTCCCTGTTATTATGAATACTCTCCAGCAGTTCTAACCTCCAAGCCTCTAGAATCTCTGCTCTCCTCTCCACTCCTGTAGGAACGCTTCATCAAGCCCATCGGCACGTGGCTGGGTCAGAGTCACACGTCTTTTCCTGCTGCTCTTTCTGCCTTGTGCATCCTCATTCCCCTACAGCCTTCCTTCCTCTTATGCCAGAGAGATCTTTATAATATACGTGTGTGATTGTGCCATACAGTTCCTAAAAAATTTTCACATGCCCTTCATTACTGACTTTTTCGACCTCATCTGTTGCCACTTCTCCCCCCCCCCCCCGATAAAGCTTTTAACAGTCCCATCAAAGTATTTACAGATCTCAGACCATGCTCTTTCTGGCTTTGGGTAAAGTTGCTCCTTCTTCCTGGGGATACATTTTTCTCACCTGAATCTCTGCTATGTGGCTTCTCATGTTTCATGATTCAACTCAAGTATCCTTCTCCAGGAAGCCTTCCTTGACCTCCTTGGGTAAAAAAATGAGGTTAGAAGAGCGCCTGACACCATCACTTACCAGTTTTCATTGTTGTCCTTTTACCTTGGTGTCTTCAGAGTACCTTGTATTTTATTTGAATATTATTAAATTTCTCTAACTATTCTCAGGTATCTGGTTGTCCCCATAGGCTTTCTTCTATCATGTGCCAGGAACTTTTTATCCTAAGCACTTAGTGCAATTTCTGATACATGCTAAGCACTGAATGGTGCATGGATGGTGGGAGGATGGGTGCATGGATGGTGGGAGGATGGGTGCATGGATGGTGGGAGGATGGGTGCATGGATGGTGGAGAGGATGGTGCATGGATGGTGGGAGGATGGGTGCATGGATGGTGGGAGGATGGGTGCATGGATGGTGGGAGGATGGGTGCATGGATTGGGGAGAGGATGGTGCATGGATGGTGGGAGGATGGGTGCATGGATGGTGGGAGGATGGGTGCATGGATGGTGGAGAGGATGGTGTATGGATCCGGGAGAGGATGGGTGCATGGATGGTGGATGGAGGTTTGGGGCAATGGAAGGATGGATAGGTGGAGGATGGCTGGGTAATTGCAACATGACTCTACTCTAAATGAACCCAACATGAATTTTAGAAGAAGAATGGGGAAAGTACTGAAAACTTCCCCCATGTCATACTGATGCTCATCACAGAGCAGGAGCTCCAATAGAGTGTAGAGGCACTAAGTAAAATGCCTGCCACCATATCTGAATAAGCAGACAGAGACTGTCTGCAGGGATGCTTATCTGATGTGGTAGGCACTTGGGTGCTACTTCTTTACTTTCTTCTTTGTATATTTCTGCATTGTTTCAGCTCTTTATTGTAAGCATGCGATTTTTCTCTTTTCAGAAAATCCTGAAAACAAATAGAGTACCTGCTTAATTCTGAGTGGTAGAAATGTGGATGATCATTACTCTTTCCTTTGCACTTTTTGTGTTTTATAAATTCTTGGCCCCCACCTCCAAGTTTTTTTTCTTTAACAAGTCCAAGAATTGTGCCTTTTCAAAGATTACCACTTAAGGTAGCAGACTCTGAAGTCTGAACGTCTGGGTTCAAATTCTGTCCCTGTAACTCACTAACTGTGGTTCCTCAGGCAAATTACTTAACCTCTAAAAATTCTCAGTGTCATAAGAAAAATATCTGTTGTCTGTAGATAGCTACATGTATTATGAAAGTATAAAAATGGCTGGGTGCCCATGCTCAATGGTTAGAGGGCTGGCCACGTGCACTGGGGTTGGTGGGTTCGAACCCGACCTGGGCCTGCCGAACAAACCAAAAAAAGCATAAAAATATGCATGGAAATGATATGCGTTTTAGGATAGTGGTAACTTTGAGGAGGAAGGAAGAGAGAGGATAAGATGGGGAGGCATACCTGGGGAACTTTAACTGTATTTTTATTGCTTTACTTATTTAGAAAGCCATGAAGGCAAAAATGGCAAAATATATTTTGAAGCAAGTGGCAGGTGGTTCATGTGTATTTATTATACTATTTTCTATCTTTTCCGTATGTTTGCAGTATTTTGAAACAAAAACGTTAGGTAAAAGCAAAACCGGCGGGGAGGGCTCATTGTCTTCATCTATTGAACAGCTTTGTCCTTCCGCATAGTATTGTTATGGTTAACTACTTGGCACAGGGTGAACCTGTAATTATTATTTATTCCCTAGCACTCGGTTCACTGAATCTTGAATAACATGTTGAATGGAGCTGGGTTTTTGGTTTTTGTTTTCGTCAAGGGTGCAGGGCATTTTCCACGGGACCGTCTCCAGGCCTCTGCTGGGCTTCAGCCATGGTTTTTCTTCATCTCCACAAAGACACTGGAGAACTCCTAGACCGGAAACCACGTGGCTGCCACTAGCTGAGAAGGGATTCTCCCTCTCTGAAAGGCCAAAGGGGAAGCTTTAGTGTGGGAAAAGGAAGAAAATGTTCACTTCTCCATCTCTGAAAAAAGAATTTTCTGGTGCTCTTCTGAATGTAGAAGGGATAATCCCCCTCACTGATTGTAAAAACAAATTTTCCCTTCTGCATTTAAAATAAAACATATTGTATCTGCGGTTTCTTGTATCTGGCTGCCCATATTTTCTAATTTCTCTATCATGAACATGTATATGGCTTGGGTAATAAAAACTTTAAAAAAGAACATACACACAGTGCAGTAGTTGTTTCCAATTCTCATGGTTACAGAATGAGTCAATCTTTTTAATGTCAGAATGTTTTTCAGAGAGTGATCTAGTAGACTGAGCATGAGTCTGGGAGCTAGAAACCTCCAAGTCCTTATCAGAGTGCAAGGGGCCTTTGCAATTCCTTTATCCTCTCTGAATCTCAGACTCCTTGTGCAATACATATGAACATTCAGGGATGTCAAGAAGTTTAATTGATTAATGTCCCTGGGACTAGAAAGTCATAATATATTATTTTTATTTAAGATAGTTGAAAATCGAGTCAGAGGCATAATACCTATGTAAAAGTCTCTGTGCTCTGAAAAAAACGGTTCATCCTTTGAGTAAATTGTAAAGTTTCAATAAGCCAAAGTATCACAATATAGGATCTGCTTTGGTTGACGTAGTGCTACAGATTATATAATATACAACATTTTAAGTTGAATAGTTTTATTAGAAACTCATTGCATTATTCTTTTTTCATTCTTATAGTGAAGTGTAGTTTACATATAGTACATTTCATTCATTTTAGTTTTCAAAAATGTACAGAGTTGTATTACTACCACCACAATGGAACAGTTAAGCAAAACAGTTTCATCACCCTAAAACATTACTTTTCACCCCTTTCCCACCCCCAGCTCCATGCAATCATTGATGTTTTCTGTCTTTGTAGATTTGACTTTGTAAGATTATCATATTTCATTTCATAAAATGAGATCATCCAGAATGCAACCTTTGACTTATTTCTCTTAGTATTTGAGATTTAGCCATGTTGTTGTGTATATCAGCAATTCGTCTCTTTTATTGCTAAGTAGTATTCTATTACATGAATGTAAAACATTTTGTTTATCCGTTACACAGCTGAAAGACATTTGGTTTGTTTTCGGTTTTTGGCGATTATGAATAAAGTCACTATAAATAGTCACATACAAGTTGTCTTGTGAACATAGGTATTCATTTCACTTGGGTAAATACCTGGGAGAGGAATTGCTAGGTCATATGGTAAGCATGTATTTAACTTTGCAAGAACTGCCAAACAGTTTTCCAAAGGGCTGTGCCATGAGCAATTACATCCATAATAGATAAGCATTCCAGTTGCTCTGTATTCTAGCTAATGTTTGATAATGTTGATTTTTGTTTAACTATTCTAATAGATGTTTGGTGGTATATGTGGTTTTGATTTGCATTTCCTTAATGATTAGTAATGCTAAATATCTTTCTACGTGCTTATTTGCCATCCATACAGTGTATATGATGAAATATCAGTTTAATTCTTTTGCCCATGTTTTAATTGAGTGGTTTGCTTTTTCTATTATTCAGTTTAGAGAGTTCTTCATATATTCTGTATACAACTCCTTTATCAAATGAATGCTTTACAAATGTTATTTCCCAGTCTGTAGGTTTGCTTTTCATTTTCTTTACTGCTGTATTTTTTTTTGTTGTTGTTGTTGGGGATTCATTGAGGGTACAATAAGTCAGGTTACACTGATTGCAATTGTTAGGTAAAGTCCCTCTTGCAATCACGTCTTGCCCCCATAGAGAGTGACACATACCAAGGCCCCACCCACCTCCCTCCTTCCCTCTTTCTGTTTCCCCCCCCATAACCATAATTGTCATTAATTGTCCTCATATCAAAATTGAGTACATAGGATTCATGCTTCTCCATTCTTGTGATGCTTTACTAAGAATAATGTCTTCCACGTCCATCCAGGTTAATACGAAGGATGTAAAGTCTCCATTTTTTTAATGGCTGAATAGTATTCCATGGTATACATATACCACAGCTTGTTAATCCATTCCTGGATTGGTGGGCATTTAGGCTGTTTCCACATTTTGGCGATTGTAAATTGAGCTGCAATAAACAGTCTAGTACAAGTGTCCTTATGATAAAAGGATTTCTTTCCTTCTGGGTAGATGCCCAGTAATGGGATTGCAGGATCAAATGGGAGGTCTAGCTTGAGTGCTTTGAGGTTTCTCCATACTTCCTTCCAGAAAGGTTGTACTAGTTTGCAGTCCCACCAGCAGTGTAAAAGTGTTCCCTTCTCTCCACATCCATGCCAGCATCTGCAGTTTTGAGATTTTGTGATGTGGGCCATTCTCACTGGGGTTAGATGATATCTCAGGGTTGGTTTTTTTTACACTTTTTTTTTTTTTTTTATTGTTGGGGATTCATTGAGGGTACAATAAGCCAGTTACACTGATTGCAATTGTTAGGTAAAGTCCCTCTTGCAATCATGTCTTGCCCCCATAAAGTGTGACACACACCAAGGCCCCACCCCCCTCCCTCCATCCCTCTTTCTGCTTCCCCCCCCATAACCTTAATTGTCATTAATTGTCCTCATATCAAAATTGAGTACATAGGATTCATGCTTCTCCATTCTTGTGACGCTTTACTAAGAATAATGTCTTCCACTTCCATCCAGGTTAATACAAAGCATGTAAAGTCTCCATTTTTTTTAATGGCTGAATAGTATTCCCTGGTATACATATACCACAGCTTGTTAATCCATTCCTGGGTTGGTGGGCATTTAGGCTGTTTCCACATTTTGGCGATTGTAAATTGAGCTGCAATAAACAGTCTAGTACAAGTGTCCTTATGATAAAAGGATTTTTTTCCTTCTGGGTAGATGCCCAGCAATGGGATTGCAGGATCAAATGGGAGGTCTAGCTTGAGTGCTTTGAGGTTTCTCCATACTTCCTTCCAGAAAGGTTGTACTAGTTTGCAGTCCCATCATCAGTGTAAAAGTGTTCCCTTCTCTCCACATCCACGCCAGCATCTGCAGTTTTGAGATTTTGTGATGTGGGCCATTCTCACTGGGGTTAGATGATATCTCAGGGTTGTTTTGATTTGCATTTCTCTAATATATAGAGATGATGAACATTTTTTCATGTGTTTGTTAGTCATTCGTCTGTTGTCTTTAGAGAAAGTTCTATTCATGTCTCTTGCCCATTGATATATGGGATTGTTGCCTTTTTTCATGTGGATTAATTTGAGTTCTCTATAGATCCTAGTTATCAATCTTTTGTCTGATTGAAAATATGCAAATATCCTTTCCCATTGTGTAGGTTGTGTCTTTGCTTTGGTTATTGTCTCCTTAGCTGTACAAAAGCTTTTCAGTTTAATGAAGTCCCATTTGTTTATTTTTGTTGTTGTTGCAATTGCCATGGCAGTCTTCTTCATGAAGTCTTCCCCCAGGCCAATATCTTCCAGTGTTTTTCCTATGCTTTCCTTGAGGATTTTTACTTTCTTTCTTTCTTTTTTTTTTTTAAACAGAGTCTCACTTTGTTGCCCTTAGTAGAGTACTGTGGCATCATAGCTCACAGCAACCTCAAACTCTTGGGTTCAAGTGATCCTCTTGCCTCAGCCTCCCAAGTAGCTGGGACTACAAGTGCCTGCTACAATGCCTGGCTATTTTTAGAGACGGGGTCTCAATCTTGCTCAGACTGGTCTTGAACTCCTGAGCTCAGGCAATCTACCTGCCTCAGCCTCCAACCTCATATGTTAATTAGCTTAATGCAGCCATTCCAGGAGGTCTACGCGTATCAAAATATCATGTTATGACTATAAATATATACGCTTTTTACCTGTTAATTAAAAAATAAATAAGTTTTTAAAACAATAGCTCAGGATCTGGACCTTGGAAACATTCATCACAGACACAGACTTGCCAGTGGCATGGTACCCATGCCTGCTACAGAGCCTGAGCAAGCCTTTTCAGCAGGCATGTGGTCAACTTGCCCAGCTTTGTTGTCCAGTTTCTTCTCCCTTCTGGATCTGGGGAACTCTAACACTAAAAGAGTGCTATGCACATTGAAAGGAGAGTTCTTCTCCAGTTGGGTGATAGGTGAAAATGACGTAGAGGAGGTGCTGTTCATGCCCGCCTTGAAGAATGAAAAGTATTATTGACCATCTACTGTTTGCAACAAACTGGGTGGGCAGAGGGTCACAGGATGGCATAATGATGAGAGCAGTGAACTCGAAATGGATCTGCTGCCCTGTCACTGTATCTCTCTGTGCCTGATTTTTTTTTTTTTTATTTTACCTTAGTTGAAAATATCGTCAAGGATATTGTTAACATGAGAGTGTTTGGGATCCCCTACTCTGTGGAACACAAAGAAAATAATGACAGGGTCTCTGCTCCAGGAATGACAATAATTCTTTTGGTATGCTACTACGTATATAACTTAATATTACTTAAGGGTGGGGAGGAAGCTATACTCCACGAGGTCATCCAGGGATCCAGGTTCTATCGACCTGTAGCACGTTGTCCTCATTTGCTTGGTTAAAGCTAATTCACTCTCTGCATTATTACCTGAGTGAAAAGGGGAAGTAGAGCACAAGCCATTTCCTTTTTAGGACATGACCTAGAAGTTACTAACATCCTTTTGGCCAGATATTAGTCACTTACCTAACAGCTAGCTGCTAGGAAAACTTGAAAATGTACTCTTCAGCTGGGTAGTCATGTGCTGTGCTTTAAACTCTATTACTGTGGAAGAGTATGTCCTGGGGCGCACGTAGAGTCTACCATAGATAGAAAATGGAGGTGTTGTAACTAAAATCAGATCTTCTTACTCATACTCACAGACAATCAGAAAGCAGAAGTAGCTTTTTGCGAGTTCAAAGTTACTTCTGAGTTCAACAGAAAGTTGAGTAACATTTTCCTTCTGCCTTGGAAATTGCAACAGGAACTGGCAAAAACTGAGGACAAAATGGAGCAAAGTGACCCCACATTCTGAAGGGAGCTGAGCATCAACTGTGTCAGACACGGCCACAAACCCACACCACCCAGCCTCCAGCCCCACCCCTCACCTCCCAAAGACTGGAGTTAGAGAAGTAAGAGGAAGTCGTTCAGTAACTGCCCTTGTGAGAAATGTAATTTTCTATGGTAAGAGGTAATTCTCCTCCCCCCTTTATATCCCAGGAAAAAAGGGGGGTAAAGGAGGTATGTCCCTTCTAAAAGCTAAATGAGCAAGACCCAATAAAATAACTTCTAAAATCAGAGCAGCGTGACTCATTCAGGAGAAATTTTGCCCCCCAGATAGGATGACCAAAAATTCTGCTTTTGACTGGGCCTGAGGGGATTCCCAGATGTTTTAGGTTGTGCTAACAAATTAGCACAAACACAGGGACCTTAAACAATGCAAATGCATTATCTCACAGTTCTGGAGGTCAGAAGTCTCAGTAGACTAAAATTAAGGTGTTGATACAGTTGTGTACATTCTGGAGGCTCCGGGGGGAGAATTCATTTCTTATCTTTTCCAACTTCTAAGGCCACCTGCATTCCTAGGCTCATGGCCACTTTCATCTTCAAAGCCAGCAATTACATCACCCCAACTTCTGCTCCTGTTGTCACCCCTCCTTCTTTGATTCTGACACTGCTGCCCCCTTCTTAGAAGGGCTCTTATGATTACAATGAGCCCACCCAAATCATCCAGGATAAACTTTCCATCTCAAAATACTTAATCACATCAGCAAAGTCCTTTTTGCCATGTAAGGTTATATTCATGGTCTGGGGGATTTGCTTGTGGTCAGCTTTAGGGAGACACTATTCTTTATACCTTGCCAGGTCAAGGAACTTTCAGGCCCAACAACAGAAAATTCGGCCACCCTATTACCAGGAAGCAATTTGGCATGTAGTGGGTAGAGATGCTTCCAAAACATACTATAACACACAAGACAGACCCTCACAACAACAGAATTAACTGGCCCAAAATGTCGAGCACACCAAGATTCAGAAACTCAGGATTAGAGACCCCTGTAACAGTCAAGAATGGCATCCTTAGGTGGTGAAATTAATAATTTTCTTTCTGCTGACCAGAGCAGGAGAAAAGAGGGAAATAGTCAGTCTGAGGGCAGCAGTCGGAGGCATGAGTTTCTATTCTTGGCTTGGAACAGACCCTTGGGTTTCCTGTGGGCTGAGTGGCTCTTGGTGGAAGGGTCCTGGGAGGAAGCTGGCCAGCCAGTGCCACCCTCTGAGGATCTGTCCACCAAGTGAGTAAACTCTAGCAGCAAGGAAGACAAACCAGGGTGGGCCAGAGCCAGACCTTCCAAAAAGAGAAATGTACAATGAGAAAAGTTAGCATGGCCTCCCAAGAACACTTTTCAAAAACATCTTAATGATACAAGTTAGTAACAGAACTTGTAGCTAAAAACCCTTTATTTCTCCCTAGCAAAGATACTTTATCTCCGGCAGAGACAGGCCAAAAAGAAATGCCAGTGGTTCTCAACTGAATGGAGGTACATTTTTGCCCCAGGGGACACATGGGAGGGCAAACTCTGACTCTCTTTGTCTAATCATTATGTTTTATCTTTATAATGTATAAAATTTCCTATTCACAATTCTACAACTGGGTCACTATAATTATCATTCACCCAACATATTATTTATAACTGTTGTAATAGATATACATAATGCCTAAGAAGAAAAAAATCTTTTCTTCCATGAAGCTTTCTCAAATGTTGGAGTGGAGTGCAAAGGGATACAGTGCTTTCTGTACTCCAGTATTCATTTAAATTCAGTTCAAATTTTCAAAGAAATTATTGAATTGTTACTATAAGCTAAGAGTTTTTGGCTACAAATACAGAAATGAATAATACACTGCTCCTGTACCCCAAAACTATGACTAATTACAGCACCAAACCACTGTACATACAGCTCTCCCACAATCTACAATGTGAAGAGTATTATAAAAATAGAACAAATTGCCTCAGGTTTTTGAAACATGAAGAGATTTCATACAGTTAAGAAAGATCAGAAAAAATTTTAATAAAGAAGTTCTCATTTTATATAGTCCTTGAAAAATGGCTAGTAATCTGATAAGCCAGATGGGAGAAAAGGCATTTAAGGTCAAAGGAACCCATAAAGCCAATGACAGAGCATTTAGGAAACAGCAAGGTATACCTTTCTCTCCAGATTACAAAACTCTCCTATCTTAACAGAAAGAAGAAAAAAGGAAGAGAGAGATGGAAGAAGGAAGAATGGAAAGAAAGAAGAAAGGAATAAATAAACAAAAGAACAAAAGAGAAAAGAAGAAATAATGTTTCCCTGAACCCCACATCCCTTTCTAACTACTGTGAACTTCATTCCATTCAGAGTCAAGTTCAAAGAAGAAATAAAGTCCGTTCCTTGTTTCCAATTTCTTATTTTTTGCTCACTCTCCAAACTACTGCAGTCTGGCTCCTGCCCACATCACTCCACTTAAGCTTCTCTCAATGAAGTCCCCTATAATCTAATAGCCAAATGTACCTGATATTTTTCTGTTTTTATCTTGCCTGACATTACTGCGTCTTTTTACTTATTTAACCCTCCTTAAAACTCTATCCCCACCATCTCAGTTCCACCAATCTTCTTCTACTCCTATTGTCAGTAGGAGTAGACTGTCATCCAATCCATTTCTCTGTCTCCCTGTCTCCCTGCCCATTCCTTAAGAAGGAAAAAGGAAGGGAGGGATGGAAGAAGGAAGAATGGAAAGGAATAAACAAAGGAATCAACAAATGAAATGGATGGTATCAGTGCCATGTCCTTTCTCCTATCTCCATACACTTATCCTAGCTAATTCTTTCCCTCTTGTGGCTTTAAACGCTACCTATATTCTCAACTGACTGGAGGTAGATTTTTGTCCCCCTGGAAACATGTGCTAACATCTGACAATTTTGATTGTCATAGTAGGATTCAAAGGTTGGACTCCTGGCATCTAGTGGGTAGAAACCAAGAATACTGCCAAACATCCTACAATGCACAGGACAGCTTCTCACCACAAAGAATTAACTGGCCCAAAATCTCAATTGTCCCAAGGTGGAGAAATCCCTACTACTTGCTAGTGAATCTCAAGTTCATTTATCTAGCTTCCATCAAAGGTAGATGTGTATTGTGATTACATATCTAATCATATCATAGCTCTAATCTATCTTTTGGTCAGCTCCACCTACATGTCCCCCAAACATTCTAATCTGTACGTGTCAAAAATTGAATTTGTCTTTCTTGTCAAAACTTTTTTCATCTCCTGTGCTCCCTATCTCAGTTGATGGTATCACCAATCATCGAAGTTGTACAAACCAGAGATCTAGAAATCATCTTGGCCTCCTGTTTGCCTTTCCTTTGCATAATGCCACACATCCAACCAGCAATTCTTTTCCTTAAAGATCTTCCAGATCAGGCACAGTGGCTCCTGGCTGTAATCCTAGCACTCTGGAAGGCTGAGGTGGGTAGATTGATTGAGCTCAGGGGTTTGAGACCAGCCTGAGCAAAAGTGAGACCCTGTCTCTACTAAAAATGGAAAAAAAAAAAACTACCCAGGCATTGTGGCGGGCACCTATAGTCCAGCTACTCAGGAGGCTGAAGCAAGAGGATTGTTTGAGCCCAAGAGTTTGAGGTAACTGTGAGCGATGATGCCACAGCACTCTACCAAGGGCAACAAAGTGTGACTCTGTCTCAAAAAATAAGAAATAAAGAAAGAAAGGAAGGAAGGAAGGAAGGAAGGAAGGAAGTCTTTCAAATCCATTCCTTCCTCCTCTTTATCCTTGTGCATCTGACCTAACCTCCAGCTATACTTCCTAAATTAACATCCACTTCTATATCTGTAGTTCACTGTAGC
Organism: Nycticebus coucang; assembly: GCF_027406575.1. Lineage (NCBI taxonomy): Eukaryota > Metazoa > Chordata > Mammalia > Primates > Lorisidae > Nycticebus > Nycticebus coucang. Next base: position 125,095,954 of record NC_069784.1, read on the forward strand.
AGTCAAAATGTAGGCTCTGAATTCAGACTGAGTTGGAATTTCAGCTTTGGTTTGCACAAATTTACTTTCTTGCTTTTCTTGCACAAGTTGTCTCTATTCTCTTAACTTCAGTTTTTCTACTTGATACCGATATCTTCTTCATGAGTTGGTGGTTGTGAAGATTAAATGCTTTAATACATGTAAAGCGGCTGCAGGGTAGGGGAATGCTTAATAAATAGAGTCATTACTTTAATCTCACATCTTCAGTTCACATGAAAACTGTCAGAGTGATCATTCTAAATCAGTCCTTCTCTGATTAGGAACCCTTTTATTCCCCTAGAATAACATCCAAATTCCTCTGTATGGTGCTTACCTGTCTCTTCAGTCTCACCATTCATCTCCACATAGAGAATAATGTTGAGTTGAAGAATGCATTAAAGGTCATCTTGTCCATATAACAGAGATGAGAAAACAGGCCCATATTTTTCCAAATTTGATGAAAACTATAAAATTTTCAACCTAGAATTCTATACCCAGCTAAAATATCTTTCCACAATGAAAGTAAAATACTCAGGTGTAAAATCCTGAAAGGATTCATCCCCAGAAGACTCACACTGCAAGAAATTCTAAAATAAATCTTGGAGACAGAGGAAAATTATACCAAATGGAAATATAGTCGATCTTTGAATACCATGAGTTTGGACTTCATGGGTCCACTTATATATGGACTTTTTTCAACCAAATACAGATTGAAAAGACAGAGTTGTAAAATCCACATAATCAGGGGTCTAATTTGTCATGTATGTGGGTTCTGCAGGGCCAATTATGGGTCTTGAGTATGGGCAGCTTTTGGTATATGTGGGGGTCCTAGAACCAATTCCTCACATATACCAAAGGATAACTATATAGACCTACACAAAGGAATTAAGAGAAGTGGGAATGGTAACTATGTAGATAAATATATAAGATTTTTTTCAATTCCCCCTCCCGTTTTTTTTTTTTTTTTTTTTTTTTTAGAGACAGGGTCTCACTCTATCACCCAGGCTAAATCATAACTCATAGCCTCAAACTTCTGGTTTTGCCTGAGCTGCAGTGGACGTTTCCAGGGCAGCCGACCCAGATCTTCTGAGTCCTGCACCACCTCCTGTGGAAGCTTGAGCTAGCTGTGCAGCTTTCTCCCTTTGTCTCATAACCATGTCCACCAATGAGAATGCTAATTCACCAGCTGCCCGACTTAACAGGTTCAAGAACAAGGGAAAAGACAGTACAGAAATGAGGCGACGCCGAATAGAAGTTAATGTGGAGTTGAGGAAAGCTAAGAAAGATGACCAGATGCTGAAAAGGAGAAATGTAAGCTCTTTTCCTGATGATGCTACTTCTCCACTGCAGGAAAACCGAAACAACCAGGGTACTGTAAATTGGTCTGTGGATGACATTGTCAAAGGTATAAACAGCACCAATATGGAAAACCAGCTCCAAGCTACTCAGGCTGCCAGGAAACTACTTTCTAGAGAAAAACAGCCTCCCATCGACAATATAATCCGAGCTGGTTTGATCCCAAAATTTGTGTCCTTCTTGGGTAGAACTGATTGTAGTCCCATTCAGTTTGAATCTGCATGGGCACTAACTAACATTGCTTCTGGGACATCAGAACATACTAAGGCTGTGGTAGATGGAGGTAGATGCTATTCCAGCATTCATTTCTCTGTCGGCATCTCCCCATGCTCATATCAGTGAACAAGCTGTGTGGGCTCTAGGAAACATTGCAGGTGATGGTTCAGTTTTCTGAGACTTGGTTATTAAGTATGGTGCAGTTGACCCACTGTTGGCTCTTCTAGCTATTCCTGATATGTCATCTTTATCATGTGGTTACTTACGTAATCTTACCTGGACACTTTCAAACTTTTGTCGCAACAAGAATCCTGCACCCCCATTAGATGCTGTGGAACAGATTCTTCCTACTTTAGTGCGTCTCCTGCATCATGATGATCCAGAGGTATTAGCAGATACTTGCTGGGCTATTTCTTACCTTACTGATGGTCCAAACGAACGGATTGAAATGGTTGTGAAAACAGGAGTTGTGCCCCAACTTGTAAAGCTTTTGGGAGCTACTGAATTGCCAATTGTGACTCCTGCACTAAGAGCCATAGGGAATATTGTCACTGGGACAGATGAACAGACTCAGGTTGTAATTGATGCAGGAGCACTTACTGTCTTTCCCAGCCTGCTGACCAACCCCAAAACTAACATCCAAAAGGAAGCTACATGGACAATGTCAAACATCACAGCTGGCCGTCAGGACCAGATACGGCAAGTTGTGAATCATGGACTAGCCCCATTACTTGTTGGTGTTCTCGCTAAGGCAGACTTTAAGACACAGAAGGAAGCTGTATGGGCCGTGAGCAACTACACAAGTGGTGGAACAGTTGAACAGATTGTATACCTTGTTCATTGTGGCATAATAGAACCATTGATGAACCTCTTAACTGTAAAAGATACCAAAATTATTCTGGTTATTCTGGATGCCATTTCAAATATCTTTCAGGCTGCTGAAAAACTAGGTGAAACTGAGAAACTTAGTATAATGATTGAAGAATGTGGAGGTTTGGACAAAATTGAAGCTCTACAAAACCATGAAAATGAGTCTGTGTACAAGGCTTCATTAAACTTGATTGAGAAGTATTTCTCTGTAGAGGAAGAGGAGGATCAAAATGTAGTACTAGAAACTACCTCTGAAGGCTATACGTTCCAAGTTCAGGATGGGACTCCTGGGACTTTTAACTTTTAGATTGTATAGCTGAGGTACAAAGTTGTCGTGTACTGCGTTTGGTATAAGTTTGTCTTAACTATTTCTCTACTACGAACTCTTTTTAAACGTGGTCTGTTATTGTAGCACTTTTTACAACAAAACTATACTTGAACAGTTCCAAACTGTACATACATACTGTCTGGAGCCTATCCTCTGAAAGGGTTTCTTATTTCTATGTGGAATTTCATATCTTGCAGTGTCCTGTAAATAAAGATTAAAGTCTACCCTTTTCTTTAAAAAAAAAAAAAAAAAGAAAAAAGAAAACAAATAGCAAAGTGATCAATTTAAACCTAACCTAATTAGTAATCACATTAAATGTAAGTAGGCTCTAAACACCCCCATCAAAGAGCAAAGATTGTCAGAGTGGATAAAACAGCAAGACCAAACTATATCTTTCCTACCAAAAATTACTTTACAAGGCAAGCACAAAAAAGATTAAGAATAAAAGTAAAAGGATGAGAAAAATAAACTAATCAAAAGAAAGCTAGAAAAAATATATAGTTAATCACATTAATACATTTTCTAATATAAAAGTAAATTTGGATGTCTTACGAAACTAGCCGAACCATGGTATATTTTGTTTCATACATGTGCATTATATTTCTATATGTTAAAAACAATGTATTTTTATAGATATATACATATTTTTTAAAAAGAAAGAAAGCTAAAAAATCTATATTAATGCCTAACAAAGTAGATTTCAGAGCAAAGAATTCCACCAGGGATAAAGAAATGTATTTTATATAATAAAATTGTCAATTCACCAGAAGAACATAACAATCCTAAATGTTTATGCACTTACAACAAAGCTTCAAAATATATGAAGCAAAAACCTGTTAAAACTTAAAGGAAAATATATAAATTTATATTTATAGTTGAAGTATTCAACAGCCTCTCTCAATAATTCATAGAACAAATAGAACAATCAGTAAGGATATAGAAGACTCATATATCATGTATGTAAATATTACTATATTGAGGATATTAGCTAATTGACACTTAAAAAACATTCTCCTCCAACTACAAGATAGACATACTCTCAACGTGCATATGGAACATTTATCAAGTCAGATTACAATACTAGCCATAAAACAAATTTCAACCAAATAACTGAAGGAAGACATGTATGATTAAAACCATTATTCACTGAATTTTTAGATCATATTTTAAGACAACGCCCAGAACAAATATGAATTTAACAGGAATTTACTCTTTCACCAACAAAGCCTGAGACCGTGATTGAGTCACGTGAATTAGTCACAGGCTGAAGGAACGCGAGTTGCCACTATTCTTAGGAGAAGCAGCTCTTGCCATGTACAGACAAAAAGAAAATCTTCCCACCCACCTAAGGCCATAATACGTCACAGAAAAGCATTCTTAAGTGCTGGGTCATAATAACTTACAACTGACCGACTGGGATAGCCTAAGGGATCAGTTGGGGGCTGGGGTGGGAGAATTGTTTATTTAACTTTTGTAAAGATTCTATTTCCTGATTTACTTTCTAAGAAAAGATTGACAGGTGGTTCATTAGAAAGGGTGATTTAACATTTGCATAATAAACTAAACGTTTTTCCACTTAATAGGTTTCTGGTTTTATTGGGAGGCTGCTTTTCCCAGCCCCCTCTCCCAGGGTGGTCTCCCTGCACTACTCACCACAGTCTCAGGGGGGTTGACAGTAGAAGCTGTGGATCTCAGGTCATGACCTGCGCAAAAGGACAGAGAAACTAAAAAAGTGATATAAATACATTGTGAATATGAGAGCATGGGACAGAGTGGGTTATATCTCGTGTGTTACGATAAGAAGTCAGTAGACGATCTCTATAAGGAATAAATCACAAAGTAGGAACAGAAAATGTCATTTGGAGGTACAAAAGAAACTACAAGAAGAAACAGCTGGAAGAGTAGTGGTGACTAAGGGAACAAGACTAAAGTTGAACGGGGGTCCTAGGGTTCCCTGGATTATAACTCTGTGTGTATTATGTTGGTTTTAAAAACCATTCTTAAAGTATAATTAAAGTCATTAATGAAGTGAATAGTTCAAGAATTCAGGACACAGTGACAATCTGGTAAGTCTCTAGGCTCTACTCATCAATAATAAACTGTAACATCCCTCCCTCCCATTTGGTATCCTCAAACTTATACTCCTTTGCCAGGTAACATACCTACAAGGCAAACTGACCTACGTTTCTTCTCTTCTCAGAGCATTAAGGAGCTTCCCATGGCCCAAAGCAACAACCCAATGCTCCTAAACACAGGCTTTGCCAACAGCATCCCCCTCCTGTGAGGTTTCTCACTACCCACCGTGTGTCCATTAGCTTCCTGTCACCGCAACATCAAGATGCTTTATCTCTCCACACACCCAGCCTGAGTTCCTCTCCCTCTGGCCTCCTTCTTCAAGACTCAACCAGTGGGTCATTTCCACCAGGAATCCAGCTCAGATTTTACCTGAGGAGTGCTGGGTTCTCTCCTATCTTTTCCATGACTATCCCAACAATGTTCATTGTGTTCTGTCTCTAGAACCCCCACTAGATTGTGAGTTTCTTAATGTGAATCTTTGTATCCCCAATGCCTTATCAACCAGCATGTATCAGGGACTCAATAAGTTCATTCTGAGAATTCTCATCTGGACCAAAAGGAAGCCGTATCTAACAAAAAATTAGATCTAATTTTCACTCAGAGTAAATCCGTATCTGCCACAGAATGATATACACACACACCCAAAGCATATAAACAGTCTATCCTAACTCCTGGGCAGAATAGGTAGTCGCTTAAAGGGCATGATTTTCAAAGTTACTGGAAAGTTCCTCTTAGTTAGATAGACTTTAATAATTCAAGAAAGTTCTTAGTTAGATATACTTTATTCACCTAGCTGCAATAATTCAAGAAAGGCTTCCCCAAACAAACATCTAAAGAATTGCCTCTTCAAGCTTTGTTTTTTTCAAACACAAATAATCCTGACAGCCCTGACAGTGCTTACATTGGTTATGCTCATATCCACTTGGTGTGATTTCCCCCACATACAACTCCGCCATGCCTTCCTCATACAGAGGAAGGAGCATCTGAAATCACAGCCTGAATGACTAGGAGGTGGCCGGAAGGGGAAGGCCCTCTTTGGGAATCTGGGACACTGTCACATAGACTGACTTAAGTTCAGCCTTTGACTCATATCTCTCTGTGATGTTGAGCAGGTTACTTTGCCTATCTACGTCTTGGTTTTTTGGTGTTTTGTCTTATTGTTTCAATATGGACTCACTCTGTCACCCCTGCTGAAGTGCAGTAGCACTATCATAGCTCAATGCAGCCTTGAATTCCTACACTCAAGTAATGCTCTTGCTTCAGCCTCCCAAGTAACTGGGACTACAGGTGTACCACCACACACAGCTAATTTTTCTTTTCTTTCTTTCTTTCTTTTTTTTTTTTTGCAGAGATGGGGTCTTGCTGTGACATTCAGACTGGTCTGGAACTCCTGGCCTCGAGCAATCCTCTCGCCTCCACCTCTCAAAGAGCTGGGAAACTGTACCGGGCTAAGTCTTATTTTTAAGAGACCCCATTTTCCTGCTGTAGTTGGAGGATTAAATGATGCAACAGCTATTGAGCTGTTCAGCAGCATATGGGGTAGTCTCTCAGGAAATATTGGTTTTACCCACAGTATCATAAAGGGTAGACCAAAAACATGGGAGCCTCTGGGGTCAACAGGGAAAGCGAGAGGGCATGAGAGACAGCCCTCAAGTATTTCACAATTTGCATGGAGACTGGACACTTACTTGTAAGAGAATAGTCTCCGATAGCCTCCAGAGGTAGCACTCAGCCCATCTTATACAAGATAAGCTACCTCCTTCTCTGAGCTGCTTTTTTTTTTTTTTTTTTGCAGTTTTTTGGCTGAGGCCAGATTTGAACCCACCACCTCCGGTATATAGGGCCGGAGCCTACTCCTTAAGCCACAGGCACCGCCCTGCTTTTTTTTTTTTCATCTCCACATAATACTCCTACTAATACCACAAAATTTGGAAACAACGTAGATTCCGTCCATCTTTCAAGATGAGAAAGAAGATGGTTCTAAAATTTCTATGTTAACAAACTTACATGCTCACTTTGTCACATATACTAAGTACATTGAGTGATTGAGTGAATTGTTCAAACATTTGTAGGTAAGAAAGAGTTGTGAGGCAGAAATATTCCTTAAATACCTCTAGCTGCTTGAGGTATTTATATAGCCTGAGATGACGGTGGTTAGGGTAAGTGGACAAATGTGATTTGCTTTTAAACCTTAAATCAGTGGTTTCCAAACTTGGGCCTACATCAGAAGCACCTGAAGGATCTATTAAAATGTGGATTTCTGGCACCAGCCCCAAAGTTTCTGATTCATGAGATCAGGAGACCTGAGAATTTGCATTTCGAGCAAGTTCCTAGATGATGTGGCCACTGCTGGTCTGAGAACTGGGCTTTGAGAACTACTGCTCTCAACTATACACTATGCAGTTTAAAACAACTAAATCTTAAGTTTTCTTTTCAGAAATGGAAGGTACCACAGATACATTTTATAAATTCTTTTAGTATTTCTTTTAAATAATTTATTCTTGTTTAAAAAGATATATATGGGCGGCGCCTGTGGCTCAAGGAGTAGGGCACCGGTCCCATGTGCCGGAGGTGGTGGGTTCAAACCTAGCCCCGGCAAAAAATAAAATAAAATAAAATAAAAAGACATATATACAACCAAAGAATTTCTTTCTAGCGATCAAGTAATTCCAATAAAGTTTCTCAAACTTAATTACACACTCTTACTTCATTTTTCATCCATGCCATGGTCTTAAGATCTTAAAGTCTAAAAAATTCTGGTTAGTGTAACTGGACTTCCATATGTGGTATATTCACAAATAATTTTCAAATAGTACTTATATAGTACATACCTCTCTACAACAATTTTATTTTTGTGGCAATTTAATTTTTCTAGGTTGCTGGTAATATTTGATATTCTTTTTTTTTTTTTTTTTGCATTTTTTGGCCGGGGCCAGTCTTGACCCCACCACCCCCAGTATATGGGACTGGTGCCCTACTCCTTGAGCCATACGCGCTGCCCATATTTGATATTCTTTAACTTTGTTGCTTCAAACAGTATGAGAAAAGCAGGTTTTTAAATCCCCCTAAAATTAAAGCCAGGAAGAACTTCATGCTTTGAAGTTCAACCCTTCTGGAGAGAAGTTCACCAATATATAGCACAACCCCTGAAAGATTTCCAATCCTTTGACCCATTAACTCCCTTTGAAACCAGTCCTGAGGGAATAATTTGACCGAAGGGTTATGCATGAAAATGTACATCGCTCAGGGATGCAAGGCTGGTTTAACATACGCAAGTCTATAAACGTTATCCACCATATTAACAGAGGCAAAAATAAAGATCACATGATCCTCTCAATAGATGCAGAAAAAGCATTTGATAAAATCCAGCATCCTTTTCTAATTAGAACACTGAAGAGTATAGGCATAGGTGGCACATTTCTAAAACTGATTGAAGCTATCTATGACAAACCCACAGCCAATATTTTACTGAATGGAGTAAAACTGAAAGCTTTTCCTCTTAGAACTGGAACCAGACAAGGTTGTCCTCTGTCACCTTTACTATTCAACGTAGTGCTGGAAGTTCTAGCCAATACAATTAGGCAAGACAAGGAAATAAAGGGAATCCAAATGGGAGCAGAGGAGGTCAAACTCTCCCTCTTTGCTGACGACATGATCTTATACTTAGAGAACCCCAAAGACTCAACCACAAGACTCCTAGAAATCATCAGAAAATACAGTAATGTTTCAGGATATAAAATCAATGTCCACAAGTCAGTAGCCTTTGTGTACACCAATAACAGTCAAGATGAGAAGCTAATTAAGGACACAACTCCCTTCACCATAGTCTCAAAGAAAATGAAATACCTAGGAATATACCTAACGAAGGAGGTGAAGGACCTCTATAAAGAAAACTATGAAATCCTCAGAAAGGAAATAGCAGAGGATATTAACAAATGGAAGAACATACCATGCTCATGGATAGGAAGAATCAACATTGTTAAAATGTCTATACTTCCCAAAGCAATCTACCTATTCAATGCCATTCCTATCAAAATACCAACATCGTACTTTCAAGATTTGGAAAAAATGATTCTGCGTTTTGTATGGAACCAGAAAAAAACCCGTATAGCTAAGGCAGTTCTCTGTAACAAAAATAAAGCTGGGGGCATCAGCATACCAGATTTTAGTCTGTACTACAAAGCCATAGTGCTCAAGATAGCATGGTATTGGCACAAAAACAGAGACATAGACACTTGGAATCGAATTGAAAACCAAGAAATGAAACTAACATTTTACAACCACCTAATCTTTGATAAACCAAACAAGAACATACCTTGGGGGAAAGACTCCCTATTCAATAAATGGTGTTGGGAGAACTGGATGTCTACATGTAAAAGACTGAAACTGGACCCACACCTTTCCCCACTCACAAAAATTGATTCAAGATGGATAAAGGACTTAAATTTAAGGCATGAAACAATAAAAATCCTCCAAGAAAGCATAGGAAAAACACTGGAAGATATTGGCCTGGGGAAAGACTTCATGAAGAAGACTGCCATGGCAATTGCAACAACAACAAAAATAAACAAATGGGACTTCATTAAACTGAAAAGCTTCTGTACAGCTAAGGAGACAATAACCAAAGCAAAGAGCCAACCTACACAATGGGAAAGGATATTTGCATATTTTCAATCAGACAAAAGATTGATAACTAGGATCTATAGAGAACTCAAATTAATCCACATGAAAAAAGGCAACAATCCCTTATATCAATGGGCAAGAGACATGAATAGAACTTTCTCTAAAGACGACAGATGAATGGCTAACAAACACATGAAAAAATGTTCGTCATCTCTATATATTAGAGAAATGCAAATCAAAACAACCCTGAGATATCATCTAACCCCAGTGAGAATGGCCCACATCACAAAATCTCAAAACTGCAGATGCTGGCGTGGATGTGGAGAGAAGGGAACACTTTTACACTGCTGGTGGGACTGCAAACTAGTACAACCTTTCTGGAAGGAAGTATGGAGAATCCTCAAAGCACTCAAGCTAGACCTCCCATTTGATCCTGCAATCCCATTACTGGGCATCTACCCAGAAGGAAAGAAATCCTTTTATCATAAGGACACTTGTACTAGACTGTTTATTGCAGCTCAATTTACAATCGCCAAAATGTGGAAACAGCCTAAATGCCCACCAACCCAGGAATGGATTAACAAGCTGTGGTATATGTATACCATGGAATACTATTCAGCCATTAAAAAAAATGGAGACTTTACATCCTTCGTATTAACCTGGATGGACGTGGAAGACATTATTCTTAGTAAAGCATCACAAGAATGGAGAAGCATGAATCCTATGTACTCAATTTTGATATGAGGACAATTAATGACAATTATGGTTATGGGGGGGGAACAGAAAGAGGGAAGGAGGGAGGGGGGTGGGGCCTTGGTGTGTGTCACACTTTATGGGGGCAAGACATGATTGCAAGAGGGACTTTACCTAACAATTGCAATCAGTGTAACCTGGCTTATTGTACCCTCAATGAATCCCCAACAATAAAAAAAAAAAAAAGAAAATGTACATCGCTGCAAACTTGGAGATTCAATTATCACCATGGGGGATTAGTTAAGTCATTTGTGACATATACATACACTGGCATATTTAGCAGCCTTTAAAAATGAAGATTCTTTTTTAGTATCATGAGAAAATACTTATAATAGTAAGGGGAAAGGCTAGCGAAAAAGCTGTTTTATATGTTGTTTGACTTCAACTGTGTGACTATAAAAACTATGTACTGAAAAAGATTCAAAGCAAAACACAAAATGTCAATGAGTTATCAATAGAGGACAGAATTACAAGTGAGTTTTCTTCTTTTCTTCATACTTTTCTATATTGAACATGTATTACTTTTCTAATAAGAAAACAGTAAGCACTACTTTAAAAACAAGTAAAACTGGAGGCCTTGAAATGTGTAAATGTTCTCCAGAATATTAAATGGGTAGAAATAATAAGCTCCCCCTTCATATAAAGTTACGAGAAAGTACAACAACGTTATTCTCTTTTTAACAATATTCTCTTTTTTAAATAATATTTTTTAAAAGAGAATATTAGGAAATTGTGACTTTTTCAAATGGTCGATAAATTCTGCTTTTTAAAAGTTGTTGTAAGGACATTTCTTTTGATGCCAACTGCTGATGTATACATTAACTTCCTAGTCAGCAGACAAAACACAGGGCCACTCTCAGTTAGCCTGTTACTGAACTTGTTTTCAATGTGGTACTGTGCCTACTTTAATTTTTTATATGTGTTAAAAATACAGACATTGTGCACGCTCGAACTGCCACATAACACTATTCCCTTTAGAGAGAAATTCAGGAAAAGGCAGGTTAGTACTGACTATTTTCTAAAGTGGATTAGTAAATAAAAGCCCCATGAGCACCTAGGCATGGGGCAAATTATTTATAAGCGGTCTTAAACATTAATCACAATATAACAAAGCTCCACTCAATCGTTTGTCACTGTATAGTATTTGGAGCTGAGTCTCTCCTAAAACCGTGAAACATGTTTAAATTCAATCATATGTTGTTAAGGAAAGGATAAAATTATGGTTATGATTAACGCATTACATTGTAAACACCTAAGCAACAAAGAAATAGCATGAAACTATTTTTTAAATCCCTACTATGTACCTGTTACTGTGCAAACTAGGATGTCAGAGATGGAACTCTATCAGTGTTCCCATCAGAAATCAGTGTTATAATCAGGAGTCCACGTGAACTGAAGGAGTCAAGATAAAAAGCACAAATTTAGAATGAGTGATTGATGCAAATGAAGTTATCAGTAAGAGATTGGCTATAAAGCAGCAAGTTTAAACAATGAGACTATGCCAGGCAGCACTTCTAAAATTTTTGCTTACGCTGAAAAGGAGAAAAAATAAACTAAAAGAAATTCGTTTTTTTAAACAGGGGAAGAACTATTAAATTTATTTTTGAAACAACATACCGAACTCTGTTAACAGTGTTCCAACAGGTAAATTAAGGAGCATAAAAATTATATATTTAAAAATCTGGCATATTTTTGATTTGGAACAAAAGCATCTAAAGTTTCTACAAATCAACATACCATGCCCTATTTAAGCAATAGTGAGCTTACTCTAGACTTTATCTCCTTCATGTTCTCAATTAAATTCCTTTGTTTTTCATTGATAAAACTAGCATGGAAGGCAAACTAATTGTGAAAGTTTTCACTGTTACTCAGTATATAAGGATTGAATTAAAAATTTTGACCAGATGACTAAAGTAATTTTTACAGGTATGTATATTCACTAATTTCCCTGACTAAAATGTTGGCAAGTTGGGAGTTTCCAGCTGAGCTCTGCTTCCCATGAAAACAACCATGTCAACTCCAGAAATGGCCTTCTCAGGCTTTATAACTGCAGACCTTTGGTTTGTGGGGGGGTGTCATAATGACAATACAACATTTAGAAAACTTTTGATTTCTTCTTCTTACCTTAGAATTGAGAGAGACAAAAAGAGAGAGAGAGAGAGTTGTGATATAGATGGAATTGTTTTATTTAGAAAAATCATTGGGTATAAAATGTTCTACATTTTGTTCTTACATGTGATATAGTATAAACTTGTTTTATATAAATCTACCATCTCATTCGGGATGATTAGTAACCTACCTCTGTTAATCCTCGAGGGAAGTCTGGAAACTGCAATTGACATTTTTCTCTTTTTGAGTCATCTCCAGTAAGCTGTCATTAATTCTCTTCTTATATGTGTTGCTTTTGTTTATTTGCATGGATTTTCTGCTTTCAGAATAAAACTGGTCTCAGATGCAGCTGTCCTGGCTTGTTGTTTGAATCTTTGCACATTCCAACAGCATTTTCCACTGGAATGTTGAATTTAATGAATGAAACACCAGATGTTCCAGGTACATTCGGCCTGGGCAGAGAAGGGCATAAATGACAGGGCCCTATTTTCAACTTTTCAAAGAGTTAAAAAATTAGGATTCATGTCAACTCCTTAGAAGTACCAACATGTTATGTTAAAGTGAGATTTATAGCTTTCAAAATGCTGTTTGATTACTTCACAGACAATATGACTTCATTTACGTCATCTGATAAAGTTCTTCACAGAACTGTGACAATCAAATAAGACCATAATGTAAGAGTACATTGAAACCCTTATGCAAACATAAGGTGTTTTTAAAACCTTTTTAGTGTGAAATATAACAGATACAGAAAAATACATAATCATATCATCTAAAATATGTTGATTTCTTTCTTTCATAAATGTTCTGTGGAGCTGCCAGTGAAGTTATATAGGCTTTCTATTAGCCCAATGCTCTCTCCTTTAAGGATAATCTTTTCTTTTTTCTGTGCTTGATTTTATAAGACTTTGTTTTTGTTTGTTTGTTTGTTTGTTTTTTGCAGTTTTTGGCCGGGGCTGGGTTTGAACCTGCCACCTCCAGTACATGGGGCCCGCACCCTACGCCTTTGAGGTACAGGTGCCGCCCCTATAAAACTTTGTTTTTGTCATTGGTTTTCTGCTGTTTCACAACAATGGGTTTAAGTGAAGTTTTTTTTTTTTTAATTTACCTGGCTTGAGATTCACTGGAACTCTATCTGTAGATTAACATCTTTCATCAGTTCTGGAGAATTCTCAGCCATTATCTTTTCAAATATATTATCTTTTCCAACCACCATGATGGCTCACACCTGGAATCCCAGCCCTTTGCGAGGCTAAGGTAGAAAAATGGCTTGAGGCCAGGAATTCCAGGACAATCTGGACAATATAGCAAGATCCCATTTCTACAAAGAATTTAAAAATCAGCTGGGCATGCTGGCATGCTTCTGTAGTCCTAGCTACTCAGGAGGCTGAGATGGAAGGATCAATTGAGCTCCTGGGATTCAGAGGCTGCAGTGAACTATGATAACACTGCATGAGTGACAAAATGTCACTCAATTCCAGCATGAGTGACGAAGTGTCTCTTAAAAAATATATTATCTTTTCCATGTCTCTATCTTCTCCTTCCAGAACTCAAATTAAGCATATGTTTCTTGATCTCCTTGAAGCATCCTCTATATTTCTAATCCTGTTTCTTTTTGTTGCTCTGTTTTGTTCTTGGGATACTAACCCCATTTTATGGTCTGACCTACTTTATAGTTCTGATCTTCTTTATGCTTCATCAATTCCATCTTCAGTTGCTTCTAATCTAATGTTAAGACCCATCCACTAGAGTAAGCTTGGTCGCTCACACTTGTAATCCTAGCATTCTGGAAGGCCAAGGCAAGTGGATTGCTTAAACTCAGGAGATGGAGACCAGCCTGAGCAAGAGAAAGACCCCATCTCCATTAAAAATGGAAAAATTAGCCAGACGTCCATGGTGGGTGCATATAGTCCCAGCTACTTTGGAGAGTTAAGGTAAGAGGATTGCTTGAGCCCAAAAGATCAAGGTTGCTTTGAATTCTAATGACAACACAGCACTCTACCCAGAGTGACAGAGTGAGACTCTGTCTCAAGAAAAAAAAATTCACTAAGTTTAAATTTCTCTATATGTATTTATTTACTTACAATAGTTACATTTGATTATTTCAAATATGTCATAATGACTCTTCTCAGTATCTTTGTGCATGGTTATCTTTGACCATGCACTGCACGCTGCATTTTTAAAAGTATTTATACAAATAATTTGGGGCTTACAGTGAAGGCACTTTGCTCCAGAGAGGATTTCTGCCAGATGTGGGGCACTACCAACCTAAGACCCTTCCAATGAATTCAAGGTTTGACATTCCTGACGATCAGAGGGAATTCAGACTGAGTAGCGGATCTGAACAGAGCTGACTGTCTTTGCTGTGTTTCACTCTCAGGGGGTGGCATCTCTCATCTTATTGTGAGTATTGCTGGTTCAAATCTTGGTTTGAGCAAGTTCTGGACTTTGGGCTTTGCCCCTCCAGCCTGTTAAATGAAGATTCTAATTATTCAGAATTATAGAATGACCACAAGGAAAAACAACTTCTTTCTTACTTTCTTTTCTGGATTCTCATTTTCTTTTTTTTTTTTTTTTTTTTTTGGCCGGGGCTAGGTTTGAACCCACCACCTCCGGCATATGGGACCGGCACCCTACTCCTTGAGCCACAGGCGCTGTCCTGGATTCTCATTTTCTTTGGCCTAAAAGTTTCTTTGTCTTCATTGTTTCAAGAAACTTTTAAAAACATTATATCCAGCCTTTTTAGTTGTTTTCATCTGGGGAAGAAGAGGGGAGTTGATCTGAATAATTTAGCCTACCATAACTATAACAGGAAGTTCCCACATAAGTTATTATTAAAGAAACTAAGTGTTGCTTTAGAGGAAAGGAGAACTAATATGTGTTGAGAATATTGTAGGTCAGGCCTTCTTTCACATCACTTTTTACAAAGAAGGCTTCAAGGTTGGTAATATCTTTTTTTGTTGTTAAATCATAGCTGTGTACATTAGTGCAATCAAGGGGTACAATGTGCTGGTTTCATATACAATCTGAAATATTCTCATTAAACTGTTCAATGTAGCCTTCATGGCATTTTCTTAGTTATTGTATGTAGACATTTGTGTTCTGCCTTTAGTAAGTTTTGCCTGTATCCATTCTAAGATGCATGGTAGATGTGGCCCCACCCATTTCCCTCCCTCCACTTTAACCTCCCCCCTCCCTTCCCCTTCCTTGGCCCTTTCCTCATAGTCTTGTGCTATAGTTGGGTTATAGCCTTCATTTGAAAGCTATAATTTAGCTTCATAGTAGGGCTGAGTACATTGGATACTTTTTCTTCCATTCCTGAGATACTTTGCTAAGAAGAATATGTTCCAGCTCCATCCATGTAAACATGAAAGAGGTAAAGTCTCCATCTTTCTTTAAGGCTACATAATATTCCATGGCATACATGTACCACAATTTGCTAGTCCATTCGTGGGTCGATGGGCACTTGGGTTTCTTCCATGACTTAGTAATTATGAATTGGGCTGCAATAAACATTCTGGTACAGATATCTTTGTTATATTGTGATTTTTGGTCTTCTGGGTATAAACCTAGTAAAGGAATTATAGGATCGAATGGCAGGTCTATTGTTAGGTCTCTAAGTATTCTCCAAACATCCTTCCAGAAGGAACGTATTAGTGTGCATTCCCACCAGCAGTGTAGAAGTGTGCCCTTTTCTCCACATCCTCAAAGGGATGATTATAGGCAGATCCCAAGGTTGGTAATATCTTTATTTTAAGGAGGTAAAACTGAATCCTAACAAGTCCCCAGACCAAGGTCACCAAGTAATCAGTACTGTGGAGTTGAATTCAGGTATTTCTGTATCAAATGGCTATTTTCCTTACAGCATGTTGTTGTGATCTCTTCTATTTTCCCTTTTTATTTCAAAAATGTTCATCTGTCAGATAGTCTTCACTTAGATTCACCAACTAAAAAAGTTTCCATGGTTGCCTTCTTTCTCTCTCCCCACTCCTCCACTGCCTCTTTTTTCTCCTCCCTTCTTCCTTTCCTCCCTCCTTTCCTCCTTCTCTCCCCTTTCTTCCTTCCCTTCCTCTGTCATTTGATGGTTAGGTGAAGACATGTTGACAGCTCACTCCAGCACTCCATCGCATAGCTCCTAAAACACGGACATTTCCTCTATATCCACAGCACAATTATCACTCTGGAGAAGGTAAATATTGATATAGTATTACTATCAAAAATAGATCAATTTGAAATTCTCAGTAGTCCTAATAATAACCTTTGTAGCTGTGTTTCCTTTCTCACCTAAGATCTAATCAAAGATCATGCATTTCATGTGTACGTGTTGTGTCTATGGTTTCCTATTTTTAAAATGAATGATCAAGCAGGGCAGCGCCGGGGGCTCAGTCGGTAAGGCACCGGCCCCATATACCGAGGGTGGTGGGTTCAAACCCGGCCCTGGCCAAACTGCAACCAAAAAATAGCCGGGTGTTGTGGCGGGCGCCTGTAGTCCCAGCTACTCGGGAGGCTGAGGCAAGAGAATCGCCTAAGCCCAGGAGTTGGAGGTTGCTGTGAGCTGTGTGAGGCCACGGCACTCTACCAAGGGCCATAAAGTGAGACTCTGTCTCTACAAAAAAAAAAAAAAAAAAGCAGTCCTAAAATGAATGATCAAGCTCGGCACCCACGCACAGCAGTTACGGCGCCAGCCACGTATACCAAGTCTGGTGGGTTCAAGCCCAGCCCAGGCCAGCTAAACAATAATGACAACTGCAAGAACAACAACAACAAAAATAGCCGGGCGTTGTGGTGGACACCTGTAATCCCAGCTACTCGGGAGGCTGAGACAAGAGAATCACTTAACCCCCAAGAGTTTGAGGTTGCTGTGAGCTGCAACGCCATGGCACAATACCAAGGGCAACAAATGGAGACTACATTTCTATAATTCAAAATTAAATTAAAAATGAATGCTAAGAAAAAGATTTGACAAGACATATATGCACAAATAATGTGAGAAGAACTTAAAATTTTTAGTTTACACTATATTACATTGTAATTCTTCAATATTCAATTTGTATAATTTTTAAACCAATATTTTTTAACGAAGGACCAAGGACCACCAAATAATTTAAGGTTTTCATGAAATATTGATATATCTGCTTAGTATTTTTCTTACTATATTGAGGGTTTCTTACTTATTACAAATATTTGGTTTTATTGGACATTAGATTATGAAAACTCTGACAATTATTTTATCAATTTGCTTTGCCTAAAAAATAGGGCCGGTAACCTAAAATACCCAAGGAAGCCATTAGTACTAAATCGCAATTTAATTGAAAGAAAAACAATTAAGCAATCTTAGGGGATTTAAGGGATTACACTCATAACTACTCCAGTATTTTCTTAACAAAGTGGCTACTATTCTAGATACGTCGGGAAATATGAATGCTATTCCTTGGAAAAGCATTTTTTCTTTGAGGAAAGATAAGTAGTTTTAAGATCAGAAGACCGCATTGCAAATCAAGACTCAACTACTTGATACACGTATAACCCTGAACCAATCATTTAACCTCTTTGTACTTCAATTTTTTCATTTATAGATTGGAGAGTATAGTATTTACTCTTTAAGGTTATTGGAAGGAAGAATTAAAATATGGAAGACATTTTATATACTCTAGGACACACACACACAAAGAAATGTCAATTTTTCTTATTTCAAATGTAAATTCTGTAAAATGGTATTATATTCTCCCACTTGACAGAACCTGTTTGAGAATTTTGAAGATAATCTCAGTTAGAGGGATTAAAACCATAACAGGCTAAGTATATTCTTTCTGCTTCCATTACTTTTGAATTTAAAAAAAATGCCTATCTCTATTATTAGTATCAATCCTAACTTTTCGCTGGGGATTTTCTTAAAAAAGTCTTTTTATCCAAGATGAATATGGGATTTATTTTTCATCCTTGATGGAACAACTATTAACATTTTTCTATGTTTCATATGTAACAGAAAATGAAAGGTATTACAGTGGAAGAGAAAAACTATGTTAAGAATCTGTCTGATTTCAGTGGAATTTTCATCTGTGGGTATAGCCAGTGGCTTGAAATATTTAATTCTGGTCAAGAGACTACAGTAATTACATTAATGTCCATTGGCCAGCTAGTCTTATCAGCTGCCATTATAATTCACATCAGAAAGAAAGTTAATATGCCTGATAGTGTGGTATAAATTAGGGAAAACAATCTATTTTATACACAGATTTTTGTTAGGTAAGAATTAAGCTAAATAAAGCTATATAAATTAGATGAAGTTTTCGCTAGATAAAGATGAAGATTCTGGATGAAGACAAAAGGATATATTTTTTTCTTACTATTTTTGAAAACAAAAGGATATACTTTTACTATTTTGAAGAATTTTTGTCTCTGAATATTAACAATACAACAGTACTATCATCATAGTAGGTCTATACCTGTAATGCTGCTGAATCCAGGGAAAAGAGTCTATTCTAAAATCTCTATACATTGTTAATAGTTATTCTGATTAATTTTTTTTTTTCTTGAGAGAGAGAGTCTCACTATGTTGCCCTCAGTAGAGCGCTGTGATGTTGCAGCTCACAGCAAGCTTAAACTCTTGGTGCATAAATGATTCTCTTGCCTCAGCCTCCCAAGTAGCTGAGACTACAGGCACCTGCCACAACACCCAGCTATTTTTTTGTTGCAGTTGTTTAGCTGGTTCAAACCCGCCAGCCTGGTTGTATGTGGCTGCCGCTCTACCCACTGAGCTACAGGCGCTGCACCTGATTAAATTTTTAAAGTCTTTATTTCTATGTTTGATTCTAGAGGCCTCAAGGGTCCTATTTCCTACAAATAAAAGTAAGAACGAAACAGACTGGTTTTGATCAATAAGACCTTCCCACCTCAGCCTCCCAAAGTGGTAGGATTATAGTCATGAGCCACTGACCCAACCCTGTATTTTCTTAATATTCCACAAAAAGTATGTACTATTGTGCAATAAAATGGTAGACTTTGGCATGTTACTAATTTAGTTCAGTCCATGACAGATGTATTTTTACCTTAGTGTGCATTTTACTGGATTGGTTTAAAGAATATACTCATTTATTCATTTCATCACTGAAACCTTTGCTATGCCCTTTATGGGCAAGAAGAGTCTGTGCAAGGGACATGGTGGATGCAGGGATAAAGATGAACTGGTAAAATCCAAGAAGTTGCAATCAAAGTGGAGATGAATGGACTATGGCAAGTCCCCTGAGGCGGGTGCAAAGCAGGTGTTGGGAAGGTCCCAAAGACGGGAAGAGAGCATCTCCCTGGAGAGCTGAGGAAGTGGGTGCAGAGGTGGGATTGCAGCCAGATGCTGAAGGAACAAGGAACTGGCTTGGGGGGTTGGGGGAAGTTTGCTTTGTTTGTTGGTCTGTTTGTTTTTTAGTTTTCACAACCTCAGCAATTTGGATCAGAGTTTGGGAGTGCTTAATTGAGAGTGAGTTTGTCCACACTTTCACCTATGTCTAAGGGCAGGTAACACTGTCGATAGCACCCCCCACTCCCACTTTCCCATCTACCCACTCTCTCCTTTGGGTGGTCTCCTTGCCTTCCAGTCCCGAACCTGAATCAGGGAGTCATCATCTGAGGTCTCGGCACTGTTGGTTTTATGACCACCCAGTGTAGTTTTCTCAAATTCCTCTCTCAGTTTAAAGGCGATCTCCTTAGTTTTAAAGATGCTTTGAGGTTTTATAGTGATCACATCTCCATTTTTACTGATGGTCACAGTGGGTTATGCCAGACAGCCCAGTTTCCTGCTGGTTCTTCCTATTCCTTCAGTAACTGAAGTCTGCGAATTCAATCTGAAAGTGTCTGTTTTAGTTGGATCAATGCTCTTTCTGGAGCTTCAGAGGCAGGGCACATCTAAGCTCAACAAAGGAAGACATGTTACGAAACAGGTCATATTCTGATCAGTAAAAATAGAAGACATGGCCTGCGCAATAGCAAAGGGCTAGGTTTTGATACTCTTCACAAATATGTAACAGACACCTGATTTATCTATGGAAAAGAGCTCAGGTGTACCACCATCAGGATCCCACAGACTCTCTCAGCATTTTACCTAAAGGATTAGACTGGTTTGTTTAAAATGAATTAATACAGTCCTTCCTTGGTCCAAGACCACCCCACCCTCTAGGCACAGTCCTCGTGCATACTAAAATCCTTAAAGCCTCAAGTCCCTGATAAAAAATGGCTCAGTATTCACGATATTTGCATATCTTTTGCATAATCCTCCCATACACTTCAAATCATCTCTAGATTATTTATAATACCAAATAAAATGTAAATGCTATGTAAATAAATAGTTGTAAGGCTGCATTGTTTTTATTTGTACATCTTTAGTATCATATGGTTATTTTCTGGGGGTTTTCCCCCAAATATTTTCAATCTACAATTGGTTGAATTCACAGATCAAGATACAGAGGGCCAACTGTATTGTAATCTTTCCACGTTTGGGACTATCACTTTTAAAATGTCGAAAATTATTTTGTCACAAATAGAATGTCTTTCTTCCAGTTCTAGTATCTATCCGAAATACTGATTCTTAGTCTAAGTGGGCTAGAGTTGGGGCAGGAGTATGCCTTCACATAATCTAATGCCAAACTCTGCTCTATGAGCCCGTAATGTCACTTGGCTCACCACAAGCTTGAAATTGAAATACTGCATGAGCTTGTCACTTTGAAAACAGTTCGTTTTTTTAAGGGCCCTATCCAATCTCACAAGACTGTTCAGACTCAGGAACCATAAAACATGAAAAAACACCTCCTCATCACTTCTTGATCTCAAGCACCCTGTCTGTACTCTGCTCTTCTTAGATGAGCAGAAACTAAATATCCTGACATTCTCATGTTAGGAACTAAAAATCCTGACATTCTCATGTGGAAAGGAAAGTAGTTCGAAGAAAAAGAAAACAGAAAACGCAACAGAACACAAAGTTCTTCGGTGAAATGCTGACTTTTGAGTGTAATATAGACAAAGCAGTTATTCATACATCTGAGGTAACATTCTTTTAAGTTTTATTTAAAGAAATGCTATAGTAGCTGAAATTGGAGTCCAAGTCGTGTCATTTTTTCCTCCAATTCAGATATGTAGACGTTATTATAAAGTTCTTCGGAATTCATAAGATTTTCCATCTTACAATAGCAAGCACTTCGACATTTGTTTTGGAAAAGAAATGTTTAGAAAATTTTGTGAATTTTTCTAGTAAGCAAACCAATAATTAGGTCTAGGACTTCAATTAATCTAGAAGATTTATCCAAAGCCCCTTTTTAGCTCCACAACAATCAAAGATTGTTTTCCTTTTTTAAAATTCATGTAGGTATTTTGTTCGAAGAGAAGTAAGAAGCAAATGGGGGAAGAGGGAGCTGTCCTACAGGTCTACAGAATTTGGACTAAACAGTCTCATTGAAAACTTTCTGAAAGCTGGCTGCTGGGTTCACCAGAGCAAGAAAGTGAGGATGTGGAAAGTTGATGATCTTAATTTGTAGTTGGTAAACTTCTGAAAATAAGAACTCCTTTGTAATCTGAGGGTCTTAAGATGTGGGTCCCTAGACAACAGTAATTGTACTTTAGTCTATCTAGTTTTCAGACCGTGCTTGGCACCTATATGAAATCACAGATCCCTTACAATAATCCCATAGTCCCCCGTGGGGACTAAGCCCCCTCCTCCAAGCCCAAGATCTGAGGCGGGGACAGGGTTGGTTTCTGTTCCTGGATGGGTAGCATTGTGAGTCACGGAGCAATTCTGCTGCAAATATGCTAAGCATTAGGCCCCAAGTCCCACAAAAGACTGGGTTGAATTGGGGCATTTTTCTGCTACCGAAGCACAATAACAGTCACAGAGCCAAGAGAACTTAACGTCTAGATAGCAGGGCAAATAGAATGAGATTTAACAAGGATGGGAGAAGGCGACAAGGATGAGAAGAGTAGTTCTCTTGCACCCTAGGGCTAGTATATTGGAAATTCATCAAGTTTTGAAGTTTTCAGCAAACTGAGGAAGAGACAAACTCCTGATTTCTCTTCCCTTCTATTGTACCCCCACCCTGCCGAGGACCTACTTCAAGGAGGGCAGTGCTGCTCCGATTTTTGGCCTGCCGCTCCATCAAGGTTTCTTTTTTTTTTCAATTCTCTTAACTGTTGTGGAAATGAGGTCAGTACTCTGTGATTGTCATTTTGTTCCAAATTCTTGAAATATTTTATTATTTACAAAGGTTTCCCTACTGACTTGGGACAGGAAAAAATATGAACATGCAAAACCTGAGAGTCTTAATAATAAAAATTTCAGTTATCATGGCTTTGATTAAACAAAGGCTATTCCTAAAGGATTGCTTTAAAAAAAATTTAAAAACAACTCTTGATCAATATTATTTTGTTTATTGATATGTAAGTAATATATTCATTGCTAAAAAGATACAAAGAATAAAATGAAGATCACCCCTAACGTCAACACCCAAAGACAATCTCTGTTGTTTTGAAATCTGTTTCCAGATTTTTTTCTATACATTCTCAAATTCAGATACACACCCATACTTTTATATGAGATCAGAGTATTTTTCACAATCTGTCACGAAATCTACCTAAATTCTTCACTTAGTATATCATTGCCTGTAATCATGGCTGACGGGTTAAGGAGCTGAACTAGAACATAATATTGTGACATCTTTCCATGTCAATGTATACAGATCCACTATTAACATAATTTAATCACTGTATTATAGTCGATTTATTAATGCACCATAGTTTAACTAATTATCTATTAAGATGTATTAGAGTTGTTTTCTATACATCTATTCAATACATACATCTTCAAATGTACATCCAATTATTTCTCGTTAGAAGTGGAATTGCCGGGCGGCGCCTGTGGCTCAGTCGGTAAGGTGCTGGCCCCATATACCGAGGGTGATGGGTTCAAACCCAGCCCCGGCCGAACTGCAACCAAAAAATAGCCGGGCGTTGTGGCGGGCGCCTGTAGTCCCAGCTACTCGGGAGGCTGAGGCAAGAGAATCGCTTAAGCCCAGGAGTTGGAGGTTGCTGTGAGCTGTGTGAGGCCACGGCACTCTACCGAGGGCCATAAAGTGAGACTCTGTCTCTACAAAAAAAAAAAAAAAAAAAAAGAAGTGGAATTGCCAAGTCAAACAGTTTGCATATTTAAAATTCCAATACATGTTGTTGAACAGCTGTGCAGGAAGTTCACACCGGTTATCCACTCTCCCACTCCCGGATATAAGAAAGCCTCTGTCTACATCATGCCAACATTGAGGTTTGCCCTTTTTTTTTCTTTTATCTTTCCCATTCCTAAACAAATAAATTTCATTGGCTTTCTTTCAGTGGACTTAACACTGACATTGAACTTATTTTCCTACCCTGTATTTACTGCCCATTACCTGTCCATTTTTTTAAAGCCTCTCTTTTGCCCATCTCCTATTGCCCTGGGGAGGGTCCCTCATGATTTTTAATAACCTGTTGTGGATTTAGGGATGTTAACTCCTAGTCTCTGTAGACTGATAATTCCATGAAGGCTGCAACCATCTTCTTCATCACCATACACCCAGCCTGTAGCATAAAGCCTGACCCAGGGCAGATACTAAAAAAAAGTATTTGTGGAATGACTGACCTTGCCCATCATACACATGGTAGGTTTATCTATACTAAGTGTCTTTTCATCTTATATCTTTTTATTTTCCCCCTGCTTAAAAGGTCTTAAACTTTATGTATATTTGTCAATATATGTTTTTAGGATAAATAACATGTGAGCCACGCAGTTCCCCATCAAGATTATAAAAATAATGATAATGTTTATGTAACAACTTAATACAGTGCCAAGAACTGTTGCAAACACTTTAGGTATGTTCATTCATTTAAGCCCTTTATCTTAGAGTAGAGTGTGTCATACCAATCCCGCCCTACCCCCAGCCCTAATTATTCCTCTTTTAAAAAGCTGTTCTAGATATTCCTCTCAGATTTATTTAAAAAAAAATTTTTTTTGAGACAGTCTCACTTTGAAACAGTTATCTCCCTTGGTAGAGTGCAGTGGCATCACATCTCACAGCAACCTCAAACCCTTGAGCTTAAGTGATCCTCTTGCCTCAGCCTCCCAAGTAGCTGGGGTTACAGGAGCCTGCCATAATGCCTAGCTATTTTTAGAGATGGGGGTCTCACTCTTGCTTAGGCTGGTCTCTAACCTGTGAGCTCAGGCAATCCACCCGCCTCAACCTCCCAGAGTGCTAGGATTATAGGCATGAGCCCCTATGCCCGGCCAGATTTCTTTAATTTTAACATAAAATGTGTTCACACTTTTGAAGTCAGAAAGACATCACATTTTCAAAATGAGATTTCTCTCTCTATCCTCTTTGTCTCAGTTGCCCATTTTCCTCTCCGGTGTGTGTGTGTGTGTGTGACTTCCCCCTTTTCTAGATAAATCATAGCATGCTGTACACACTGTTCTGCAACCTGGGTATTTTATTTCACTTAATAATATATCCAGATGCACTTTAAAATTATGTCAATGTTTAATTATAATTAAGTTAAATTTATAAAGTTGGGGGTAATTTTTATCTTTCAAATATTAAATTTTCCCATTCAAGTATATACTATTTTTATTTTTTTCCAGATTCTTTGTGTCCTTCTGTAGAGTTTTTAGTTTTCCTCTTATAAATCCTATATTTCTTTAAGTTTACTTCTGAATAGTTTGTCTTTTCAATGTTTCACTTTGTGACAGACTTGAGAATAATATCTCCTTTTATTTTTGAAATGTTTTTTAAGACACCGGGTCTCACTCTGTCACCTGGCTAAAGTGCAGTGGTATGATCCTAGCTCATTACAGCCTTGAATTCCTGGACTCAAGTGATCTTCCTGACTTGGCCTCCTGAGTCACTAGGACTACAGGGATGCATCACCACACCTGGGTAACTTCTTTATTTTCAATTTTTAATTTCTGTTAGAGATAGAAATCTCCCTATGTTGCCCAGGCTGGTCTCTAACTCCTGGACTCAAGAGAGATCCTCCTGCCTCAGACTCCTGAGTTGCTGGGATTACAGGTGTAAGCCATCACACCAAACTCCTTTCTAAAAAAACAAACAACCAAAAAAAAAAACTTGCTTTTACATTATTGCCAATGAAACTGAAGTTTTTTTGTACATTTATTGGCCAGCTGTATTCTTTAAATTCAGCCTCTTATCCTTAACACACCTGAGTGACAGAGAAGGCTCAGAAGGTCCCCAGGACAAATACCTAATTCATCATTCTCCTCAAAGCAGTTTGATGAGGATTACTTTAATTCACTGTTTCTGTTAATAGGATAACAGAGTCTCCATTATTCAGGCTCAAAAATCACAGTCTTCTTTGATACACTCCCTCCCTCACCCCTATTTTATTTCATTTGCTAACATGATAAAAATAAAATCTACAATGGAAATATTTCTTCCTCTGACTCTTCTTCTTATTGCCCCGTGTGTTCAGTTGCCCACACCTTTGCCTGGTGATTCACGCGCTATCATTTCTCCAACTCCTCTCTCTTCCTTCTTGCTCTGAAGAGAAGGTTATAAAGCGGAGACCCAATTATATTCCATTGTTCATAAAACATGAATGGTACACCACTGCCTACCAAATTTAGTTCATATTGCCACTTTTTATTTGTCTTGTCTCCCACCACTAAAGTTCACTTAGTGTTTGGGAACTACTTAATGTTCCCAAAATATGTGCTATGCCTTTCCAACTCCATGCCTTTGCTCCCTTTGTCATGGTCACTTGGAACATTCTCCCATTTTTGCTGCTATTTGAAATCCCATCCCTTCTTCAAGACCCATCTGGAATAATTTCAAGAAAGTCTTTCCTGTGATCTCCTCTTCTGAACTCTCGGAGAAACTTAGTTTTTCTTAAATTGCCCACCTATTTTATTGTTGCCATTAATAAGAGTTCATAAATTGTTTAAACACGGAGAGGATATCTTGCATGATGGTCCTAGTCTGTGGAGTCAGACAATCTCTTCAAAGCCCCAATGTTCATTTACTTGTCATTTTATTCATTTATTTATTATTTTTTGCATTTTTTGGCTGGGGCTGGGTTTGAACCCACCACCTCCAGCATATGGGGCCAGCGCCCTACTCCACTGAGCCACAGGTGCCGCCCTACTTGTCATTTTAGATAGGGTAAATCACTTAACCTCTTGAACCTCAAGATCTTTAGTTGTGAATTGATAGTGGTAGTAATGGTACCACTGTCAATATTAATGGTAGCAATCGGTTATCATTAGTCAATTTTGTATGCCTCAAGTGTACATCCTATTTGTTCATTAGACCGATGTATCAATATGCCATATTCTAAATCAGACAGTAGCAATATTTCCTAAAATCTTGCATTGTGATCTAGTCTCAAATAAAGAAACCATCATTGTGCATAATTGGGAAGATAAAATAATTTTTAAATACTAGTTTCCTAGTTATCTTAAGGGAAAGAAGACCCTTAAATGTATTGAGCCCTGAAGTCCAGCTTAAAGGTAGATGACAATGTTATAGATTGTAAACAACTGCTAATTATGTTGACTGAAACCATTACGAATGAAATTTACTTTTATTAAAGAGGCTGAGATATATAATAGAACTTCTGTAAGTTGACCACCCAAGGGACTGTAACAAAATGGTCAACATACAGAGGTGGCCAATAGTAAGGAACTTCCATTGAGTACATGTGGTGCATGTCCAGACTATGAAGATTAGGTCACCTTAGGGAAGGGTTCAGTGTACGAAGGTGGTCAACTATGAAGGGTCTACTGTAAGGTGAAAGGTAGAGACAGAAGTAAGAAGATTAATACGTTCTAATTCCTTCTGTTTTCAAGTCTAGGCTTAGGCAAAGGGTAGATGAGTACGTGAAAAGGACTGTTGATTTCTCTTGGACGACACTGTTACTATTTTGTGAAATAGGTTTTTCAATTATTTATAACAGCTTCTGGTACTTTCCAGTAGTGACATCACACAACACCTTACATACCATATTTCGTACACGTAGGAGAGCGTGCACATAAATCACTTTACCTAGCCTAAAGAAATAAGACAAGAATGAATGAGTGACTCTCTTTCTTCACATCACTGTCTCCTTTCCATATGTTTTCAATCTCCTTCTTAAGACCCCTTGCTTTTCATTTATCTGAAAGGATGGAGCCACCACCATCTCTACTGTTTCTCTTCTCCTATGCTGAAATTTCTTTACATTGTCATATACCCTTTCTTTCTTATATTTTCATTGAAGTACAGGATATACTCAATAAAGTGCCTAAATCATACTTGACTTTAGCACACAGCTCAATAAATCCAACCCACCACAAGATCAAGACGTAGAACATTTCTAACATCCCAGCTGGCTCCCATGCCCCTCTCAACTAATATTCCTCATCCTGCAGCCACTGAGGTAACTACCCTTCTGACTTGTGTGACCACCAATTTGTTCTGCCTGTTCTTAAACTTCATATATATGAAATCATGCAATATGCACTCTTGTGTCTGGCTTTTTCCACTCTCCTCTCAGACTGTCCGAAAGATTCATATGTTTTATTGAGTATTAATAATTCATTCTTTTTTAATATGTCACAGCTTCAGATATAATTCATATACACTTTACTCTTTCAAAGCCTGTCAGTGGTTTGTTTTTAGTGTATTCACAGAGTTCAAAATACAATTTTAGAACATTTCATCACCTCAAAAGAAACCTCATACCAATTAGCAGTCACTCCATATTCTCCCCGCCTCCTCCGTCCAGGCCTGACCACCATGAATCTACTTTTTGTCTCTATAGATAAACCTATTCTGGACAGTTCATGTCAATGGAATCATATAGCATTTGCTCTTTTGTGACTAGTTCTTCAGTTAGCATAACGTATTCAAGGTTCATCTATGTTGTAGCGTGTGTCAATACTTCATTTGTTATTGCCAAGTTTATCCATTCATCAGCTGACAAACCTTTGGGTTATTTCTACTTTTTGGCTATCATCAATGCCGCTGCTACAAACATTTGTGTTCAAGTTTTTATTGGATATAGGTTTTCATTTCTCTTGGTTATATACTTAAGTTTTTGATAAAATTCATCTGTTTTTTTTTCTTTTTTAGCTTATGCTTTTGAGATCATATATAAGAAACTAATGCCTAATCCAAGTAATGAAGACTTACTCCTATATTTTAATCTAAGATTTTTATATTTTTAGCTTTAACCTTTAGGTCTATGGCTCATTTGGCATTAATTTTTGTATACAATGTGAATAACTTCGTTCCCGCGCACGTACATATCCAACTGTCCCAGCACTATTTGTTGGGACTACTCCTCTCCCCCTCCACCTTGAATTGTCTTGGCGATCTTGTTGAAAATCAACTGACCATAAATAAAAGGGTTAGTTCATTCTTTTTTATTGCTAAGTAACATCCATTGTATGACTATGCTACAATTTATTCATCCTTCTCTTAACAGAATTTGGGTGGTTGCCAATTTGGGGCTATTAAGAATAAAATAGGCTGTGAATATTCATAGACATGTTTTTTGATGAATACATGTGCTTCTTTCTCCTGGATAGTACATACCTAGAGTATTAGGGTTCTCCAGAGAAACGGAACCAATAGGGGATTTAATATGTATATAGGTGAATATAATACATGCACACATATAACATATGACTTACATCACAAACTTACGGATACTAGTAAGCCCCAAATCTGCATAGTGGACTGGCAAGCTGCAGACCCAGAGAAAGTAAATGTTGCAGTTCTAGTCTGAAAGTCATTAGGCAGGAGAAAGAACCAGGTAGAGCCAATGTCCCAGTGGAAGTCCAAAAGTGATCTACAGGAGAATTCCTCTTACTTGGGAGAGGATTGGTCTTTTTGCTCTATTTAGGCTTTCAATTGATTGGATGAGACCCACTCACATTATGAAGGTCAATCTGCTTTTCTCATATTCTACCAATTTAATTCCATCTTTAAAAACCCCTCACAGAAACACCCAGAACAATGTTTAACTATTGGGCACTGTTGGCCCAGCCAAGTTGACACATAAAATTAACTATCACACAACTGGGTCATGGAGTAGACATAAGCTTAGCTTTAGTAGATACTGCCAAAGAGTTTTCCAAAGCAGTTGAAACATTTATGCTGTCTGCGCTGTATGAAGGTTCAGGTGGCTCTACATTTTTCTTTGCAAACACTTGGCATTGTCACTCTTCTTAATTTCAGCCATTTCCTTTACTCCAGCAAACTGCTATCATCAAAAGACAGAGACTCAGGACAGATGTCAGGATCCCAGGGGAAGGGACTTCCACTGTACTGATCTTGTACAGCCCCCACATTCCCCCCATCCCTCAATCAGAGAATGGAGTGAAGGGTTTTGCATTAATGTTAGAGGCATAGCAAATTCATCCATGAGGAAGGAGATTTCTAGTTGAGAATGATAAGCTACACAGATCATGATGATATAAGTCATATCTATATATTATATAATATATATTTATATTATATACTTTTTTGTTATTTGGGATTCATTGAAGATACAAAGAATTAGGTTACACTGATTGCATTTGTTAAAGTCCCTCTTATAACTGTGTCCCTACACCATGATCCCCCTACTCCCTCCCCTCTCCCCACTTGCTCACTCCTCTACCCTCCTTTGTATTAGCTCAGCTTCTGCCTTCATATTAGAATTGAATACATTGGATTCTTGCTTCTCCATTCTTGTGATGCTTTACTAAGAAGGTGTTCCACCTCCATCCAGGTTAATACAAAAGATGTAAAGTCTCCATCTTTTTTAATGGCTGAATACTGTTCCATGGTATACATATACCACAGTTTGTTAACCCATTCCTGGGTTGGTGGGCATTTAGGATGTTTCCACATTTTGGCGATTGTAAATTGAGCTGCAATAAACAGACTAGTGCAAATGTCCTTATGATAAAAGGATTTTTTTTCCCCCTGGGTAGATGCCTACTAATGGGATTGCAGGATAAATTGGGAGGTTAATTTGAGTTCTTTGAGGATCCTCCATCCTTCCTTCCATAAGGGTTGTATTAGTTTACAGTCCTACCAGCAGTATAAAAGTGTTCCCTTCTCTCCACATTCACACCAGCATCTGCAGCTTTGAGATTTTGTGATGTGGGCCTTTCTCACTGGGGTTGGGCGATATCTCAGGGTAGCTTTGATTTGCATTTCTCTGATGATTAGAAATGATGAGCATTTTTTTCAAATGTTTGTTAGCCATTTGTCTCCTTTAGAGAAGGTCTATTCATGCCTCTTACCCAGTGATGTATGAGATTGTTGGGTCTTTTTTGTTGTTGATTAATTTGTGTTCTCTATAGAGCCTATTTATCAAGTTTTTGTCTGATTCATAATATGCAAATATCTCTTCCCATTCTGAAGGTTGTCTGTTTGCTTTGGTTATTGTGTCCTTAGCTGTACAGAAGCTTTTCAGTTTAATTAAGTTCCATTTGTTTATTTTTGTCATTGTTGGAATTGCCACGGAAGTCTTCCTCATAAAATCTTTCCCCAGGCCGATATCTTCAAGTGTTTTTCCCACACTTTTTTCGAGGATTTTTATTGTTTCATGCCTTAAGTTTAAACCTTTTATCAATCTTGAATCAATTTTAGTGAGTGCAGAAAGGTGTGGGTCCAATTTCAGTCTTTGACATGTTGTCCAGTTCTCCCAGCACCATTTATTGAATAGGGACTCTTTTCCCCAGCATACATTCTTGTTTGGTTTATCAAAGATCAGGAGGTGTTAAGAGGTTCATGTCATCTCATGGTTTTTCTATTCAGTTCCAAATTTCAATGTCATTATTTTTGTGCCAATACCATGCTGCTTTGATCACTATGGCCTTGTAGTATAGCCAAAAGTCTGATAGGATGATACCCCCAACTTTGTTTTTATTACTAAGAATTGCTTGCGCTACTTGGGGTTTCTTCTGGTTCCACACAAAATAAAGAATTACTTTTTCCAAATCTTGAAAGTATGATGATGATATGTTAATGAGGATTGCATTGAATCTATAGATTGCTTTGGATAGTATTTTCACAATATTGATTCTTCCCAGCCATGAAGTCTATTGGTTCTGTTTCCCTGCAGAGCCCTAATACTCCTAGTAACAGCATATGTACTATCTGGGAGAAGGAAGTACATATATTCAGCAAAAAACATGTATATGAATATTCACAGCATATTTAAGTCATTTTGATTGTAATTTGCATTTCCTTGATAAGAAATTATGTTGAACATTTTTGCATACACTTACTGGCCATTTGGAAATCATCTTTGAACTGTACTTTTTCAAGAGCTTTCTCCATTTTAAAAAAATGGGTCGTCAATTTATATTTATTTAAATATTATACATATTCCAAGTCCATTGCTGCATATGTATTAAAATATATATATTTTTTCTACTCATTCTCCTGATAGTGTCTTTTGATAAATAGAAGTTTTTCAAAGAAATTTCCCATTTAGGTCTATGACCCATCTTGAATTAATTATTGTATATGAAGTGAAGTAGGAGTCAAGTTTTTTTTTTTTCCATATGAGTAGCCAATTGCTCCAACACTATTCATTCAAAATATTATCCTGTCTCACTGAATTGCAGCAGTGAGTTTGTGGTAAATCAAGTTCTATTTCTGAATTCTCTATTATGTTTCTTTAGTATATATTCATCTATCCTCATGCCAATACCACACTGTCCTAATTTCCAAGCCTTATAATAATAAGTTTAGAAATTTGGGAGGGTAAGTCTTTTAACTTTGTTCTTCAAACTGTCTTGGTTATTCTAAGCCTTTACATTTTCATATAAATCTTAGAACCAGCTTTCAATTTGCACGCACGCGTGCACACACACTGGAATTTTTTTTCTTTTCTTATTTTTGGCTCAGAAAATATCCCTTCTCTAAGAACTTAAACTCCTTTTGTGCCTTCAATGTTATTTCCATATGCTTCTCTTAGATGCTCAAGAGTTTGTCTCAGTCTTTCCCTCTCAATTTATTTTTTGAATTGACAAATTAAAATTTTATACATTTATCATGTACAACATATTTTAAAATATGTACACATTGTGGAATGGCTAAATTGAGCTCATTAACATATTCACTATCTCCTGTACTTATCATTTTTTGTTATGAGAACTTAAAATCTACTCAGCGATTTTCAAAAATACAATATTGTTATTAACTATAATCACCATGTTGTGTAATAGATCTCTCAAACTTATTCCTCCTGTTTTTTGCATCCATCATCTCATTCTTTTTTTTTTTTTTAGTGAGTGAAAGCTCTCAAGTATCTGTCACTTGGGTAAGAAAAAAATTCAACTTTATTGGGAAGTTGACCTATATTGATAATTAGGTCTTTTTACCTAGGAAAGAAATGATCAAATATCCAAATATATCCATGTGAGGACTATTTCTTCTCTCCCTTCCTTCTTAAGAATTGTGATATCCAAGCCTAATTTGGTTACATGTCGAATAATCACCAGTGATGTCAAAGACTACTGTGAAATCCCAAGAATAAAATACATTTCAATTCATTTTATATTAGAAGCAATGGGAGGCGGCGCCTGTGGCTCAGTCAGTAAGGCCCCGGCCCCATATACTGAGGGTGGCGGGTTCAAACCCGGCCCTGGCTGAACTGCAACCAAAAAATAGCTGGGCGTTGTGGTGGGCGCCTGTAGTCCCAGCTACTCCGGAGGCTGAGGCAAGAGAATCGCCTAAGCCCAGGAGTTGGAGGTTGCTGTGAGCTGTGTGAGGCCACGGCACTCTACTGAGGGCCATAAAGTGAGACTCTGTCTCTACAAAAAAAAAAAAAAAAGAAGCAGCAATGGGAATATTTAACAATGATGAATGTTAAATAATTTCTTAAAAGTTTTTTTTAAAAATGTTTGATTAATGGACTTCTAGTAATATCTGTGAAGCAGTGAGTATATATACAAGATACTGTGTAATGGTACGTCCTTGTTCATCCATCATTCATTCTTTTATCAAATATTAACAAATATTTATAGAGAGTCAGTTAGGTGCTACATACCTGCTTATGTACTGAAGCGCAGTACTGAACAAATAGAAGTTTGTTAAATTATGTAATTGACAATCTTAAGGGAGAAGTATAGACAATAAATAAACTTATAGTGAGTTGTGTGGCTAAGTACTGGAAATGCAAATAAACCAGAATAAGAAACAGAGAATGAGTGGGGATTAAGTGTATATACTGTATGTAGTTAATTTTGAGGTAGGGGGAATCTCATGGATAAGATGACATTTGAGTAGAGTATTACAGAAAGTGTAGAGAGGAGCCAGGCATGTCTGAACTCAGGATTATCCAGGCAGGGAATAGAATTGCAAAGCCCTTGAGGCACAGTGTGTTTGAAGCATGGAGGAGAAAGCAGGACCCAGGATCATACAGCTAGAGGCCAGGTCAGGTGAGGCAAGGGGGCTATGGTGGGGATGTTGGCTTTGTTCTGAAGGAGATGAGAGAGCATGGAGGACTCACAGCAGAGGCTTCCATCATCTCATTCTTTTACCCTCAGTCTTTTGCTCTTTGAAATTTACCCTCAGTCTGAAAAAATAGCCTTTTTTCTGCCTAAAATTTTTTTAATCTTACAGTTCCATCAGATTGCCAGCCTGTCTCTGCTATCTAATATTTTAAAATATACATATACATTTTTAATTAGAGAATCTATATCATTATATAAAATTGGAAAATAGAAAACAACCCATTATCCATTCACTCACACATAACTAATAGCTATCATTTTATATATTTCTTCTTTTTTTTTTTTTTTTGTAGAGACGGAGTCTCACCCTACGGCCCTCGGTAGAGTGCCGTGGCCTCACACAGCTCACAGCAACCTCCAACTCCTGGGCCCAAGCGATTCTCCTGCCTCAGCCTCCCGAGCAGCCGTGACCACAGGCACCCGCCACAACGCCCAGCTATTTTCTGGCCGCAGTTTGGCCCGGGCCGGGCTTGAACCCGCCACCCTCGGTATATGGGGCCGGCGCTCCACCGACTGAGCCACAGGCTATCGCTATATGCACATGTGTATACTTTTTTGGTATTGTAATCCATGTGTTTTGGGGTTTTTTTTTAAGTTTTCTAATGTCTTCCCTCAATATTGCAGAGTAAGATTTTTCAATGTTTCTAAATAATCTTCATTTTTTCATGACTGAATTACATACTATTGAGTACACATCTACTGATTTTTAAAACAATAATTTATTTATAAATTTCAGTTGTTTCTTGTTTTTAGTATTATAAATATTGCTACAAACATCCTCATTCATTTAGCTTCCCCTTTCATGACTACCAGATTTTTTGAAAGAATAGTCTCTATTTCACGCCTCTGCATACCTATCTGTTCAGCCCTTAACTCCTGAAATGTACCTATTACGTTGTTTCTAATGCAATAACTCTCTTGAAGGTCACAATGAGCTTCTAGGTGACAACCCAATGTTCCTAAGTCGGCATCATCCTGCATCTCTCCATAGCACTTAACACTCTTGGCCTTCTTGAAACTCCACCTGTTGCCCTTGATTTCTGTACAATACATGGTCCTGGTCTGCCACTTCTGTGACCACACCTTACTGTTTCCACCTCTTCCTCCAGGGTTGTGCCCTCCCCTCTCCCTCCTTTTTTCTGGCAATCTTACAGCTTAATTATCACCTCTTTGCAAATGACTTTTGAAGTATGTCCTCAACTTTGACCTACAGTCTGAGTTCTGTTTTCACCTGTAGGTCATCTCCAGGTGAACATTTCTTTGGTATTTCAAACTCAGGACCATTACAAAAATCATCATCCTTCCTGCCATAATTTCCTATCTTCTCTTGCTCTCTAGTCATTTGGCTCAAAACCTCAGAGTCATCTTTGATTCTTACTTGTCTATCTTTGACTCCTCAACACTTGTTCCACCATGTAGACCAGAAACTGGCTCAGGAGTGGGCATGTGATTCCACTATAGCCTAGGAGATGGGAAGGGAAGTCAGTAAGGGAGTTTCGGGGAGAAGTTCTGGGAAACATACTCCCTCTCTCTTAAATGATCTCTCTTCTTCTCTGGACATTATGGTTTAGGATGCCTGGAAACTACCACAGCCATCTTGCTATTAACCAAAGAATGATGCCTACACCCAGAAATGGAAAGAATCTGGTCTACAGTGATATTTACTGAGGTACTGAATCTTTCAGACCTTCAGTCTATTCTACTTTGTAACTTCCAAATTTGTAAGATAGGGCCCGGTATGGTGTCTCAAACCTGTAATCCTAGCACTCTGGGAGGCCCAGGCAGGAGAATCATTTTAGGTCAGGAGTTGGAGAATAAGTTGATGAGATATAAATTTCCTTACTACTCAAGCCATTATAATTTAAGATTGGTTACATGCAACAGGTCACATTATATCAACTCTCCATTATCTCGTATGAGCTGTTGCAACACTATTTTTTATCTTCAAACCTAATCCACTTTATATACCTATTGCTAAATTATCCTCCCTAAAGGACTATTTGATCATGTCATTCATTCATTTTATCCAATGACCTTTAGCAACTTCTTATTGCCTAGAGAATAGTTTGGGCTCAGCAGCTCAGCATTTGTAATACAGCCTAGCCCTTACATACCTGGTGTTACAGACATACAGAATTAAGTGCTATCCCTCACATAGGCCTCTCCTTTCCCTGCTATGTTCATGTTTTCTCTCCCTGGATTACTCTTGCTCTGCCTTCACCTGTCTATATGCAACCTTCTTGAAACTTCCCGATATCTCTCCCACTTCCTCTCCTTGCAAAGTAATCTCTCCTCCCCTAAGCATCCATAGGGTTTATTGCCTTTTAACTTGCACCAATGTTATTTATACAGTGTGATCTGTTCTACTACAAGCATTGTTCAATAGAACCCTCTGTGAAGATGGAACAGTTTATTGAACACTTTGAAATGTGGCTAATACAAATGAGGGCCTGAATTTTCATTTTGTCTAATTTAAATAGCCACAGGTAGCTAGTGTCTCAAAAGCGCTTGAATGAAGTTATAGGGACTATATCTTTTTTTCTCCCCTGTAACCACTACAGAGAGCACTTGAAAGGTACAGCGTTTTATTCCTTATTTTCTCCACAGTCTTGAGGATAATAGATACTGAGTATTTACTAAATCGATCAATATGGAAATCATAGTTACCAAATACATAAGGATTCCTACCATTATTGGTCCCAAATTCAAATAGATTAAACAAAGAAGACAGAAAAGCTGAATGACGACCAAAATTCCAATCTGTTACTGAGGACAGTTGGCTAGTAAAAGGATCTGTCATGTGTCTATCCTGTTACATTTCTCCTCTTAGTGAGATAAAGGAATTCTCTTCAGTTTAAAGTTCATTTTCTTAAACAATTTATTTTGCAATAATTTCAAACTTATCAAAATATTCCAAATTGGCAGCCTCATCTCTCCTGCCTCCTTGTATGGGGGTGGGGGGGAATATTCCAGAACATTCAGATTCACCAAGTTATAAATTTTATCAATTTCTCTTTCTGTGATATGACAGATGTGAGAGAGCTATCTATGTATGAGTCACATACATTATGTCCTTTTACTGTAAGTATTTCAGTGTGCTTTCTAGTCAACTAGGATATTTTTGTACCTAACATATTCAGGAAGTTTAACACTGATATAATACTTTAATCTAGAATCTAAAGTTCAATTTCATCAATTATCTACGACTACCCTTTATAACAATTTTCTCCTTCAGAAAGGATCCAGGTCAGGGTCACAAATTGCATTTAGTTGCCATCTCTCTTTAGTTTCTTCTAATCTGCAGATTTTGTCTTTTATGACACTGACAGTATTTTAAGAATACTATCTTAAAAGTATTCTAGTATGTTAGTCATTTTTCCTCTACTTGAATCTGTCTGGTGCTTCTTTATCTTTAGATACAAGTTCAAGCTCTCCAGTGCTGGTGCAAGGATGTGTTCATACACATCCCTTCTCTGCCCCTCCCCCCTTCTTACACATGACCTGCTCACACCTATCACATGAATGTTTACAAAGCATTGCATTTCTATCAAAATATGTACATTTCATAAAATAAACCTTTAAAAGAAGATGTTTGCATAAACTACACAATTCAACCACTTCAAAAGCATTTGTTGGCTCTATACTTTACAATGGTTTCAGAGACAAGTGAAATTCACCTATTAAAAGATACAATTTCTCTGAAATCAGAACGTCAATTATTTTATCACTGAGTATGCAAATAACTCCTCAGAGAGAACCGCTGTAAAGTATTAACGGTTCAATGATTTCTTATTGCCAGTGAATAAAAAGTATAGAGTCTATTTTTCAAATCCTGATTTGCTTTTAATTTCCTTAAAGATAACGCCAAAGGAGAGAAAATACTTAAATTCTGATATTGTAAACCATAAACACTTTTGGCTTCTAAAGTGGTAAAGTATTTGAACTGGTGCTACAGCCCAAGATTTCAGGTATTTTAGAGGCTGGGCGAGGAAAAAAGAAGCGAGTGGGTAAAGTACCTTACCTGTAAGGAAGGTAGTACTTCTTACAAGATAC
Source organism: Nycticebus coucang (assembly GCF_027406575.1). Classification (NCBI taxonomy): domain Eukaryota; kingdom Metazoa; phylum Chordata; class Mammalia; order Primates; family Lorisidae; genus Nycticebus; species Nycticebus coucang. Next base: position 125,133,873 of record NC_069784.1, read on the forward strand.
TTAAAATATTTCTTTCAAGGTAGCTACAGCGCTTATACTGGAAACATAGGGGGAGGAATGGTCATTCAGAATTTTCTCAGGAGTAAGAATTGTTTCAGGGAAGAAACTGGCAGGGATATGGACAATTTGGATTGGGACAGAAAAATACTGTAGCGTTTTGGACACCATGAAAGCGCTATTATTTTTAAATAAATATTCTACATTGCGAGAAATGTCTGAGTGTTAAACACCCCCACCCCACCCCCGCCTCCCGGGGGAAATTAAATATTTCTTTAAGAAGGTAGAAACTTGAAGTCGCCCCTTCTCCCCTCAACGCCGAAGTGTCTTTGGCTCTACTTCTAGGACTTCTAGGAACGTGCAGCTAAAATAAAATCGAAACAAAACCTTGGGAGCATTTAGATGATCCTCCCAACCCCCAACGGCTCAAGGAAAGTCAGAGAACGACAGCTTTTTAGAAGAGTCGAAGCCGCGAGTTCGGAGGCTCTCGCGCACACCCCGGGGGCAGTCCTGGTCTCCCGCGCTGATCACCGCGGTCAGCCGCGGCCTCGGCGCGGCGGGGCTCCAAGGGGGTGTGTCAGGGTCCGCAGCGCCCGGGCCGCCGCCTCCGCCGCGGGCCCACCTGCTGCCCTCCGCCGCCACCGCGCGCGGCCCGGCCAGCCCCCCGGCCCCTACCAGCACAGCGCGGCCGGCCGCCCCGCAGGGCCCGCCACCCGCTTCCCCAGCGCGCAAGCCCCTCCGCGAGGTGCGGCTACGATCTCTCTTCCCTCGGCCCAAATTGCCCTCGGCCCCCGCGAGGGGCCGTGGAAACCCGCACCCTCCAACCCAAGTCTGGGCGAGCGGCTAACAGAGCCGGGCGCGGAGCCCCCTCGCCCGGCCCCGGCGGCGCCGCGCTCCCCACCAGCCTGCGCAGGCCGGGCGTGGAGACGGCGAGCGCCGGGGGAGGGGTGCGGGGCGGAGAAAGAGCATCCCCGGGCCGCTGCCGCCGCCGCCCGCTCCCCGGCTGGGGGAGGCCTCGTCACAGCCGCCGCCTCATCCGAGGCCGCAGATCTCGCGGTGTTTGCCGGCCGCCGCGCCGCCATATTGTGTGGCAGTATTTTGACTTGGACTGGGCTGGCGGAGCCGCGGCGAGAGCTAGCGAGACCCGGGGGGGTGGGGGGAGGGCAGGCGAGCGCGAGGGGGGTGGGGGCAGAGGGAGGTGGGGAGGCCGAGCGAGCCGCAGCCGAGGATCGGGGAGCGGCGACGCCGCCCAGCCGTCGTTTTTGATCTGCAGCAGCCGCCGGCCCGGCGACCCAACCCGACCCCCTCCCCTCCCCCTCAGCCACGAGCGGCGGCGGCGGCGGCGGCGGCCGGAGGGAGTTGGCGGCGGCGGCCGATCGGAGGGGGCTGAGCGGGGAGGGAGGGAGGGCTGAGGTGTCCCCCCTGCCGGGTGGAATCGGAGGCGGCGGCGGCGCTGGCGGCGGCCGTGGTGGCGGAGGCGGCGGCGGCGACGGTGGAGACGGCTGCCCTAGTGGGAGAGGCGGCGGCGGCGGCCGAGGAGGAGGAGGGGGAAGCGGCGGCGGCGAAGGGTAAGCGGACAGCGCTGCCGGGCCTCGGTGGGATCCCCAGCCCCGCGCTCCCCTCAGCTTCTCGCACCCTCCCTTCGTCTGGAAGGGGCTCCGCCGGCGCGCGAGGCCCTGGCGGGGCGTCCTCTTCTTACTCGGACTCGTCCTCCCTCCGCCTTCGCCCTCCCCCAGTGGCGAGGCGGAGAGGAGGCCCCCCAAGTCCTCCCGACCGGTGGGGGTGGGGAGCATCGGGCCGGGCCTGAGCTCCGGGGCGCCGGTGGGGAGGGGGAGGGGGCGATTCATTGGAGTCGAGCGCCGGGAGAGCCCCGGGTGGGGGAGGGTGCCGGGGTGGGGAGGGCCCCTGCCTGCACCGCTGCCCCCAGCCCGCCCCCAGGCATGTGAGGTGGGGGTAGGGGAGGGGAAACTTACTTTGGGGAGCTGAGATCTGTGTAAAGATGACTTAGGAGCGGAGGTGTTGGGGGACTGACAGGGGAGTTATGTGGGGGTCGTGGACAGAACATGGTTCCCTTTCGGGTCTTGGTTTTCTGCAGCCGTCTTTGAAGTGGGGAGCAAGGCCGGCTATGAGTCTGTGGCCCCTTAGATTTCACAGGATAATTCTAGTTTTCCGTCCCATCAACCTTAAACCTTGCGATTGTGGTTGAGGCAGGAAGGCTGAAAGGGTCTCTTAGCCTTGCCCCACAGGTGACAGGTGGATCTTTCTGTTGCTGATGCTGTGGGATGTTCAGGCACAATCGTACACCAAAGTGTCAGAGCCCGTGTGAGTTTGTATTTATGTGTTTGGCCGTGTTTCGTTCCATATATAGTATATTTGAGATGTTAGGTTTCCGTTCTTCAAGTCAGCTTAATTGTTGTGGAGAAATTCTTAAGATGTTTGTGATAAGAGGGGTTTCCAGGAGAGTGGAGGGAATTTGCCTTCACAGAGGCTTCTCAGTAGTTCATGAAATTCAGGTCCCCAGTGCTAGAGCTGTTCACTGCCTTTATTCATGGGAAGGTTCTTGAACGCTAAGGTTGTATTCCGAGCTACTGTATGGCAGTATAATTTTGCATCGATTTTGTCTGTTTTAGGTAAGTTTGTAAAGTGTCAAATTTGGGGGGCCGGTTGATTTCACATTTTATAAAAAAGGAATTAGTTCCTACTTTAGCATACTTAAAAAGAATATGATGCTCATGCAATTCCAGATTTGGCTAGGAATTTTGGTGGGCATGGAATAGAATTTTTGCTTTCAGTTTTTACTTTTGGTACAGTAGCAGAGTATGAACATCTTTTCTAAAATGCTTTTAAATTCTTTGTAACAATGAAATCATAATTTTAAGCCTTGACAATTTGAAACTTTAAATTATAAACTCTTGTAGTTTCTAAATGAAGGAAGACATAGCTTTTTATGTTATTGTTTATGTTATTGTTTGCGCACTTTTATTAGAAACAATGGTAAGAATTGTCAGATAAATGAACTTTGGGCTAAATTAGGGCCCTGTTTAAAAAGGATCCTATAGCTTTTTAAAAAGCATACATGGAACGAAAGAAGATATTGGTACTATCGGTGTGTTAACAGGAAATAGAACAAAAATTCCAGTGATTCAGAACTTCTGTTTGGGTTTTTCCCTCATAAGTCTAATCAGTTTCTAATAGAGGGTGCTTAAATTTTAAATCTTTTAAGAATCAAACTGAAAGTTGAATATGTTAATTAGATGAATAAGTTATCCACTGAATAGACTCCAGTATTTCATTTCTCTCTTGGCTTCATAGAATAACTTTTCTTGAGTTTGAAAGTAGCCTTTAAAGGACACTGTTGAAATCCTGCCATTCAGACCCTGCTAAGTGAACTGTCTCATGGTGGAACCTGTGCTTTTGTGACTCATTGAGAAGAGGTTAAAATGATCACCGTCTCATCTGATACATGTTTTCTGAAAAATAAATTTTAATTTAAATTGATCCCATTGCAGAAATACCGACTTTATTTGGTTCTTTCTTTAGTGGTCCTCACTTCAGCTGAGGATATTTGAGACTTGGGTTATTGGATACAATTATTACACCTACTGAAATGAGGAAGTTTTTTAACTCTGCATAATTATATAGGCAATATCCAGATCTCTTAACTATATCAGGATTGAGGATTGCTTCTTTAGTATTAGTAGCACCTTACACTCAGATAAATGTTTTAACATGATTGGTTTTGTAGTAGTTTATTCTCCTTCTGTAACTTCCTTGTAAGGAAAATTTCTTTTTACAAAGTATTGTTTAGAATGAAATGTACATGTGTATCTGTGAACCTATTGCATTTTGAAAAATAGATACAATAGTAATACAATAGATACAATAGAAATAGATAAAACAATAGAAATGCAATGGATACAATAGAAACAGATAAACAAGAACCTACTGCAATAGAAAAATAGATAGGCTGTTTTACTTTATGAGCTACATGCCAAAAAAGTCCTTGAGGAGTGTCAGAATTTTCTAAAACTTTTTTTTTTTTTAAGTTATATAAACAGGTCAGGACTAAAAGGTTTTTTTTGTGTGTGATCCTCAACATAGCTTAAAAGGTAATTTTTGCCGTATTATAGATATTGGAGGGGGGAAGGCCCTAATAATCTTTACACTATATAAAGTTCATAAATTAAAGTATAATTAACAAAGGTTTGAATTCCATTATATTTCTGCCTGGCCAAGTTCCCATGACCTAGACAACAGTAGTAGTACTTTTCCTTTGTTTCACTTATATCATTCTTATTTGTCCTAAGATTGAGACTCTAAAATAGAAGGATTAAGATAACAGAGGCAAGTGTGAAGACTGGGACAGAATCATAATAAGGATGGGGATAAGATGCTGGTAGAGGATTAGATGAACAGTTTTAGGCATCTAGGAATGTGGGGCTGTGGGTACTGGTGGCTGACAAGCACAGGAAAATGATTATGCTAAACTGTACTAAGGCAGTTTTCTCTGAATCTTTTCATAGGCTCTTGACAGTCTATATATGTCATCTTATTTAAAACTCTGTTAAGATGGTAAGAATCTGGAAACATTAAAACTGTATGGAATTTAAATGTATGTCTGTCTGTTCATACTTATTTGGCACTGGCTCATACTTCCAGAATACTGTATTTTAACATTTTATATCTTTTGGTTCTTATCCTAAAAAATCAAGGATGCTGCTTGCTCAGAAAGCTAAAAAATTTAAGTATTCTTAGGAGCTGTGCTTTTTACATTCTCTTCAGTTAGCCGCTAAACTTGACTATAATCTTGATAACTAAAGAGCCAGAATGGGCTCAGTGCCTGTGGCTCAAGCAGCTGGGGCACCAGCCACATACACCTGAGCTGGTGGGTTCGAATCCAGCCCGGGCCGGTCAAACAACAATGACGGCTGCAACCAAAAAATAGCCGGGCATTGTGACGAATGCCGTAGTCCCAGCTACTTGGGAGGCTGAGGCAGGATAATCACTTGAGCCCAGGAGTTGAAGGTTGCTGTGAGCTTTAATGCCACGGCACTCTACCCAGGATGACAGCTCGAGGCTCTGTCTCTAAATAAATAAATATAAATAAATAAAGAGTCAGAGTGGCAGGGAAGATACTTTTTTGTTTTCTAACTATTTCATCTCTCAAAACAGCCTGTTGATACGTAAATGGTACCTTACCTACAGTCATTGAGTTTTCTAGTGAAAACAGAAAAAAGTCTCCTGTGTTATAATTATGCTTTTCACTTAGATTTTCGCTTGGATTTTTATTGATTCATTTTACAGAATCTGCTTAGTTTCTCATTTCCTAATCCATAGAAAAGTAGTGTGTGGAGTGAGCCTAGTCGAAGTGTCACATGACAAGTTGATGTTTCAGAAGAAGATCCAAGTCAAAATTGCCACAAAGTAAACTCATGGATGTTAATATCAGTGAACTATGTCTATTGATAAAGTTTTGCCACTTTGGTTGAGAATTTAACTTACATAGATCCCTTTATCTACTAATGATGCTTGATAAATGTGCCTTTGCTGAATGTGACTTTACTTGCCTCATTCATTTTTTTTTTGGGGGGGGGGATTTATTGTTGGGGATTCATTGAGGGTGTAATAAGCCGGGTTGCCTCATTCATTTTTAATGTAAAAGTTTAGTAAGAAATTTTATTACATTTCTAATCATCAATTCCAGTTCGGAATTTGGTGTCAAAGGAATGGTATCCTGCACAGTAAAGAGAGAGGAACTAATATTTATTGAATGCATACTGTGTGCCAGGCTTTCCTTCATTCCACAAATATTTATTGAGCACTTACTATGTGCTAAGGTGCTTCTAAGTACTGGAGATGCAGTGGTGAGTAACAGATAAAAATTTCTGTGCTGATATAGTTTACATTTTAGTGGTAAAAGACATAATGAATAAAATGTAGTATGTCTGAGAGAAAAAAGTACTGTAGAAGATTGAAGAATGAACATTGCTTATTTGATCTTTGAAAAAACTGTATGTGGGTATTATCCTTGATTTCAAAAAGCAAAAACTACCCCATACATAAAATTTTTTCTTTAAAAATATACTTAATAGCTTCAGAACTCAATTACACATGTACCTCAGAATTAGCGTTTTCTCCTATTGTTATTGCTTCAGAAAGCTGCTTTGTGGCTAAATAGAAAATTTTGAAATTTACTATCCTAGTTTGAATCCTAGTTTTGCCACTTACTAACTTTGCCACTTCATTTGGGGCCAATTACAATTTTTTAGCTTCCCTGAGCTTGTTCTCTGTAAAATGAAAGTAATATCTATAAGGTTATTGCAGTAATTAAATTATACCTTGTATGTGACTTGTCATAAATAGTAGAGGCTTAATAAATAGCGACTTAATTTACTGACTGTATCTAGTAGTCTGTAAATCAAACTTGGTTGAAGTTGTTGACCCTCCAGGAAGCACTCATAAGCAAGTGCTTTGTTGGCATTAATTAATATACATTTCATTTGAACAACTAAAGTAGTTTTGTCTGATAGCATAAGGTTAATTAAAATACAGTAGAAACTTACAGTCACTAATACTTTCTGGAGAGTTTGTGCGTGTTAGCCAATGTAATGTTAGAGACATTCTTTTTCTGGCAGAGGAACATTGTGTCACATCTTTTAATGTAAGTTGATGAGCTGAATCTCAGCATTTTGACAAGTAGTCAACATATACTGTATACAATTCCAATTCTTGAAAATACTTACAAAACATTTAGTATCATACTTAGTACAGAGTAAATATTCAGTAAATGTTCATTTTTGTCATTTTATTCCTTTATTGTATGAACTGGTGTAATTAATTCAAATAATTTATAAATTATTAAGGAAAACTTTTACAAAACTAAAATAATGCAAAGTGTGGATGAGATTTTTGAAGGAAGAGTAAAATAACCATTCAAGTTGCAATATTTATTATTTTCATTTGCATTATTTTGTAACCTGGAAGATCATTTACATCTTCTCAAGGGCAGCCCATGTTATTTTTTTCCTTTTGGTCTTAAACTTCACTATCTTCAGTGCTTGGCATTAGTAAAGAGCTCAAGAAATATTGTATGTTAAATGGCTTAAGTCTTTGAATCTTTAGTTTTAAGCACAGGTTAAGATGTTATGTACAGTCTTCAGAATATCATTTTTTGAATGTAGCCAAAAATTTGAAAAATACAATAGAAATTGAAAGGAAGAAATCAGTTATTTGCAGCTAGAATAGTGTTCATTAATTTATTCCTCTGCTGTTGTGACATTGTGAAAAAATGATATAGCAGTTTTTTTTAGTCAGTAGAAAAAATAATTCATGAATAATTATATGCTCTTAACTATTAAAAGACAAGTTTATTTTATCTCTTTTAAGTCAACTTCAGTGAAAGTAGGCTTGTACTAGCTTTGTGGATTAGTTCATTCATTTAGTTAAGTTTCTATGATGTGAGGAATATTGATGTTTTCACAGGAAAGCAAAAACATCCCACCATGACACACCCCCATTTTGACGGTAACCATTCTTCAAATGCTTAAATCTTCGTACCAGTCAGCTGTTTTTTGTTCTGTAGCAAGTTATCCTCTACCTAAAGTAGAATAATTAGCTTTCCTAAAATTTAATACTTCTGTCAAATTCTAAGAATGTTAATCATTGACATAAAATATTTCATAGATTTTTTTTAAACAATTCCCCACATGCATACACAGGATGCTTTCTATTCAAACTTTGTATGCCACGATACTATTTTGGAAGTGAGATGTAAATCATACACTTGAATATTTTGTAGTGTGATTTTTTTATTGTTTGTTTGTTTGCTTAGTTTGAACAGTAACAGTATACTGGAAAGAAATATTATTGCAAGGTGCCAGTTTAAGTGGCTTCAGAAAGGAAGTCTGATTTAACCACAGACAAATACAATCAGCAGCATAAGAATTTGTAGTACTTTAATTGCCTTGTTAAAGAAAGTGGCGTTCTTGTTTCACTTAAGAAGAAAAACAAAAATAGGCCTAGTACCAGTAGTCCTGATATAAGTCATTCAGAAGCCAAATTATAAAGGTTGGACTGGTGAGAGAAGGAGAGAGAAGGAGAAGCAGCAGCAACTGGAGTAAAGAATTGTAGATTTTAGTAAAGAAATGGGGAAATATATGAGTGTTCAATGTTGTTAGTAGAATTGTTCAAAATAATCCATTAAAGAATGTGTGAAAGAGTAATTTTTGGTAAGTAAATTCTTATTCATTTATTAACCATCCTAATCAATACTGTTATTTTGAAACTTAGCTTAAAGTTTTACTCAGATGTTTAGATTAAGGAATATTATTTTTGACATTTACTATCTTAATGTTAACCTCTTTAGTGTTAGCAAGATGGAGCACATCACACATTTGCTTGATTAGTTTGCCGGCCATGTCATTAGTAGTTCAGTGGAATGATTTTTCATTCCTCATCCATGAGAGAAAATATTTGCTAATACAAATGAAAACTTAATGTCAGTGACTTGACTTTGCAGAACTTGTTCTTATACCAGGCAGGTTTTGTTTAGTTAGAGAAATCAACAAAAGCAACAATTCTGATAAGAACTGGAGACATAGGGGTAAAAGGGGACTTACTTGGTTTTAATTCTCTTAGAAACTGGAGATAATATTACTTGTGACTTTTAATTGATCTCTTTTAAACTTGGCAGCTCCTTTTATCTTAATTTTACCATGTTGGATGTCAATGAGGTATAATAAAAAACTTGGGCTTTAAAGTCATATGAAGCCAAGTTCAAATCTGAGTTCTATTACTAACCAAAGCTATGTGGTATTAGGCATCACTCAAACGCTTTGCACCAAGGACTTTTTCTTTAGAAAAATGCAAATAGTAATAGCTAGCCACGTGGTGGTTTTGACTATGTGATCTGTATGTCTCACGTTACCTTATGTAGTACCTATCTGGAACCTAGTAGGCATCAGTAAGAAGTATTCAAAGTAAAAGATACGTACTATGGTATCCTGTGCTTTTTAAGGTAACTTTTCTTCCCTTTAATTTTTTTTTTTTTTTTTTAAGAGGCAGAGTCTCACTTTGTCACCTTCGGTAGAATGCTGTGGCATCACAGCTCACAGCAACCTCCAGCTCTTAGACTTAGGTGATTCTCTTGTCTCAGCCCCCCCGCGTAGTTGGCAGACTTCAGGTGCCCACCACAACACCCAGCTATTTTTTGGTTGTATTTGTCATTGTTATTTGGCAGGCCCAGGCTGGATTCAAACCCGCCAGCTCTGGTGTATGTGGCTGGCACCCTAGCTGCTGAGCTATAGGTGTTGAGCCTGATGACCTTCTATTTAGCAAAGTTGTTCTGATCGCATTAGATATGTAGTGTAAATAATAGGAAGTAATTTTACATTTGGAATTTTACTTTATTAGGTTTTTTTCTTCAGAGTATCCGTTTACTTTTTGTTAACAAGGTGAAAATAAATTATTTCTATACTGTTTAATTTACTGTAATTCTTTAGATCAAGGATAAAAGGAACAAAACATCACTGTTACTTTTTAATCAAAGAATTGCATGCAGATTATTAATTCTTAATATTTTTCTTGCCTATTCCTGTGAGAAACACCAACATTTTAGATTTGAAGTTCGTTACAAATCTGTAGTTTAGTTCTTTCATAGGAAAAGCATTAGAAAATTGGCCATGGATCAGATTTTTTTTTCAGAACACCCTCAAATATGAGGTTAAATATAATACTTTAAAACTTGTATGACTTTATCTGTATAAAATGATCTTTGTACGTTTTCTATTTTAAGTTAACTAGCTAATTTTTTTTTCATTATTTTAGTAATACACTTTTCTGTGTCCATATTTCACATTCAAGAGGGAAAGAGTGTTGTCTTTCTCTATGTTTATTATTGGATTAACTGTGATTGTCTTTTACTTTGATTTTTTTCCTAAAAATTTTTGTCTTAATCCATTGAGTAAATTAGTGTGATTGTAGAATATTTTGCTTACTAAGTAGTATTAAATCCTGTCTGTATAAATAAAATTTTAACATAATATACCACTTGTACCGTTCAGTAAACTTCAGAACTGTTCCTGGTACTTTAATAGTACTTATTACTGAAATATAAATTCAATTGCTGTATTTGCTGTTAAACAGTTTAAAAAAACTGACTGCATCTTATTAAGTACATATGTTTAGAACATTCTGCTCTGTAAGTGTATGAAATCTGTTATGGTAATAAATAGTAATATTTATTTAGAGGTAATAAATAGTCTTTAGTTTTACGTATGTGCAGTTTTTGTGAAGTCTATAAAATAAAGCCAGAAGCACAAATAGTGATGGGGATCCAGCCATTAATCATTGAATAAATGACATGTTTTATCCATTCCATAAAGAACTGTGAGGTACGTGTTGGGTCTTCTAAATCTTGTTTTTATAGCCAAAAAGTGAACATGTAGTATGAAGGATAATTTGTGTTGTATATGTACAACATTTTTATTTTTGTTTTGACCAAATATCATTATTTTGAAAACTTATTTTGAGAGCCTTTCAGATAGGTCTTACTGCCAGTAATAATTTGGTCAGCAAATTAATTTTGATTTTTTTGCAGTTTGCAGCAGTTTATCTTACAGGCAACAAAGCCACTAATTATTGAAGAAAATATCCTTTAATGCTTTTATATCCTTTAATATCTTTTATGCTTTTCTTTATGCCAGCATTTCCTGATTAAACGTTGGTGCTTAGTCATCATTAAAAAATATAGAGAATATAGTAGTATAGGCCTTTGTGCTTTTTAAAAAGACGGTTGCTTTTTAAAAAGAATTCAAGACAGACAAGTTCCTTTTTTTTTTTTTTTTTTTTTTTTTTGTAGAGACCGAGTCTCACCGCACTGCCCTCAGGTAGAGTGCCATGGCGTCACACGGCTCACAGCAACCTCTTAACTCTTGGGCCTACGCGATTCTCTTGCCTCAGCCTCCCAAGCAGCTGGGACTACAGGCGCCCGCCACAACGCCCGGCTGTTTTTTGGTTGCAGTTTGGCCGGGGCTGGGTTTGAACCCGCCACCCTCGGCATATGGGGCTGGCGCCCTACTCACTGAGCCACAGGCGCCGCCCGACAAGTTCCATTTTAATCTATTGAGCACAAATGGTGGTGTAGTTGCTGGGTTAATTTTTAAAAGGCAGTTGTGACCTAATAAACATGGATGTCTACTCTTCGGAAGTTAAGCAGTTGTACTTAGGTATCGTCATATTTACGTAGTTACTAGAATTGAAGAGAAAATGTGCTCAGGGATTGGTGTCATATGAAAGTTGCTGGGATAAGGATACTGTGTATTTACATTGAGAGTAACTGTTGCTGTTGACCCTATGTCTAGCATGTACCTGAACTGCCCTTGACTAAAGTAGTTTGCCACTCTCATGATGATTTTCTAGGAAGTGGAAAAATAAACACGTGGATATGGGGATTTCAGAAGAAAATTCCCACTTCCACATGTGGCGATTCTGCTTTTTTACATATTAAAGTGCATTGATGCATTGGTTGGGCTTGCATGCTCTTTGAGCTTTGTTCAACTGAGGTGATGGATTGGCCTGAGTGACACAGCCTCATTCTCTTCATGAGATTTCCCCCTCATGAACAGTGGCACATATTTAAAGGATGACTGTCCGGAGCCACTGCAATAGTTCTGCAAAAACAAGTAGTACTTTTAGGGGGAAGGTAACTAGTTCATGGGAAAATTGAACTAGTGATGTTAGCCAGACCAAGCTATCCATCAGTACAGCACTTTTTATAGGATATCACATGATCAAAAGAATAGAAAGAAACTCTGTGTTTCATACACCTGCTATGACACGTCTGTGCAGAATAGCTGGCTAACCCAGGAAATCTTGCCTTGAATTCTTTCATTGTCTCATCTTTACATTCTTTATTATTCAAACTAACTCACTTATCCAATATTTTTGAGTTCCTGCTGTGTGCCAGGTATTTGCTAGGTGCAGGGGATGGCCAGGTGAGTAAAATAGAGTTCTTGTCCTTCACACTGTGATGAATGTTGTGACATAGTTAAATGTAAAATACTTTAGGAATTAGAGGAGGGGATATGTGATTCAGTGAAGGATAAAAGGATATGACAGGGAAACTTACCAGAAAGATGACCCTTGCATGTCACTTGGACAAGGAAGAGAGGTCTGGGCTGCAGGTAGAAAAATGTACAGAGAGAAATAGCATGCATAAAGGTTGGCGGTAGGAAAGTTCACATATATGCAGTAATCAGGCATCATCCTGTGATTAGATACCAGTGTTAAGTTAATAGAAATGAGGTAGAAAATTAGAAGACTGAGTGCTACCTAAAGGAGATTTGACTTCATCCTATAAATGATGGAAGACAATTTCTTTCTTTTTTTAATTTTTTTGCAGTTTTTGACTGGGGCTGGGTTTGAACACGCCACCTCTGGTATATGGGGCCGGCTCCCTACTCCTTTGAGCCACAGATGCTGCCCTGAAGACAATTTCTTAAAGTAACATTCTAGAAAGACTCTGGCAGCAGTGTAGAGATTCTAATACGTTAGAAAAGAACCAGGCTTGGGAGAAAGAGGCAGGCCTATAGGCCTATATCTATTTGAAAGTTGAGAAGGACCTGAATTAAGGCTGTGATGATGGGGTAATTAAGAAGAGTAGTTTAGGTATTTGAGAAGGGAATACTGAGTGTAGCAAAGCAAGATAAAGATCACACATGCCCTGGCTTGAGTTGTGGTGCATAGTGTGTGATACTGGCTGATACAGAACAGACCATGGGAGTAACAGGTGAGGAAGGTGTTTGAGTGCTATATCTTGATTTTAAGGTTCTTATGGGGTAAGAAAGATGAAAAAGACATCATTTTATGTTGGGGAGAGACAGAGAAGGCTTCTGTGACTAAATGACATTTGAGCAGATATCTGAATGAAGTGATAAAGGGAAAGAGCTTTCCAAATAGAGGTCGTAGAAAATACAGAGGCCTTAGGTGGAAGTATGCTTGCCATCTTCCAAGAGGAGGAAGTCCAGCCAGAATAGTTGGAGCTGAGTGGAGGGTGGAAAGGTAGGGCAGATGAGATCCTTGTGGATATGTACTTTTCCTGTAGGGTCTTTAGATTGTGATAAGGACTTTAGAGTTTACTTAGGATGATACAGGAAGCCACCGAAGGGTTTTAAGTTATAGTCTAATTTGCCATTTTTCTTTCACTTCTTAGAACATGATTTATTAATTAGTGTTTGTATGTGTATAGTTCTACAACATTTATCATGTCTACAGATTCATGTAACCCTTAGTCAGGATATAGAACTATTTCATCATCATAAAGAAAACGCTTGTGTGTTACCTTCTTAACAGACTCACCTTTCCCTCCAACCCCAACCCCTTAACTAACCCCAGCAACCACCCCTCTCTTCCCTATTACTGTAATTTTGTCACTTAAAGAATGTTGTATAAATGAATCATACATTATGTTAATGTTAGAGATTGGCCTTTTTTTCGTGCAGCATAACACCCTTGAGATCCATCCAAATTGTTGCATCTATTGGTAGTTCATTCCTTTTAGTACTACAAAGTATACGATTGTACACGTACCACAGTTTAACCATTCACTAATTTGAAGGATTTTTTGCCTTTCTGGTTTGGGACTATAAAAATAAAGCTGCTGTGAACAGTTTTGTGCAGATTTATATGTGAAGATACATTTTTATCACTATAGGATAAATCTCCAGGAGTGCAATGGTTGTGTTGTGTGGTAGATGTATGTTTAACTTTATAAGAAATTATTAATACCAGTCTTCTCCAGAGTGGCTGTGCCATTTTATATTCCCACCAGCAATACATGAATGAGACCTAGTTTGTCTGCATCTTCATCAGCATTGGTGTTGTCAGTATTTCTTATTTCAGCCAGTCTAACTAAGTGTGTAGTAACATCTTTCTCCAGTGGCTAATGATGTTGGACAGATTTTCATGTGCTTATCTTCTGTCTGTATCCTCTGTGGTGAAGTGGCTGTTCAAGTCTTTTGCCCATATTCTAACTGCATTATTTTTTGTTGTTGAGAGAGAATTCTTTACACAATGTAGATTCAAGTCCTTTGTTGACCATGTGATTAAATACTTTCTCCTGTTGTATAGTTTGTTTTTATATCTTCATAACAGGGTCTCTTGCAGAGAGAAAATTTTTAGTTTTGATTAAGTCCATTTTATGCATTTTTTTCTTTTATGGAATGTGCCTTTCTTGTCAAGAATACCATGGCTAGTCTGTCTGATTTTCTCCTCTTCTAAAAGTTCCCTAAAAGATCATACATGTATAGATTTGTGATTTATTTTAATTTTTGAATGAGGTATGAAGTTTAGGTTGAAGTTCATTTTTTTAACCTCTGGATGACCAGTTCCAACATCATTTCAACATCATTTGTCAAAAAGACTAGAATTCCTTTTATACTTTTGTTAAAATCAGATGGCCATAATCGCAAGAGTCCTTTTCTGGATTCTCTATTCATTGATCTTTGTGTCTATAATTCCACCAGAACCACAGTGTTTGATTAGTGTGGCTGTATAATAAGTCCTAAAATTAGGTAGTGAAATTCTTCCAACTTTTTTTTCCTTTTTCCGAGTTGCTTTAGCTATTCTAGTCACTTGCCATGTAAAATTTAGAATCTACAAAAGTGTCTTGCTTAGATTTTGGTAAGAATTCCATTAAACCTACAGGTCAATTTGGAGAAAATTGACATTTTTATTTTTTTTTTGAATTTTCAAAATCTGTAAACATAGTGTATCTCTCCATTTATTTAGGTTTTGAATTTTTTTATCAGCATTTTGTAATTTCCAGTATACAAATTCTATAGATGATTGAATTATTATAATTGGTATTGTGTTTTTAATTATATTTTAATAGTTCATTGTTAGTATGTACAATATGGTTGATTGCCGTGGATAGATGTTATGTTCTGAGACCTTACTAAAGTAACCACCAGTTTTAGGAGGTGTTTTGTTGTTGTTTGGGGTTTTTTTGGAGATTCTGTAGGTTTCTAATGTGTCTGTGAATAAGACAATTTTATTCTTCCTTTCTTTTTTTTTTTTTTTTGTGATTTTTTGGCCGGGGCTGGGTTTGAACCCGCCACCTCTGGCATATGGGACCGGCGCCCTACTCCTTGAGCCACAGGCGCTGCCCAGTATTCTTCCTTTCTAATCCGTACGCACTTTATTTCCTTTTCTTGTTACACTGCTCTGACTCCCACTTTTAACTGTATTTCCTAATAGTGGTGAGAGCTGATAAGTTTATTCCTGATCTTAAGGGAAATGCATTTAGTCTTTCACTATTAAGTTCAAGTACTTACATGGAGCACATTTAGGGGGGTAAGCAGGGAGACCATGTTAGGACTTATTGCAATAATCTAAATTGAGAGATGATGGTGGCTGAGATAAGGGTGGTAACAGGAAAGGGTGAGAAGAGATCAGATTTTGGTATGTTTCAAACCTTGTCTGGGCAGGAACTGCTGATGAATTAGATCTGAGGCATAGAGGAGAATTCAAGAATGACTCTGAGATTTTTGGCCCATGCAATTTTAAGTAGGAAGTTGACTTGCGGAAGAGTAGTAAAAAATAGCAAGTTTAGACTGGGCTGGGAACGTGTTAACTTCGAAATCCCTTTTAGATATATGGAACCAATAATATCAAGTAGGCAATCCATTCAGTATACAAAATAGAATTCAGGTAAAAGATTCAGACTGTGCCCCCAGTACGTTGGGTTATGTGGCTGCCTACATAACAGACACCTGAACAAGGACATTGTGGTAGGTATTAGGGAGCAGGGGATAAATGCAAGAAATTGTCAGAGTAATCAGTGAAACTTTGCCATTGGCTGTATGTGGAAAGGAAAATAATTGAAGACTGAGGTTTCTAGCTTCAGAATCATGTTAATTTATAATTAACAGAGAAGTAGATTATTAAGTAGTTGAACTGAGTTTTGGAAAAATGACTTTAGGTTGCTAGCATGGTATTGTCAGAATATTAGTTTACTTGTTCTAGTACCTCCCTCCCCGCTCACTCTGAATTCCATTTCTATTAGTCTGAGAGCTTCACTTTAGGAAAAGTAATTTTTTTAAAAGTCATAATCAACAATAGAGCTTGAAATGTGTGGAGAGCAATTTCTCATTTCCTAGCCTCGTTCTCATTATCTTCCTGTTTCGGTCCCTTTCCCCAGGTGAAAAAGATTACTTAGAATAATATTTACCATCATCATTACTACCACTCCACCCTACTCCACCTCCAGGATAAGATTTTATGTGAAATAAATGAGACAAATTGGCAGATATTCATCTAGTATCATTAGATAATAAATACTCTGCAAAAGATGATTGAAAGTTACCTCAAAATCTATTTCTTTTTTTTTTTTTTTTTTTGTAGAGACAGTCTCACTTTATGGCCCTCGGGTAGAGTGCCGTGGCGTCACACGGCTCACAGCAACCTCTAACTCTTGGGCTTACGCGATTCTCTTGCCTCAGCCTCCCAAGCAGCTAGGACTACAGGCGCCCGCCACAACACCCGGCTATTTTTTTGTTGCAGTTTGGCCGGGGCTGAGTTTGAACCCGCCACCCTCGGCATATGGGGCCAGCGCCCTACTCACTGAGCCACAGGTGCCGCCCCAAAATCTATTTCTTTAGAGACTTTATAGAGATTTTTTTTAACTGTATGTTATATAGATGTATAGAGATGCAGATACTTAGAGCTTTAAATCTATTTCTTTATAATGCTTTGCTTTCTGAAATAGGGACACCTCCTCTATGCCCCCAATATTAAACCTTTTCTGGAAAATAAAAACAATTTTTTGTTTCAGAGCTTCAAAATGAGTCAGGAACCCTAGGTTCTAGTCCAAGGCCTAGAGCACTACGTTGCTGTGTGAGAATTGAATCCATGGATTCTAGAACAGTAACTAGCATATAGTAGGTATATAACGACTTCTTTGTAATTCTAAGTATTATATTTTATTCATTGGAATGAACATATGGAATGTTCATGCCTTCTTTAGCCCTCTATCCATGATTTATTACTTGAAATTCATTGATGGTAGAGACAGAGTTTCACTTCATCACCCTCAGTAGAGTGCTGTGACGTCACAGCTTACAGAGCAACCTCCAACTCCTGGGCTTAGGCGATTCTCATGCCTCAGCCTCCCGAGTAGCTGGGACTACAGGCGCCCGGCTATTGTAAACTAATGAGTTTTTAATAAAATGGGAGTATCTAAGTTCTGATAGAGATGAATTGTAAGTGTAATTTATAATGTCTGTTTTAGCTACTTAGTAGAATTTTTGGCCTTCTCATGATATATTTTTGGTACTTCAAGTTGCTAAGCAATGATCATCTAATTATTAAGACTTGGTCCACTGAGGTCACTGTATTTATTGAGTGTATAAGCAGTGTTCTATAGTATTTAAGCACAGAGGCTGTGTCCCAGGGATCTTACTGCTTCGGTGAGAAAACACAGAAGTGGAACTGCAAGAAAATAATCTAATGTTGAATCATAAAGCATTGACCCACAGGTACGTTAGTAGTGCTAGGATGAGAGACCACTGTGAGCTGAAGCAGGAGAAAAAGGACTCAAGGAGGTGAAACTAGAATTGCTTTTCAAAGGGTAATTAAGATTTTGATAAGCATCAAGGAAAAGAAATGACATTCTAAGCAAGAGCAGTAGCATAGTAAGGAAGGAAGGGAGAGAAAGCAGGTTGAACATGTTCAGGCAAGCCTGACTAGAATCGAAAGGGTCTGAGGATTTGTGGGAAACAGAAGTAGGTAGATTTAGTAGAATGGTTTTACTCTAGAATACAGGATCCTCAAGTGGTCGGGTGATAGAATTTAGAGGGCTCCATGCATTTGGACAAGGAAAAATATGATATCTATATTCTCATTAGTTTCTAACTGAAATTTAGCATTTCTTTCCATTATGATTTTGAGCAACAGACCACAAAAATATTACCAGTACCTGTGTATTTATTACTAAAAGAAAATACAGATACTATGTAGTTTCAGATTATTTTACAGTTGTGAATATCACTAAATATAATTTATGCATATTACTGCATCAAAATTGGGGTTGTTGTTAGACCCCCTACCAGATTCTGTTGTATTAAGTGTCAATAAAGAAGCATATAATGGGGGCTTGGCGCCTGTGGCTCAAGCGGCTAAGGCACCAACCACATACATCTCTGGTTCGCATCCAACAACAATGGCCTGCTGCAACCAAAAAAAAAAAAAAAAGAAGCATATAAGGGCTGACCAGACCTCTGGTTACCAGGTGGGAAGATGTGACGGCAGGGAGGTGACCAAAGGTCTGGTCATTTAGATGCTGGATGATAGGGATAGCATGTTAGCAGTACGGATAGAGTAGGGTTCCAGGAGATACTAGAAAGAAAAAATCTAGAACCTGGTAGTATAAGGGCTGAAATGTATCTTATATAACTCTTCCAGTAAGGTCTAAAACATCACCCTGTAATTAGACACTAATATTTCTGCAGTGAAAGCTGGAAATATTCACAGCTAAATCAAGCCTGTAAATAACCTTTTGTCAGTTCATGTCAGATTTTTGCCACCACCAGATGAGTTTCCCCATGAAGCTTTATGAAATAATCTTTTCATAACTTTTTTTAGATTTCAGAACTATGGAAGTGATTGTGAACTGTATTGACTGTAACAACCAGCGAGGAGTCTTAGGAGTTGTGTTTTGAGAGATTTAATTATAAAATGGATGAGATGTAAAGAAGTTCGGTAAAGGTAAAGAAAGAGAAGAGAAAACTTAAGGTAACTTCATTTTTCAGGCCAAAAAGAAAATTGCTACTTCTGACAAAAATGGAAGGTTAGAAGAAAACTCCCCATTTGGGAAGAGTTTAAATTTAATTATGTAAGCACAATTAAGAGGAAAGAACTTGTTTTTGCTTCACGTAATTTCCCTTTTATTTTTTATGTATTCTGTTTCAGAGCTAAATCAGCTTAAAAACTTGGGAGTGTTGGAGTGTAAAATTTCCTTTTAAAATGCGCTCTTCATTCTCAGCACCTGACAAGGAGCCTAACAGACTCACATTGAGATCTTAAAGCATTTCTGGTTTGACAGTAGTTAGAAACATGTTCCTAGCTAGTGCGGTTGTGACCCTACTCATGGACAAGACCTGGAAAATAAACTAAAAGGAGTAGATGCGGTTTTCATCCCCTAACAGGATTCATTTCTGTGTAGTTGAATCATTCTGTGGCCATGTTTATAATAATGTGAGTATATTTACATGTAGTAGTTGTTCAGCAGCAGTGGTAGCTGCCATGTGTCGGGCACCCTTCTAAGTGCTATAGCAAGCAGCCCGCAATATTTGCCTCTTACAGTGGATCAGGACATCAGTCCCAATGGAAAGCATTAGCATAGGTAATAGTTTGATTTTGTTCAAAAATCTGAAATGTAGCTAATACATGAACATAGGATTGAGTAGGTTTTAACTTTGTTATCATTCTGTGGTTTTTCAAATCCACTTTGATAAGTAGATTCAAACATCAAATTTGTTATATAATTAAAAATCTCTTAGAGATAGGGACGTGTCTTTAACAAAAATGTAGCAAGGCCTAATGATTACTCTTAAATTTTGTTTAATTACTTCATTTATATTTACTGTATATAAATGTATGCATTTATTAGATTCATAAGTAATAGGCAGATTTTGTCTGTATCAAGTAAACTTTTACTCAGATTTGGCTGACTTACATGATTGAAACTTTATGTTTTTCTCTTTTTGAATAAAGATGTTGGACTAGATAATCTACAAGAGTCCTTTCAACATCAAATCTGTTCTGAATGTTTTCATTTCATCAAGTAGAATAGAAAGCTTAGACTACAGTTTAAAGGAGAGTCTCCTTGTATTATCTTGTGAGCGTAGATGAGATGCCAGAGAAACAAGTGGAAGAAAGAATGTCCTAACTTTGTACATCCTTTTGGCAAATATCATATTAAGAAGAGGGATAGAAATAAAGATCCTGGGAAACTAGAAGAGTGTACAGTTTGACTAGGAAAGGAATTTTCAAGGAGAAAATTATCAGTAATGTCAAGTTAGTACAATAAGGAGGAGGATCAGGACCTAGAGGTAGAATGCTACTGAACACAATTCTGGTCTTACTTGTGCTACTTGTTGGACTTCTGATAATCAGTAAAAATTACTTAATATGATTATAATTATGAAAGTGGAAGTAAATTCTTTATTATTTGTAGATGACATTGTATACCAAGAAAAACCAAGAGAATCAACCAAAATACTACTATAAATAATGTGTTTCAATGTGATGGTTAGTTATAAAACAAAAATAGTTTATCTAATGTGGGGTTTTTTTCCTCGATACTCTTTAAACGGAAAGCTTATCCGTATTTGTTAATGAATGGGAATCTTCCTACTTTTTTTTCTTTCTGAGGCATATACTATTTAATCTTATCATCTCTGGGTAAGTTGTGATCTATTTTGAATATTATTTCTGTGTTAACTTTTTTTTTTTGGAGACAGAGTCTCACTTTGTCGCCCCTGGTAGAGTGATGTGATGTCATAGCTCACGAGCAATCTCAGACTCTTGAGCTCAAGCAAGTCTCTTGCCTCAGCCTCCTGAGTAGCTGGGACTACAGGAGCCTGCCACAGTGCTGGGCTATTTTTAGAGACAGGGGTCTCGCTGTTGCTCAGGCTGGGCTCGAACCTATGAACTCAGGCAGTCCACCCACCTCAGCCTCCCAGAATGCTAGGATTACAGTCGTGAGCCACCGTGCCCGGCTCTCCATGTTAATTTCTAAAACTATTTTGAAATAAAGTTGTGGTAGTAAATACATTTACAGGGGCTATAAAGAAATCCTTTTATTTTGTTAATTCCTGTGGCTTGTGATACTTGCTATAATTACTCAGTAATGTCAGAGAAGGTGTAATCTGATCTTTGAGCCACATTTGGTAAATAATAATCTTGTGTGGAATCCACTGTTCTATCAGTAAGAGGAAAATTATTGTACATATGTAAGGCTTTTCTTTGCCCCTATTTTCTGACTTAAAGACCAAGTTATATCATGCATTGATTATTTTTTATGTTTTTTAAAAAGCAGTATATTCCAGATCTATATATAACCTTTTAACAAGAGGTATGTTGGTAGAAATATTTTCTACTTCACTTGGGGGCTAGAACTGCATTATACCCTAAATGAAGATTGTTATATTTTTATTTATCATCAGTCACCAGAATTGAGCTCTCTCCAGTAGTCTCTTTCTAGCTATTCTGCAGTCAGTATTGATAAATCACTTATATCTCTTAGAATGTGATGCAGTTTGAATTATTTAGCCCTAAAGCTTGTTACATAGTGGTTGCTTTGGCATTTATGAAAATTAAAACCTTAGTATACCTACATGTTTAGAACAAAAAAAGCTTCATTGTTTAGTAATGCAGAAAAATGTATTGAACACCTAATATGTACCAAGTTTTTGGGTGCTTTATATACACTTTAGCTAAATCTCTTAACAGTCTAGTGAAGTGGGTGGTGGTATCTCATTAAATAGAAAGGAAACTTCTGCAGGGAGTTTTAATGAAAGTCTATATTGAAATTAGATTTGGACAGGGTGTAGTGGCTCAAGCCTATAATCCTTAGCACTCTAGGAGACCAAGATGGGTGGATCGCTTGAGCTCAGGAGTTCAAGACCGACCTGAACAATAGCGAGACTCTGTCACTACTAAAAATAGAATAACTGAGGCAAGAGGATCACTTGAGCCCAAGAACTTGAGGTTGCTGTGAGCTATAATGGCATAGCACTCTACTCAGGGTGCCAAAGTGAGACTCTCTCTCAAAAAAAAGAAAGAAATCAGATTTGAAACTAGGTCTCTCTCCCCAAATTCTTTTCCCTACAACATGCTATGACAAGAGATAGAAATTTTACCTTTTCACAAAAACTATTTTTACTCTATTTTGCTTTTTGTATTGCTACCTACTAGCAATGCAGAAGTTTTTTTAAATCTTTTCTTGATTTTTTTGATCTTAATATAATTCCTACAGTATCTGCCATTATTTGACAGCAGCAAAAAAGTCAGTTCATTTTGACTGCTGTGGGATTAGTTTCTAAGGGAAACTCCTTAGGGCCTTAGGGTGCCAGCCTACCAAGTATAAGGATATCCTTTCCAGACTCTGGTAATCTAATTAATATAATCTACCATTTTTAATACCCTACCATTTCTGTAACCTTTGTAGTTGCAAGTTTGTTTCTGGTTTTTGTTTTTATATGGGCCTTACAAAAACAACTTTTTTTTTTTTTAAATCATTGAATCTATTTTGGTAATGGAAAAAAGATTTTCCAGTGTGGTTAAGAACCACATCTTATGAGCTGTTCTTTGCCTCCCTCTTTAAGAATTACCAAGTATTTTTAAAAATTGGAACATGAAATTTCAGTTCATTGCTTGGATATATCTAAGGCATTTCTTAAGTACTCCCTGAGAATGTTCATAGGAAATTAGGGGAACAGTGAGAAGATGTTTGGAAATACGATAGTGAAAGGGAAGAGCAAAATGACCTGAAAACAAAGACTTTACAATTCCAACCAATAAAATGGATTTTGTTGTTGTTTATCTCTTTCTGTTATAGTTACTCTGTGTTCTCCTTTTGAACAGTCTGTTGCTAAAAGCCATTAGAGATTTCATAAAAGCTACTGTTTGAGTTTCTAGAATTGAGAGTTCCCCAAAAAGTTGGGTAGGCTAAGAGAATGACTTAACTAAATAGCATCCTCTGGTAACTTGCAATTTAAGAGACTCTTTTTCCACTTCAAAATACTTTATGTGAGAGACCTTGGGGACTACTTCACTGCTGTTAGATCTTATGATGTTTTCTAGTCACATTTCTTGTTCTGCCTACCTCTAGTTTACTCTAGTTTCTCTTCTGCTTTCAAGGCTCCAGACCCAGTTCCTGGACCTGCCCTGGAAAAGAAGTATCCAGTAGAGATGAGCTCACTGCAGTTACTTAATTAAAAATTTGTAAGCTGCAAAAATGGCAATGGGCCAACCAAGAACAGCTACAATTTGAATTTTTCTATTTCCAGGTATGCTAAAGTCCATGGCACCAGTCAAGCTTAGCCTATGTAACTGCCTTACTATGAACTATATAATAACCAAAACTCTACTTTCAGAACTTGTTGTCATCTTGCTTAAAGTATGGTAACATCCCTAACATCTAGGTAACATGTGGCTAGCATTGAGTTTAACGTAACTTTTGCCTGAGTATTTCTAATTTAACCTGTTTGCTGGCAGTAGCAAACTAATGCAAAAACAGTTTAAGAAAAGTAAATTTGAAGAAAAAAAAGTAGATTTGGAATGCTATTGACTTAAGCCCTATACATGTACAAAAAGTACTCCAGTTTTCATTGAAAATGTTGACAATGATACTGTCTTCCTTTAAAAAAAGTTCATATGTAGTAGTCAGTATAGGGAACTAAATGAAAGTAACTAGTTCTCTTTTCTAAGATTTTGCAACTGTTCCACACTACTACTGTCTTTACAAAAGAGTTAATATATTCTTCAGTAATTAGAAATTCTAAGTAATATTTCTGGATAGAACCAAATAATGTATCATAGTACTTTTACCTGAAGGATTTAGTTATATGTATTTTAAAGGACAATGTATAACTGATGTTTGCTAATTTTTTTACTTGATTGCTCAGCAGAAGCCAGACAAGGAAGCCATAAATAGTCTTGGTATGGAATATAACAACAAAATTAAAAACCTGAGGTTTCCTAACACCTTAGATCTTAACCAAGAGAAAACTACTCATGAGTGGCTACAGGGCTGAGATCAGGCAGCTTTTAAGGACATTTACTGCTTTTACCAATTTGTACAAATTTAGAAACATAATCCATAAAAGATAAGTTTATTTACTAAACAGGTAAATAACCATACATATCTTTTGACTTTAAAGTTCAGTTCATCTAGGTTAGAGATGACCCAAAATTGAATAGAGGAATTTTGTATCCCAACTGTGAATTTAAAAGATAATACTAATATTCTAATATGTGCCTAACTCCTTCCTTATGTTCCCTCCTGCAGTGTTAACACATAATGAGTTTAATGTTAAGCAACCTAGTCAACATGGTCATTGATTAAGTGCCACGTTGTTGGTTTTGAAATTATGTCTCACTGAGTATTGAGTTAGGACTGGAAAGGGAGCTACTAGCAAAGTTAATGATAGGATCATTACCACTATTAGGTGAATTGAAGGGGAAATTAAGGAGGGGATTGTATATGAATATCAAGTCTTATTAATTATTTTCAATGATACTGTTAATAATGGTGAAATTTTTCTAATTTTAAGTATAGATTGTGTGTAAAACTGTGTTAAGCACAGTTGTGGTATACAGAGGAATAAATCTTGTTTTCAATGAGCTTACAGACAAGTAATACCAAAGGAAAATTTCTTAGTAGAGATACACGTGACATACTTCAGAGTGCTAGAAAAAATCAACTGTGTGGAGAAGGTAACATTTCTACTGAGCCTTAAGAACAGGTAGAATTCTTTCAAGAGAATGGCAGAGTATTTCTGAGCTGGAAATGAAAGTATGTAATATGTTCTAGGAATTGTGGGCAGTCCAGTGTGCTTAGAGAATAGTAGGGTAAAGAGTGATATGGTGAGAGGTGGAGCTATGTCATAAGTGTTTTTTAATGTCAGGTGAAGGAGTTCTAATATAATTCAGTAGGAATGGGAATTCATTAAGATTTTTTAGCACTGGTGCATATAAGTCAGTACATCTTTTGAACTGACTGCAGTAGAATGAGGGCTGAATTAATGAAGTTAGAGATTTCAGTGGTTCTCCACCTATGGGTCGCAACCCCTTTTTAACAATGAAAATAGATTGTGGCATTAGGAAGGTTGAGAACCACTGGTTAGGCAGTTAGCACAGGACCTGGCCCATAGAAAATGCAGAAGCAAAGTGATTATGCTATAGGTTCAGAGAAAATAGTGCAATACCTTTGTGTATCATAACTTTTCATAAGGTATTATGTTTATTCAGAGACTCTTCAATTTAATAGTAATGATAAACCTACTTCTTTTTCCATCACCCCTTTGTCTCTTTCTTTTAATCAATTAAATGATCTCATTGGTGTATGAATATTACTTAATCATTTTAGGCCTTGAATTATTCTTTACCTTGAGTTAGCCTTTGTGTAGAAAAAAGTGACCTGACTTTTTTTATTTTAAGCATGGGTTATAAATTAGGAGATTAAGTTTAGAGATGGTTAGTCATAGATCTAAACATATAAACCCATAAGTAACATTTAAATTACAGTATGACTATAAATCACATCTTTCAGTCATCCTGATAATTGATCCTTGCTGCAGCTGTTAACCTGTACATTGTTAACAGTTGCAGCATAGACACAAAGGTTTTGAGTTATTTGAAAGTGCCTGTTGGCTCGGCGCCTGTAGCACACTGGTTACAGCGCCAGCCACATACAACCGAGGGTGGCAGGTTCGAGCCCTGCCCGGGCTAGCTAAACAACGACAACTGCAACAAAAAATAGCCAGGTGTCGTGGTAGGCGCCTGTAGTCCCAGCTACTTGAGAGGCTGAGGCAAGAGAATCATGTAAGCCCAAGAGTTTGAGGTTGCTGTGAGCTGTGATACTATGGCACTCTACCCTAAGGGCGACATAGTGAGTCTCTGTCTCAACAACAACAACAGAAAAAGTGCCTGTGATTGGCTAAGTACAGGTTCCTTCAAACAACTCAATTCTACTCTTAACTTTTCTATCCACATGTCAGAATACAAGTAATGTTAAGGGGAAATACATAGGGAACAATTTTATAGGAAAATAATTTATTCTGCTATAATCACTCCATTGTTTATGCTTGATTATGCAAGTAATACGTGAACATGCATATAAAAATTGATATATAGCAGAGATGACTTTCTTGGACCACCTCCCATCCATGTGTCCCTCTATCCAGCCTCCTCTCCAAAATACAGTAGAACCTGTGTAAGTTGACCACTCAGAGTATTGTAACCAACTGGTCAACGTGAGGAAACAGACCTACTGTACTGATACATACATGTGGTGCATGTCCAGTCTGTGAAAATTAGGTCAGTTTAAGGAGGTGGTCTATGTAGAGAGATGGTCAACTACATAGGTTCTGCTGTAATGCCTGTATATAATTGTAGAACTTTTCATATATATTCATATAAAAATATCTGTTTTAAGTATATCTTTTTTGCATGTCTTTTTTTTTTAACACAAAGGGCATCATATCATACATAGATTTTTTTTATCTTGATTTTTTTCAATCAGTAGTGTCTTATAGTTCTTTCCATATAATTATTTGGTTATCTTATTCCCCTAAAAAATAAACAAAAAGCTATATGGTGTTCCTTTGTATAACTATGCAATAATATATAATACTTACTCCTCCTTTGTGGACAGTGAAGTTGTTTTTAGTAGTACACACTGGATGACCATCCTGTATGTTCTTTAAACAAGGGCTTTTCTCTAGATGTTTTAGTTTATATAGATAGGTGGAGGGAGGGAGGTATGGCTGGATAGATAGAACTCTGTTATATGTAACAAATGACCATTTACAGTGTCTAACCCATGAACTTAATTATCACACTCCCAAAGCTGTAACACACACACACACAAGCAGCTGGTCAGCCATGACATTAAAAAGAAAGTAATTATGTGAGATGAAGAGGAACAAACTTGAGGACACAAGGATAGGTAAGGGCATCTTACCTACATGGATGCCCATGAAACTACATGGGCATCAGTCAGTGAAACGTCTTATAAGTTTCTCTGAATATATTAAGATGTCATTTAAAATTAATATTTAACCAAATTATCATTTTTTATATATTGAGTCAATTGGTTTGTTATGAATGTTTATTGTTGGTATAAGTTAAAAATTGGTTTTTTTCAAGTGCTTTCATTTTCTTTTATCCTCTTCGTTTTCTTTTACCCATAAATAGGACTTATTATCATATTTAGTTCTTGTTTTCTCTTACAGATGATATTTATGCACAGGATTGACTTTCCAAAAATTACAGTGAAAAGGGGCACTGAAAAATAACTTTGTTGTCATCTTAAAGCCATAATATATTGGAAAATGATGAGATATGAATTAGAAAATATACACAAGGTAGTCAATTGTATGTTTTGATAAAGTAGAACCATTCTGTCTCAGATTTATTGTACTTTTTTGATCCTTAGAAAATGGTAATACCTACCACAAAACCACAATACATAAATTGCCAAGTGTGGCTGACTTGCACATTCCTTTTAAAAGAATTTATAACTAGTAAGCCTTTTAACCATAAGAAATGGTCAGCATTCATGGCCTTGAGGCAATGCATTAAATGGAAAAAAAAAATGGGAAATTTTCTCTTTTAAGAGGATGTAGTGTGGATTATTATGTTACTGTAGTTGTTAATACTTATTGTTTTTCTTTAGGAAGGAAATTATTATAGGCTTATAAAATAGAGAAATCTGGTTTTTAGTAACATAATCATTTGCTCCCTTCAAGCTTTTAAATCACACCACATCTGAACATTGTAGCTAACTTAAAATAAGCAGCATTTGGGTGACAGATCTGGTATATTTGTTATATTACTTTTGCAAATAACTGATTATCTTTGTGAATAGATTCTATATTATAACTGTTTTATGATAAAATTTATGCAAAAGATTGACTATATCTTTTATCTAAATGAAGGTATTATTTGAACTTTAGGTTTTTTAATCACAGTAGCTCTAATTCTTGCATTTTATCTTAGAAAAATAACTTGGTATGATGTATTTTGTCTTGAAAGTTTGCTTTGCCTTGATAGAATTGTAACATCATGCTCCAAGAAATAGAATTCCGATAATTTGCTATAAAAATAATAGTGAAATTCTTTAGGTTAAATTAATGGCATTTGTAAATTCTTTTAGTCAAATGTTAAGTTCACTAAACCTACCTAACTGGCGTATGATGTGGCACTTGCATGTTGCATCGGTAATGTAAAAGATACTTAAAATAGTGTATGTACTTAGACAAGCATTGTGACTCATACTTGAGATTTAATTTTTTTTTATTTATTTTTATTAAACTATAGCTGTGTACATTAGTATGATCGTGGGGCACCATACACTTGGTTCATAGATCGTTGGACACATTTTCATCACATTAGTTAACATAGCTTTTGTAGCATTTTCTTAGTTATTTGGCTAAGACCTTTACATTCCACGTTTACTAGGATTCATATATACCCTTGTAAGATGCACCACAGGTGTAATCCCATTAATCCCTCTCCTTCCCCCTCCCTCCCTCCTCCCTCCCGGCCCTTTCCCCTTAATTTTGAAATCTTCATTGAGGTCAAAAGGTTTCAAAACTTGCTTTAACTTAAATTTTATTCTTACTGTTCTGACTACATATCAATGCTTCTTTCTGCCATGAAAATATTACTTAAGAATACCTCACTGCAGTCTGATAGAGTCAGCCAATCCATGGAAAAGACAAGAATTGTAATTATATTAGAAAATATTAGCATCATACCGACAGCTAGATAGATTGAAACAGTCGTAAAAGTAGAATTGTGAAGTAAAAAAAATAGTTCTAATTTTGATGAATTGGCAATTTGGCATCTATAGAGATTATATTATCAGTCCATGTAAGTGCTTGTTTCTTTTTGCACTCACCAAGTGGTGTTTAATTAAGGATTATTTTTTAATCAAAAGTTTTCATGATCCCTTCATCCTTATACAAATACTTTTTTTGTTTTGCTTCCGATTGTAATTTTTCCCCCTGTGAAAATTATTTACATAGTATTTTTTGCTCTTTTTGCTAAAAATTATGTGAACATTTACTTGTACTTTCTGAGGTTTTTGTAAGTTTTAATATCTGCAAGAAAGCCAAGTATTGATAAATTACAATTTGCAAAGCTGCTCTCCAAAAATTAGACATTTTAGTTCTTTCTAGGTTTTTGCTATTTGAAAACTGTTTTAAATTTATGTTGAATTATTTCCTTAGGATAAATACCTAAGACAGAAAGATACCAGTGTTTTGATTACCTTTTTATATGGCAGTATTTCCTCATATGTTTCCTACCTCAAGATATTTATGGATAAATGGGATCATGCCCAGTTAAATTTAGGAACTACAGTAGAACCTCTGTAAGTTGACCACCCAAGGGACTGTAAAAAATTGGTGAGTAAATGGAGGTGGTCAGCATAAGGAACTAGACCTTCTGTGCTGCTACATACGTGTAATTTACTTTCTATGAAAATTCAGGTCAACTTAAGGAAGTGGTCAATGTAGAGAGGTGGTCAAGTATGGAGGTTCTATTGTATTTTATCTGCTACTGCTACCCAAGATTCACAGTGCATATTAAAATCCTAGTAAAGAAAACTCCTTTAAGTAACAGTATTTTCAGACATACTGCCACAAAAAAAAAACCTATTTTTCCATGTAACAATAACTGCCCTTGAAATACACAGTAAGAAATGATAAATGACCAAGTGACTGAGTTTTCAAATAGATTTCTTTTTTTTTTTTTTTGGGCTGGGGCTGGGTTTGAACCCACCACCTCTGGCATATGGGGCTGGTACCCTACCCCTTTGAGCCATAGGCGCCACCCTTCAAATAGATTTCTTAAAATTGAAATTACTGAGTTTGTTCTTGTACTTGCTAATTTGATCATGATATTTCCTAGTGTCCTGGAAAATTCCAAATACTTATCCTTCTCACTAGAGAATAGTTCTACCTTACCAAATAGAAATATAGGAGACTGCCATCCAGTAGGTATTTATAGAAAATTTAGTATGGTCCTATTAAAAGTAGGATATCACAATGCCACTGTGACTAAAATTGAGGATTGACTGGAATCAAGACTTAACTTCATTTTATACACACAGGTATGGATTGTTGAAATGAGCAGCAGTTAAATGAGGCTGCAGAAATAAGGGGATGTCTTAGCCCATTCAGGCTGCTGTAACAAAATAACATAAACCAGGTAGCTTGTAAAGAATAGAAATTCATTTTTTATAGTTCTGGGAACTCGGAAGTCCAAGATTAAGGTGCCAGCAGATGTGATGTCTACTGACGGCCTCCTTCCTGGTTCATAGATGGCATATTTTAGCTATGTCCTCACATGTTGGACAGGGCAAGTGAGCTCCCTCTATCCTCTTTTGTAAGGACACTGATTCCATTTATGAAGATTCCATAATCATACCTGATCATCTCCCAAAGGCCCCACCTCCTAATGCCATCACTTTGGGAGTTGGATTTAAACTTACAAATCTGGAACATACGTACATTTAGATCATAGCAGGTAGGAATGGATCTAAAGCAAAATACTCTCCATACCTCATCTGATGAAATAATAAGTTACATCAGTAAGAAAATCTTGACAGAGAGGGACTTTGCCTAACAATTGCAATCAGTGTAATCTGGCTTATTGTACCCTTAATGAATCCCCAACAATAAAAGAAAATCTTGACAGCAGATGTTGAGTAGGACATTCACTGTTGTAGCGTGAAGCTTAGGAGTTTTTGTTTTGTTTTGGTCTGAAATGAATTCAGTATTAAAACAATATATATAGTTGATTTGTTACAAATAGGCTTTTTTTTTCACAGCACTTTTTTACAGCAGTTTATGAAAATATACTTGCCATTTCAAAAGACCATATATTAATCATTTTTTTCAGTGTTATACAGATATCCTGGCCATACAAATTATTTCATTCATTGTTATTTATGACATTTGTAGAAGCATAGTGGCTGAAAACTAAAATAACGTCCTTATATTTTTACTTTTTAAAGTAGAATGTTTTCAACATAAAAAATGCCGTAACTTTTTTAAAAATCTGTCTTCTATTTAAGTCATTTCTAAATTTTTTTATCATAAATGATGTTATGATATCTTTTCCTGTATGTCTTTATATGATTATCTGCTTTCTTAAGTAAATTCTTGGAAGTGGAATTGCTGAGTTGAAGGGTCTGTAAATTAAAATAGATGAGCAGTTATGTTTTTCCTTTAGGAATATGTATATACAGGTTGAGCACCCCTTGTCTGGAAAGCTTGGAACCAAAAATGTTTGAGACTTCAGATTTTTTTCAGATTTTGGAATATGTAGTATTAGCATATACATGATAGGCACATACCTTCTGAATACAGAATTCATTTATGTGTCATATATTTCTTATACACATAGCATTAAAGGTAATTTTATATGCTATTTTAAATAATTTTGTGTGTGAAATAAGGTTTTTATTAACTACTTCTGTGGAATTTTCCACTTGTGGCATCATGTCAGCACTCAAGAAGTTTCCAGTTTGGGGACATTTTGGATTCCGATTAGGGGTGCTCAACCTGTATTATTCTGTCAGTCTAATGGCTATTCCTCTTAAGTTATGGCTCTTCTCTCTGTTTTTAAAGATAGACTCTTTATCCTTGGTATTCTGCAGTTTCTCTTCAGTGCATCTAGACACAGATTTGTTTTTATTTTTCCTCTTCAAAACTGGGGAGGTAGGGGGAAGGTAGATGGGTGGGTGGTTGATAAATAGGTGAAGAGAGTTCCATTCTTAAATATTCCTATGTAGTTAACTCATAAATGTCCAAATTTTCATCAGACCTAAAAATCCAGTTGCTTTTTTTGTTTTTTAATCTGGAAACTGTCATTTCTTCTTGTGCAAAACAGTTGGCTTTGTATATTCTTACAGTCCTTGACACATCCACTGGATAAACCATGCTGAATATGAAGCGTGGCCTGCCGTGTGAACCATTAACATGTGCTTAGTGCTCTTTACAGTCGTAGTAATTATCAAGAAGTCAAAAACCAATTGTTTACATGCCTTTTAAGGAAGGAAAGAATATAGCACATTTTATAAACCTTTCCAGTGTTTTTACTGTTACATTCTGTGCTGTGTATACTCTGCTACTGTTTCGAATCCTTAAGGAATTAGTCCTCTTAGATCATTTTAGCTGGCAGAGGTTTAAATGCCAAAATTTTGCACCTAATGCTGAAAACATTTTATAAACTGATTTTTTTTTCTCTTAGGAGAGTGGTTATTTTGCATCTAACCATAGAAAATATGTCTCAATTTGTTATGAGAAATAATTTTCCAGAATAAATTTATAATGTATTTATTGATTTTCATTTTGAAATTTTGTAAATACCAGTTTGTTTCTTCCAGTAATGTATTTGAGTTGTTCTTACAAATTATTTACTGCTCCACAAAGGCAGTTGAAATAGTTATCTTGCCTTCATTCTTAAAGTTTACTTTTGTTAAATATAGTATAGGGGTTGACAGTTTGTTTTTTTTTAATTTCCCTTCTGCACTTAAATTATGTAATTTCACTGTCTTCTGACCTCCATTGTTTCTAATAAGAAGTCAGCAGTTCACTGATTATTGTCATTGTTGATACATAATGTGCCATTTCTTTTTTTTTTTTTTTTTTGGCCAGGGCTGGGTGTGAACCCGCCACCTTCGGCATATGGGACCGGCGCCCTACTCCTTGAGCCACAGGCGCCGCCCAATGTGCCATTTCTTTGGCTGTTTGCAAGATTTTCTTTTTCTTTAGTTTCCAGCAGTTTGGCTATGTTGTGCCTATGTGTGGTTGTCTTTGGTTTTCCTATGTGGGGTTTGCTCATCTTCTTAAATCTATAAATGTTGATCTTTTACTAACTTGGAAAAATTTTTAGCCACTATTTCTTCAAATATTTTTTCCTGCCTCATTGTTTCTTCCTTTTCTTCTGGATCTACAATTACAGATATGTTACTGCTCTTGCTACTTTGCCACAGGCTAGATAATTTCTGTTACTTTGTCTTCAAGTTCACTGACTTTCTGCTGTCATTTCCACTCTGCAGTTAAGTTCATCCAGTGCATTTGTTTATTTCAAATATATTTCCTTTTGTATTTTTTTTTATAGTTTCTATTTCTTTGCTTAGAGGTCCAAGCATATTTGCTCTGAAATCTTTGAGCATAGTTAAAATAACTGCTTTAAAATACTATGTGCCAGTTCTGACAGTTGGATCATCTTGGGCTTAGTCTCCATTGGTTGCCTTTTCTCTTGGGTATGGGTCAGTTTTTTCTGTGTCTTATATGTAGTAATGTTTTATTGTATTCAGGACATTGTGAATGATATGTAGAGACTCTGGATTCTGTTGTGTTCCTCCAGTGAATATTGATGTTGGTTTCTTTGTTCTAGTGGGCAGATAACTAAACTCAAAGTACAAACTGAATTCTCAGTTCAGTTTTATTTTAACCTTAGTTTTGGCTGCTTGGAATCTGTCTCACATATGTGTAGTTTGGAGATGAGAGATAGATACAGAGTTTGTGGCTTCCTTTTTGTGGTTCTTTCCTTCCCATGATTTACGCAATAAGTTTTCAGCTGTTGTGGTCATACAAAAGTGTGTCCTTTGGTTCATCAAGCCTATACAAATGCAGATTTTCTGTCTGGGTTTTAGCTACCTGAACTAACTGGGGCCTGCTCCCTGGGTGAAAGCCATTAAAAAATAGAAAGTCAGGGGCGGCGCCTGTGGCTCAGTCGGTAAGGCGCCGGCCCCATATACCAAGGGTGGCGGGTTCAAACCCGGCCCTGGCTGAACTGCAACAAAAAATAGCTGGGCATTGTGGCAGGCGCCTATAGTCCCAGCTACTCCGGAGGCTGAGGCAAGAGAATCGCTTAAGCCTGGGAGTTGGAGGTTGCTGTGAGCTGTGTGAGGCCACGGCACTCTACCGAGGGCCATAAAGTGAGACTCTGTCTCTACAAAAAAAAAAAAAAAAAATAGAAAGTCACCCTTTTTGTTTCCTTCTTCCCAGTGCTGACTTTTTTGTACCCCCTCTCATTTGTTTCTGCCTTCAGGTAGTTTTTGGTGCTTTTCTAGTGTTTGTAGTTGTTATTCGTGAAAGAGTTGATGGTCCAGTAGGAGCTACTCAGCCATTACTGGAAGTAGAATCCATGAAATAAAACTGGACATTTTTAAGAGTGTCTCGTTTATGTACTTAGTCTTACTAGAAAACCAAGCAAGTGTGGTAAGAGATTTAGTATATGTTGTAATAATGGAATGAGTTAAAATTTGTTTTTGTGATTCATCTCCTTTAAATAATAAAGGTATTATTCAGCTAGACTATTCACTTGTTGCTCCTTCAAATTTTCTATAAATTTATTTCTGAATCTAGATCATTTGATATATGTTTTGAAACCTTATAGTAGGTGGCACCCGTAGCTCAGTGGGTAGGGCACATACACCAAGGCTGGCAGGTTCGAACCCGGCCCAGACCTGCTAAAACAACAATGGAAAAAAAAATAGCCGTGTGTTGTGGTGGGCACCTGTAGTCCCAGCTACTTGGAGGCTGAGGCAAGAAAATTGCTTAAGCCCAAGAGTTTGAGGTTGCTGTGATCTGTGATGCACTCTACCCAGGGTGACAGCTTGAGACTCTTTGTCTCGAAAAAAAGAAAGAAAAAAGAAACCGTATAGTAAAATTTTGATTTTATCCAACAAATGTCACATTTTCTATGAATCAGGAATCATCTAGATTCTCATCATTCCTGATCATAGGATAGAGCCGTGGACTTCCAAGTTCATGATCTTGTGGAGCTAACGTTTTTGGAATAGCTAGATAATGAATAAATATGTCATTTACTTATGTGTGGCAGGTGTGGCATTATCTTAGATTGGTCAGGGAAGCTGTCTCTGACGAAACGGCAGTTGATGGAAGATGTTCATGAAGTAGGAGAAGGAGTCAGGCATGTATCTGAGGGAAAACTGTTCCAAGCAAAAGGAGCAGTAAGTCCAGTAAGCTTAAGGGAAGAACAGAGTGGCTTCTTTGAGAAAATACTAGCAGCCCACTTGTAATTGAGAGAAGAAGTAGAGTGAGGGGAGATGAAATTACAGGAGCGGCAGATAGCCAGTAGCCTTGCCATGTTGTATTTTGAGCAAAGGAGAGTTAGGACTGATTTACTTTTCATGAAGATCACTCTGTTCAAAAGACTGGAGGTGTGATGGGAAGTCAGGTATCGGAGCAAAGAATGAAGGCAGGAGAAAACCAGTTAGGAGACTTTTACAGTTGCAGTCTAGGTGAGTTAGATGGTGACTTGGCCAAGTTGGACAAGACACTTAGGTATAAACAACCCTTTCCAGAAGTTTTAGCTCAAAATGGGGGAGGAGCCGAGAAATGGGCTGATAACTGGAGAGCAGTCAAGAAAGGTTTTTCTCAAGATGACTTCCGTAGCATTTTGTCCCCTCTTAAATTATTTTAAAATATCATTTACTCACTGGGCATGGTGATTCACGCCTGTAATCTTAGCACTCTGGGAGGCGGAAATGGCTGCATTGCCTGAACCCAGTAATTAGAGACCAGTCTGAGCAAAGTGTGATACTTCCTCCCCACACTAAAAATAAAAAAACTAGCCATAGTGGTGTGGTGGTAGGCTTCTATAGTCCCAGCTACTCTGGAGGCTGAGGCAAGAGGATCTCTCGAGCCCATGAGTGAGGTTGCTAAGAGCTATGATGCCACAGCACTCTGCCCGGGGCAACAGAGTGAGACTATTGTCTAAAATGTGTCTGTGTTTAACATGCTTTTGGGAAATCTATAGTATAAATAACTGAGTCTCTTGGCTGAAACTTCAGCTGTGAAATGTAAATAGCAGAAGAGTTAAGTAAAATTCAATCAAATTATGGTAAAATGATAAAAGGCTTACTATGCCTGATATCTAAGTGAGGATTTATTTTATTGAGGAGTCATAGCTAAATTACTCAAAACTATTTTAATAACTATTATGTTGAAGACTTTACAAAGTGCTAGATATACAATTATAAAAGGCACCTAATCCCTCAATTTATGTTAATGAGGTTAAAAGATAAATACTACAAACAAGAAATCAGTTTTAAAGATAATTGTCTTTTTGTTAAATTTGTCCTAAAATGAAGTATATTTTAATTATTAATCACATGGCATGATTTAAAATATTTTCATACTTTGTGTAGGTTTAATGTACTTATATCCTATTTATATCCCAAATTGATTTTCGGATTAAACATGGCTTATATTAGGAACATTAAGAATAAAAATAAAGTTAAGTAATTTTCAACTTTGGCCATACATTAAAATCACCTGGGGAAACTAAAAGTCCACATGCTTAGGCCACTGACTCCCCAGCCAGTTAAATCAGAACATCTAGTATGGGGGCCCAAATATTAATGTTTGTACTGATTTCATAGACACATAGGAAATAAAATCCTACAAAGCTCCTGAAAATGAATTGATTGTGTATTTAAGGATTAAGTATGTCT
Source organism: Nycticebus coucang (assembly GCF_027406575.1). Taxonomy (NCBI): domain Eukaryota; kingdom Metazoa; phylum Chordata; class Mammalia; order Primates; family Lorisidae; genus Nycticebus; species Nycticebus coucang. The sequence continues at coordinate 125,170,156 of NC_069784.1, forward strand.
TAATCAAATGAAGCAAAATATCAAATGAATTGGATTTTAGATCATTAAGTTGTAGACAAAGCATGCAAAGTTATTTGTTATTTTTTCAGTATCCAAACTTTAAATTTTTTAAGTAAAGCAAGTAAAACTACTCACCTCAGGCCATCCTCTACTCATTAAGGGAAAAAAAGTCAGTAAGGTTATTTATTCTTCCTATTTAAAGGAATGAGGGAAGACTGCCTTGACAGTAATTTCTTACTTGAATGTCTTTTGGCTCAGCCATTATAAAGTATATAAATACATAGGAATTAGACAATAGAAAAGTTACCAGAAGTTATACTGAAAAGACAATATAACTATGTGGAAAGCATTTTAGGTCTAAATAATATTTAGTTTTATAGTTTATATTACATGTGAAGTGCCAAAGCACACACCCTTCTGTACTAAAATTTTAAATCCACATCAATATTCTATAATCAGTTCTCATTAAAATTTTTTTTCTTTCTTTCACAGAAAATGCTTGGACAGAAGAGATGAGTACTATTTCCACTAAGGCCTAGAATTGCCTACTGTACAAGTAGTCCTGATCAGGCAATATACGAATGGCCCAAGGAAGCCACCAAATTGATTTTCAGGTTTTACATGACCTGCGACAAAAATTCCCTGAAGTACCTGAAGTTGTTGTGTCCAGGTGCATGTTACAGGTCAGTGTTCAATGATTTCTGAATTTGTTAATACAAACCTGGTTATTTTTTAAACATTGGAAGAAAATTATTTAAAGTTACCTTCTTGTTGGCATTAGTGTGCTGCGATAAAAGAGATGAGCTTTGGTGTCATGTGGCCTTTAGCAAGATGGAGCTGTCTATGCCCTGTCTGTAATGTGAGTAATAACTGCCTTAGAGAGTCGATGTGAGATCTCAAATATGAGGTCTGAGTGTAAAGCACTGATACGTGGTTCCAAATACTTACTAGATAAGAGCTTTCATCACTTTTCTCCCCTCCTATTTTGCTAGGAGAACTAATTCCAGAATTCCTATGAAAGTGAGAAAAATCATTAAATTAAGGAATCAGGAAATTTGGGCTCTAATCCTTGGCACACCCCAAGCATGTTTGGCAAGTAACATGCCCCCTTTGTACTTTGGTTTTCTTACCTGTAAAATAAAAGAGTTTGACTAGATAATGCGTAAGGTAGCAATTCTAAAGGAAAAAGTCTGTTTTTATGTTATATATTTTAAATTTTAATTTTCTAGTTAATATTACTAGCCCTCTAATTTTTATGTTATTCTTACTATACCCAATTTTAGAAGTTCATCATTCTAAATATTTAGTGATAGTTGAGCCTTCACATTTTATTAAACTGGAAATCTTTCTATCAAAAAGTATTTGGTGCTCAGACATGTTTACTCTTTACTAATGATTTTTAAAGTTTGAAATTATGTGAAATTACTATCAAATCTGTATTTCATATCAAGTGACTATGTGTTGTTCACACCCTTATTACCTTTAATCTCACCTTTTAATTAGGATACTGCCTTTCACCTAAACGAGTTTCATCTCTCCAGTCTATCCTCTTCTGCCAAAGTACAAATTTCATATATTTATATACATAAAACTTTTTTTTTTTCTTTTGAGACAAAAAAAAGTATTCTTATTGCACTGGCTAGAGTGCAGTGATGTTATCATAGCTCACTATTACCTCAACCAGTCCACCTGCTTTGGCCTGCCAAGTAGTTAGGACTGCAGGCACTTACCATCACACCTGGCTAATTTTTTAATTTTTCTATTTTTTGTTTTTCTTTTCTTCCCCCCCCCCTTTTTTTTTTTACAGAGACAAGGTCTGGCTCTTGGCTCAGGCTGGTGTCAAGTGATCCTCCTGCCTCCACCTCCCAAAGTGGTGGGATTACAGGTGTGAGGCACCACTCCTGCCAAAACCTCTTGTTTATTCCCCATACCCTCCAGAATGAGGCTCATAATGTCTTGCCTAGGATATACAAGGTCTGTAATCTGGAATCCTGGTTTCTTCTGCAGCCTGATGTGTCTTTGAGTCCTTCCTCTTCAAACCTTCTGCTGTAGTCATCCTGAGCTACATGGAGTTCTCCGAACTTGCCTATTTGCATAGTATTATGGTTAAGAGCTCATGTTAAACATACCTGAATTCAAGTTTGACAGTTAGTAGTAGTAACCTAATTAACCTCTCTGACCCTTGTTTTCTAAACTTTATTTCCTTAGTTGTACAATGAAAATTTTAAAAATTCACAGAGTGCAAATAAAGCAACTAATAAGATGCCTGATTCATAATGAGTATTCAATAGATATTAGTAGCCAATACTAATAGGAGTAATAATAATAGAAGACTCATAACAAATATTTGCTGAATAATTCAGTAGTTTACATTTGTCAGTATACAATGAGAAAGGAAAAAATGTAATAAGAACGTAGTCAGAAGTTAAAGGAAGTATGGGGAAGGAGCAGAGATAGTAGGAAAAGATAGTCCTCCCCCTCAAACTCAAGTACTTCTTCCTAACTTTTCATATAAAACAGAATTTTGTGGTAAAATAAAACTATGCTGAGAATGTTTAGTGAGTTACTTAAAACTAGTAGGAAAATACTATACTTTGAAAATTTACGCTTTTGGTGGCACCTGTGGCTCAAAGAAGGAGGGTGCTGGCCCCCTATGCCAGAGGTGGTGGGTTCAAACCCAGCCTCGGCCAGAAACTGTAAAAAAATATATATATATATGGTTTGATAAAATCTCTAGACTACATATTGAAAAGAACAGGACACTTCCCTGTAGCACAGCTGTAGAGGTTTTGAAATTCCCCAACTCTAAAATTTAAAGAGTCTTTTTTTTTTTTTTCTTTTGCAGTTTTTGGCCGGGGCTGGGTTTGAACCTGCCACCTCCAGCATATGGGGCCGGCGCCCTACTCCTTTGAGCCACAGGCGCTGTCCAAAAGAGTCTTTTTTACCTAACATATTTTCAAAAGAATAAAGAGCTCTAGTCTCCATGCCTGTAGCACAGTGGTTACGGCACCAGCCACATACAACAAGGGTGGTGGGTTCGAACCCAGCCCCAGCCAGCTAAAAGACAACAGCAGTGATAACTGCAATAAAAAATAGCTGGCTAGGGCGGCGCCTGTGGCTCAGTGAGTAGGGCGCCGGCCCCATGTGCCGAGGGTGGCGGGTTCAAGCCCAGCCCCGGCCAAACTGCAACAAAAAATAGCCGGGCATTGTGACGGGCGCCTGTAGTCCCAGCTGCTTGGGAGGCTGAGGCAAGAGAATCGCGTAAGCCCAAGAGTTAGAGGTTGCTGTGAGCTGTGTGACGCCACGGCACTCTACCCGAGGGCAGTATAGTGAGACTCTTTCTCTACAAAAAAAAAAAAAAATAGCTGGCTACTTGGGAGGCTGAGGCAAGAGAATTACTTAAGCCTAAGAATTGGAGGTTGCTGTGGGCTGTGATGCCACGGCACTCTACCGAGGGCAACATAATAAGACCCTATCTAAAAAGAAAAAGAAAAAAATAAAGAGCTCTACTGTTACAGTATGAGCATCAGAATATGTTAAGAAAACAGGTTGCAGTGCAGGGTACATAGGTGGAGCTGGGTGAATAAATATATAACACATATGTATGCTTGCCTCTGCTTGCATAAAGAAACGGTGGATGAGTGAAAAACAAAATTAGTATAGGATGGTTACCCATAGTAGGCAAATGGGAACAGGCCTGATGGGAACAGAGTTAGGATTGAGACTTCTTAGTATGTATCCTTTTGATTGTTTTGATCTATGTAAATGAATTGCCTGTGTAAAAATAAAATAATTAAGCATGTTTTCATCTTTACCCAAAAATAGAAAATAGGTGATACTGAATATCACCTTCACTGTGTTAATTTGATTTTGTGGAAAATCTCCTCTCCACTCAGTATGCTTCCCTGATGACTCAAATTACCCCTGAAACACAACATACTTTTTAAAAGTGAGTTGATAATCATTATAGGCATTCAAATAATATACCTTTTTAGCTGATGAGAAATGTGACAAAAAAGGAATGGGTAAGGCATTTCTGGAGATATAAGTAGGGTCCAAGTTGCATCAAATTTGGAGAGAAATTTTTAAACTGTAAAGGCAAATTAAGCTACTTCTAAATGACAGCCTCTCTTTTGAAAACTGCTCCCCCTTTCTCAATTGGGTAGGCTTCTGTTCTTTCTCTTGGGAAACCTCACTGTGGTGTATTGGTTCAGGACTTTTTAAGAAATTGAAAGTTAAGGATCATGGCATGCTGCCACTCTGTACCTGTTAATTCTTAAACAACTTTATTCTTAGAAGGAGAACATAAGTATCTATCCTTTGCTCTTTTCTTGACTTTAATTGCACAGATCCTTCTTTTTGGAATTACGTTGTTTACTGGTGCTGTGGATTTTTCTAAAATAGCTATATTGTCAGCAACTGTAGTTTGTATCTTTAAAATGTGTTTTTTTATTTGGTAATTAAAACTTAATTGTGAAAATACTGCAGTTTGCACTTTGATTTTTTATCTGAATTTTTCACTATTTTAAAATTTTCTTCTTATGATAATTGAATCTATAGATTTAAAATTGCTATTCCTTTTCTCAGTAATGCATTGAGTATTATTCTTTCAGTGTATGTAAGGCTTAATTATTTAAGTGTCATCTCTTTAGTTGAAGTAGATGACCTTCACCCGTAGCTCTTATCCATTTTTCTATTATAACACCTACCATCCTGCATTATATTATTCACATTAATCTTCGCAGCTAGACTTTGAGATTCTTAAGATCAGCAGTTGTATTCCTTTCCACCTGCCTAATTGGATGCTCAGTAAATGTTGGCTGAAAGAGTAAATGAACCAGAGTCTCAGGTAGTTATAAGGTATACTTCGATACTATCTGTGATTTCTCTGTAGGAGTTTGAGGGAAAAGTTAAAGAGGAACTGGAAATAAGATTCATACTTTTTTGTAGTTTTAAAGAGAATGCAGATTTGTGGCTATATACAAAACAATGATTCTCAGCCTTTTAAAAACTCATATCCCACCCCTTTTGATAACACTTAAAGTGAATCCTCTACAGTTTCCCATGAAAAGCAACTAGACTTTCTTTGAGAAATGTCTGATTCCAGGTCTGGAGTACAAAATGTACAAGATAAGCTTGGACATCTTGCCATATCAAAAAGCAAAGGAAGCTATGAAAAACTATTGGATTCATTTCATATGTGCCCGGAAGCCAACTTGAAGCTGTTCTCTCTAGCCTAAATAGTCTATAGTCTAGACCACAAGATTGAAACACATTAAAATATTAAAGATACAGAAGTTTATAATGGTACTAAATCACAGTTACCTTTAGAGGTTGCTAAGGTATTGACTTACTCTACAAAACTGATTTCTGCACCCCCCTTTCTCAATTAGGTGGGTGCCTCTTTTGTGCAAAAAGTAACCAAATAAAGTAGTTGAAGAGTAACAATTGCAATCAGTGTAACCTGGCTTATTGTATCCTCAGTGAATCCCCAACAATAAAAAAATAATAATAAAAATAAATAAAAAGTAGTTGAAGAGAGTAGGTCTATGAGGAAGAATTGTTGTTACAAAACAAAGATGGAATCTTACAACTGGGATATCCCCAATATTTCTAAACAGTGATCATGAATAGCTGCTAAAAATCATTTGGTTCAAGCTGACAGCATCTGATTCCCAGTCTACTTTAAAGTCACAAAAAAGACAGGCATACATCATTGTGTCTCCTTGTATGTTGTGATAATAGACTCTATGAAGAGTACCAAAAGTCATACATGAACTTGATCACACCTTTAAATATAACTACTAGCTTATAATGAAATACAGGGAATATTGACACCACAAGGTGCAATCCAGAATGTGGAAAATTCTATTGGACAAGTATAAGGTTTTCTTATTAAAAAGACAGTTAAAAATTTTTTTAAAAGAGAGGCGAGTTGGGGTGGCGCCTGTGGCTCAAAGGGGTAGGGCGCCGACCCCATATGCAGGAGGTGGCGAGTTCAAACTCAGCCCTGGCCAAAAAAAAAAACTGCAAAAAAAGAAAAAGAGAGGCGAGTTAATTAGGAGAAACAAAGAGGCATATCAACCAAGTGAAATATGTGGACCTTATTTAGATCCTGATTCAAACAAACTGTAAAAAGACATTTGTGAGGTGACATTAAGAATTAATTATTTTAAAACATGATAGTAGCATTGGAGTTATGATTTTTTAAGTCCCTATTTTAAAGATATAGATTATAATATTTACAGCTAAAAAGAAGATGATGTCAGAGACTTTATATATAATTTGGAAGGGAGAGTAGCTGAGACATTGGATGAAAGAAGATTGATCATGTTGTTACAGATGGATCATAAGTATGTGAGAGTTAATCATATTTCCTCTCTAATATATGTTTAAAATTTTCTAAAATAAAAAGTCTAATAAAAAGTACATTCCATTTTGTGCTGTTGAAATCTTATAAAGCCCCTGTAAATTCTTTTATGTTTTGTAGTAAGAAAGTGATGTCTGTCATGGCAGCTACCGGGGAAACTGAGGCAAAGAGGATTGTTTGAGCCCAGAAGTTCGAGGCTACAGTGAGCTATGATTGTGCCACTGTACTCTAGCCTGGGGGTTCAAAAGAGCACATAAATTATAGCATAGCAGGACTAGAATACTGCTGTTTAATATGAACAAAGTAAATAATCAGATTATAAAAGATTAAAGGGGTTTTTTAAGCTTTGTAAATGTGAGTATCAAGTTATCACAAAAAGTTGTGGAATTGGATTTGGTAGGAAATATACATTTTAATTTAAGAATGATAGAAGGGAGAAAGTGAGAGGAAGACTTGATTTCTTAGCTTTGGTGGAAAAGGGAGAAGAATTGACTTGGAATGACAATAAAAGTAGCTTGAAGCAAAAAGCACCAATTAGGTTTAGCAAAAGGTAAGTCTAACTATAATAAGGAGTAATCAGTAAATAAAGATTATAATCAGTTTTTCAATTTTATTTGAAAAACTTGTATATATCAATTTAGAGTAGTAAGTAGGATTAAAAGTAGCCTGGGCAACATAGCAAGATCCTGTCTCTAAAAAGTGTTTAAAAATGTTAGCGAGGCATAGTAGTGTGCCTGGAGTCCCAGCTACAGGTTGGAAGGTTCACATGAGCCCAGGAGTTTCTGGCTGCAGTGAGCTGTGATTGTACCACTACACTCCAGCCTGGGTGACACAGCCAAGACCTTCCCTCTTAAAAACAAAACAAAACATGGGCGGCGCCTGTGGCTCAGTGAGTAGGGTGCCGGCCCCATATGCCGAGTGTGGCGGGTTCAAACCCAGCCCAGCCAAACTGCAACAACAACAACAAAAAAAAAATAGCCGGGCATTGTGGCAGGCGCCTGTAGTCCCAGCTGCTCGGGAGGCTGAGGCAAGAGAATCACGTAAGGCCAAGAGTTAGAGGTTGCTGTGAGCTGTGTGACGCCACGGCACTCTACCCGAGGGTGGTACAGTGAGACTCTGTCTCCTCGAAAAAAAAAAAAAAATGTAATTTGTCTCCCAAATTGAGCTGTGAGCTCTTTTAGGGAAACAGGTTTTATATGTCATTGAGTCTTCCACAACTACCTCTGTATGTGAACTAGTCTGTTACATTCCCTTATGTTGACCACCTCTGTATGTCAACTAGTCTTACAGTCCCTCACGTGGCCAGTTTACAAGAGGTTCTGTATAGATAGGTTTTTTGCACGAAGTAAGAGGAAGCACATGAGGAATTGAGGTGAGGAGGTGAGTATAGTATGAATTTTAGAACATTTTAAATTTGAATACTACAAATGTACCTTTTAAAATGATTATTTATTCAAAAGAATTTGTGTAGTACTTGATATGCAAGCATTGATAGGATATTTTTCCATTTAACTTTTTTTTTTTTTTTTGAGACAGTCTCAAGCTGTCAACCTGGGTAGAATGCTGCTATGGCATCATAGCTCACAGCAGCCTCCAACTCTTGGGCTCAAGTGATCTTCTTGCCTCAGTTTTTCTATTTTTAGTGGAGACAGGGTCTTGCTTTTTGCTCAGGCTGGTCTCAAACTCATGAATTCAAAGCAATCCACCTGCCTCAGCTTCCCAGAGTGCTGGGATTACAGGCGTGAGCTGCCACGCCCAGCTTTATTTAACTTTTTAAACAATGTTTATTTCTACAGTAGTGTACACTTAAGTTGAATGATTATATTTTATTCAACATTAAAACTGCATTTTTAATTAGGTTGTAATTTTACTTTATTTGCTTCATTAAAACGAATCCATTTTACTCCTTTTATCCATTTTCACTACTAAAATAGAATGATTTGATTGATTCACTTTTAGCTATTGGCTAGTCAGAGAGCTTTTCCATTATGCTAGTAGTGAGGATTTTCAATCAGCTGTTTGCATAAAAATAGATCTCTAGTGAAAAGGTTAAAATACGTCTAAGCATATTAACCAATCACTTGTTAATCATGTAATATTTCTGTAGTGATGAAAATATAAGCATTAACTTCTGGTTGTTAACATCAAGCTATTTTTTATCTTGTTTTGTAGAATAATAATAACCTGGATGCCTGCTGTGCTGTTCTCTCTCAGGAGAGTACAAGGTATCTTTATGGAGAAGGAGACTTGAATTTTTCAGATGATTCTGGAATATCTGTTCTACGCAATCACATGACTTCTCTCAACTTGGACTTGCAGTCACAGAATGTTTACCACCATGGAAGAGAAGGAAATAGAATGAATGGAAGCAGGACTCTAACGCACAGCATTAGTGATGGACAACTTCAAGGTGGTCAGTCCAATAATGAACTATTTCAGCAGGAGCCACAGACAGCACCAGCTCAAGTTCCTCAAGGCTTTAATGTTTTTGGAATGTCCACTAGTTCTGGTGCTTCAAATTCAACACCACATCTTGGATTTCACTTAGGCAGCAAAGGAACATCTAACCTTTCTCAGCAAACTCCCAGATTTAATCCTATTATGGTAACTTTAGCCCCAAATATCCAGACTGGTCGTAATACTCCTACATCTTTGCACATACATGGTGTACCTCCACCTGTTCTAAACAGTCCACAGGGAAATTCCATCTATATAAGGCCTTACATTACAACTCCTAGTGGTACAGCTCGACAGACGCAGCAGCATTCTGGCTGGGTATCTCAGTTTAATCCCATGAACCCTCAGCAAGTCTATCAACCTTCACAGCCTGCTCCCTGGACTACTTATCCTGCCTCTAATCCTCTGTCACATACCTCAACCCAACAGGCAAATCAGCAAGGCCACCAGACCTCTCACGTCTACATGCCCATCAGTTCACCTACTACTCCACAGCCACCAACAGTTCATTCATCTGGTAGCTCACAGTCTTCTGCCCATAGCCAATATAACATTCAGAATATTTCAACAGGACCTCGAAAAAACCAGATTGAAATCAAACTTGAACCCCCGCAAAGAAACAATTCTTCAAAATTGCGTTCTTCTGGACCTCGAACCTCCAGCAGTTCCTCTTCAGTCAACAGCCAGACCTTAAATAGAAACCAACCCACTGTTTACATAGCTGCCAGTCCCCCAAATACAGATGAGCTAATGTCCCGTAGTCAACCTAAGGTGTATATTTCAGCTAATGCCACCACAGGAGATGAACAGGTCATGCGGAATCAGCCCACACTCTTCATATCCACAAACTCTGGAGCATCTGCTGCCTCCAGGAATATGTCTGGCCAAGTGAGCATGGGTCCTGCCTTTATTCATCACCACCCTCCCAAAAGTCGAGCAATAGGCAATAACTCTGCAACGTCTCCTCGAGTGGTAGTCACTCAACCCAATACAAAATACACTTTCAAAATTACAGTTTCTCCCAATAAACCCCCTGCGGTTTCACCAGGTGTGGTGTCCCCTACCTTTGAACTTACAAATCTTCTAAACCATCCCGATCACTATGTAGAAACAGAGAATATTCAGCACCTCACAGACCCTTCTTTGGCACATGTGGATAGAATAAATGAAGCACGGAAATTGAGTATGGGATCTGATGACGCTGCCTACACACAAGGTAATACTACAGGTATTAGTGTTAATGCTAAAGGTTGGTCTCTTTTCCATGCTGGACTTTTAATGTACATTTTATTTCATAGCAGAAATGGGCATCAACATTATTATTTCCTTTTACATGTTGCCCCCCAAATAATAATATCTTAACATTTGAGGGAATTTATATAAATTTGAATTATATCATTATAAAACCTAAAGTTAAAATGTTTGCGTTATTAACTCTTCAGAATAGTCAACTGGTTGGTTTGTTAAGATTTGTAACACTTTTTTTTTTTTGTAACACTTTTTTTTCAGTTGCTCTTGTGTCTGTGGTAATACTTGACTTTCCCTTTATAATTTCCGCAAGTAAAAATTCATGAAACAATTAGTTGACTCTTAACAAATATCTTTGATTAGATATTTGGAGAATAAAAAATTCTCTTTTTAATTTTTCTAATATGATGTTTTTATCTTATTTTATATCAAACTCTAAAATGCTACATGAGTCTTAGAATATTTTATCTCTAAGAAAAATTTGAATTTTATTCCTGAAGCTTCTTTCTTTCAACTTGAACTTCCCTTAAGTATTGGTTAATACAACAGTTCTTTTTTTTTTTTTGGAATTGTGAATAGGAACATTAATTTTAAATATATTTTGATTGGTTATCTTTTTCTAGTTGATGCTGGCATAATACTAAATTGTCTGTATTCAAGTAGAGACAATTTCTGTCATATGTTTTATCTGACCCTTCAAGTTATTTAATTTTCAGTAGAAAACATTAAATTTATTTAGATAAGAAGGTGGTTAAGTGTTTGTTTTCTTGAATGTTGAAAGGTTATAGGTTAACTGAGTCTTGAGTAAAGTCTTATCTTAGCTATCTGCAGTGAATTGTTTCATGTCCAGCTGTAGGTTGGAAAATACTGTATAACATCACCTTCATACAGCACACAGTCCCTGCTGTCACTAGTACCACTTTTCCTTTTTACAATTTTTTAATACAGTGACTTTACTGTGTAGTTTCTTACTGATTGTTTGCGCTTATTTTTATGTTTTAAACAGTTATCCACTAGGAATTCTCAATCCAAGGTGGGCCGTGTGCTTTCAGATTCCATAAGCACCTACACAGCTTTTAAAAAGTAAAGTGCCCAGGGCTCAGTCCACATTTGCTCACTTAGTTCTCTGAATGGTGAAGCCTTAGGTGCCTGTGTGCTTTAGAGATCCATAGGTGATTTTGATTGCCCTAGAAATTATGTTAAAACTTATTTTCCACATGTTTGTGACTAACTGCAAAGCACTTGTTTAGTTTCAGCAGTTAATTTTAATATAGTATTTTTTTTCCACTGATACTTAATTTCTCTTCTCCCAAAATCTTTCTTCTTTCTACCTCTCCTTCTGTTAAAACAATAGGTTTGGGCCCGGCACCTGTGGCTTAGTGAGTAGGGCCCCACCTGGCCCCTATACCGAGGGTGGAGGGTTCGAACCCAGCCCCAGCCAAACTGCAACAAAAAAATAGCCGGGCATTGTGGCGGGCACCTGTAGTCCCAGCTACTTGGGAGACTGAGGCAAGAGATGGAGGTTGCTGTGAGCTGTGACGCTACGGCACTCTACCTAGAGGGACAAAGTGAGACTCCGTCTCTTTAAAAAAAAAAAAAATTAGGTTTCAGGCCAAACACAGTGGCTCACAACTGTAATGCTAACACTTTGGGAGGCTAACACGGAAGGATTGCTTGAGGCTAGCCTGAGCAAGGTTGAGACCCTGTTTCTACAAAACATAGAAAACTAGCCAGGCGTGCTGTGCACACCTGTAGTCCCGGCTACTTGGGAGGCAGGAGAGTCACTTGAGCCGAGGAGTCTGAGGTTGAGATTACAGTGAGCTATGCATGACACCACTGCACTGCAGCCTGGGCCGCAGAGCCAGACCGTGTCTCAAAAACAAAACAAAATGAAAACCCCACAGGTTTGCTATGTTTACATAATTGCTGATTCTTAAATTGAGAGCAAAGTTTTTATGAAGATAATTTGATGAGGGAAATTTTCAAGTAAAGTAGATTCTGATATTTAACTGGGTATTATAAATTACATTAAAAGAGTTACTCACATTTACCTGGAATATGAAAATGAAGTGTTACCTCTATTCTCTCACATCTATTCCACCAGAACTGCTCTTGTTAAGTTCACAGTGATAGCATGGTTACACACCTAGTCCAGCCCTCATCTCCTTAGATCTACAGACCAACGACACTTGATCTGTCACCCTTTTCTCTGTGAAACACTGTTCATTTGGCTTCTAGGGCACTTAAGATTCCTGCTGCTTTTATTCTTTGCTGGTTCTCCTTCCTCTCTCTCACCTCTCACCTCGTTTTCTGTTATCCGTTTGTTTCCCAGTGAAATCAACTCACAGCTCAATTCTTAAACCCCTTTTTTCCATCTATACTTTTCTTAAATGACCTTATTTGGCCTTTTGACTTTAAATGACCATATAAGATGCTAATGACCCCCAAATTTGTTTTTTTGTTTGTTTGTTTTTTTGTAGAGACAGCGTCTCACTTTACCACCTTCACTAGAGTGCCATGATGTCACAGGACTCACAGCAACCTCTAGCTCTTGGGCTTCAGCGATTCTCCTGCCTCAATGACCCCCAAATTTGTAGAATTTGTAATACCAACCACCTGGACTTCTTTCCTCACTACCAAGCCAGTTTATCTAAGTACTTAACATCTCCACTGCGATGTTTAATAGTCATCTGAAACTTACTGTGTCTAAAACAGCTTCTGACAACTTACTCTTCCCCCAGCTTACCCTTCCTGTGGTCAGTCTTCCCATATTAGTTACTGGCAATTTAATTTTTTTTAATGTAAATTAGGCCAAAAACCTTAGAAACATACTTAACTGCTTTCTTTCACATTTCACATCTAGTTTGACTACAAATCCTGTCACCTCTAACCTTCAGAGCATGTCAAGATTGTCACTTCTTATCATCCCCTTTGCCACCACTCTGTTCAGAGCCACCGTTATCTTTTCAGTGGATTACTGCAGTGGCCTACCTGTTCTTACACTTGCCTCCTTGTAGTCTTCTTTCAGCATCCAGAGAGATCCTATTAAAAAATCATATCGCTGTTGTGCACATGACGATCATCCGTTCCATTCAGAGTAAAAGCTACAAAGCGTCATTGGTGGGCTGCCCCTCCCCACTTCTCTTTTCCTTATTGTCAGCACCGCTCACTCTGTTCCAGCTCTGCGGGCTTCACTATTGCTCAGAGAACGCAAACCTTATGGCCTGCCATACTTGCTGTTTCCGTTGTCTGATATCTTCTCCCAGACATCTACAGTTAGCGCCCTGACATGCTTCAGGCCCTCACTCAAGTCAGCTTTTCAGTGAGACATCCCAGGTCTCCCTATCTCAATCTAGCTCCACCTCTCAGCATTTCCAGTCTCTTCATCCCTGGTAAAGGAGGAAAACATGAATAATCTAATATTAAGAAATTTAATAACTAATATTATAGAAAATTCACGATTTTAGGCACTGTACTAAATGGTCCTTTATTACCCACAACCAACTATAAAATAGGCATGAGTATTATTCTACTTTCAGGTTAAAACACTTATTTTAATAAGTAAAAAAGCTTGCAAAAAGGACAAGTGATAGTCAAGATTCTAAGTAGGTGTTTGACAACAGCCCACAGTTTTAATACCTACACTATAATATCTTTCTCTCTAGCTTTTCAACGTAAACCCTTTGGAAAGACATCTGGTAGCTTCATTGAGCCTATGGCACACCACTGTGGGAGCCACATGTGCCTCAGTTTAAGAAGATGAAGCTAAAAGATCATGCAGTAAACAACAATGACAACTACAACCAAAAAACAGCCGGATGTTGTGGCAGGCACCTGTAGTCCCATCTACTTGGGAGGCTGAAGCAAGGGAATTGTTTGAACCCAAGAATTTGAGGTTGCTGTGAGCTGTGACGCCATGGCACTCTACCCAGGGCGACAAAATGAGGTTCTGTATCAGAAAAAAAAAGAAGAGGTAACTATAGGGAAAGAAATCACAATAAACAGATAACAACTGGAAATAACTTGAAACTATAAAGTGATACCCTGGGGAGGTATAGAGAACACCTTCTGAAGGTACCTGAAAGTAAAAAAAAATCCTGATTATTAAAGGTTCTGCTGTAAGAGCTACAAAAAAACAGGTTTCCCCCAAAATCTGCCACTGAAATCGCTCCTCTTCACTAATAGCTTTCAGGCAGCTGTAACAATCTTGATCACCTTTCTTTTTTGATTTTTTGAGACAGTGTCTCACTCTGTTGCCCAGGCTGGAGTGCAGTGGTGGTGCTATCATAGTTTTCTGCAGCCTTGAACTCATGGGCTTAAGTGATCTTCCCACCCAGCCTCTCAGGTAGCTGAGACTATGGGTGCACACCATCACACCTGGCTAATTGTTTTGGGTTTGGTTTGGTTTGGTTTTTGGTTTCTTGGGTTTTTTTTTTTTTTTGTAGAGATGATGTCTCACTACATTGCCTAGGCTAGTCTTGAACTCTTGGCTTCAAGTGATTCTCCTACCTCAGCCTCCCAAAGCACTGAGATGACAGTTATGAGCCCCATGCTCAGCTCTAGATCTCCTTCTGCAAACATACCTGCAAACATACAGACGTTCATAACATTTGTATGACTTCAAGCCCTCGAGTTTTCTCTGTGCACACTATGTTGGGGTGGGTGCTGATGTGCAACCCTTCATCCTTGTTTCCTTCTAGATACTGTGAATTGGTATTGACCCAGGTCAACTTGGCATTGAGTGATAGACTCTCCATCATGTTTCATTCACTAGCTCAAGACAAATAAAAAGATCGTTCCTTGGTAACAATGCATCTTTTCTGCTTTTACCCTACATAGTTTACAAGCACTTATCTGCAGTACTAAATGGGGTAGCCTGAGTAATCATGATCTCTTTAAACAAGGATCTTTTCTGAACTCTTAATTTGAGGGGTATGGGTAAGAAAGAGAAAAGAAATATGTCTCCTACAAAGTGACCTTTCTGAAACTCCTGGAACAAACTGTTTCAGAGTAGAAAAATAAGTTGAGCCAGGTGCATACATAAATTTGGTAACTATAGTGCATTATTTTCTTTTAGTCTACCATTTGAAATCTAAAAATACTGTAATAAAAAAAATTTTAATGACAAGTTTGTAAAAAAATGTATCATTTGATAATGCCCTCTGCTATAGAGTGATCAAAAGAAAAAGAAGTAAATTAATGAAACTTTTGAACCTTGCTTTTATCAGCATTGAGTCTAACACAACCACCATTCCCCCCAAAGGAAATAAATTAAATTTGAGTCTTTAAAGTACTATAGGAATCAGAGATGAAAATTAGTGCTAAGTAGGAAAAAAGAAATTAAAAATTGGACAGAAATTTTAGTTTAACGTTTACAGGTACAAAAAAAAAAAGATTTTTATATTAAGAAGAACAAATGTAGAAGTGAAAATTGCTTACCAGTGGTAATGTCACTGGTCAGATAGCTGCATTTTTTTCCCCCTTGAGTCACACCACCTAACTCTACCTAACTTCTAAAAAATACCAAAAAATACTTTCTCATTCACTGTGTTCTAAGACCTTCTTGTGTCTTCTCTCTTTCACAGTGGTTTGTAACACTGGCAACATTTATAGGTATGAAATATAAAATGCTTTACTTAACAATGCTGCCAAAAATGATTTCCTAGTCTCATTTCTATAGAAATCCATCTGGTATTAACTTAGCTGGTAAACTGTTAGTGTTTTTTTTACAATACATATAAAATCATAAATATTTTAAATAATACTTTAATACCTTTTCCCCAGTTATATTATGGACCTACCATACTGGTAAGCAGTAGCTTTTGACTTTGAACCTAAAATAGAAATACAAATAAAAAAAATTTTGAATTGAAAATTAGCTTCTTAAACTTTGTGTTTCTCATTTTTTTTTCTTTTTTAACCAATATGTCTCTCCAAAGTACACTTTTCTGTTTAATGAGATTTAATAAAAATGCTGCTCATGACACTAATTTGATGGACTAGCTATTCTTTTCAAAGGAAATACAATTCATCACTTATTTTTTAATTTGCACTTTATTCATCTTCTGATTGGAAATGCCTTTTCTAGAATGTTCTACATTGGCTTTGAAATAATATTATTAAATAATTAATGTGGTGGCTTGGCATGCGCCTATAGTCCCAATGCTCAGGAGGTTTGCTTGAGCCCAAGAGTTTGAGGCCAGACTACATTCTTAAAAAAAAAAAAAATTAACTCTCTTTGTTTTTTTTGTTTTTTGTAGAGACAGAATTTCGTTTTATCGCCCTCGGTAGAGTGCCGTGGCATCACACAGCTCACAGCAACCTCCAACTCCTGGGCTTAGGCGATTCTCTTGCCTCAGCCTCCCAAGTAGCTGGGACTACAGGCGCCCGCCACAACGCCCGGCTATTTTTTGTTGTTGTTGTTGCAGTTTGGCTGGGGCCGGGTTTGAACCCGCCACCCTTGGTATATGGGGCCGGCGCCCTGCTCACTGAGCCACAGGCGCCGCCCTAACTCTCTTTGATGACAGTAAAATGAGGTAAAAAAAAAAAAAAATTAACTCAATAGTCAATATTAATTGACATGAAACAACGTCAAGAATTTTTTTTTTTGTAAATCTGTCCTACTACCCATAGGTGCTTTGCACTCGTAAGAGTAACTGCCTTTTTAATTTAGGGTAAATCTCAGATTTGGAAGAAATTTTCTACACAAAAGGTGATCCAGTCCATTTACCTGTCCAGCACTTAGATTCCTATCAACTGTAAATTCATTCTATACTTTAATGCTTATGAGGCAAAGGCAGCATGTCCCATTTTTGGAGAACTCTGCGTGGTAGGAAGTTATTTCATATATTAAACCAATATCTTTAAAAATCATTATGAAAATAGCATATGCTTGGTAAATTTTAACCCCCCAAAAATGATACAACAAAAACGTGTCTCTTTTTGAACCCTTGACCTGTCCCTTTCCCCCATTCCTTACACCATTTAACTTCTGAGGTGATCTCCAGTACCGTTCTTTACGCTCCTCTTAGGGCCACTCACTCATACCACACACACATTCTCTCTCTGTTTTAAGCAGAAACGCGACACATACAGATACATGTGAACACATGTAGGATTATTTAATATATACATACTCTACATGATATGTCTAACATAGACATACTTGAAATGTGGAAATACATGGGACACTTTTTTTCCCTTAATGTATTTTAAGATATTTGCATTTTAGTGTTCATAAATCTGTGCCTTTCTTTTATTGCTTAGTCATTTTAACAGCTTAATTGAGATACAGTTAATTTAAAATTGCACACAAACTTTACGGCCACCCATATTGTACAGTTGACTTATTTGAGTTATACAAGTCAGCTTTTAGCATATCAACTGCTATGTACAGCCGTCACCACAGGCAATAGTATAAAACACTTTTGATTCCTCAGAAAGAAACCTTACATCCTGTAGCTACCACTTCCCTGCCCTGTTTGTCCCCACCCTCAGACCTAGGCAACCACTAATCTACTTTTCTGTCTATAAATTTAGATAGTTTAGATATTTTATATAAATAGAAGCAAACTATATGATCTTTGTGGCTAGCTTTTTTCACTTAGCACTTTCTTCACTTAAAATTTCATCCATGTTATAGCAAGTATTAGTACTTCATTTTTTTAATGGCCAAATAAAATTCCATTATATAAACATACTGTATTTTATTTATTCATTCATCAGCAGGTGGACATTTTGGGTTTTTCCCACCTTTTGGCTGTTGTGAATAATACTACTATAAACATTCATATACAAGTTTTTGTATGGACATGTAGTTCTCTTCAGTATATACTTACTTTAGGCATGGAATTGGTAGTGCATATGGTAATTCTTTGCTTAACCCTTGAGGAACCGCCAGACATTTCCAAATTGTCTGCACCATTTTCCATTCCCACCAATAGTCTATGAGGGTTTTATTTATTTTTTTTATTTATTTTTTTTTTTTTGTAGAGACAGAGTCTCATTGTACCACCCTCGGTAGAGTGCCGTGGCATCGCACGGCTCACAGCAACCTCCAGCTCTTGGGCTTACGTGATTCTCTTGCCTCAGCCTCCCGAGCAGCTGGGACTACAGGCACCCGCCACAACGCCCGGCTATTTTTTTTGTTGTTGTTGTTGCAGTTTGGCCGGGGCTGGGTTTGAACCCGCCACCCTCGGCGTATGGGGCCGGCGCCCTACTCACTGAGCCACAGACGCCGCCCGTCTATGAGGGTTTTAATCTCTCCATCTCCTGACACTTGGCTATTATGCGACTTTGTAATTCTTGCTATAAGAGTGGCTATGAAGTGTTGCACACTGGATTTGATTTGTATTTCCCTAATGGCTAATGAAGTTGAGCATCATTTCATGTGTTTAATGGCCATTTAAAATTTTTTTAGAAAAATGCCTATTCATATCTTTTGTCTATTTTTTAATTGGGTTATTTGTTTTCATTGAGTTACATGAGTTCTTTGTATATTCCAGAAACAAATTCCTATGTGATTTGCAATTATTTTCTTCCAGTCTTGTTTTTTTTTTTTTTGACAGAAATGCCCTTCAGAATATTTTCTCCCATTCTGTGTGTTGTCTTTTCATTTTCTTGATGATGTCCTTTAAGCACAAAAGTTTTTTTTTTTTAATTTTGCTGGTGTCTAATCTATTTTTTTCTTTTGTTGCTCTTGCTTTTGGTGTCTTAGCTAACATTCAGTTGTCAAATCCACAGTCATGAGGATTTACCCCTATGTTTTCTCCTAAGAGATAGTTTTAGCTTTTAAATGTCAGTTTTCATCCATTTTGAGTTAATTTCTGTATAATGGCATGAGTAAGGATCCAGCTTCATTCTTCTGCATCTGAAACTATCCAGATATCCCAGCATCATTTGTGGAAAAGACTTTTTACCCCATTGAATGATCTTGGCACCCTGATAGACAATCAGTTGGCTATTAGCCGGGCGTTATGGCGGGCGCCTGTAGTCCCAGCTACTCGGGAGGCTGAGGCAGGAGAATCGCTTAAGCCCAGGAGTTGGAGGTTGCTGTGAGCTGTGTGAGGCCACGGCACTCTACCGAGGGCCATAAAGTGAAACTCTGTCTCTACAAAAAAAAAAAAAAAAAGAAAAAGAAAATCAGTTGGCTATAAACATGGATTTATTTCTGGAATCTCAGTTCTTTTCCCTTGATCTGTCAAGTTCCTTATGCCAGTACGAGATAACCCTTGGCTATTCACAAACAGTTCATTTTGCTTTTTTTTTTTTTAAAGACAGACACTTTTTCACCCTGGGTAGAGTGCCGTGTGTCACAGCTCACCTCAACCTCAAACTCTTAGGCTCAAGTGATTCTCTTGGCCTCAGCCTCCCCAGTAGCTGAGACTACAGGCAACTGGTCTGGAATCAGTGAGCTCAGGCAATCCACCTTCCTTGGGCTCCCAAGTGCTAGGATTACAGGCATGAGCCACCATGCCCAGCCTTTGCTTTCTTCTAAAGAAATTGAAATCGTATGTCAAACATACACGTATATGTGCCTCTTTTTATGCAGATAGAACATAGTGTTTTACTTTTTGTCTTAATCTTTATCTCTGTGAGAGAATTCCATATCAGCAAGTACAGATCTGCTTTGTAAGAAATGGCTATAGAGCATTTTGTACTATAATATCTAACCAGTCCTTTCTTGATGGACCTAAAGGTGGTTGCTATTCTTGCTTTTACAAACAGTGCTACAGTAAAAATGCTTGTGTATACATATTTGTGCCTATGTCCAAGTATGTTGGCAGAAGATATTACTAGGAGTGAAATTACTGTGTCCGAGTATGTTTTATTTTTACTTTTGATAGATGTGTCATTTAGGATTGGTTGTGCTATAGGTAACAAAGCATGTCTTAAAAACAACAAAAGTTTATTTCTAGCTCACATTTCTTGTCCATTACAGATTAATTTAGTGGGCTCTGTCCCGGGATGCAGGTTGAGGGAAGCAGCATCTGCCACAATACATGTTACTCTTTAGCTAGAAAAAGGCACACGGCACCTACTTCAGAGAGAGCAGGGAGACACAATTCTACCACATAACTGGGAGATAGAGAGCCAGAGTAAATGTTGCCAATTTCAGTTTTGAGGCTCTTCCTAAAAATTGCTGCCATGTTTAGAAATGAGGAACATTTTTGGCAACATTTATGAGAATGTTCTTTCCTCCTTCCTTGCCCTATTCATCAGGTATGTAGGTGGTTAAATGTCTTAGTCTGCTAGGTGAAAATGTATTGTTTTGGTTCTTTCTTTTAATTTGCATCTTTTTAGGAGTTTATGGGCCCAGCACGATTCAATTCCATTAAGCAACTCTGCTCTGTCTTTTTAAGGAGTTTAAATGAAATTTGTATTCTTAAACAAGAATGAAGTTTTTTTTGTTGTTTTTTTTTTTGTAGAGACGGAGTCTCACTGTACCGCCCTCTGGTAGAGTGCCGTGGCATCACACGGCTCACAGCAACCTCTAACTCTTAAGCATCTTTAATATGTTCCTTTTCAAGCAACTTGTATTGCTATTTTATAAACTTGCCTGTTTATGTAGGATGTCTACTTTCTTCTAATACTTTTAATCTGGACAATGAAATGTTTTTGTTTTATGAATTTTTTACTTTTATTTATTCAGACTTAGTCTTTTTCTCTTATGGCTTCTAGGTTTTGTGTCTTATTTGAAAGCTCGTCCTCATGCCAAGATTTTGAAAAACGAACAAATCTTTTGCTGTGTTTTTTCTTTCATTATAGTGATATTTCTTGAAACTATATTGAACTGGTCTCATGGCATCCTTTCAAAAATCTGAAAATAGCTACCAGGTCCTCTTTTAAAAGTATAAACCTTTCAAAGCTATAAACACTTCCACTTCCCATAATGGTTCATCCAGTTGTATTTCTTTGAGGCTCTTTTGATATCTGTAGGCCTGAAGTTTTCTTTCTCTCTAAATTGAAAGTTTTAGATAATATCTACATTCTTAATACTGTTAAGTTCACGTGCAGAATCTTAATTATGTACAAATAAATGCCAGCAAATGATTGCCTAGCATGAGGCCCCACCAGTTCTGCGAAAATGATTAAAACTCATCTCTTAGTAATACCTATGTATAAATAATTTTGATTTATTTAAAATAATTACAGATGGGCGGTGCCTGTGGCTCAGTGAGTAGGGCCCTATTGCGTGACAGGCACCGGCCCCATATACCAAGAGTGGCGGGTTTGCCCCGGCGGAACTGCAACAAAAAAAATAGCAGAGCTGTTGTGGCGGGCGCCTGTAGTCCCAGCTGCTTGGGAGGCTGAGGCAAAAGAATCACCTAAGCCCATGAGCTGGAGGTTGCTGTGAGCTGTGATGTCACAGCACTGTACTAAGGGCAATAAAGTGAGACTGTCTCTACAAAAATAAAATAAAATAATTACAGAGAATCAAGCATTATTCCTCATAGTTGTGCTATTACATCAGTTGCCTAAATTATGGGACAGTTGCAGAACTGTTGCACAATCTGATTTCAGACGGCCTTTAAAAATGGCAAAACAGATGAAACAGTTTGCTTTAAGTCTAACAGCCATCTTTGAACCTTGTGACTCACCCATCAAATAAATGACTATAGTAACGCAGTAGTGTGTAAACTAGATATGATGATCCCCGCTGTCAGCAAACTTACAGTCTAGAATAATCCTGACTTATTTTAGAAGCTAATATTTGTATTTCCTTAGGTACAATAACTTGGGCAAGATTTAAGCATTTACCTGATAGGCATATAAAATTCTCATGACAGATACAAACTAAAAAGATTCTAGAAGTCAGAACTAGTTATGTTTTTCAATGGCAAAATTTCTCTTTTTAAAAAATAAGCTTAAAATGGATGTGTTAATCAGTTCAATGTAAGCATTTCACATTGTATATCAAATCAGTACACTGAACCCCATAAATGCATCAGCGTACACAGTTATAATTTAATAAAAACAAATATATATATATATATTTTTTTTTTTTTAAAGCTTAAAAATCTTTGTATCTATAAATACCTGGTACATTTTCCGGTGGTGTAGTGTTTTTTTTAATAATCAAATTCTCATATTTTTGTTTTTTAAATCTTTAGGAAAATTAGACCTTTGTAATAAAGAATGCCTGAAATTAATAAAGCTAACATTATCTGGAACTTCAAGTGTGTTTTTCTAATTTCAGATAAGGTTGAGTAAGAAATTGTCACCATTCATCAGAAGCTGACAAAAGTTGGCTATTAAGTTTTCTGTATAAAACATTTGGAAAGTGTTATATATGCCAGTAGGAGTGGTTTAAGAGCCCTGGTACTTGAATTCACGCAAGTGAATATTCAGTTATTTTAACAACCACAAGAGGGAGTTGTATGCTTAAATTAACTTTTATCTATTAAAATTTAATTTTGACTGAAAGAGGATTTAAAAGGTACTGAATTTTTTTTCTACCTATAAGGTCTTCCTTTTTTATCTATTTAGGAAAACAGGATAGACAGTTTAATTTAAAAAACTGAAGAAGTTAGTATATGATTGCTATATTAAATACACCACTTTATTTCTTCGACAGAACTAGCATATATAAAAAACCACCTATCTGCAATGTCTGCAGCCTAAAAGTCTTGTTGTATTTCATAGTGTATGGCGTCTTGCTAAGTGAAAAACATTAAAGCTAAACATTTAAGAAGAAAATAAATGTCAAGTTTTTGTTTTATCAGTATTTCTTGGACTTAATTTAGTGTTTTGCTCTACTGTCCATTAAAAATCAAGTTGTCATTATTTTACATTTAATGGTTATTTATCTAGTGCCTATAATTTTCAGGGTATAAGACTACATACTAAGTGGTACAAAATTGAATTCAGTTTTTGCTCTCAAGTTTAGATTTAATTGAAAGATGTACTTGATAATGTAAAATCTAAAATGCTGAATTTTTCAAAGTACAAAATAAAATGAACTAGTCTTAACAACACTAAGATTCTCCTTTAGTGTCATGATTTATAAATACAAAGTAAGAATATGTAAGCTTGAAATTATTTCCTTAACTTTGTTTCTGTCCTTCATGCTTCATCCATGGTATTAATTTATTTATTGCCTTTCAACAGGTAGTACAAAAATTAAGGTCCGTTACTATTCAAATTATTTTGAATTCAAGAACAGTGAAAACTTAATGTATTTTTGTCTGAATAAAATAACATCCAATGTATATTTCACATATGAAACTGCAACACAGTCCTTACTGATGCCTTATGATTTTACTACTTGTTTCTAATTAGATGTTATTTTCATTTTATCAGGGTATATACACAGAGGGTACCAAAAAATACACATTTTAAGAAAGGAAAAAACTATAATACTCGATATATACTGATAACAAAAGATGAGTACAAGTCGTGTTTGAGCACCACATATCAAACATGACATCAGTTGTACAGTTTTAATAGTTTTTTTCCTTTCTTAAAATTTGTATACATATTTTGGTACCCTCTATGTTTTATATGTGTTAATATGTGTTCAATGTATAATAAAGTTTTTACACATGATTACATGTATGTATTATGAAACATGTATACATAAAGCTCTGATAGAAGCTTTTTAAATATATATTTTTTTTATTCTCTCCAAGTTCTTAAATGTCTGAAAATACCCTCATATTTTTAGCTGGGTATAGAATTCTTAGTTGAAAATTATTTTTCTACAGAATGTTATCACCAAGAGTCTCTTTGTCATTGAGGAAGTCTGTTGTCTGTATGATCTTGTACCTGTGTGTGTATCCTATTTTATTCCCTCTGAAAATATTTAGAATCTGCCTTTTGTCTTTAGTAATCTGAAATTTTACCAATGGTGTGTCTTGATGTAGATCTTTTTCTTTTTTTTTTAATCATCTTTGTCCCACATTTAGTGGACTCCCCTGGTGTAAAGGCTGGTGTCTCCCTTCAGCCCTAGGGAGTTCTCTTCTGATCCCCACTAGTTTCTCCAGTCTTGTTCTTCAATTTTTAATTTCCTAGACCAACTTTCTATTTATTTTTCATTGTTATATCCTCTATATATTCCACCTTCTTATCTTTCTATTCTACATTTTAGATTTTCTTACTTTTAACCTATGTATAAAATTTTTATTTTAACAATGATTTGTTTAACTTCTGAGAGTTTTTCTGATTCCTTTTTCATAGCAGATTGTTGTTTTATGGGTGTAAGAGTATCTCAAATCTCTTAATGATATTAGTTAGCATTTAAGTTCTTGTCTCTATTCTGAATTATCTTCATTTAATGTGGGTTTAGTTTTTCTCTTTATTTATCCAGATCTTTCACGTTCATATCAGATGTTTCTCAAATGTGTGGTGAGCCCTGGCTGCTTGGTTGGTTTGTTCATGTTTAAGAATAAAGTCCTATGAAGACTGACTGAAAGCCTTGCCTTTGTATGAAAGTGAGACTTGTTGCTTGGTAGACTTTGCTTTGTGATGGATAGGTGAGGAGTCAGCTACTTTGTACAAGGAAATACTCCACCTCACCACCCAGTGTTCTGTGTGTTTGGGAGTCAGGAGAAAGCTTAAAAATAAATACACAGCAAAGGCCCTTCAGGACGGGTGGAAATTATTCCCTAAACAGGTAGCCAATTAGGCCCCGGTTTTCTTGCCTTTTCTTCACTTCTGCCTCTTCACCTGCATTCTTCTAAGTGAAGAGTCTCTTCAGGTTTCTGCAGAGCAAGCATGTTAGCTGACTCTTTGTCCACAGCGCCCTCCACGTCCATGAAACTACATACAGCTTTTTTCATTCCCCTTCGTTAGTCTGTCACTTCATCTGCTTTTAGTGTCCCAAAACTTGCTGACGTCTATTGTCAATTAATTGCCGCTGCCTTGTTTTTTTATTGCTGTAAGATCGTACCTGTTTTATTTCTCTGGTATTTTTATGGAGTCTCTTTGTATGCAATGCTCAGTCAAACATCTTTAAACAAAAGCCCCGGCCAATGTAATTGAATCTTTATAGCTTGGCTTTTTAAGTCAATATTAAACTATATGTAAATAAATGACAGGGATAGAGAAAATTTTTTCCTCACTGAAATCTGTAACAGCTCATCCCTCCTGCACTCCTCCTACAGTTCACGCACTCATCCTAGAGAAAGTGCTTCATACCTCATTGCTGAATATCACTACAGTCACCTTCAAAAGTACTCCCTTGGGAAGTCATCCACTGACACTAGCGCCTAGTCTATCCTTGAGATGAATTTTAGGACTCTTCCTGGAATGACCACCAGAGCTGTGGTACAAGGAGGTCTGACAAGTTCATGTACTTCCACCGTGTGCTTAACTTTGGCAGCACTTATACAAACAACTCGGTAAGGTTTCAAAACCTTGGTGTATCAGTGTCCCACAGGAGTGTATGGTGGTGTCTTGCTTAGTGGCATTCATTATTACTGTGTTTTTGTGTGCCTTACAATGACAGTTCTGATGATCATTCCAGAAAAAGAGCTCCAAAAGTGCTTTGAAGGGTAGACTAGGTGCTAGCATTGGTGTATAGCTTCCAAGGGAAGGACTATAGTGATACTCAGCAATGAGGTATGTAGTACGTTTTCTAGGATGAGTTTGCAGACTTAATTGTCAGCCCTCATATTACTGGATTATGCATGAGCCTAGTTCATCTGTATATGTGGTTGGTATGATTTTATTTATAATAGTTTCTCACATGTCTAAATAAAAAAAACAAAAACAAAAAGCCAGGATAAGTGATTCTCTCACATGTCTATTCATAGTCATTTTCTGTTGCGGGTGCAAATGTGTCCCCTCTCCCAACAACTCATCTTGTAAGCTTTCCTTACCCTCTGTCCAACCTTCTTTCAGACCCTGGAATTATAACTGGCATGTTTCTTTATTCCCAGTCAGCACCTAACCTTTTCATTTAGTGGTGGCTGATTAGAGCAAAGTATCTTTACTATAATTAATCCTTCTTCAGTGTGATTCTAGGAACATTGTTTTATAATGGACAAACATTGGGTAATGTTGAAGAAAGTTTATAGCTTTAGCTAAGTTTTCATAGTGATTTTTAGAAATTCATTTAACACCCCCTTTTTTCCGCAGTAGTTCATCTTTCTCAAATTCTTGCCTAAAAACTACAAACTACAAATGAAAAGTGAACTAGATTCATAAAATCCCAGTCACTTTGAGGAAAAAATTACTGAAAAATAAATCTGTCTGTCCTCCTGTAGCCATTGAATTTTTAACTTGCTTATAATTAAGAGTTAACCCTAAGAGATTGTAAGTACCAACTGAGTATGTCATTTCTAGGTAATATAGTCATTATAACTCTGCTCTAATTTTTTTTTTTCTAAGACAGAATTTCACTCTGTCACCCCAAGTAGAGTGTAGTGGCATCATCATAGCTCACTGCAACCATGAACTCTTAGGCTCAATATCTTCCTGGAACTACAGGTACACATCACAATGCCCAGCTAGTTTTTCTGTTTTTAGTGAAGATGGGCTCAGACAGGTCTTGAATTCCTGAGCTCAGCTGATCACCTGCCTCAGCCTCCCAGACTGTTAGAATTATAGGTGTAAGCCCCTGTACCTGGCCAAGAATTTACTGTTTAACTCAAAAACATCCTACAGCTGTGCTGTGAGCAACTGTGCTGTGCTGTGGCTCCTTCCATTCTCCTGCATCTTCTTTGAGTCAGAGTTCTGCCTGATATTAAAGGCCATCTTCTATAAATACTGGCCTTCTGTATTTATTATTTATCTCTCAACTCTCTGGTTTCCTTTCCTGTTTTAATAGAAATGTTGGAAGTATTTGGTAGGGGATTATGAGTAGAGCTATGACTGGGAGGATATTCAACCCTATCCTGGGATATATGCTTTATGATACATGAGTTGGAAAATAAATGAGAATATTCTTGTACAATTTTTCACAAAGAATGAAAGTTGTATACTATTAGCATTTTTCCTTTTATCTTTAAGAACATCTTTATTTCATAGTATACTTTGCCCTAATGTCAAATTTTTTTCTGAATAACTATATCAAAATTTCTCTAGCCGCCTTTTAAGATTTTCCTTCTAGCTTTAGTTTTCAGCAAGTTTGACTGTTGTGTCTAGGTGTTTTGTTTTAGCACTAATTAGAGATCTCTGGGCTTCTTGGATCTGTGATTTGCTGTATTTCATTAATTTTGGAAAATGTTTGGCGTTTACATAGCCTCAATCATTTCTCCTGCCTTGCTTTTTTCTCTCTGACCCATTACACATATACTATTTAATAATGTCCTCAACTCTTAAATTCTTTGTTCTTTTTTCCAATTTTTTTATGTGTTCAGTTGTGATCCTTCAAATTCACTGATCCTTCTGTGTCTAGTATGCTGATAAGCCTGTCAAAGGAATGTTTACTTCTAGCATTTGACCCTTTTATAATTTCTACCTCTGTTCTCAAATTATCCATCAATTTCTGTGTGCTGTCCACCATTTATATGAGGCCCTTTAATAAGTTCATTATAGTTATTTTTAAGTAACCTATTAGTACTTTTCAGCATCTGGGTCATCTTTGAATATAGATTCCTTTATTTTGATAATGAGTTGGATTTTTCTCTCGCTTTTCTATATTTGTTATAATTTCTTAATGATGCCAAACACTGTGTATAAAGAAACAGAAGAGACTGAAGTAAATAGTATTTATCTGTAGAAATGAGGATACCTCTTTTTCTGGCAGGTTGTTAATGTACACGATCCAGTTAATATAGTCAGTAGAGCTGGGTTTGGGTTTCTTGTTCCCCCAGTGTATCAGAGCCTTCAGATACTTTAAACAATTGGCTGCTGTTATTACCTGCCTCTTAGAGTAGTGCAAGGCCAAGATACTTATTTTATTTTAGTTTTACTTTGAACTTTTCTGTGCTGTGATGGGTCCCCGTTTTACTCAAAATAATACTATCAACAAAGTTCTGCATGATTTGCTAATGGGCCAGATAATAAATTATTTAGGATTTTATAGGCCACAAAGTCTGTCTCAACTATTCGATTCTATTGTAAAATGAAAACAGCCATAGACAACAAATTACCAAAAAATACTGAACAAGGCTGTATTCCAGTAAAACTTTATTCTCAGAGCAGGCAGTGGGACAGATTTGACCCATGGACTGTAGTTTGCTTACCCCCCAACCCTGTAATTTGATTTAGGGTCTTGTTCTCATTCTTCTCTCCTGCCACAGTCTCTGTTATCATTGTAAGGTAAGCCCCACAAGGGCAGGGACTTTTTCCTGTTTTGTTCACTGATTTTCCAAGTGACTGTAATACCTGACACATAGTAGGATGTCAACTTTTAAAAGAGGGGATCAGTGAATAGTTATGTGTATTCCTTTTTTTTTTTTTGAAACAAAGTGCTTCTCTGTTGTCCCAAGCTAAAGTGCCAGGGCGGCAGCAACCTCAAACTCCTGGGTTCAAGCTATCCTCCTGCCTCAGCCTCCTGAATAGGTGGAACTACAGTCTTCTGCCACAATACCTAATTTTTCTTTTTTTTAAAGTAGAGACAGGGTCTTGCTCCTGCTTAGGCTGGTCTCAAACTCCTAACCTCAAGCAATCCTTTCATCTCAGCCTTTCAGAGTACTAGGATTTTAGGCACAAGCCATCACACCTGGCCCTGGTTTTTTGCTGTTGTTGTAGTTGATTGTTTTTTAAATAAACAGCATATAGCTGCATTTTTTAAATCCAGTCCACTGATCTCTGAGGTCTCAACAGATATATTTAATTAGATTGCATTTATTGTGCTCTCTTAATACATTTGAAATTATTCCTATCAGGTTTTTGTTTTGTTTTCCATTCTTTTCCTTTATTTTCTCACTTTGTTGCCCTCGGTAGAGTGCAGTGATGTCACAGCTCACAGCAACCTCCAGCTCTTGGGCTTAGGCGATTCTCTGCCTCAGCCTCCCAAGTAGCTGGGACTACAGGTGCCTGCCACAACTCCCAGCTATTTTTGTGTTGCAGTTTAGCCAGGACCAAGTTCAAACCGCCATCCTCGGTATACGGGGCCAGCACCCTACCCAGTGAGCCACAGGTGCTGCCCTGCCATCTAGATTGAATCAGATGTTCTTTATTTCCCCTTTTGTTCTGCCTTTTAATTTGGAAACTGCACATTCTATTTAGCTTCCTTGAGTAGTGATCCCTAAATATTTAACATGTATATTTGGCTTAGCAACATTTGAGGGTATTCCTCTTAAATACTTGTAAAACTTCAGAATACTTCACCTCTGATGTTTACACTTCCAATTTATTATTTTTTTAATATTTTAGTTTTGCTTTGTTTAGCCACTTCTCCATCCTCATCATAGCCTTTATTTTTGTTTTTAGTCAGAGCTTTTCAAAAAATGTACTCGTCATTCCTTCCTTTTTTATCTGATTCCCTTATCAAAACACATTTTTAGTAGTTATTTCAGCAGCTATCCATAATTGATGAATTCCTCCAAACTTTGTCTGAATATGTCTTTATTCATTTGTATTCTTTGATAATTTAGTTAGGTGAACAAATTGTTCCATTATCTTATAAAATGTTTTACTTTTTTCCTTCACTTTTGGAACAATTTCATCAAGTATCTCTTCAGATCTTGCCTTTGGTCTATTTTCCCTGTTGTCACTGTCTGAAACTCTTTTTTTTTTTTTAATGTATGTGAAACCTTTCAATCCCTATTACTTTGTCTCTGTACCTTCTGCATTCTCAGTTCTATCTGACAGATCACCTGTCTTTGACTGTACCTAATCTGCTGTTCAATCTATTTGACTTTTTCATTTCAATGACTTATTTCTAGAGGTTTGACTTTATTTGACTTTTTCATTTCAATGACTCATTTCTTAAGGTATTCTTTCAAATCTTCCTGTTTTTTCAAAGTATTATAGAATCATTCCAAACTGCCTTTTTATAAAAATAGATTCAGGTATCTTCACTTCCAGTCTGGTATCCTAAAAGATGACATTCACATCCAAGGATGCATTAACAAAAACCTTCTGTTTTTATTGCTTAATAAGGTTTCCTAAGCAGTTCATTGTTCATGCTGCGAGGTTGATTACTTATTTTGTTTCTTTACAAATCTTGGGAAAATATTTTCATAAAATATAATCTGGGGTGGCGCCTGTGGCTCAGTGAGCAGGGCGCCGGCCCCATATGCCGAGGGTGGTGGGTTCAAACCCAGCCCCGGCCAAACTGCAACCAAAAAATAGCCGGGCGTTGTGGCGGGCGCCTGTAGTCCCAGCTACTCGGGAGGCTGAGGCAGGAGAATCGCCTAAGCCCAGGAGTTGGAGGTTGCTATGAGCTGTGTGATGCCACGGCACTCTACCGAGGGCCATAAAGTGAGACTTTGTCTCTACAAAAAAAAATAAATAAATAAAATAAAATATAATCTGATTGTAAGAAAATATAAGCATTTGATTAAATTATATCGTTTTTACTTTGCAATTGAATAATTTAATGTTAACATTCATGTGGATTGAAATCAATCTACCTGTTTTATTTGTCATATACATCAAAATGGATTCAACCTATTCCACATTTACTTCTAAAATATCTATAAAATTTTCATATTAGAGTACCTCACTTATAGATCAGACACACCAGACTGTGTAAAAGGGCTTACCCTTCCCAAAAGTTAGATGTGAATTCAATACTGTAAGTTAATTGACTAAACTAGAGAACCTTTAGAGAAGTTACAGGTTTAAAATGCTGTCTTCAGCCATTAAGGGAGTTTTTCCAAATCCTAAAAAAAAATTTAAAACGTAAAGGGACATTTGCTTAAATAATTAAAATAATTTTCACATTAAAATTTTTGAAAATTATAATGTTTAAATTCAAAATATTTGTTGTAGCTTCATAATTCTTCACAAATTCTTATCACAGAAATATTAATTTGTTTTGTTTTCCCAAGTCTGCTGAAAGGTTAATTGACTGAAGTGGGTGAGTCTTCATGTTTTCTAACATGTGTTGCAGCTCTATTGGTACACCAGAAGGCCAGAATGGAACGACTTCAAAGAGAACTTGAGATTCAGAAGAAAAAGCTGGATAAACTAAAATCTGAGGTCAATGAAATGGAAAATAATCTAACTCGAAGGCGCCTGAAAAGATCCAATTCCATATCCCAGATACCTTCAGTAAGTCTTTATGTAACTGTTGTGACCTCTATGCTTGAACGTAAGAATAGGCCATCGGCCGTAATTACGTGTCTTGATGTAGTTTCTACAAATGCTCTTAATTCATATTTATTTTTCTGTCCTGTCCTCTGCTAAACTCTTCTTTATTAACTAATTACATGAAAATCCAATGCCAGTCTTTCTTACATAGAATTATTTTTCAGCTCGAAGAGATGCAGCAGTTAAGAAGTTGTAATAGACAACTCCAGATTGACATTGACTGCTTAACCAAAGAAATTGATCTTTTTCAAGCCCGAGGTAAAGTTCAGCGCATACTCAGCTCAAATTCATTATATTAATCTACCAGCTCTTACCCTGTAGCTAAAAATAGTCTTATCGGTCATAACCTTTCTGTCTCAGAACATTTGGTTTTGGAGCTAGATAATACGAAAATACATTTCCTCCTTACACTCAGAAAATAATTATGTACTTGGTAGAGGAATATCTTGATATATTTTATACCCTTCAGATCCACTTTAGTCATATGTTAAGGAAGACAATGATTAACTATGTGTAGAAGCATTGCCAGAGTATTGCTTTTATTAGTAGAATCTGTTACAATAATATTTATTGAGATTGAAATACAGTAGATCCTCTGTAAGTTGACCACCCAAAGGACTGTGACAAACTGGTCAACGTACAAAGATGGTCAACATAAAGAACTAGGCCTACCGTACTGATACATACATATGGTGCATGTCTGGTCTGTGAAAATTATGTCAACTCAAGCATGTGGTCAATGTAGAGAGGTGATCAGCTATAGAAATTCTACTGTATACTTATTCATATAAATTTTTCCTATTTCCTTTTTTCTTTTACCTTTCAAAAATTTTACTTTTAAGAATATAATTTAAAAGATATTCCCATCTCAATGGCTCTATCTAAATTGATGAAATAGGGAACAAAATGAAAATAAAGTTTATACATTCTTAGGACAACTTAGGACTATGTTAGTTGTTTATACTTGAGCTGTTTGTAAGAAGCAATAATTTATTATAGTAAAAAATGTTTACAGTTTAATTCAGTTCCATAGAGAATTAAAAGAAGTTTTAACACTTAAACCTAATTCTGAAGTTGAGGTAATAATAGAAATATATAAAATTGAAAAGACAGGAAGGAGAAGGAAACCAACAAAAAAGAAGCCCTTAATCACACTTTTGAGTGTGTTCCAGAATTCATTAAGCTGGAAGGCAATTTTTTTTATTTCTTTTAAATTGTTGGTTAAGGCTCAGCGCCCATAGCTCAGTAGTTAGGGCACCGTCTACGTACACCTGCACTGGCAGGTTTGAACCTGGGCCTGCTAAACAACAGTGACAACAGCAACAAAAAAATAGCTGGGCATTGTGGCAGGTGCCTATAGTCCCATCTACTTGGGAGGATGAGGCAAAAGATTCCCTTAAGCCCAAGAGTTTGAGGTTGCTGTAAGCTGTGACACCACGGGACTCTACCAAGGGTGGCATAGTGAGACTGTCTCAAAAATAAATAAATAAGTAAATAAATAATTGTTGGTTAAGCTATTTATCTTAAAACATTCATTCAAAAATGCCTTAATTTAACTTTGGAGAGAAAAGGTTAGTACTATTCTAGAAACTACAGTCCTTGAACTTAGTCCTTTGGCATAAAATCTAAACCATTACATTGCACTGGTGCAAGGTTTTTATACTTACATGCAGCAAAGCTATTTAATTGCTTAAATCCATGTTTAAAAATTTTAAATTATATTTTAAATTGTTAAATTTTAAGTTATTTTGACTTTTCACATAGTACAAGATTCTACTTCTTATTCTCTTAATGTCTTATCAGCATTGATTAGACTTCGTCCTCAATTTACCACTTACTTTGGGGTTTCTGAGTACTGTAATATACCTAATAAATCATATTTGAAGTATTGTGAAATCTTACATATAATTTGTGACCAGAGGGGCAAAATAAATTAAAAGCACTTTTCTGTTTATAATGTGGTGTTTTTTTAGAAAAAAATACTTGCTTAAAAATAAAGTTAAGTATTTTTGAGTTACAAACATTGATATATTTACTTTTTATATATTTCAGGACCACATTTTAATCCCAGCGCTATTCATAACTTTTATGACAATATTGGATTTGTAGGTCCTGTGCCACCAAAACCCAAAGGTTAGTGTATCATTAAGCGTGAAATCTGTTACATTTTAAAGAGCAAGATTTTAGAAAATTTTTATTTTTAGCAACCTGCCATTCTAGAAGTATTTCAAACTTTGGCATTCTTAGATGAATTCATTAAGAATATGTTTGTGTATTTTCATTTAAATGCTGGCGATTGAGTAGGATACAAAGGGGTAATACATTTAGCTTTTTAAGAATAATATGCATGACTTTAGGAAATTACTGAATACTCCCAAAAGAGCAAATCTTGGTTCAAAAAAAAGTTAAGTGTTTAAGAGTTGTATTCTTTAAAATTTTACACAAATGGTAAGGAAGATACCTTAGGGAAATTTTTTTATGCATATCCTATTTTGTTTAATTTATACATAATTCTAAGTAATCAAAATACTCTGAATTCCAAATAAATCATTTTCTATCTACTGTTATTTTACATCATTGACCTTCACAGAATACTATGTACATCAAACTTAGACATCTTAAAATAGATGCATTTTGATTCAAGCATTAAAATATTTATAGAAATGGAAATGAGTACATAAATATGACTGTTCAAGGTAAATTTATAGACATGTATAGATTATTATAACACTGTAAATGTAGCTTATAATTTACTTTTAATGCTAATATGAAAGTTAAAATGTGTTAATGGAGTATAGAGTATTTTAAAAAGCAAACTCTGTAAGAACACAAATTGTGGCAGGGTGAGAATGATAAAGGTGTAGTATTTTTGTATGCAATTGAAGTTATCAGCTTAAAATAGAGAAGTATAAATAACGATACAAGCCTCTAGCTAACCAGAAAGAAAAATACTATAATAGATACACAGAAGATAGAGAAAATAATCAAAGTAAAACACTTTTAAAAATCATCAGGCCAGATTCAGTGGCTCATGCTTACAATCCTAGCATTCCGGGAGGCCAAGTTGGGTGGATAGCCTGAGCTCTGGAGTTAAAGATCAGCGTGAGTAAGAGTGAATAAGAGCGAGACCCCATGTCTGCTAAAAATAAAAAAATTAGCTGGGTATTGTGGCAAGTATCTGTAGTCCCAGCTACTTAGGAGGCTGAGACAGGAGGATTACTGCCCAAGAGTTTGAGGTTGCTAACAGCTATGACACCACAGCACTCTACCCAAGTCACAGAGTGAGACTCTCTCAAAAAAAAAAAAACCATCAAATAACAAAGATAGCAAGAGAAGGAAAGAGGGGCAAAATGACTGCCAAGTAGACAGGAAACAATAGAATGGCAATAGTAAGTCCTCACTTACCAATAATTACCTTAAATGTAAGTAAATTGAACTCACCAATCAAAAGGCATAGAGTAGACAAATGGATTAGAAAAACAGGTTCTAACGAAGTATTGTCTAAAAGACTCACTTTATATTTAAAAACCTACATAGACTAAGTAAGGAATGGCAAAACAGATTTCTTTAATGGTAACCAAAAGAAGTCAAGAGTGACTGTCAGACGAGAAAGATTTCTAAGCCTAAAACTGTCTCTAGAGACAAAAAAGGTACATAATGGTAAAAGATCAATTCAACAGGAAAATAATAACAATTATAAATACATATGCACCCCACATCAGAGGATACAAATAAAGTAAATATCGACAGATCTGATATAATAATAATAATAGAGGAGTTCGATACTGCACTTACAATAATAGCAATATCTAGACAAAATCAGTAAAAAAAAATTGCTGATTTGAACATTATAGACCAGAACAAAACAAATTCAAGAAAATCAAGGGTAAAAAGATCGAAATCATTCCAGGTATTTTTTCTGTCCACAATGGAATGAAACTAGAAATCAATAACAAGCTTTTAAGACTCATTTAACCCATTTTTAAAATCATAGAAAATCATCACACAAATGTGCTCCATAGCTGACACTGGTTGAGTGCCGTGGGGATGAAAACAAGTAACTCCAAGCAACTCTTGATAAATGGAGCCAGTTGAAACTTGCACAGATGAATCAGAAAAGACATTACTGTTGATTGTATTTCTTGAAAATGAAATAATGGACCATAATACAGTCTGCCTCACAATTTTCATAGTGACTTTTGTTACTTGTTTTTCTCATGAAAAGATTCCTGTTTTGCTTCAGCATAATCTATTATTTACAAATTGAGAGTAGGAGGGAGGAGGAATATAGAATGAAATAAGATTGGTCTTAACAATCATTGAAGCACTAGGAGTGGGTGAGGGCTCATTTTACTGTTCTCTCTACATTTGTTTATGTTTGAAATTTCCTTCCCTCAAACCTTCCTGATGTACGAGTAGGGCGCCGGTCCCATATGCCGGAGGTGGCAGGTTCAAACCTAGCCCTGGCCAAAAAGAAAAAGAAAAAAGAAATAAGAGAGAAGTAAAAGAAAAAAAAAGTACTTATAAGGTTTTTGAGAAAGAAATTTATATGGTGGCTGTTTGGAGAGAAATATGGTATCAGTCATTTTTTACCTTAAAGCTGAAGTAGGGAGACATTAATTTCATTCAGAGAGGCTTAGTTAGTCCTTGGAATCAGTTCTTCTGCTGCACAATGTGGAGATTTTTTTAACAGCTAAAATTAAATTACACGTCATTCTTTCAGATCTAACTTCCTGTTTTATTTTAAATTTTGCTTTATTTAGTTTTTAAATGCACCTAATAAAAATATTTGTAATTCTGGGGCGGCGCCTGTGGCTCAAAGGGGTAGGGCGCCAGCCCCATATGCCAGAGGTGGTGGGTTCAAACCCAGCCCCAGCCCCGGCCAAAAAAAATATATATATATTTGTAATTCTAAATACCAAATGAGATTATGCAGATGTAAGAAAACCACTGAAGACTTTTCATTTAAAAAATTTTTGTAGATCCGTTATGGATTGCCTTAAATACTTTTAAATAATAGATTGAAATGTAAAAAGGTACTTCCTTACAGTCCCCATTCTTAAAATTTTAACCTTTGTAGTTAAACAAAAAGAATAGACAAACTTTTACTAAAAATGCTCCAGGTGGGAATGTTTTCTAACTAATGCCTGAGATCAAAATTCCAGTAAGAAAGATGGCTCCTCAGATTAAAACAATTATTCTGTGAAATGTTTCCCAGGCATGGAGTGTAAAATGATTTTAGAGGAAAGAAGTCAAATTTTTTCAAACTATATTTCTTTTCATGTATGCAGAGCCTACTAACTAGTATTGTCAGACCCTTGATTTTTTTCAATATTTATACTTATAGGACTTAATTAGATATTTTTAAATTTAAATTTGAGGCAAGTACTATATAAATAATATTCACAGTGTATGTACATGTGGCAAACATTGTGACAGTGGATAACCAACACCAAAAGTTGGGGCTTCACAATAAAATGTCTGTAAGACTGATCAGTAAGTAAGGTGTTGCTGATGGGGAACAGGGTACCAAAAATTCCTATATCTGCATCTAC
This sequence comes from Nycticebus coucang, assembly GCF_027406575.1. Taxonomy (NCBI): domain Eukaryota; kingdom Metazoa; phylum Chordata; class Mammalia; order Primates; family Lorisidae; genus Nycticebus; species Nycticebus coucang. The sequence continues at coordinate 125,206,936 of NC_069784.1, forward strand.
TAAATACAATAGTTTATCTTTTGAAAGATAAACATCATTTGCTTACATATCAACTTAGTGAAGTAGGTAGAATTTGAATATTAATATACATTGTTTTAACATAGTTTTGAATCTTCAAATTATAAACTTCAACAGGAGAAATCCAATAATGCGTGCTCCTTTTAAATGTCCCAAAAATAATTTGTAGGAATACTGTTCTAAATTTATTATTAGACCTGGATTTTTTAAAGTAGGTTTATAAATGTAATTTCATAGTAGAACAACCTTTCAGGAATATAATTATTTTGTATATTTAAGATACCACTATTTTAAATCAGTAGTTAATAGCAAAGCCTGGGGAGAACTCCATTCTCACAACTCTCAATCCTGTACTAAAAGCTGTAAAAAATGAAAAAGCGATAAAATCTGCAATATTTTTATACTGATTTACTTCTCCAGGGACTGTTAGGTTCAGTAAGACTTAAGAAATTAGTTTCTCTTTATCTTTTTTTTGAGGGGGGGGGGCATCATTTAAGACTTAAACAATTTTAGCAGATTAGAGAAAGTATATTTACAGAAATTTCCATTTCTGGCTGAAAACAAATATAAACACTACGTAAGTGGAAAATAAAACTGTAACACAGTGATTCTCAACCTGTGGGTCGCGACCCACAGGAACCGTATTAAAGGGCCTCAGCTTTAGGAAGGTTGAGAATCACTGCTGTAATATTATTTAATGAGACTGTCAATATTGTTTTGCAGTAGAACTCCTTTTCACAATCTTAAGTGATACCGTGGAAATCTTTGCTATTAGATAGATTCTTCCTCCTGCTGTTAATTGTAGAAAATGATGCTGGTTTCTAGATATAGGAGTGCTAATATCATGTCCATGTAGCTACTCCCCTAAAAAAGGAGTACCAGCTTGAGAGAGGTTGGTGAAGATTTTTTGAGGTATAAATAACAATAACTATTATTTATAATAATATATTATATATTGTGTGTCAGTTTCAGCAGGATGCTTCATTTGGTTAACAAGCTCCTTCATGCTGTGCAGTACAGCTAGTGTTTGAAGTTGCCAGTTTTAGACTTTGTGATTTTTTTTACTTCTAAAATAATTTTTTTGCTTCTTTACAGATCAAAGATCCACCATCAAAACACCAAAGACTCAAGACACAGAAGATGACGAGGGAGCTCAGTGGAATTGTACTGCCTGTACTTTTTTGAACCATCCAGCCTTAATCCGCTGTGAACAGTGTGAAATGCCAAGGCATTTCTGAGCCAGAAGGCCCTGTATCTTCCCTAAAATCACATCTGATGTTCAAGAAACTAGTCTGTCATCAGGGAAAAGTTTCACTGCTACAGAGGGTTTTGTCAAATTGAAGGTGTGACAAATTGGTGGTGTGCTAATGTTAGATGTCAGCCCCCAGAGCTAGTAATACCTCAGTATAATGTCATGGGCAATTGAAATTCATCACATGAAAGGTAATCTGCCAGAAGACTTGGGTGCCCACTGCCTAACCATGTACAGTGTTACCAGTATCCCTTATGGATAATTCTCATTATGTTAATGTCTAGGTGTTCCCAGTACCTTTTCCCCTCATGTCACTACTGAATTTTGACAGGAGGAAGGAATAGAATGATAGCTTTTTTATCTGTAAAGCTTTCAGTGAAACACTACATACATGAAGAAAGGGAACAAGGTTTAATATTTAAAAACTGTTTGCTGCTCCATAGTGCCATTGGATAGGGGAAGAAGTTCACACATCTGTGGTACTCTTGACCTTGTCTTTGTCTTCCCTGAAAACGTCTCCACTCTGTGAAGCCAGCATCTAGGGGCTAAAGATGCAAAGAAAAGCAGCACGCATCGTCTGTACAAACATGCAGTGAAATACCCAGAGCTTTTCCTACTGTACAGATCTCTCGAGTCTGCTTTAAGTGATTTCTTTTCTTCTTTATTATTTTCTTATATTTCTATGTGTATAGTGTATTAGCCTTTTGTTAACTAATTTTCTTTTTTCCTTTAGTGATTAAGCACGATCATGTCCCTTTTTAAGCCTTACCTGAGAGAAGCAATGCCTTAAAATAAAAAAAAGCATTAATGAGATGAAACTATGCACAGAATAATTTTCTCTACTTATTCTGTACTTTGCCCTCGTGAGTGCCAGTGTTCTGTGAAGACATACAGATGCAGCACAGTGAATCACAGACAATATTATAGGAATTACGTCTGCAAGTCACAGTATATACTGACTTTAGCAGTGTGAAGGTGACACAACGCAGTGTTTTGTCTTCCACAAGGAAGACAAAAGGTACTTTTAACCCACTGACAGAACAACAGGGTTAAACTTGCTGCGTCTGCTGGTGACCCACAGAACTTTCACAAGAGAGTGATTATTGGGAAAGTACCATTTCAAAACCAGCAATAGCGGCAGTATCTACAGCCCTTTTTTGGAGAGAAATTTAAATGCTTTACTGTCAGGGCAATCCATTTCTAAACCTGACTTGGTGGCAGTATCCTATGTATTTATGAAACAAGGATAGTCATATTTAGGACAACTGAAGAAAAGCTGGAAAAAAAGAAAAACAAGCAAACTTGAAGACTGAAGCAACCTCAAGCATCTCTTTATTTTGATGATATATTTTTGTAAGGAAAATAAATATTCAGATGATCAGGAATGTATATAACTAAATGGAATCAAGAAAAAGAAATAACAGTATGCATTGAAAAAGACAGAATTATGAAATTATACCAGTACTTAGAATGGAGCTAAGGGAAGTGCTGAAATATAGCAAAAGATAGAAGATAATGTAGACTGTCACCCACTGTAAATGTTTGCAAGTGGCTATATTTTATTACAAGATTATTGAAGGTGATCTCTATGAATGTCAAAGCCTTGACTTTCAGGCTTTGCATTTTGTATATGGGAAGAAATATGACAATCCTAGTTAATTAGACAATAGACCCAAAGCCCTTACATTTGATGCATTTTTGTTTTAAAAATAGGCCTTGTTTTTCAGCTTCATCTGCAGTTCTATGTGAAGATTGATACATCAGTTTTTACTTGTTTTATTAATAAAACGTAATTTGGATATCTTGAGTTGATGGTTTTGTGATTTAGCTGGGTATCTTTGTAACAGATAAGTTATTTATAAAAATTAAAAAACTTATATTCTAATGTGGATTTTGTGACTTGTTTTTAAAGTTTGTGGGATAGGAGATAATTTATACCTCAGCAGAACCATTAATCAAAGTCAGAGAAAATTCATTCTCTTTGGAGTCTTCTCATGATGTCATAGCATTCAAGTGCGTTTCTTAGGTTATTTCCCCAGACTTCTTTTTTAACCAATGAAAGGAAGCAACCATGTTTCACCTGAGCCAGAAAAATGAGCATTGCTTTTTTTCAGAGTTGGTTATAGCTTTCCATTTCATTTCTTTTTGGTGTTTGAAAATATACCCCACTGTTAAAAATAAATGTGATCTCTTGAGCCACTTAACCCAGTAGCATTTGGTTAATATTTGCTCTATGCCGTGATATATAATATAAATGCCGAGGATGGTGATGCTCCTCTTAAAGAGAACTTTCATATTCACAGCTTCAAAATAGCATTTGCTGATCTATGACGCAGTTTTAGAAAAGCCTTCCTTGAAGACCTTCCTGGGGTTTTTTGTTTGTTTGTTTGTTTGAAATAAGGTCTTACTCTGTTGCCTGGGCTCAAGCAATCCTCCTGGCATGACCTCCCAAGTAGCTGGGATTTGGCTAATTTTTAAAATATTTTTTAGATGTAGGGTCTCAATATGTTGCTCAGGCTGATCTCAAACTCCTGGCTTCAAATGATCCTTCTGCCTTGGGCTCCCATAGTACTGGGATTACTGGCTTAAGCCACCATGCCTGGCTTCGAATGGTCTTTTTTAAACCTAGTGGAAAGGAAATATTCTTTGCCAAGGTATATGAGGCCCGAACATACTGGTCCTCAGAAGACTGCCCTTAGGAATTACTGCACTAAAATAGCATTTCAGGTCTAAGAACCTCCAGTGGAAAGATAGCCTTCTAAGTGTTCCTTAACACTAACTGTTGAGTGCTAACATTCTTTTTTAAGCTTCCACACAGCAGTTGGGTGCCAGTAGTCAATTGAACTTCTCAGGGACACTTTTATGTTAACAAAATGCTAGTCAATAGATGCTGTCATAGCTAACACGTTATGCAAAGATAGGTAGTACATTGCAAATTTGTGTGAAAAATATAAAAATTAATTTTTCTTTTAAAATCTCCATTCAGTTTTTGAAATAACCAACCTGGATCAGTCTGTAGTCTAATTTGATACTGGAGAATTGAAATGGTGCAGAAAATATTTACAGATAGTCTAAAGCTGTATTAGCTGTTAAGTTTAAACTTGTATTTTAATCAAACCATTTATAGATAGTAAAATTAACTGTTACTTTATCAATGTAACGTTAACAGGAAATTCTTGTGAGCAAAGGTAGATTTCAGAGGTAAATGGTATTAAGATAGAATATTCAGCCCGTAAGTAATTGAAATTAGCTATATTGCCCTGGAAAATATTCTGGTGGCACCAAAGACTTCCATATTTAATACCCATGCACCAAATATTAGCATAATTTCCTACATAATATTACAAAATATTTCACACAAGTAAATGTAATTTTGGCTCCAATTTTTCAGAGCTACAATTTTATGTCCATTTTGCTTAAAGATGACATGGCTCAGAACTTTAATTTTTGTTGCCCATCTGAAAATATAATTAGGCAACTGAGAGAAAAGAAAAGATTTCTAAACAACATTGTGTATAGCTTTGCATTTGCTAAATTAGGTTTGGTTTTTTTTTTCCCCTTTGCAGTATGTAGTAAGCTGTTTTGGTTTTTGATTTGGGGAGTTTTCTTATTATAGCTAATCATATAAAAATTGTTAGTAATACCTTGTCTTTGCAACTATAAATTTCTTCCTTACTGGTTCAAAAATAAAATTACTATGTTACATTATCACAGGAACTTATTTAGAGAGGTTCTGAAAGCACTTGCGTTTTTAACAGTCTTTATATACTTGTGTACATACGCGTTTTTAACACAGTGGCATTCTGTTCTTCAGGTAGACCTCACTATTCTTTAACAGTTGGTATTAAGATAGAATATTCAGCCCATAAGTAATTGAAATTAGCTGGATCCTATCTAGACATCACAGCTTTGTCCTGTGACCGTGGGGCAGTTCCTTGCTTTTGTTTTCTCTCCTTGTTAAATGAAGATAATTATATTAATGTTAAACCCACCTCACAGGGGTATTGTGAAGATTAATGTGGAGCGATCATCTGTGCCTACCCCTTCTCGATCCTACAAGTGGGTCATGTTTTTACATGAATGGGTTTTGAGGTATTTTTCTCTCAATAGTATTAACAGTTAAGTTTGCCATTTATTTCTCTGAATTCTCGAGGGCCATCTCAGGGGATCTGAAATGATTCTTAATGATTCAGTCATTAAGAATTTTTCCCTCTTTTAATGTCAAAGGTGTGTTGCCTTGCAAAGATTATAAAACTTTCAAAGGCTGACCTGAAGATGTTTCTATCTCTATTTGTCTAGCTATTTTATGTGTGCGTGGTATGATAGAGTATAACAAATTAATTCTCCAGGAAAATAAACACTCTATTCAGAGGACTTCCATGTTCGAACGTCTGCATATTCATTGGAAGCCTAAAACTGACGGAGGCACATGCCCCACTAGTGCCTCCCTCCTCCGGAGCCCCTTCCTTACCTCGGAGCTCCTACCTGGCTGGAGGCAGCCTTCCTCTCTGTCCTGACAAGAACCATGGCAACCACTGATCTTTGTTCTGAAAGTGCTGCCATAGAATACAGAACAGGTACTGCAGTTTCTTCACCATGGAAATGCTTCCCAAAGATTAATTGTTCAAAGATAAGGTCTCACTGTGTTGCCCAGGCTGGCCCCAAACTCCTGGACTCAAGCAATCCTCCTGCCTTGGCCTCCTGAGTAGCTGGGACTACAGGTGCAAGCCATTGCTCCTGGCTCCATGGAGTTTGAAAAGAAAAAACTTGCACCTTTGAGCCCACCCATGGGTCCCCTTCTACACTGTGGCCTCACTGATTGCCCTGCCTGCAGGCCCCTGCCCTGGATCCGAGTGTATTGCAGCGATGACACCACGTGTACTCCCCTAACCAGAAATCTTGATTGTTTCCTGTTGGCTTACTCCTGAGATTCAACATTGTCTGTTCCTTACTCGCCTCTTCAAGATTCTTAGTTACTTTCCAGCAGAACCCTTCTACAGCTGAGTTGGCCTAATCACCCCTCCTTGACCGCCCTTACCCATCCCCACCAGTGTATGTCCTTCAAGATCACAAGGCCTTCTGACCGCATCTTCTCTCAGAGGACTGGGTTTTGTGCTCACTTGGCGTTCATGGCCACTTTCACCTAAACACTTACATGCCTTGTTTTGTTATGTGTTGCTTCATTGTGTTTGCAGATAAAGTGTTTTACAAATCGCAGGTTTGGGCAACCCTGCATCAAGCAAGAATGTTAGTGTCACTTTCCAAAAGCAGGTGCTCTCTTCACGTGTGTTACATTGTGGGAACTCTCACAGTATTTCAGTCCTTTTCACCGTTACTTGTATCTGTTGCATTGATCCGTGATCAGTCATCTTTGCTGTTACTATTTTAATAGTTTGGGGGCTCCGTGGCTGTGCCTGTGTGAGACCGTGAGCTGGAATTTGTGTGTGCTCGCTGCCACATACTGGCTCTTTCCCCGTCTCTCTTTCCTCAATCTTCACTATTACCTGGGACAACTGTATTAAAATTATAAGGCAGAGCGCAGTGGCTCGTGCGTGTAATCCCAGCCCTCTGGAAGGCCAAGACGGATGGATTGCCTGAGACTATGAGTTCGAGACCAGCCTGAGCAAGTCTGAGAGCCCATCTTTAGAAACTAGCTGGGCATTGTGGCAGGCGCCTGTAGTCGCAGCTATTCAGGAGGCTGAGGCAAGAGGATCGCTTGGACCCTAGAGCCTGAGGTTGCTGTAAGCTATGACGCCACAGCACTCTACCCAGGGCAGCAAAATGAGACTCTGTCTCAAAAATAAATAAATAAAAATAACCCTTCAGTGGACTCTTAAGTGAAAGGAAGAATCACATGTCTCTCACTTTTAAATCAAAAGCTAGAAATGATTAGTGAAAAAGGCCATGTCAAAAGCCAAGTTAGGCCCCTTGTGCTGAACAGTTGGCCAAGTTGTTAATACAAAGGAAAAATTCTTTTTTTTTTTGAGACAGAGCCTTAAGCTGTCACCCTTGGTAGACTGCTGTGGCATCACAGCTCACAGCAACCTTCAACTCCTGGGCTCAAGCGGGTCTCCTGCCTCTGCCTCCCAGGTAGCTGGGACTATAGGTGCCTGCCACAACGCCCAGCTATTTTTTGGTTGCAGGCGTCATTGTTGTTTGGTGGGCCAGGCTGGATTCGAACCCACCAGCTCAGGTGTACGTGGCTGGCACCTTAGGGAAAAATTCTTTAACAATAAATTTAGTGAAGATTGTGACTCCAGTGAACACACAAATAATAACACAAAACAGCCTTTTTGACAATTTGGAGAAAATTTTAGTGGTCTTTATAGAAGATCAAACCAACACGACATTCCTTTAAACCAAAGCCTAAACCTGCAGAAGGCCTTAACCCTCCAATTCTATGAAGACAAAGAAATGAGGAAGCTGCCAAAGAAAAGTTGGACACTAGCAGAGTTTAGTTCATGAGACATGAACTAACAAGGAAAGAAGCTGTCTCTCTAAAAGTGCAAGGTAAAGCAGCCAGTGCTGATGTAGAAGCTGATAAAGGTGGTTATGGGAAACAATGGATTTTCCATGTAGACGAAGCAGACTTCTATTGGAAGAAGATGACATCTAGGACTTTCATAACTAGAGAGAACTCAAGTCCTGGCTTCAAAGCTTCAGAGGACAAGCTGACTCTCACTAGGGGCTAATGCAGCTGGTAACTTGAACTTGAAACCAGTGCTCATTGACCATTCTGAAAATCTTAGGACCCTTAAGAATTATGCTAAGTCTGTTCTGCCTGCACTTTATAAATGTCAACAAAGCCTGAATGCCAGCAGATCTGTTTTACAGCATGGTTTATTGAATATTATAAGCCCATTGTTTATTAAATATTTTAAGCCCATTGTTTCTGCTTAGAAAAAAAGACTCATGCTTATTGAAACTAAACTGTGCCTGGTCACTCAAGAGTTCTAATGGAGATATACAAGGAGATCGATGTGTTTGTGCCTACTAGCACAACATCCCTATGGCAGCCTGTGACTTTGACTTTGAAGGCTTACCTAAGAAATAACATTTCATGAGACTATAGCTGCCATAGAGAGTGATTCCTCTGGTGGATCTGGGCAGAATAAACGGAAAACCTTGGAACAGAGTCACCAACCTAGATGCTGTTAAGAACATTTGTGATTCATGGGAGGTGAAAATATCAACATTGACAGGAGTTTCAGAGATTCTAGCCCTCATGGATGACTTTGAAGGGTTCGGGACTTCAGTGGAGGAAGTAACTGTAGATTGGTAGAAACAAAAGGACTAGAATTAGAAGTGGAGCCTGAAGATGTGACTGAGCTGCTGCAATCTTGTGATAAAACTGTAATGGATGTGGAATTGCCTCTTACAGATGAGCCAAAAGTGGTTTTGTTTGTTTACTTGTTTATTTTTTGAGACAAGATCTCACTCTGTAACGCAGGCTGGAGTACAGTGGCACAATCACAGTTCACTGCAGTCTCAACATCTGGGCTCAAGTGATCCTCCTGCCTCAGCCTCCTGAGTAGCTGGGACTACAGGCAGGCACCACCACACTCAGCTTTTTACAAAAATTTTTGTGTGAAGTCAGGGTCTCAATATGTTGCCCAGGCTGGTCTGAAACTTCTGACCTCAAGCAATTGTCTTGCCTCAGACTCCCGAAGTGCTGGGATTATGGGTGTGAGCCCCTGCACCCAGCCAGAAAGTGGTGGTGTCTTAAGATAGAATTTACTCCTGGTGAAGATGCTCTGCATGTTGTTGAAACAACAACGAACGATTTAGAATGTCACATAAACTTAGTTGATAAAGTAGCGACAGGGTTTGAGAAAACCTGATTCCAATTTTGAAAGAAGTTCGGAGGGAGGGGAGTGGGGCCTTGGTGTGCGTCACACTTTATGGGGGCAAGACATGATTGCAAGAGGAACTTTACCTAACAATTGCAATCTGTGTAACCTGGCTTATTGTACCCTCAATGAATCCCCAACAATAAAAAAAAAAAATTAAATTAAAAAAAAAAAAAAGAAAGAAAGAAGTTCTATTGTGGGTAAGGTGCTACCAACAGCATTGCAGGCTGCCAGAGAAATCGTTTATGAAGAGTCAATAGAGGCAGCACAGTGCTTAATTGTTGTCTTAAGAAATTGCCACAAACATCGCAGCCTTCAGTGACCACCACCCTGATCAGTTAGCAGCCATCAACATAGAACGAAGACCTTATTCCAGCAAAAATATTAGGACTTACTGAAGGTTCAGGGGATCATTAACATTTGTTAGTAGTAAGTTTTTTTGGTGTTTTGTTTTCTTTTTGAGACAGTCTCACTTTTGCCCTAGGTAGAGTACAGTGGCATCATCATAGCTTGCAGCAACCTCAAACTCCTGGGCTTAAGCGATCCTCTTGCCTTAGCCTCCCGGGTAGCTGGGACTATAGGCGCCCACTTGCCACAGTGTCTGGTTAACTTTTTTCTATTTTCTTTTGTTTAGTTTTGTCTTTGTTTGTTTGTTTTTGCTATTTTTAGTAGAGACAGGGTCTCTGTCTTCCTCAGGCTGGTCTGGAACTCCTGAGCTCCAAAATTTACCCACCTCGGCCTCCCAGAGTGCTAGGATTACAAGCGTGAGCCACTGGGACCAGCCAGTAATAAAGTACGTTTAATTAAGGAATGTATGTTGTTTATGGGATTATAGATGTAATGCTATTGTATACTTTATAGACTGAAGTATGGTATAAACATAGCTTTTATGTGTACTCAGAAACCAAAAAAATACAAGACCTGACAATTTTGTGAACTTGCCATTGTACACTTTCCTTGGTAGCACTGTACAAACAACTCAGTAAGGTTTTATGGCCTTGGTCTATCAGTGTCTCACGGCCGTGTTCATGTCAACATGTGGTGGTAGCTGGCTGAGTAGAGTTCCACTTACTGTTTGTGCTTGTTTTCGTGTGCTATAGGATGGCACCTCTGATGGTCATTCCAGAAAAAGAGTTCCAAAATTGCTCTGAAGAGTGGACCAGGTGCTGGTGTTGGTGCATAGGTTCCAACAGAGAGTACTTCAAAGGTGGCTATAGTGATTTTCAGCAATGAGGTATGTAGTACTTTTTCTGGGATGAGTTCATGAACTTAATTGTCAAGCTCATTTATGTGACTTGCTCTGTTCTGGTACTCACTTTCTTGCAGTGGTTAATAGCAAACAGTCCACATCTCTAAGGTATACCTATATGTCCTGACAGGGCAGGTATTACAACATAATTCTTTGTGTCCCAAGGGTAAATACTGTTACTCATAGCAAGATCAGTAATTGTTATTGGTGATAATGATTCTTTTCCTGACTCACCCTCCGAAGTAGCTGAGACTACAGGCATGCACCACTGTGCCCATATTTGGTGATGATACTTTTTAGCTTGAAGGCCAAGTTAATTTCTAACATTCATTCAAGTTAACTAATCTGCCCCTTTCAACTTGATATGTGTTTTCCATAGAACCAATAATATAAGTGATAGGTTCTGAGGCCAGCCCACTGATTAGCTGGAGTGCTTTGCATTTGGAATACTGAAATAAGGCACAGTATATTTATTGAGATATATAAAGATGACTGTGGTGCTGGAGGAGGATGGAGAAGAAATTTTTGGTGGTGGTGGAGGAGGATGGAGAAGAAATTTTTGTGGATATTCTGGAATATTCATAAATTGGCATTTGAAATTGTGGACTCAGATTCTGTTACGTTCTACTTCACATCAAAGCTTAAAGTTTGTCTTTTCCTGGACCTGGAAAATTCAGTCCATGTGTTTGAATGGTACCTTCTTCTTAGACAAGATGGTCGTTTTTTCGTTTTTGTTTTTGTTTGTTTTGTTTTTTTGATGCACAATTGGAGCAGAAAGGGTCGTGGGAGAATATTTCCCTGGAGAAATCTGCTTGAGAAAAAAGACGAAGATTAAATGCAAAGTATAATAACCTTCTGTTCTTTCCCAAGAAAGGCGCAAAGACAGGCTTCTCACTAAAGGATTAACAGTGGCGAGCAGGGACTGTTGGTATGTTTGTAAATTGGATCCTTCTAACCAAGGCATTGCCTGCCTAATGAATGCCATGAAACAAGCCTGCATTTTACTGTGTGAATTGGCTGGAAGTCTTAATTACTACCTTTTTGGTTCTTAACTTAGTCTTTCACATGCCCCTTTTCTGAAATGCCAGACTCTTTCCATCACAGAATCTTTTCATGCACACCTTCAGAATACTAATGTACAATCCACACAGCCAAGGTCTGCGAAGCGAACGGATGAGAGGCGGCATGTACAATCCCATCCCAGTGAATTAGGTAATAGGTGATTTTTATTAGGATCACGAAGTATCCCAGAACATATTTACTATCAAATGGCAAAAACATACTGCAGAGATTTGAAAACGTGCCACCTGTGTCCCTCTGCATTACTCTCCTGTTCGCTGTCATTAATCATGCTACAGGTTAGCGTACTGGCCTCATGTCGCATGAGAAAAGTTACTCCCAAATTCTAAAACAAGTGAAATAAACAATAAGTAATATTCACCAAAAACCTTACACCAACTGTCATTTTTTTCCCTGAGCATATACGTTTACGTTCTGGCGTCTAAACTACATTGTCTGAAGTATGGAAATCTTAAAACCCCTTCTAGAGCTGTGTAAGGCTTCTATTCCATAGCATTCATCTGTGCACAAGTAAAGAAGATTTTATTACTTGATTATACTGAGAATGTAAGTAAAAAATTCCTTTCATCCTCAAAGAGTGCAATTTAGTAACATTTTAGCTTTCTCTTCTCCAGACAGAATTAAGTCCCTGCAATCTTTCCTCTTGCCGTCTATTTTTTCCATTCCTATACTTAGCGCCCAGCTTCCTCTACCACATTTTATAAATTGGGTTTGGACATAGGACCTTGGGCATCCTGATTCATTCAGAAAATGGGCCAATGCAAGTTGTGTGCTTTTGCTTCCGTGTGAGGGGCATATCGAAGGTTTTCTACCCTGGCATTCAGCACATGGGTCTCGGCCTGGGCTTGTCATAGGGATGTCACAGGTCCAAGCCAATTCTTCGAGCTGTACCATCTGTCACTCTCTCTGAATTGTGCTTGTTTTGTGTTGTGTTTTTTAATCAGTGCTTTTACTTCTGGACTATTAACTTCATGCAACTTTTATAGCATCGTTTTTCCTATTGTTTTAGATTATTTAAACTTTAATTTCTCCTTCAGTGTTAATGCATTCTAAGTTAATCCTTTCTGCATATCTCTGTGTTTCCTCACCAGGTTTGTGTGTCACTCACCAAGAGACTAAACCTGATTTTGGACGTGCAGGAGGTGTTGGGAGAGCTGTGAGCACATCCTGGAGCCGACAGTTCACCCACATAGTCAAGACCACATTTTCCTCGCTTGATAATGAGAATGCCCCAATTTCTACTTACCTGTTTCTTTCACAAAGATAATCATATTGATATGGCAAGATTTGCTTCTCCAGCAGATAAATGGGTTACTATGTAGTTTCTTAAATGTGATTTATCTAACCCATGCTTACTACATTATTACTGGGCACTATTCTAAATGCTTTGCAAATATTAACTTATGAAATCCTTATAACAACCTAAAGAGGTAGAGAATACACAGTTCCCACCAACAGAGAGGTCAAGTAACTCAGCCAAGGTCACACAGCTAATAACAATCAAAGCTGGAACTCAAAATCAAGCCTTCTAGCCCCCATCATCCTTTAACCAGTACAGGGTGCTGCCTTCGCACACGTGGGGGTGACTGTAAATCCACCTTATTCCAAGGCAGCTATAGTAAGTTGTCAGGTCTCAACCTGCAAAATCGTCTTTATATTTCAGGAGAAACGCTACATTTGAACTTCTGCTACTTCCCCTTTTACAGATCGTCCTGATCTGACGCCATGCTCTCTTATCTTGTTCACCACTGTCTACCCTGTTCCCCAGCTTGGGCTTGGGAAGACATCAAATGTTACATTATAAATTTAGTGATAGGGCCTAACTATGATTTTCCACCGAGTGGCTTTTCCATGTCACACCCCGCCCCCGATAGGCCGGGTGGTGTGTTTGATAACATGGAAGATAAAGTCACCACCTCAGAGTCTACAAAAGGGAATTAAGTGTGCGAGGACAGTCAGTTATCACTGCTTGTGGATTCTGTGCTTTGTGCGTTTGCCTCCTCGCTAAGAATATTCATGGCACCTTCATAGTCACCCTGGGACACAAGCAGAAAGGCAACAGATTGAGTCACCGGAAGCGTTGGTTCCCAGCTGATCAAGCAAGAACACTCTTGTATAAGTGTCCTTTTTATGGCCTGCTTCGGGACACATTTCTGCATTTTTTTTGTACTTTTGCTACTTAAAATGCTCCCCAGGCATAATGCTGAAGTGCTGTCTCTTATTCCTAAGCAGGATAAGCCTGCGACTGGCCCTGAGGAGAAAACGCACGTGTGAGCAGAGCTCTGTTCAGGCATGAGTCCTGTTGACTGTGAGCTTGATGTTCATAAATAAACAATTCACATGAAATACGGTGTCTTGGCTTGGCGTCTGTAGCTCAGGTGCTAGAGGACCAGCCACATACACCGGAGCTGGCAGGTTCAAATCCAGCCCAGGCTGTGAGGGAGGCTGCCCATAAGTGGGGGCAGGGAGTATATAGGAACTGTACCTTCCTCTCAATTTTGCTTTGAATCTAAAAACAGATGAAAAATAAAGTTTTAACATATTTGGAAAAAACATGCTAAGGAAAAGTGAACTTTCATAGCAATAAAAAACATTAGCCAGACATGGTGGTGGGTGCCTGCCGTCCCAGCTGCTCAGGAGGCTAAGGCAGGAGCATCTCTCAAGCCAGGGAGATCGAGGCTGCTGTGAGCTATGATCACACCACTGCACTCCAGCCTGGGTGACAGAACAAGGCCCTGTCTCAGAAAAAGGACGAGGAGGAGGAAAAGGAAGAAGGGAAGGAGGAAGAAGAAGGAAAAGAACAAAAATGACATCAATAGGTGGCGCCTGTGGCTCAAGGAGTAGGGCGCTGGCCCCATATAAATAAATAAATAAATATGGTATCTTTAAACATGGCAACACATACAATAAGGTCATGTAATGATGGGTCGTGGGAACCTGACCCTGCATTTCCCCTGGGAACAAGCCAGCATCCAGCATCAGCTAGTTCAGGCTTTGCCGAGACTTTCTAGCATGTGCCCACCATGTGTGAGTGATGGGAGTCCACTGTAATTATAACACAGCGCAGGCGCTGTACAGGAAGATACAGAGCTCAGTGAAAGAGGAGATGCCTTCTTACAGCTGAGTCTGGGACACTTAATGCAAAGGAGGCTTTTGAGATGGGACTACAATGGCAGGTGAGACTCTGATAGGTAGAAAAGTTTCCAGCTGGGGGAAGCAGTTTAAGAGCCTACTTAGTTTAATAGGCAAAAATGAGCCATGAAAAGTTTGAAGGCAGTTTGCCCAAGAGAATGAAAACATAAATCCCTATAAAGACTTAAACATAGGCTAGGCACGGTGGCTGACTGCTGACACCTGTAATCCCAGCAGTCTGGGAGGCTAAGGTGGGAGGGTTGCTTGAGGTCAGGAGTTCAAGACCAGCTCGATCAACAGTGAGGCTTGTCTCTACCAAAAATAGAAAAAAATAGCAGGGTGTGATGGCAGGCACCTGTAGTTCCAGCTGCCTGGGAGACTGAGGCAGGAGGATCACTTGAGCCCAGGAGTTGAAGGTTGCTGTGAGCTAGGATGACACCACAGCATTCCACCTGGATGACAGAGTGAGACTCTATCTCAAAAAACACACAATGTTAGTAGCAGTTTTATTCATAGTGGCCAAAAACTGGAAAAAATACAAATGTCCATTAACAGGGAGATGAGTAAACAGATTATGATATCTCTATACACTGGAATGTACAAGATTAAAAAGAAACAAATGCTAATATGACATGGAGGAATCTCGAATGCGTCATGCTAGAGAAAAGAAGCCCAGAGCAGAAAGAGCGCCATCGGATCTCTTTTATGGACGTTTATAGAAAAGGCAACGATAGCAGCGGGAGCCCCCCCCACAACATCTGGCTTAGTTTTTTTATTTTTTAGTGAGATCCTGTCTCACTTTGCTCAGGCTGGTCTTGAAATTCTGAGCTCAAGCGATCCTCCCACCTTAACCTCACAGAGCACTAGGATTACAGGTGTAAGTCAGGCTTTTTTATATATATATATTTAAAAAAGCTTTAAGGGAAGAAATATTTAATATTTTTCAATAGTTTGGCCCCATCTCGATGAACAAACATGCATGAGAAAGGCAAATAAGGGGAAAGGCAGAAGCAAAAAACAAGCCATCGACTAGATGCCCCCTGTAATCATCAGACAGAAAATAAAGCCTGTAGTATCTTAAACCAAAGACTAACAGAGACCCTCCTGTTTGATAATTTCCTTTACCTATTCTATAGTGTTGCTAACTTGGGTTTTATTTAAAACTTACTTCATAACAATTAAGTCTGGGAACTCATTCTAGAAAAAGTGCCACCTATCTCGTTACTGAACATGACTTTGAAGTACCCATCATGGGAAGCTACGCACCAACTCCAGTGCCTAGTCCACCCTTCAAAGCAATGTTGAAACTCTTTTTCTGGGATGGCCATCAAAGCTGTCACTGTATTACCCTTGATGTCCTGAATGTCACCAAAATGTCTTCCTTTCAATATATCCGTTAACACTGGGTAAAGAAAAAGTCATTGGGGGTGAGCACGGCTGTAATCCTAGCACTTTGGGAGGTCAAGGCAGGTGGATTGCTTGAGCTCAGGAGTTGGAGACCAGCCTAAGCAAGAGCAAGACCCCATCTCTACTAAAAATAGAAAAACTAGCCAGGCATTGTGGTGGGTCTCAGCTACTCAGGAGGCTGAGGCAAGAGGGCACTTGAGACCAAGAGCCTGAGGTTGCCACAGCACTCTACCCACGCCAACAAAGGGAGATTCTATCTTAAAGAAAGGAAAGGGTGCCAGCCCCATATGCCAGAGGTGGCGGGTTCAAACCCAGCCCCAGCCAAAAACTGCAAAAAAAAAAAAAAAAAAAAGAAAGGAAAGGAAAAATATCATTGGGGGCCAGATCAGATGAGTAAGGAGGTTGTCCCAATACAGTTATTTGTTTACTGGCTAAAGACTCCCTCCTAGACAGTGCCATGTGAGCTGGTGCATTGTTGCAGTTTGACCGGGGCTGGGCTTGAACCCGCCACCCTCGGCATACGGGGCTGGTGCCCTACTCACTGAGCCACAGGCACCGCCCGAGCTGGTACATTGTTATAACACAAGAGCCATGAGTTATGGGCCAAGATTTTCAGTTAAGATTTTCCTGTTTCGGGTGGTGCCTGTGGCTCAAAGGAGTAGGGTGCCAGCCCCATATACTGGAGGTGGTGGGTTCAAAGCCAGCCCCAGCCAAAAACTGCAAAAAAAAAAAAAGATTTTTTTGTTTCTCTATTGATGTTTACTTGGTCTGTTATGCTTCTCACAGTCAGCAGTGATTTTGACACACAATTCAATGAATTTTTACAATGTTTTCATCAGTTCTGCTTGTTACTGGCTGCCCTGACCTCTCTTCATCAATGACACTTTCACTCCCCTCAGAAAAATATTTAATCCAGTTGCATATGTCCATTTTCTCCAAGGCATTATCTCCATAAACTTGGACTAACATGTCCCTGATTTCACTTCCACTCTTGCTAAGTTTAACCGGAACTTTACAAATGTTTGTTTACTGCTCTAATTCAAGCCCCAGCATTCTTGCAACGGTACACAAAAACATGCAACAACAATAATGCAAACCACTCAGCAAGACACTGCCACATCTTGACATGAACACAACTGTGGAGACACTGATATACCAAGGTTATGAAATCTTACCAAGTTGTTTGTACAGTGCTGCCAACCTACATGCAGGTGGCAAGTTCACATACTTAATTGTCAGTTTCTTCTGTAATATATATCACCACATATCTGAACGATTTTCTTCTCAAACCACACAAAGCACTGTTGAATTTGTGCTAAGAAAGATAACTGCTGTGGTCACCCTGTGGCAGGAGCATTGTATTATCATCCTTTTTCAGGGAGCCCAATGTGACACGCTGAAAGTGTCCTAGAGAATAGGGCCATATGTGCACCAAGATCCAAGACATCTTCATAATTTGGTTCTCTGGTCCTTTGACAGGGCCACTCTTTCTGAGGAAGGAAAGAGCTGTGCTGTCCTGGTAGTGTCAGCTTCTCATGCAGCCACCATCTGACATCTCATAAGGGACACCAGTGACAGGGGCAGGCCGCTCTGCAGCCATGGGCTAGGGCCTTCTCGAAGCAAGGATTCTCAGTAAGAGCAGATGTTCCCCAGGGAGCTTTCCATCTTCAGTTCTCTCATTTTTGAGTACCTTTCCATTATAATACACAGTTGTCCCTTGGTATCCACAGGGGAGTGGTTCCAGGACCTCCTTGGATACCAAACTCTGTGGATGCTAAAGTCTCTGATATAAAATGGCCTTCACACATCCTCCTGTGTGCTCTACCATCTCTAGAACACTTACACTACCTAACACAATGTAAATGCTATGTAAATACTTTTTATATGATTTTGTTTTTATCTGTATTATTTTTTATTGGTTTTTTCCTCAATATTTTGGATCCACAATTGGTTGAATCCATGGATGCAGAACCTGGGGACATGAAGAGTTGGCCCACGGTGTGTCTAGTTATTCTCTTGTAGGTAAAATACCTCTCATCACATTATGTATGTAGCCTCTCACGCTGCCGAACAAACCCCAGACAACTCTCAGATGTCTCTGCTTTCTGGAGTTAAACCTCAGGTTAGAAATTTTATTTCTCATTGGTTCATTCAGAGAGTGCAGTCCCTGGGCCATGCTCGGTCTGGGTTCCGGGCCAGTGCAGGGAAGGAGACGCAGAGTCCTCCTGAGCTCACCACACTCTGCCAGGCCCCTGCGGGAGGTGTCGCCACCTGCTATGAGAGTGGTCATGTTCTAGCTTCAGAAGAACAAATAAAATTCTAATGTGAGAGAACATTACGTTTGCTGAGAAGCTATAAACCTAAACCATAATGCTTTCTAGCGTCACCTTTCTTGTGATATAATAAATGTCCTTCTATCAAGGGCAGTTACTAAATGCCAAAATCTAGCTTTTAATCACTTTGGCACTGGCTTTAGTTGTGATGGTGCTGAGGTGGCTGGGATAGAAAAGGGATGGGCCAGGAAGCAGCTCTGGTGTCACGGCACCCTGGAGGCCACCAGCTCTGTTCTGCAGGCTGCACGGGGGCCTCGTACAGTGGGGTGTGATTAGCAACTGATTTTCTTTTCTTTTATTATTTATTTTATTTTATATTTTCTTAGGTTGAACAGATTCCTAAATCTTTGCTTTCCTCCTTCTCTCTCTCCATCTCTCTTTCTCCCTCTCTCCCTCCCTCCCTCTACCTCTCGCTTTCTCCCCTTCTCTCAATCCCCCTCCCTCCCTCTCTGTCAGACCTCCCATCTCTTTCTCTGTCCCCGCACCTGCCTCTCTCTCTTCCCCCCTTTCTTCCTCTCTCCCGCTTTCTCTCTCTCTCTCTCCCCTCTCTATCTCCAACCCCTCCCTCCTTCTCTCTCTCCTCTCTCCCCTTCCTCTCCCTCCTTCTCTCTCCCCTCTCTCCCCCTTCCCCTCCCTCCTTCTCTCTCCCCTCTCTCCCCCTTCCCCTCCCTCCTTCTCTCTCTCCTCTCTCCCCCTTCCCCTCCCTCCTTCTTTCTCCCCTCTCTCCCCTCCCTTTCTCTCTCCCTTCTCTTCCCCCTTCCCCTCTCCCCCCTCTCTCCCTCTCTTTTTTCCTCTCTCCCACTCTCCCCCCTCTCTCCCCATCCCCTCCCTCTCTCCCACTCTTTCCACTCCTGCCCCCCTCTCTCTCTTTCTTCCTCTCCCCCTCCCTCCTCAGTGCCATCTATCTGGCAGAAAGGAGAGTGGAGGCATCTGGGAAAGACTATCTCTTTCCATAGTAACTGCCATGCTGAGGAGGAAGCAGCAGGCGTGGTCTCTTTATTTGGGCCCCGCTTTCTTGCTTTCTAAGCATGTCATGAGGGTGTCTTGGTCAGCTGATCACTGTGGCAGGGCTCTTAACTGCTGAATAAACAGAATAGAAGTCAAGCAAAAGAAAATCACAAATACAGACAGAGGCATAATTACAAGGGAACATTTCAAGCTGAAAACATTGCTCACCCGGAAAACTTGGCAGAGAAAAGTTTAAGCTATTTTCTGTGTTCCCTTCAGACATATTTTCTTACAGGGTTGATATTTCCATGGTTCAGAAAAAATTGTTAGAACAGAGGAGCAAGGTTTTGATTCATTCCAAAAAAACAACACAAATGTGGTCCTGCCCCCTTCCAAGTGCCTGGTTATTGATCCAGGAAAGGAGCAGAGGATGGTGGGGAGGCAGCAGGGAGAAGAGGCTGTTTGAAAACCAAAGTGAAGCCTCCTCTTCACCATGGAGTCCTTCCCACAAGTGGCAGGAGGGCGGCTAAACTTGAGGAAGACCCATCCCTGCCCATCCACAAAGCAGAAATGAAAAGCACCCAGAAACTGCCAGGTCAGAACAAACCGAGGGCAGGGGAGCAGCAGCCCTGCATGGGACAGTGGGAGCTCCCGGGCTGGCTTCATACCTGTGGCTCTCAGATTGGCATCAAACCACTGCCCATCCGTAACTGATTTTTTTCAATGTTCTGTAGCAAAGTTAAAAAAAAAAATGGCTCAGCACCTGTAGCTCAGAGGCTAGGGCGCCAGTCACATATACCGGAGCTGGGGGGTTCCAACCCAGCTGGGCCTGCCAAACAATGACGACAACAACAAAATTAGCCAGGTGTTGTGGCGGGCACCCATAGTCCCAGCTACTTGGGAGGCTGAGGCAAGAGAATCACTTAAGCCCAAGAGTTTGAGGTTGCTATGAGCTATGACACCAGGGCACTCAGCCTCAAAAAAGAAAGAAAAAACAGAAAAAAAAAAAAAAATGAGAACAAGGTACCAAATTCTTATAATGCTAAAGTGATTTCTTTTTATTTTAAGGG
The DNA here is from genome assembly GCF_027406575.1 of Nycticebus coucang. Taxonomy (NCBI): domain Eukaryota; kingdom Metazoa; phylum Chordata; class Mammalia; order Primates; family Lorisidae; genus Nycticebus; species Nycticebus coucang. Next base: position 125,227,275 of record NC_069784.1, read on the forward strand.
TGCTTTCTACATTCTAAGATTTTTTATTGACCCTCCCACCCTTGAGAAATGGCCCAACAGTACATCTTTCAAATCCAAAGAGCATCCTTGTCAGTAGCAGCAGCCACAAGGCCTGGTTAGGGACATAGAGGTTAGATGTGGGGCAAAGGGCCCACAGAGGCCCCCCTAGGGTCTGCCACCTGGGGGACTCAACAGACAGACTCCCAGATGCAGCCTGGTGCTAAGGCAGCTGCCTGTCAGAGGAGGCCAGAATCCTCATGGAGGGGCCTGAGTGAGTAGCCCACTGTGCTGGGCCAGGATGGACGCAGCCTGCAGGAAGCGGTGCACAAACGTGGTAGTGGGTCCTCCCTCAGCAGGACACCTGGTGGTGACTCTCATGGCTGTCACTGTGGATCCAGCTGCAGACGCAGGTTCTCCCTGGGGTCAGAGGGTGGTGGGACAGTTGGTCCAGGGCCATGGCCCAGTCCTCATCCTGTCCCTCCTCCATTGTCCCTTCGAAGTTCTGCATACCCTCAGCTGGCACCTCAGCAGGATGTGGGTGTGCCTGGTGGTGTGACCCAGCTTCCTTTCCCAGGGCTCACCGGCTGGCTGCAAATGTCTACCTGTACTTACGGTGAGACGCGGGTTCCAGATGTGGCCAGGTGCATGGCCTGGGCTCCACACACACTCCTACCTGACTTCCACTTCCTCTTAGGATAATGACAGGGGCCCCTCGCATGCCAGTCGCTGCAGGCAAGGGCTCAAGGCACCTGCCACAATGTGCCTTGGAGCTCTGTGGGACCTCTGTGTGCTCTGGCCCTTTTCTGAGCAGCACCCACAGCCCTGCAGAGACTCTTGTCAAGCAGAGAAGCACACGACTCCCGGCAGGTCACTGATGGTCATAGAGAGAGGAGTCACTTCTGTGCCTCCCTTGCCTCCTGGGCCACATGCTCCTGCTAGAGACACGGCGCCACACAAGCCTTCCACTGTCCTGCCTGGACTGTGTCCTGAAGGGTGGCAGCCGGTCTTCTCAGCACTTCAGCTGTGGCTTGAGAAGACCCCAGGGGTGCCATGTAGCCCCCTGTTACTAGGAGAGCCAGGTATGTTATGACCAGCGGTCTTGGGAGCTGACCACCCCTACGCACCTCTCACTGCACTGGGCAGGACTCTGGGCTAAGGGTGCCAGCTGACACTCGTGGTCAGGAAAAGTAGCTCCACACCAAAAACAAGTAAACCCTATTGTCAATGGGCCACCAGGGGCTTGGCTACTGTCCTTGAAGAATAGTATCACCTCAGGGGCTGGGCATTGGCCCCTGGTGCTGGCCACAGGGGACATGGCAGCTGCAAGATTGGCCTTGGAGTCAAGGCGTGGGAGCCCTGCTGGGTGTGGGAGCCCTTGCTGGGTGTGGGAGCCCCCGTTGGGTGTGAGAGCCCTCCCTGGGCGTGGGAATCCTCGCTGGGCGTAGCTGCAGCCTCCAGCACTGTCTCCAGGGCTACCCTGCCTAGTGCCCTTTCCACGAGTTAGTCAGTAGCACAGTGTGACTCGTCAACCAGCCATGTCATTCTGTCCTCCTGGCTATTCAGGGCTCTGGGTGCTGGGGCTTTCTGACAGGCTTGCCCTAGAGGCTCATGGAAGTGCTAAGTCTTAAACCTTCCTTGGCTTATCTCCCACCTGCTGGTGAGCCTAAAGCTTGCCACGGCTCTGCTTACTGCCACCTCTGCATCTCCCACTGGTTGGCACAATGGCATCCATGTACTGGGTCACACAGTTCTCTGGAGATGGCCAGACAGTGCAGGTCTCTTTGAACTAGGCAGTGAGGAGGACAGGAAAGTTAACATAGCCCTGAGGCCAAACTGTAAAGGAGAGTGCTGCCTAGCCAACATGAATACAAACAGATTCTGGTCCTCTCTTCCGAATGGAGTGGGCTGTATGCTGTGCCCTTGAGGCCTTATTATTCCACTCTGACAACAAGCCTGTATCTGATACAACAGTTGAGATGAAGCCTCTGATTGGGTTGAGCCTGCCGTGGTCAACAGTCATTCTCCACGGTCTGATCCATTAGTCATTCTCCAGTTCCCATAAGGACCAGATGGGTAGATTAAACGGGGCTCTGGGCTCAGCACCCGTCACTCAGTGGTTAGGGCACCAGCCACATACACTGGGGCTGGTAGGTTCGAACCCGGCCTGGGCCTGCTAAACAATGACAACTACAACAACAAAAAAAATAGCTGGGCAGTGTGGTGAGCAAGATAGTCGATTAAGCCCAAGAGTTTGAGGTTGCTTTGAGCAGTGACACCACGGCACACTACCCAGGGCGACATAGTGAGACTCTGTCTTAAAAAATATGGGGTGCTGATGGGGACACCATCCCTAAACGGGGTTACTGAGCTCCCCCATTTCCCCTGGGATGCAATACTGCTTTTGATTTCCTTTTCTGGCATGAGATGGCACAAATCCGAGGACCCGGTATAGTGGAGATGCCAGTTGCCAAGTATGTCAATTCCAATGATCAATTCCAACTATAGGGGTGATTCCTGGAAGGTCTGTGGACTCTGTGGGCTACTGAGAATCACATTTTAGCTGGCACTTCATTTATTATCTGAGCCCAGCAAGTCACCTTTCTTAACTGGAGGGTCACATGTGTCAGAGTCAGTTCAGACCCTAGGTCCACTAGTCCTCAAAATTTCTGGGCATTGCCCTTCCCATGGTACAGTAACTAGAGTAAATGGCCACGCATCTCTTCAGGGAAGGACCGGGGATGGTCACAATGTGTAAGTGACTTGGCACCACAGGATCCCTCATCCTAGGGACATGAAAGTTAGTTGGTTACTCATCTGAAAATAGACTCTGGTGCGTGACCTGAGGGAAGGATCGGGAGGCTGTTGCCTTTTCTGGTTGTGGGTGTTGAGCAGCCCCCTGTCGGCTCCCCGTGTGTGTGTGTCCTTGAGGGCTGCCAGGCTCTGATGACACCTCCGTGTTTCCCTCCTTGTTGCTCATTGCGGTGATCACAGCCTCCCATCCCTGGAGGTGAAGGTTGCCACATGTATTGCTTTATGGGGCTGAGGTGTGACCACTAATGAGCCCGCTCTGTGACCATCCCTTTTACCACCGACCCCACGCTGCAGAGGGAGCACCGAAGAGCATCCTCGTGAGCTGAGGGCCTCTCCCCAGTGCCTTCCCAATGCCTCACATATCGCAGAGTTGCCCTGGAGCATATCCCCGGGGGGTCCAACTGGCCTGGTAGGATATGGGTACCAGCCTGACCACCCCCATCAGGCTCCTTCTCCTTCCTGCCCATCTATTAGAGCAACTCTGGCACCCTCACTGTCCTGTGCTGGCTGTCACATTTCAGGTTCCAACAGCAGCTTAGCAGGAGTCTGCCCCGTCCTCTGGAATCCTTGCCGGTATTAAATCCAGTGTGCCAATAAAATGCCTCCAAGTCAATGAATTCTTGCTTATCCAGTCTTATTAGCCCTCTTGATCAAGCCCCCAGGAAATCCAGCCCCGGAGGTCCCCCCCACCAGCTCTTGCCGGCACATGCTGTCTGATCCTTGCCTCTGTTTGGAGCATAATCACTTCCCTCCCTGATGGAAAGTGCGTGCTGGGACTGAAGTCTGTTAACATCAACGTGGTGCCAGGAGACGGTGAGTACAGCCCCTCGGCGCAGAGGCCTCTGTGGTGTTCTTTCGGCACAAGGGGCCTCTCCCTAGGGAAGGGCGGGCCAACTCTGCAAGCTGAGGGGGGTCTGCAGAGCCAACACCCTCACAGGCCCCCATGCACGTGGCCCCATCCTGTGTTTATGGGCCATGTTCTCCCAACCAGGGCAATGACCTTAGCACCACACACCTGCCTCTACTGGGCATCTCTACATCTCCGAAGTTCTGTGACTATCAGATGCTCAGTCCATTGCTCAGCTCAGAAGACAAAGGCCTCTTTGGATGCTACTGAAGAGAGCCCGGTGGCCGTCACACCAAGCCTGTAAGGACTCACTGGTTCCTATTATCTTTCCGCCAGGCACTGCATGCAGCCCAGCACCACGGCGGGCTGCCCTCCTGCAGCTACTGTGCACCGTCTTTCAAACACCTCCATGGCCTGATCATTGCCTAAGTTCTAGTCTGCTGGGCAGTAGGAAGAATGGGCATCCCAAGAGGCACAGCGTCACACTCCCTGGGTGCCCATTCCTGGGAACATTCTGCATCTAGAGAAAGCGTCAAAGTAGCTATGGAATCGGAAAGGAAAGAGGGTTTTGAGCCAGTTGTTTAGCCCCTGTCTGCCTTGCCTTCCTCCTCTTAAACACCCCTGGATGACTGGCCGCAAGGATGAAACGCTAATGTGTGGCAGGCACCCAGCGCAGGCTGGGATGTGGGCAGGCTTTGGTCTGGGCCCCTCCGTCCCCATCCTCCCTCACACAGAGGAGTGGGGCTCACTGCCCATTACATACAACACGTTTGCTACGACCCTCTCTTCCTGACTTTCCAGCACCTTCCTTCTTCATGTCAGCGAGACCCTTCCCATGCCTTATTAATTCCTGCTCTATCTGTGCTCTCCTTGCAAGGAAGGGCAGTCCCCAGACAAGGGACAAGTCCTCAGAATCTCCAAGAGCAGAGACGGCTCCAGACCTACCTGGTAGGTGGATGGCGGGAGCGCACCCCTACACTGGGAAGACCCCACTTCTCTTCGAATTGCATCACTGCCTGGAAATGTGTGGCAAACAGGAAGGGAGTTGATGGCAGATTTTGGCCCAAAACAGTGGTTTTCCAAAATTTCTAGCAGCTGAACTATTTTTCCAAATGAAATATTACCAAGACCTCCAACGTATAAAACAGATAAAAGGGGACTCGCCAAGGTTGGTGTACGTGCGGGGAGCTGGGCTCTGTCTGCTCAGCCTGATCCCACCCCTACCTGAGACAGCCTCCCGTGGGAGAGGCTCCGAGCCTTGGTCCAGAGCCTTGGTCCTTTGTCCAGCATAAAAGTTGTGACATAGCATGAGGCCATTGTGTGGTCTTTTTTTTTTTTTTTTTTGGCCGGGGCTGGGTTTGAACCCACCACCTCCGGCATGTGGCACCGGCGCCCTACTCCTTGAGCCACAGCGCATTGTGTGGTCTTATGCAGGTCACTTTGGCTCTCTGAGCCTGTTTCTTTCTCAGTTGACATTTGGGCATCAGACAGTGCGTGGCTGACAGGTCAGGATCAGAGGGGAGCTGGGAGGGCTCTGAGGAAGGAGGCGAGCACCAGGGGCCATCTGCCAGGTGCTCAGGCCTCCTGTGTAGGGACCCTGAGGATTCATACTGTTAACTGAGCTTGAAAGGACAGGCGTTGGGGAAGGCAGTTGGGCACGAGCACAGGAGACTGGCTCCAAGGCCTGCCTGGACATTTGAGAGACTAACAGAAGCCCCAGTAGCCTTGAGTCCTGAGAGATGAGGGAGGGAGAGTGGTCCTCACAGAGGCCGCCGCATGAACAGGGGTCTTCCTGAAGGCATTGCGGGAAGGACTGTTCCTGGTCAGAGCTGCCTCTTCCAGCAGCTGCTCGGGCAGCAAATGCAGGGAACGGGATAGAGAGCCAGAGGCAAGAGCTGGGACAAAGGAGTGAATGGGCAATTCACAGGCTGGGAAGACACAACAGCCTGAGCCACAGGGAAAAAACCACTCAGTGTCCCTTGTAAACAGGAGCATGTAAATGAACCACAGGGACATGCAATCCACACCTGTCACCTCAGCAACAGCAGAAAAGCTGCCAATATCTTTTTGGCAAGAATGTGGAAAGCAATCTCTCAAACTGTGAGCAGAATCATGCTCAGCAACAAAATGTTCACAACAAATAAAAAAGACAAAAGATTGCTGTTTCTAGTAGGTGTAGTAGTCTTACAATGAATACACTGAGCTATTGATTACCAAGTAGGTAAAATAATTGAGAATAGATGATTCACCAAAGAGGAAATACACATGTTAACAAACATATGGAAAAATGTAACCAAAGACACGTTACATGTACCAAAAAATGATTAATCAAAGATATGGAGTTGAATCTTGTCTCTATCAAATTGCTGGCATGGTGCTGATGACAGTGGTTAGGGGGTTGCTTTTAATGAATTCTTGCTGGCAAAGGAGTAATAAAGTGTATTACTAGTGACAGTATAAATTCAGACACCTTTTTGGAAGGCAGTTTAGCAATAGGCATCAGAGGCTTTAAAATATCAGTTACTTGGCTTGCATCTAATAATTTCTTTTTGGATAAATTCTGTAAGAGTGAAAAAGCTTTATGCCAAAGATATTTTTATTTATGGTAACAAAAAGAGAGAAATAAATAATATGCAAAAAGGTAAGTAAATGTCAGTCTCTCCACTGGGAAGAATGGTTCCAGCAGATCATCTTAACAAAGTTTATAATAGGATGAGGGAATGTTCATGTTATAATTTTTTTTTTTTTTCAGTTTTTGGCCGGGGCTGGGTTTGAACCCGCCACGTCCCACGTATGGGAACGGCACCCTACCCCTTTGAGCCACAGGCACTGCCGTTCATGTTATAATTTTTAAAAAAACAGAATTTTAACTTACACCTGCAAAATGATATCAAACACATAACCTAAAAATAACAAAAACCTTACATACTGAAAACATATTAAAGGAAATATACCAAATGTTAATTGTTTGGGTTTTTCTTGTTATTTGTCTTGTCATTTCTTATCTTTTTATTTGTGCTTTCTCTGCAGGGAGTGTATTTCTTTAGTAACAGAATACATGTGCACATTATTTTTCTGAAGAAAATTTAATGTTAAGGCTTTCACTCAGGATGTGGACTTGAACCCTGCTTGGTGCAGTGAGGTGCACAGTGGGAGAGACGACAATTCTGCTGCTTGCAAAAGGAGCAGGATGCAGAAGACCCAGACGTGGACATACAACATTGCTGACAACACGTGACAAAAAGTCCTGTGACTTTTTTATTACATCAAGTCAGGTTGAAGTTCAGCTTCAGCAGTTTCTTCCCTAGTAAAAGCAATGTTCTTGCTTTCTTTACTACACTTGGCGAGAACAGACAGAACTCGTGAATGAGAGAGTGGCTCCTCGAGCCATCAGCAAAGAGCCCAATTAAGGGAAGGGAATCATAGAAGACAAATCCTGGCAACATGGTCAACAGTCCAGCACCCAGCACATGGCTGGACGTGGCAAGGCACTGCACTGTCTAGCACGGCAGCCATGTGCCACACGTGGCTATTTAAGTTTGTAAGTAAGTTAATTAAAATGAAATAAAATTTAAAATTCAGTTCCTCAGTTACACTAACCACAATTTAAATGCTCGATAGCCACGTATGTATAGTGGCAACACTCTTAGAGCAGAACATTTCCATCACCACAAAAAAGTCTGTTGGGTCAGAGCTAATGGAGAAAATTAACTGGCTTATTCCATATGCAAAGACGGTCCAACATTAAAAAATTATAAGTGAATTACACATTAACAGATGGAAGAGAGAAATGTGATCTCAGTAAGGTAGACAAAGCACTCAGGTTATCCAAGATTTTTTCCCGAAAGATAAACACAAATGACTATGGAGAAGTGTGAAGAAAAAAAAAGAACCTGTTCATAATGACAATAACATAAAAGCCACCAGGTTCCCAGAAGTAATTTCAATAAAATACACACCCACACTTCTGCAGAGAAAATTACTAATCATGATTAAAGGAAATGAAACACTAATGCAAACATGGCAAGGTGTAAAAATTCAATTCAGGCCTTTGTGATAATGTTCTCTGTCATTTTCTGGATGCTCCAAATAGTTTATTATGCCTTTCCAGTAGCCTGTGATACTCACCACTCTTCCATCTTCCAAAGAGCTGTACCCGCCAGAGCGCAAGTGCAGGTGTTTTTGCCTGTGTTTTGCCATCATCAGCTTCAATTGTTCACTGGTTTCAGGTCCAGTCTCACTAGACTTCGGGGGACCGCAGGGAGAATAGGCAGCCCAGGGCACTTAGCCTTGGAGCGTGGGCAGAATCGCCAGGCCCCCAGGTCAACGCGAGTTGTGCTACAACAGCGACACCTAACGGCCAGTAAGGGTTCTCACCTGCGCCCTGGGACGCGAGGCTCTGCGGCCACCTCCGCAACGCAGCGGGTGGTTTGGGGTGGCCCATCCCTGTAGCGACTCTGTACGGAAAGAAAACGAAAGATCCAGAACTGTAGTGGATTATAGTTGACCAGCCCCTTTCTCAGCCAAAGCAGACGAATGCCCGCTAGGAGACTTGATCTACTTTCCAGAAGTTCTGGAAGTCACGTCCTGCGTTTGGGAGCTCTTCCTCCCAATGCCCTCACTAAAGGCAGCGTTTGAGCCCTTTAAAAATAGTGTCTTATGGGCGGCGCCTATGGCTCAAGGAGTAGGGCGCCGGTCCCATATGCCGGAGGTGGCGGGTTCAAACCCAGCCCCGGCCAAAAACCACAAAAAAAAAAAAAAAAAAAAAAAAATAGTGCCTTAAACCCACATTGGAAGTGAGATTGGAGAGGGAGAACTGATTTGATACTTGGATAGGAAGATACTGCATGGGATGAGAATACATACATTTTTCCATTTCAAAGCAAGTTGGTCTGTGATTGATACAAAATTGTGTTGGGGTGGTTTTTAAAAATCATAGAATGGGGCTCAGAGCCTGTAGTACAGTGGTTACAGCGCCAGCCACATACCTCGAAGTTGGCGGGTTCAAATCCAGCCCGGGCCAGCTAAAACAACAATGGCAACTACAACCAAAAAATAGCTGGGCGTTGTGGCCGGTGGCTGTAGTCCCAGCTACTTAGGAGGCTGAAGCAAGAGAATGGCTTAAACCCAAGAGTTTGAGGTTGCTGTGAGCTGTGATGCCACAGCACTCTACCAAGGACAACATAGTGAGACTCTGTCTCAAAAAATAAATAAAAATCACAGAATGTCAGGGCCAGACAAACCTTTAGAATTTGTATTAACAGTTCCCCACAAGGCATTTGAATGTCCAAACATCTGAGAATGTACATACGACTAAGAACACAAGTGACCCAGGAATACTAAAATTTCCAGCATTACACACAGGACATATAAAGAGAGTAAGCGTTCCTGCAGCAGGTAACACAGCAGGTGATGAGGCAGGTCTTTCTCCTTCCGAGGCCATTTATAAATGCTCTAAACCTGCACAATTGGAGATTATTAATGAAACCAATGGCTTACTTGCTTTGACATTAAAATCACCAGAGCCTGAATACTTTGTCCTTTGGGGGAAAAAATTGTTTTTTTGAGACAGAGTCTCACTCTGTCACCCTGGGTAGAGTGCTATGTCATCATAGTTCACAGCAACTTCAAACTTAGGCTCAAGTGGTCCTCTTGCCTCAGCCTTCTGAGTAGCTGGGACTACATGTGCCAGGCCACAATTCCTGGCTAAGTTTTCTATTTTTAATAGAGACAGGTTCTCACTCTTACTCTGGCTGGTCTCAAACTCCTGATCTCAAGCAATCCACCCACCTCTCCCTCCCAAAGTGCTAGTGTCCTTCAAAATTATTGAAAATCAGGCTGGGCACAAGGCCTCATACTTTTAACCCTAGCATTCTGGGAGGCCAAGGTGGATGGATTGCTTGAGTTTGGGAGTTCAAGACCAGCCTGAGCAAGAGCAAAACCCCATCTCTACTAAAAATAGAAAAACTAGCCAGGCATTGTGGCAGGTGCTTATAGTCCCAGCTACTCAGGGTGAAGCAAGAGGGTCACTTAAGCCCAAGAGTCTGAGATTGCTGTGAGCTATGACACCAGAGCACTTTCTACCCAGGGCACAGAGTGAGACTCTGTGTCAAAAAAAAAAAAAAAAAAAGAAAGAAAGAAAGTAAGTAACGAAAAAAGGAAGAAAGAGAGAAAAGAAAATATCTTGGGGGCCAAGATCAGGTGAGTAGGAAGTGTGTTCCAATACAGTTATTTGTTTACTGGCTAAAAACTCCTTCACAGACTGCCCTGCAGTCTACCCTCATCTCCCGCCAGGGAGTGGCCATAATGACAGCCTGGAGATCTTAGAGCCAGGGGGCCCACAGAGCTAACGGATTCCCCAAGTGTGGGCTTCACACCCCTGGGAGACGGCAGGGTGACTCAGGATATTAGCCACACCAGTTTATTCCCTTTTCTTTCTGTCTTATTTTCTTTTCAATTTTTTTTGTTTGTTTTTTGCCTTCTTTAATTTTTTTGTCTTAGTGTATCTTCTAAAAACCTTTCTCTCTGTCTTTTTTTTTTTTTTGAGACAGACTCTCAGTACTTTGCCCTGGGTAGAGTGCTGTAGCATCACAGCTCACAGCAACCTCAAACTCTTGGGCTTACGCGATTCTCTTGCCTCAGTCTCCCAAGTAACTAGGACTACAGGCACCCACCACAATGCCTGTCTAGTTATTGGTTGTAATTGTCATTGTTGTTTGGCAGGCCCAGGCTGGATTTCAACCTGCCAGCTCCGGTGTATGTGGCTGGCACCCTAGCCACTGAGCTACAGGTGCTGAACTACCTTTCTCTCTTTTTAACGCAGCTTTATTGGAATGTGATCCATATACTGTACAATTCACACATAAAGTGGATAGTTCAGTGTTTTTCAGTGTAGTCACAAAGTTGTGCAACCAACAGCACAATCAATTAGAGAATATTTTTGTCACTCCAAAAATAAACTCTTCACCCTTTAGCCATCGTCCTCTCACCTCCCCCAACCCTAGGCAACCACAGGCACCTGATTTTTCTATCTCTAGAGAAATAGGCCTGGGTATGTCTTTCTTTTAATGTATGTTGCAAAAATAAATGCAGTAAACATATTGACCCAGGACTTCTCCGATTTGGCCACTTAGCAAAGTGCTAGATGACCCTGGGTAGTGGTAAGACCGGTGGAGGAGGAATGCCAAGTCCACGGCTGGAGCGAGCATCTGCTTTCTGTCTCTCTGCTGTCACTTTCTCTCCACCCACCACCCCCACTTTTCAGTTATTCCTGAAGCCTTCCTGATGCCTCTGTTCCACCTTGCTGTCTCCTTCAAACCTCCTCTGGTGGCCTTTCAGGGCTGGGCCTAAAATGTGCCGGGGCTCATCCTCAGGGATTTCCCTGGGGCGTTCATAAAAGGGCAAGAATGAAGGATGAAGGCCTCAGACAGGGTAGGAGCCTGATGGGGGTCAGGAGAGAGGCCCTGCGGGCCTAACTACAGAGCCAGAGCAAGGCCATGACAAGTCCCCTCCTCAAGGACAGGCTGCACCGGCCACTGCATCTCTCCACAGACGTCTCCCATGCCTGCCCCTGAGGCTGACACAGGCCCACACCACAATAAGGCTGCCCCATTGGATGAGGACAGATAGAGAGGGTCACTTCCTGCTGGACTCAGTACAGGCCAGAGCAGTGACAGGAAGAAGCTAGGACCCAACTCACAAGACTCACAGGGAAAGCCCATCCACCTTACCCTCTAGAGAATTAGTTCTTCCGGGAAGACATGTTCTATTCGAGTTTTTTCATTTAAACAGATTTACTAACATGTAATTGATGAACTATAAACTCCACACACAGTAGAACCTCCATAGCTGACCACCTCCCTACACCGGCCACCTAATTAAGTTGACCTAATTTTCATAGACCAGGCATCTGCCACATGTACATATCAGTACAGTAGGCCCAGTTCTTTATACTGGCCACCTCTGTGTGTTGACCAGTTTGTTGTAGTGCCTTGGGTAGTCAACTTACAGAGATTCAACTGTATTTCAAGTGTACAACTGATAAGTTTTGACATGTGTGTAATATATCCCCATGGAACCATCACTAAATCTAGTTAATAATACATACCTGGCCCTCTGTAATCCTTCTCTCTTACCCTCCCCATCTCTCATCTCTAGATAACCGTTCACCTGGTTTCTGTCAATAGATATTACTTGGCATTTTCTAGAATTTTGTATAAATGGAACCATATACCATAAATGTGCTCTTGTTTGGCCTCTTTCACGCAGCATAATTCTTTTGAGATTCACTTATGTTGCATCTACCAATAGTTCATTTCTTCCTATTGCTGAGTAATATTCCATCGTACTGATGCCATAATTTATCTGGACAGTCATTCGTTGATGGACATTTGGACTGTTTCTTTTTAAGGCCATTGCAAATAAAACTATCGTGAACATTTATGTAAAAGTCTTTGTATGAACATGGGCTTTCATTTCTCTTGGGTAAATACCTAGGAGTAAAGTGGCTAGATCCCAGGACAGGTAAATGTTTAGCTTTTTAAGGAATTATCAAACCGTTTTGCAAAATGGTTGGTTATACCATGTTACATTCCCACCATCAACCGTTGAGAGTACTAGTGGCTCCTCCTCCTTACCTACACTTGGTATCTTTTAGCCTTTCTAATACGTGTGTAGTAGGATCTCATGTTTGGGGGGATTTTTTTTAGACAGAGTCTTACTCTGTTGCACAGGCTAGACTGCCCTGCTACCAGACTAGCTCAGAGCAACCTCAAACTCCTGGCTTCAAGCAATCCTCCTGCTTCAGCCTTTCAAGAAGCTGGAACCACAAACACCCATCACAAGGCCCAGCTAACTTTTTTTTCTATTTTTAGTAGAGTTAGGGTCTCGCTCTTGCTCAGGCTGATTGAGTTCAAGAGATCTTTCCACCTCGGCCTGCCAGAGTGCTAAGCCTACAAGCTTGAGCAACCACACTTGGCCCTCTTTGTAGCTTTAATTTACATTTTCATAACTAATAATGTTAAGCATCTCTTTATGTCTTACCAGTCATCTGTATCTCCTGGGATAAAGTGTCTCATCCAATTTTTTAATAGGTTTGTTTTATTATTGAGTTTTAAAAGTTCTTTATTCTATATACACATCCTTTAGCAGATAGAAACTTTGCAAATGTTTTCTCCCAGTCTGTGACTTGTCTTTTCATTCCCTTAACCTTGTTTTTTAAAGAGCAGTCCCGTTTATCATTTTGTTCCTATATCTAGCACAAGTTCAACAGAATGATCCAAGCTGCTCTGTTTGTTTTGTATTGCACGTGGATGTCCAATTGTTTTAGCACCCTTTGTTTAAAAGACTATCTGTTGAATCGCCTTTGCACCTGTGTCAAAAATCAGTTGTCCCATGCAGGGCTTGGGTTGGTTGTATTTTCCTTTCTGTTCTCTGGAGCTGCTGGGAGCCACCCTCATCAGTGAGAGGCAGCAGCTCCCGTGACAAGGGCAGTTTGGCAGTCTGCTCCAGGGCGGAAGTGGTCTTTGCCACACACTTCTCAGCCCTTGTCAAGGTGGTCTCATCCCACCACACCTCCCCTCAGGCATTTATTAAGAGTGTAATCTGTTTTCCACAAGACAGTCCCCAATCTTTGGAGGAAAGTGGTTGGTGGCTTAAGTAAGCCCCAGCACCCTCCCCTCTAAGAAGCTAAGCCAGCTAAGGCTTCCCACCTCCCCAGCCGTCCCAAGTGACAACCATGCTTTGCTTCACAAGAAAATTTGGAAAGTAAGAAGCTCTTATTCTTCCTGCTTCACCAGCCACCACTCAAGTCAGAGCCCCTCACCCGTCAGTCCCCCGGAGCAGGAGCAAGGCCCTTCTCAGTCCTCCTAAAAAGTGCTGAAGCCCCTCCACTTGGATGGGAACTTGCTCCCTTAGTTGTACCGTCTGTTTCGTGGGGCTGCAATGTCCTATTTCCCACGCCATTTGAGCATGCTTCAAGCTCTTCCCTCAGAAAAATACTTTTTTTTTTTTTTTTTGTAGAGACAGAGTCTCACTTTATGGCCCTCGGTAGAGTGCCGTGGCCTCACACAGCTCACAGCAACCTCCAACTCCTGGGCTTAAGCGGTTCTCTTGCCTCAACCTCCCGAGTAGCCGGGACTACAGGCACCCGCCACAACGCCCGGCTATTTTTTGGTTGCAGTTTGGCCGGGGCCGGGTTTGAACCTGCCACCCTCGGTATATGGGGCTGGCGCCTTACCGACTGAGCCACAGGCGCTGCCCAGAAAAATACATTTTAAAGTGGACAAATTTTTACCTTTACCTTTACCTTTTAAAGTGGACAATTTTACCTGTACTCGGCTCCCTATAACCTAAATCTCGCCTTTCTTTCACCTTCAATTCTATCCAACTCAAAGAGCATTTCAAGAAGTTTCTACCATAAGCCATCGACAGACCAATGAACAAAAAGGGGGGTGAAAGACGTATAGAACCTGGCGTGAGGCTTTCTTTCCCTGAGCTATTACTCCTGTGTGCAAACGAAAAAAAGTCTCTGGACCTGGCCTAACCAGAAAAAAAGAACCTTTTTATCCAGACCCAGAGAGCCTGCCTATCTAACTCACCCGCTCCTGCATGTGCCAACAGGACCTCAGGCAGAACTCGAACCCTGGCTTGTCCTTTCTGGGTCTCTGCCTCTGGGTCTCCGCATTCTTTCTCTCTGTTTGTAGATCTGTTTTCTGTGTTTCTCAATCCACAGTCACAGGTGGTCACTTACATCTGAATTCTACATGATGTAGCCCACAGGGAAGTTGCTCCTCTCCCTTCTTTCTATCTAAATGCTGTGTTTCTGGGGGGCCCATCCAGCACCCACTCCCCACCTCCTCCTTCCTATGAGAACCCCAATTTTGTTCAGAACCCCACCTCTCTTACGCACGGGAAAGTATAAGGAAGCTGGCCACTACTGGCTGCCTAAGACAAAGCTTGCTTGCTAGCTCCTTCTCCTGGCCAGTGACAGTTCAGAAACACTCTTATCTTCCCTGATTTCTGACATTTAGCTTTTTTATAAATTGTGAATGTAAAAAGAAAACCACAGTGATATTTATCACCTGCAACTTTGTTGCCAAATCACAAATATTTTCATATTGCATTATAGTTGGTGCAGACATCCCAAAATATCACTTATGTTCATCACTTCTTTGAAATTACATTAGCAATGCATGAGAAATTACCTTGGCCAGTCGTGATGAGAAGTTCTTACTTCCCCACTGGATCTTGCTATTTAATGCACTAACACAAAAGCCAGTATAGAATTATAGGCAATTTTGTCATTTTAATGTTTTGATAACTGCATTTCTCTTTAATTAGGATCCTTCGTAATCTTAGAATAGATCCATGGGTCTCACCAAAAAAAAAAAAAATGTTTTCGAGGATTCAGAATTTTGTCCTCTACGGAAGAGAAAATAAAAAGAGTGAGGAGAAAAGGGACCCCCTCACCTCCTGCCGTGGGGCCTGCGTGCCCACGTTTGCCCCTGCCCTGGACTGTGAGCTCCTGGCTGAGTGTGGTGGCTCCAAACCAGAGCAGACAGATCTTTTTCTCTGTCTGTAGATCTGTTTTCTGTGTTTCTCTGTCTGAGTGATTTGATGTCCTTTCCTTCGCTATTTAATGCACTAACACAAAAACCAATATAGAATTATAGGCAAATTTTGTCGTTGACCTGATTTCATTTCCTTCTTGGGCTTTTCCACCATTTCCCTTCCCTTCCTACACTCAAGCTCCAGTGAAGATAGAAAGGGCTGGAGGGCAGGGGCAGGGGTCAGAGCTGCTCAGGTTAACAGAGAACAGGCCGGTCAGTGTCGAGGCATATGGGCTCCCTGAAGTCACTGGGGTGGGTGGCGGCTGCAATTAGGACAAGGAATTAACAAAGAAGTAAAAGTTAGATTTGGGATTTATTTCATTTTGTTTTATGGAGGCCAGTGGAGAGTGCAGGGGGAGGCGGCCAGAGCCGGGAATCAGCCTAGGAGTCCCATCTCCTCCCTGCCCAGCCCAGCCTGATAGCCTCCTGCCATGACAGAGGAACAGAAGGACCACGATGGCAGCCACACAGACCTGTGAGTGGGCCTGAGGCCTGCCTGGACTAAGCGCATATTTAGAACAGCCCTCTTTTCAACCATAGACCATTATTTCTAATATCACTATGCTAATTAAGGCAGGTCTAGCATCTGTTTAATAGTCATTAAGGCTCCTCGGTCCCACCTCTGCAGGATGGATTCCCAGTCAGGGCCTTCCAGATGCCAACCAACAAGCTGTGGGTGTAGATTGGTTACTTAGATCCGCATACTTACTGCTACTTGCACTGAATTATTTTTAGAGTAAGTCACCATAAAGACAATACAAAATTGACCTTCAGCAAATTACTTCTCTGTGCCTTAATTTCCTCTTCTGCAAGACAGAATTAATGGCACCCGCCCAAAGGTTGTCATGAGGGTCAAGTAGGGTGACCCAGACCAGCTGTGTCACAGGGCACAGTCAAAGTGCACGAGGGTCACGAGCCGTGTTCTGTCCCAGACAGTGCGCTCTGTGAGTGAGATCTTCCCCAGCATCCAGAACAGAGCTCAAGGCAGAGGCCTGAAATTGTGTGCTGGGAAAAGGGAGGAACAAACCGGGCGCTTTCTCAGAAATATCTGAACTGGGGCCACTAGCTCCTTCTGCGCCTTGAGCAGATGACTGGGCCTCCCTGGACAGGAGTCCCCCCAGAACCTCTGCGTTTCCTCCCCACTCTACTCTGCTGCAGACCTACTGAGTCACTCACAGCAGTGCACAGCTCTGAGCCACTAGCCCAAAGGGGGGGTGGGGGCCGGTTCACACGGGCTCTTCCTCCTCCTTCATGGACGCTGTAAGAAGGCTAATCCCTTGGAATAAATAATAACAATAATCTGTCACAATCCTCCTCAGCCCTCAGCAGTGAAAGGTGAGGAGCCCGAGAGGAGGCGGGTGGCAGCCAGGCTGTGGGCGGCAGCTCTGGGAATCTCCGGGGATGGGGAGGGTTACGGGCCAAAGACTATGAGTGACATGGTCCAGGGCATCCAAAGGACAACTGCCATTCTGTGTGAAATATGAGGCAGAGCCCCAACCAGGGTGTGAACCCTGATGGCAGGGGCCACGCAATCAGGTCTTAGGGCAGAAGAAATAGGGAAACCGCCTGGCAGTGCGGTTCCTAAATCACGCTGGGTAAACAAGCAAAGGAAAACCTCCCCAGAGCCCCAGGCAGAGCTCTGCCAATGATTCAAAGGTCAGCAAAGTCATAAATCAACTGCATTTGCACCAAACAGATCATGGAGAGTTATTTTGAAAACGACTTGGCCAAAAAAATTCCCTGGAGCTGAATCAACTCAAAGAGCTCAAACAGGAAATGTCCATCTTCCTCCTTCTCTCCCAAGAGACCAGGCTGCACAGCACCAGGGCCAAGGTCCACAGCACGTGCTGCCTCCTTGCACTTGTGATATCTTAATCCCTAGTGCAGGACCCAGGACAGTGTTCATGGCCTCAGGGGCCACAGGGGACCAGGTTTTCCCTGGAACAGCTACTGCAGCCCACACTGGTACAGCCTACGAGAGGGGCCCCCAGCGGCCTCCCCTGCTCAGGAGCCGGGACCCGCCCGGGTCCAGGCACACTGCTTGTCTGCACTGTGTACATGGGCTCAGGGCTGACATGACGGGTGGGAGCTACCCAGGGACATGTCCTGTGAGGATTCTCTGTCAATGAAATATTATATGTATGTACAGAGAAAGGCTGGAAGGATGCACATCAGTGCTATCAGCTAGCACTTCAAGATGCCTGAATTTTATGACAAACAAATGTCCATTTTTGTTTGTTGTTAAATACAGCATAGCTCAGCAAAGATTTTTTTTTTCTGGTACCAAAGTTATTAACTATAGAGATTAAGAAAAATAGAGATCGGGCGGCGCCTGTGGCTCAGTGAGCAGGGCGCCGGCCCCATATACCGAGGGTGGCGGGTTCAAACCCAGCCCTAGCCAAACTGCAACAAAAAAAAAATAGCTGGGCGTTGTGGCGGGCGCCTGTAGTCCCAGCTACTCGGGAGGCTGAGGCAGGAGAATCGCCTAGGCCCAGGAGTTGGAGGTTGCTGTGAGCTGTGTGATGCCATGGCACTCTACTGAGGGCAATAAAGTGAGACTCTGTCTCTACAAAAAAAAAAAAAAGAAAGAAAAATAGAGATCAGGGTAGCGCCTGTGGCTCAAAGGGGTAGGGCGCCGGTCCCATATGCCGGAGGTGGCGGGTTCAAACCCAGCCCCGGCCCAAAAAAACAAAAAACACAAAAAAGAAAAGAAAAGAAAAATAGAGATCAAAAGAGAGAAAGGGCCACCATAGGGTAATTATAATCCCATCGCCCAGACGTATTCTGGAGATCTTTTAGTACATTTCCTTTGATTCTTTTCTGTAAATATAATGTGCATTTTTTAAGCAACGTTCTTTTTTGTACCCTACTTTTCTCCTTCACAATATATGGTCAACACTGTCATTAACATCCTTCGATAATATCATTTTAATACATAGTATTAAATATATTAAGTAATTAAATAATATTGTAGTATTCCTTCATTTAACACATTCCATCCTCTGGGGTTTTCAACTGATAAGTATTTATCCCTGGGCCACCACAGGTAAATTGTCTTGAGTGTATTCTCCAAATGCCTACCACAAGCAGACACCCTGCAGGAAGGCACTTTCTCATCTCCGGGAGGTTTGGCCATGTGACTTGTCTGAGCCAATGAAATGGGAGCAGTAATGACATCTGGGCAGAAGCTCCAGGGGTCAGTGTACATTTCAGAACATTGTCTTTCCCTAACTGGACTCTGTGTGCAGCAGGAGACACAGCCTCCCTCAGCCTGGCTCTCTGCTCACACAGCCCCGGCCAGCCTCCGATGGACACAGGGCACAAACTCATAACCATCTCCAGGCTCTCAACCCCTGGGATTCAGGACTGTGTTGTTTCTGTCTGGCAACCTCGCCTGTCTCTGCTGACCAGCCTCAGGAGAGGCTTGTCTGATGCAGAGACAAGTCTAAGACAGACCCCCCAACACTCCAGGTATGTGAGGCCCCACTGGGGACGTCCAGCCTGAGCTCAAATGAGGAGTTCAGTAGGAGTAACAAACAACCATCTAAAGCAAAACTGTTGCAGAAGCCGTCTGGTGATGTGGCACCCCGAAAGGACAGATCTAAAGCTTCTCGAGGAGAGAGGCTCATGGCGCTGGAACGACTTCATGGAGCAGGGCTAAGAGGAGGCCTCAGAGGGATGGGCAGAGTGAAGGGGGCACCGGGGCAGGGATGGGGGGTGAGAGCAAAGAGGAGTGACCAAGCAAAGCCCAGAAGACAGCTTAGTGGGTGATTTGTGCGAAGCAGGAGCTGTGAAGAAGTGAGAAGGGACAGCCTGGGGGAGAGCAAGGGGATACAGGGGGCAGAATCACCCCTGGAAGGAGAGGAATGTCATTCTTCTCTTGGGCAACCCGTGCTTCTTCTGAGGGTGGGGGTGGGCGGAAGCTGCTGTAATTTCCTCATTCAGGAATCAGGAATTCTCTTTCCCTGACTGGACTCACTGTGAAGTGAGGTCTTGATGAAACTGAACTTCGGAGGCTCCGTGAGGCTTGGTGTAACACTGCACACTCGGTTCAGGAGTAGGCGTGACGACGGTAAGGTCTAAACCATTGTGCTTTGCTGACGCTGTTTGAGTAATTGTTCCCAAAGGCCACAAGCCCTGACCATACTTTAGCAGCATCAGTCAGCGTCCACCAGTGTCAACCAGTGCCAGTGTCCATTGGTCAGTTGATCAATGTCAGTGTGAGCAGTTCTTAGTCAATGTCAGTCAGTGTCAGCTGGTTGGTCAGTCAGTGTTAGTGTCAGAGTCTGTCAGGCCGTTGGTGTCAGTCAGCACCACTCTGTCAATGTCACTAGCCAGTCAGGCATTTATTGGTCATTATCAATGTCAGGTGGCCTGTAGTCAGTGTCAGTCAGCTGGCCAGACACCGTCAGTGAACCAGTGTCAGTAAGTCTGTCCCTGTCAGCCAATCAGTGCAAGTGTCAGTCAGTTAACTAGCCTCAATCAGTGTCAGTCAGTCACTGTCAGTGAACCAGTGTCAGTCAGTCTGTCCCTGTCAGCCAATCAGTGTCAGTGTCAGTCAGTTAACCAGCCTCAATCAGTGTCAGTCAGACACCGTCAGTGAACCAGTGTCAGTCAGTCTGTCCCTGTCAGCCAATCAGAGTCAGTGTCAGTCAGTTAACCAGCATCAATCAGTGTCAGTCAGACACCGTCAGTGAACCAGTGTCAGTCAGTCTGTCCCTGTCAGCCAATCAGTGTCAGTGTCAGTCAGTTAACCAACCTCAATCAGTGTCAGTCAGTCACTGTCAGTGAACCAGTGTCAATCAGTCTGTCCCTGTCAGCCAATCAGAGTCAGTGTCAGTGTCAGTCAGTCAACCAGCCTCGATCAATGTCAGGCAGTCAAAGTAGGCAGTTAATAAGTGCAGTGATAGGCTGGCTTCTCAGCCCGGGTTGCCATTTATTTACCCAGCCCCTACCCTTGTTCTGGGCATTGGGATAGGTGTGTCATTGCTGCGTGAGGACAGAGAGTTGTCCCCAGAAACTCAGGACAAATTCATCGCTGAGTGGGGCCAGGCCTCAGCCCTGCATTTTCATTACTGAGCTGGGCTGAGCTGTGTAATTCCAGGGACTTCTGGAGCTCTAGAAAATATCACTGAGCAGCGAGTGGACAGGAGCAAGGTCACCTCCTCACACTGAAGAGCCTGCTCCTCCGCCACAGAGGGTTTTGGTGCTAGTCTACCAAGTGCTTGTCTGGCCACAGTTCCAGCACTGGCCGGATGGAAAGGTGAAAGCTCAAACTCTGTACTGCAGGCCCTTCCACCCTCTTCCTGCAAGAGGCTGTGCTGTCCAAAGATAACCAGACACAGGGTTTTCCCAACTGCTCCTTTCTCAGATGGGGCCGAAGTAGAGGGTGGAGAGGGTGCCCATCCTGGGCCCCAGTCCCCAGGCATGAACATTGTTGTGGGCTGTGTATGTTGCTTGCCTGGACAATGTCCCTCCTTCTGCGAGGGCCCCACTCATCTCCCTTCCCCTGAAACCCCCACCAGCTGTGTGGGTTTGAGTAGGAGCTGACAATCACAGTGTACGACCTCGTCCCAGCCACGGGTGGGTTGAGACTCAGGCTGAAGCAATTGGAGTTCTTCCTTGTCCCACAGTGGTTGTCCAGAGATGGGCATGTGACCCAAGCCAGGCCAGTCAAGATCCTTCTCCAGGTCTTTTCTGAGGCTGCCTCTTGAGTCCTTAAGCTGGAAGGAAGCATGCCTGAGTGGGCCAGCAGCATGGCTGCCACTATGGGGGAAAAACCTTAGAAGGAGAGCGGGGGCAGAAGGAAACAGACAAGAGATTCTTGAATATGAGACTCTAATTCCAATCACCCTTACAGCCGCCGCCACTCCTGCTCTCATGCCATGCACTTTCGTGGACCACACTTGTAGCCAAAGAACCTTGCCTAACACAAACTAGCATAATTGCAGAGCCACCCTAACCAATACCCAAGTTGGAAGTGGAGATGCCCAGGGTGTGGTTTTCCCAAGCCATCCACCTCCCTGTTAGCCCCTCGCATCAGATAAGGGAGTCCCCAGGTGGCTGCAGGGGGCACCCTCAGGTAGAGGCCTACGGGCAGCCCCTGCCAGGATGCAGAAGGTCTTTTCTAGGTATGAAGTGTGTGTGTCTCAGGCTCTGACTTCTTATGTGCAGCATTTGTTATAAATACCCTCTAGGTCAGTGGTTCTCAATCTTCCTAATGCCGCGACCCTTTAATATAGTTCCTCATGTTGTGGTGACCCCCAACCAGAAAATTATTTTCCTTGCTACTTCATAACTGTAATTTTGCTACTGTTAGGAATCGTAATGTAAATATCTGATATTAGGGGACCCCTGTGGCAGGTTGAGAACTGCTGCTCTAGGGACTGAGAGTATCCTTGTGCTTGACCTTGGGTACCTCCCTGCAGTGCTGCTTCCTGGGTGTTTGACCTGTGCCATTGCCCAGGGCCCTGCACTCAGACGGACCCTGGGCTCGGCTTTATGCCCTGCTGACATCATCTCGAAATTCTTCAACATTTTGAACAGGGGGCCCTGCCTCTTGCTTTTACACTGGGCCCACAAATTACGGAGTTGGTCCTGGCTCCCTCATGGTGGGACCTATGATTTCAATGAATTACTGCAGTTCCCGGAAACCATTTCCCACCACCACCATCTTCTTCATCTTAATACCCCCCAACTCTTACTCTCTCTCCTCTGTGCTCTTCTCCTCACCCAGTCCCTTAGATGGGTTTTTCTCCCAGAGGCAGAAAGTTTCCCTGTGGCCTTATCTGAGCTACACCCAAAGCTGGCTCATTGCTCCCAGCAGAGTGCTGTGTCAAACCAAACCTGGGTTCATTTTATTTGGAACAATGCCACCTGAGTAGCTTCCCTCCTTCTGTCCCACAACACCTGACATCCTGCAGTTCTGCCTCAAACCACCTTCCAAGTCAGGGGTTCTCAACCTGTGGGTCGCGACCCCTTTGTAACAATGAAAATACAACCTGCATATCAGATGTTTACATTGTGATTCATAACAGTAGCAAAATTACAGTTATGAAGTAGCAAGGAAAATAATTTTATGGTTGGGGGTCACCACAACATGAGGAATTGTATTAAAAGGTTAGGCGGCATTAGGACGGTTGAGAACCACTGTTTTAAGTCTTCTGGGAAAGTGTCCCAGAGCACACCTGGGACAGCGCTGGGCTCCCATGATCTGAGCAGGCTGGAGCTACAGGTTTAAACAGGAAGAGCTACTTTTATGAGATGGTTTCGTAGTTCTGAAATAACGATTTTAAAAGTCTAAGAGACAGGCAAGCAGCCCGTGTCCATGGGAACAACCTGTTGAACACTCAGCAAAGGTCTGTCCTCACCATGGGCCATGCTGCTTCTCCTGGCCAAGGTTGGCTGTCCTTCCTCCCATCCCCACAAGGCCCAAATGACTCTGACCTGCAGTTGCTGAGATTGGCCATAGCCTCAGTCTTCACAGCCCCCCATATTTACTGTGACAAACCAATCTAGAGGGGAAAGCCAGTAGGAGAAACTGACGTACGAGTTGACAATAAAGAGTCTAGGTATGTTAGAAAGTGATTTATTGGGGGGGGGGGCACAGTAACAGCTACCTAATTAGGAACATTTCATGCACCTGACCCATCCATGTTTTTGTGTCACAAAGACATACTATGACTTTGGAAAAATTCCAAAGGGGATAACACTTGAAGTATGTTTTTTGTGTGTACTTCTCTTAATCACAGTGACCAAATAAAATAGCTTTACAGCTTACTAAAACTCAAACTTGTCTTCAGAGGAAGCGTTTTAAACATCTATAACTGTAAATCAGCTATACAATGATTCCACACACGGAGAAAAAACATAGCAAAAAGCAGCTCTAACAGAAAGCATGTCTTGTCCCAAGGGGGAAAAAATACACATGATGAGGAAACCTCGATTCATCCAGAAAGAGTGGATCCTCTACAGGACTGAGATCCTAAAATAAGATAAAATTGTGGGTACATTTTCCTCTTTGGGGAAAAAGAAGGAGAAGAACAGCTCTCTCTCAAACTATGCTGAGACTCTGGTTTAAAAAGCTTAAAGGTGTCTGGACACGGTGGTTCATGCCTATAAGCCTAACACTGGGAGGCCAACATGGGTAGATGGCTTGAGCTCAAGACCAGCCTGAGCAAGAGCGAGACCCTATCTCTAAAAAATAGCCAGGTGTTGTGGCAGGCGCCTATAGTCCCAGCTACTCAGGATTGAGGCAAGAGAATTGCTTGAGTCCAAGAGTTTGAGGTTGCTGTGAGCTGTGACTCCATGGCACTCTACTAACAGTGACAAAGTGAGACTCTGCCTCCAAAAATAATAATAATGATGATAAAAAAGGTTAAAGAAGGCAGGGGAAGACCTGACATCCTGCATCTCCCAGGGGTAGCATTTACCATGAATGAGGTGCCCCCTGCATTGTGCCCACTAGGAAACTAGAATGAGTAGCCCTCTGTACTCGCAGCCTGCAGGTGCTGACAGCCAGCTTTTCCCCAGGAGGTGCCTCACGCTATCCCTAAATGGAGGTACAAGTCCCCTAATGAACAAATGAGCCACAACCTGGAAGGCTGGGTACTGCCAGGAGAAGCCAGGGCCTTCTGAGGACGTGGGGATCCACACAGCACCGTCTCAGTTCTTGGCCATTACAAATGGCTGAGCCCCTTCTCCCCAGAATGCAGAGCACTGACTGGCTGGAAGTCACAGCACGGGGAAGGTGGCAACAACCCTACAAGGCTGGGCTCATCCTAGCTGTCTGTTAACCCATCTGCAGGAGTGCCAGCAAAAGTTCCGACTCACCTGCCCTGGTTTAGCTGTGAGGAACGGCTTAGATTTAGGCTCTTGGTAAAGGGCCCATTCTGATAACAGCCATAAGGAATAACTGGAAAAACAGACGCCTGGCCCTGCGCCAGGCAGTATGTCTGTGTCTAGGGGTGTGTGGACACATGTGTGGGACAGGGTGTCCCTGTGTGTATGTGCACGAAGGAGCTGGAGAACCCCCCAAGCAGGCCTTCAGGACAGATTGCCCTGCCACTCATCCCAGCCAGACACACACACTTTCAGAGCTACACTGGAGACTGGGTTCCCTGGTAGGTGAGGTTAGCCAACATAAAGAATCCCAGATATCCAACCTCCCCTGGCCACCTGAGAACAGATTTCAAACATTATTTGATGCAGTTTCAGACCATTTTCAGACCATTTACCAGTCTTTTTCAAACTTTTGACCATGACCTACTTTAAGTTTACTCACTACTAAGGGTGTAGGGAAAAGGTGGAGTAAAGACCACTAGGGAAAAAAGGTAATGGCTGAGACGGACACCGGCTGCTGATTTCCTGATCTGGCTCCTGATTTGAACTCTTGTCACCTGTTTGTACAGGACCAGGTGACAAGAGTTCAAACTGGCCAGACTGCACAGGGCGTGCTCTGAGATGCCCTGGTCCACTGTACTTGTGGTGGTGACCCATTCATGGATTCCACTTACAACTCTACATAGTCACAGTCAGATTAGGACAAACCCTTGGCATAAAACTCCCTTCACGGAAGGAGGCCTGCAGCAGGCCACCAGCTGCCACCAAGGATGAGGAAGCAGGCTTCCCTGGCCATCTTCAAAGAAAACGGGGCGCCATAGTGGGCGGACTCGGGTCCAGGTGGGCAACCACCAGCCCACTCGCCCGAGTTGCTAGGCAAGGGGACCGTGATTTGACGGGACGTGGACAGGTCCCTTAGGGGTTCTCCAACCGCCCCCCAGCACTCTGGCATGTCTGCAGGAGGAAGATGAGCCGGGAGATGTCGGAGAGCGAGGGGAACTCGGCCATCACGCGGTCCACCAGATCAGGCGGGAACACACCGCAAAGCGCGCTGCGCGCCTGGGCGCGCGCTTCCCCCTCGCGGTCCGCGACCACGTACCCCAAAGGTCCCCCGAAAGCGCAGTCGCCCCAGGTCGGCTCCGCCCAAGCCGGGCGGCTCGGCAAGCGGTCGCAGCTCCGGGGGTGGGCCCACGGGTCGTTGGGAGGCCTGCGCCGGGGAAGCAGGTCTCCTTGCAGGTCCCCGGCTCGGTGTCCGCCCCTCGACTGGAGTTGCGGTCCAGGCGGGAGCGGAAGGTCGCCAGTGGCGAACGGGCTCTGCCGGCTTGGGAGGCTGGGCGGGGACAGCAAAGGCCCGGGCGCCGGGCCGCCGGTGGACACCAAGTCGGACCCGCACAGCGCGGGCGCCAGGCCGCTGGCGGGGCGTAGGGGACGCGGCCCGAGGGACCCCGGGGCGTTGCTGATGGCCAGCCGCGAGAAGCTCGCTCGCAGGGCGGCCGGGTCCGCGGGCTGCGGTGCGGACAGGAGGCTGCCCACACCGGGCTCCCGGGGCGCCGACCGGGCTCCCTCGGGGCCGCCCCGGACGCTCGGTGGCCGCTGCTCCTCAGCGCCCGGACGGACCCGCGTTTGGGCGCGGAGCTCGTCGGCCACCGCCAGCCGCGCGTGGTGAGGCCTTTCCGGGTGGTAGAACTTGCACTTGATGCCGTAGGTGCACTTCTTGCCTGGAAGGGGCAGGGCAGAGAGGGAGTGAGACCCGGGACGCGGAGAGGCTTTGCTGCCTGGACCGTGGGCAATGCCCCCGCGGTCTTTCTCCCCGGACGTTCCTCCCCGAAGGTCTCCAGGCCTCCAGGCCGCTGCCGACTCCGCAGCCGCAGCCCTTGGAAAGGCCTCAGGATCTTGGAGCGGGACAGATGGGCAGAGAAGTGCCCCGGGGCAGGCAGCATGGGCGAGGGTGCGCTGGGCACCCTAACCCCAGGCTCCATAGAGTGAGTATCATCCGGGAACTCCCCAGGACCAGAAATTGGGACCAAATCTCCGGATCTGATGATCTTCAGCCTCCACTTGGCCAGGGACCCTGGGATAGGCCCAATCTTGAGGAGGGATGACGGTGAATGATTGCTCATGGCCTGGGACTGAGCCTCCAGTGCAGCCTCTGTCCACGGCCGCCCAGCCCCCACTCCTGCACTAACCATTGCTCTCTCCCTGCAGCCCTTTCTAGCAGAGCTGGGATCCAAACCTGGGCTCTTCTGAGAGTGAACAGAGGCAAGATGGGTCAACCTGAATGTTATGTGTGGTCACCTTAATTCTAACAAGTAATGACTCCAATGTCACCCAAGACTTTACTGAACTTCTGTAAGTTCAAAGCCTGGGGACATCAAATAACTTCCCAAAGCAAGTTAGTGAGAGAGCTGACTAGAAGACTGCGTCCTGAGGGCTCCGTGATAAAATCCTTAGCTCTTCATGGACAGCTCAGACCAAAGTCCCCTGGAGGGGGCAAGGTGAGGCAGGGTGAGGATGAAGGGCCTGGGGGCCTGGGAAGACCCTGGGAAGGGGAGCTGGGGCCTGCACAGTCTTCCTGCCTCTCAGACACAGCGTTGCCCAGTGTGGGACCCTTGCCCCCAGGCTTGGCAGACAGACACTCCTCTGCATCAGCCATCCAGGATGTCAGGCCATCCTTCCAGCCACCCTGTCTGGTGGTCCAGAGAAGTTAAGTTACCTCTCCAGGGTCACACAGCCGGTTCAGGGCTAAACTTGGGCAACAATATAGGGGGCTGACCACCAGGCCAACAGTTTTAACTGTGCTTCTATGCCCCTCTACCCCACACAAGGCCCAGCACTGGGTGCTACCCACCATAGGGACAGTGCTGCCAGGATGGCTCTGGGGGCTTTGGCTTCCGACTCAGGAAATTGCTCAGGGTGGGTCCATGACGGCCCAGGGGGTCATCAGGAGGCATGAACCTGGAAAATAAGCACAGGGGGCAACTGCAAAACCAAGTAGGACTGGCCAGTGGCACTTGGAGGGAAGGAGCAGGCCTGAGCCAGGGAGGAGCACCAGGAGTGCACTCAGCCTGGGGCCCGGGCTCACTGTCCACAGTACAGCCCTGGGCCTCTTTGGAGAGTTTCTCCTGCTCAAGTCAGCAGTGTCAGAATCATCTAGCAACCTGTTAAAAATGTAGTCTCAGAGTTCAACACAAGGCCTGCTTAATCAGAATCTGAAGTTGTTTAGGACTTTGCATTTTCACAACTTCCCAGGTGATTTGTATCCAGGAAAACTGAAGCATAATTGCTGTGGGGCTGCCCTGGCTTCCTGATGTCTTCAGCAAAAGGTTAGGAACCTCTGAGGGGTTAACTAAGAATTCAGAAAGTTTCAGAGTTGCTTGAGCCCCTAGAGGCCTGGGCCCCATTTCTCCGGTTGCACCTCATGCCAAACAAATCTCTGGGCATGTGCAGGTGAAGCATGAGTGTGAACACAGAGTTGGAATCACCTGTTGGGGGGTCAGAGGAGCAGCAGCTTCCAAGTGCTGTCTCCACAGAGAGCATCCTGGCAGACTCTCCCTCCTCCTCTGTACTGCCTGGGGCACTGGGTTTGGTCTGTTTCTGAAGCTGCCCTTATTCTGGATGAGTTACTGTCTTAACCTGGCCTGCTCCCTGCCTGCCCCTCCCTCTGCCCTGGCATTGAGCCCTACAAGGAAGGGGATGCACACTGAGGGTGCTCAGGGCCCCAGGGGAAATATAAGTTTCTCCTCTTGAAGGAAAACTCCCTTTGTTTGGGGAGATCCACTTTTTTAAGTGAATATTTTCTTCCCAGAGACACTTCCAGGTCATACAAAAGTTCTCCTAGAGCGGTTGAGGAGTCTAAGGAGGGGGCAGACTGTGGGTTGGTGCTCCCCTAGAAGTTTAAGAGTCACGCCAAGGCCTCACCTGCCGAGAGCTGGGTGAGCCTGGTCCAGGGCAGCCCCTGTGGCTCAGCGCCCAGCTACACAGCCAGCTTCTCAAGAGTTGGGCCCTGCCAACAAGCAGGGGAGCCGCCCACTGCGGTTATTAAAGTTCCCAAAGACTTCACCTCCTGCTCTCTCAGGAGCAGGAGCTGTGCCAAGAGGGCCCTGTGGACATGCTCAGGGCACTGGGGCGGGTGCCCTCACTCACAGGGAGATGCAGGCTCTCCCTCTGGCCAACAAGGGGGGGCCTTTGGCCGGCTATTAGCCAAGGCCAGTGCATCAAAAGGACTTGGCTCAGGCCCCAGGCTGTCACCACGCCAGAGGCAGCCATTATCCATCAGTCCTCTGTGAAGATTTCTGGAACCCACAGTTACAGACTTACCAATTCCTCCAAGGCCAAAGCTGGACAGTGAGCGCCCCTGGCCTGGTGGATATGGAAGTGACAAAGGGGGCTACTGCAGGGCACCACTGCCAAGCATCGGCCCTGGGGCTTAGGAAGGTCCACGTACCTGCACAGCTGACAGGGCAGGTGGTAGGGGGGGACAATAGTACTCCTTGGAACACCATGTCCTGGTCTAGCCTGGGACTAACAGCTCCAACTTCGGGGCCACCAATCTCTCTAGTCCTCACAGCAATCTCAGGGGTAATATTATTAATGTCTTTTCAAAGTGAAGAACGTTCAGCTCAGCGAGGTTGAGTGATTCCCCCATGACACACAGCCAGAAAATGGCAGGACCTCACTTGGAAGCCTCCCCAGCTGGCTCCAAAGTCCCAGCTGTTTCCACAACACCACACTGCTTCCCTAGCTTCAGGGTCAGGAGCTGCCGGGTTGTGTACAGGTGGCCTGAGCCCCCTGCCTCCTCCTCCCCCCTCCTCATCCGCCTTCCTGGGGCCTCAACCATTCACTCCACATTCATTCATCTGCAACTGGTAATTGCACATTATGTACCAGGCATGCTGGTGACGTGGCTCCTAAGACAAATACAGGCCCTGCCCTCACAGAGCTGGGGAATTTGTCTCAAACCACATGCTAAAGACCCAGTCGCAAAGCCCTGGGTTCTTGTTATGTTATAATTTACATAACAAGAAGGATGGTGAGCTATTTCTGTATAAAATAATTACAATAAGCAATGAGAGTGTGGGCTGAGCTATCATTGCCTTGAGCAGAAACTAGAATGGGAGTGATGTCCCAGCATTCTGGGTCCTCCCCACATTGTCCCACACTATTCTAGTCTCCAGACCCCTCAGTCACCTTGTGGGCTCCCAGTGTCTGCCTTCAGAATGCCCAAGCACGTCGCAGTGGACATGCCATCTTCTTCTCCCCCCTTAGCTTAGGCTGAGGGGCCCACTGAGCACCTGCTGACAGGTGGGGGCCTGTGGCCCTGAGGCCTCTCCTCTGCCCTAGCCGTAACTGGCTGGGATGAGATGAACCAGCCAGGTCCTCTTGAAATTTCAGTGCAGAGGTAGGGACACAAAGCCTTTTACAGCCCAAAAGAAAAGATCTTTGCCCACTCCCATATGTAATATAAAAAAAAAAAAAAAGGTATTTAAAAATCAGCCCCAAATCTGAAATGAGTGAAAGGCAACACAACAAAATTTGGGTTTTTCCCATGATGATTATTTCAGTGCTCTTATTTGAAGTGTTAAATTCTAAAAACAGCATCTGGCTGGCCCACCTGCTGAGCAGCTTTGTGGTGAGTCAGTCAGATGTGGCTGGGGGGACAACAAGGTCAGGGACAAAATACCCTGCTGGGGAAAGTGCCCCCAGAGAAGGCTGGCCAGGATAGGGGGCACTCAGAGGGGCAGAGGTGAGTGTGCAGCCTGGGAAAGCCCCTTCTGCGGGGCTGGGTGTCCTGTGACTCCACGCCCCTCTGCCTGAAGATGGGAGTGGCCTCTGCCCTGCTCCCCGCTGTGTCAGGACCCCGCTGGGCCATACCGGTCATTGACAAAGGAGAACATGAGCAGCCTCTGCTCGATGAACCACTTCCACTCGGGGTTCTCGCTCTGCAGGTCTCGGTAGTTGTCATTGGAGACGATGACGCCGTCCTGCTCGTAGGCCACCTTCACGATGTAGCGGTCATCGTAGCAGACCAGCCGCTTGCCGTGCACCTTGCGGGATGGGGTGTACACGAGCACCGCCTGCCGCTCCAGCTGCTCCAGCACGTGCTGCTCTGTGGGTGCAACAGAGACCGTGGGCGAGGACCTCCCGGGGACACCCCGCCCCACTCCCCACACAGTCAAATGAGGGATAGAAGGTTCTGAGGAGAGAAAAGAAACGCCAGTTTCCCCTGCTATCATGTTCACTGCTTTCACTATATTTCTCTGCATTTGCTTGCAGCTCGAGGTCAAGAGGGCTGTTGGCTTCTGTCTCGCCCCCAGCATGACTGGAGTCCACAGGATGGTACACAAAAAGGGAGAGGCACTTCCAAAGGAAGGTTTCCGCCACTGTGCTGGTCTGTCTGAGGGTGACAGGCCCCCACCACAGTACACACAGGGGCCTCCTTCTGCAGAAAGGCATTCCCATCTCAGCCGGAACCCAGGCAACACGTCGCAATGACCAGGACACTTGCATCCTCCGGAAGGCCCTGCAGGGCCCTTCGCTGGGAACCATGGGTCCCTCTTCCCCCACTATACAGGAATCTACACCAGACACCTTTGGGGTGCAGCATCCCAGAACTGACAGATCTCAGGGACTCAAGAATGTAATAGAAAGAGTAAAAGACTAAGAATCTACAGGCTGATTCTGGGTACTTTAATACTGTTTCAATGTCAGATTGTACATTGATAAAAGCAGGATGACAGCACTTCCCTTACTCATCTCAGGGTCTCTTGTGAGCACAGTGAATAAGCTCAGATGTGTGAGAATTCTAGCAAAAACTAATAAGGAGGTGATCAGGTATGGAAGCATTACCAGGCCTTTCTTATCAGGAGCTGAAAGTCCCATCCCAGGTAGTTCTGCTGTCTGATCTTAGATTTGCCTTTGGAGGCATGAAGAAAAGGAAAGATCTTTTAACACATAATAGTTACTCAGAACTTGGAAGACCATACTCTTCATAATTTGTCAAAAATTGTTTCTTCTCCCATGTTGCGCAAAAACAAAAAATAAAAACAAAATAACCATGGTTTCTAGACTTTAAAAATGTACACAGTGTGGCCAGGGGTTATAATCCTAGCACTTTTGGAGGCTGAGGCAGGAGGATCACTTGAGGCCAGGAGTTCAACACCAACAGAGGCAACATAGCCAAACGCCATCTCTAAAAAAAAATTGTTTTAATTAACCAGACTAGTGGCGTATGCTTGTAGTCCTAGCTACTCCTGAGATAATCACTTGAGCCCAGGAGTTTGAAATTACGATAAGTTATGTTGGCACTGCTGCCTGGGTGACAGAGCGCTACAAAAGAAAAAGTGCATAATGCATCTATTATACAAAGAATAATTGGAAAAAATCCCCTGTCTATAGCACCTCCTTCAAGAAACAAAGGTGGCCTGTGTTTGGAAGTCCACTTTGCCCCAACAAGTTTGCAATCCTCTCCGCTCCCCTTAAGATAACCCAGGTTTTAGACTTTTGTCTTTATAATTCCCTCGCTTTTATTTCTAAAAATACATATGTATAAGAATCATTTTCAATGTGGTTACACATTGGACATCACACAAATGGAATCATACTATACGTATGCAACTGGCCTTTTCATTTACCATTGTGTTTGTGAGGTCTGGACATGTTGATGTGTTCACTGCTATTAGTTTTGTTTCGAAGTCCCTGGCACAGAAGTCCAACAACCTTTCTAGGGTCTATCTCTAAGGGTAGATATTGCTGAGTTGTAAGGAAAGGAACTTTACAAGATAATACCAAATTGTTTTCCAGAGCAGTGATATCAAGTTATGTACCCAACAGAGCATCTGAGACGACCTTGACAACACTTGGCGTTTTCAGGCTTTTGAATTGTTGGCAATCGGGTGGGTACAAAATCGCTTCTTATTGTGGTTTGATTTTGAATTTCTCTGGTTACTAATGAGATTGGGCATCTTTCCTTAGGTTTACTGGCCATTTTTATTTTCTCTTCTATGCTGCCTTATTCATATGTTAGCTCGTCTTTGTGTGGGCTCATTCTTGGTCTCATTAATTGGGAGAAGTTCTGTCTAGATCTAGACAATCATCTTTCACAGTAACACGTGCTGCATACCACCCTCCAGGTGGAGCTTGTTTATTTATTTTTTTGTTTTTGTGGTATCCATTAACAAACAGGAGCTTTTATTTTAAATGTAGTCGATTTTATTCATCTTTCCTCTATAGTTTTGTGCTTGTTGTGGCTTATTTAAAAATTCTTTCCCTTCCTTGAAATAATTTCCCTACTGTTTGCTCATATTACATTTAAATATTGCACAACTGTTGAAAGCCACCATTCTTCATGTTCAGAACATGAAGAATAATTTGGGGTACCTGGTTCATGATGGAGAACTGAATGCAAGTATTCATCCCCTTCCCGCAAAGTCCCAATGCAATGGCAGTGAAGTACAAAATGGGGTGTACATTAAAAGTACATTTGCTGGCTTGGGGACAGCAGCAAACTCAGGACTTTGACAAATTTTAGGAAGACAGAAAGCAGAGAGGATCATATTGACCCCACAGCATGGAGGGAACCACAGCCTGGAGTGTGCACAGAAGGCTGGAGCAGAGGTGGGAGACATGTCCCTGCAAAGTCAGAGAGCAATTCTGGCCTCAGAGAGGGAGTGGACGTTCCTCCCAGGGCCAGGATGGCTAACAGGTGAGCTACTCATGGACCAACCTACTCCAATGGTATGGAATGTTACTCGTCCCATTTCCCTATCACTATAAATAAAGTGAAAATAAAATCAGGAAGGAGGAGGCCTTCCATGGCAGCTGTGGCCCCCCCTAGATAAACCAGCATGGTTTCGGCATTGGAATTTGTGGCGAGCAGTGGTGCCCGGCTGCCTACCTGTTCCATGCCAGGGATGCTAAAACTGCCAGCCAATGCCAATGGTTAGTCCTGCCATTTAGGGAGAAATTTGAATACTGGCAGAGAAAACCCACAGCAATTGCACAGATATACGGTCATATGCCACACAATGATGTTTCAGACCATGGATATGAAGATGATACCTTAAGACTAGAAAGGAGGGTGGCGCCTGTGGCTCAGTGAGTAGGGCACCAGCCCCATATACCGAAGGTAGCGAGTTCAAACTGAGCCCTGACCAAACTGCAACAACAAAAAAAAAATAGCCAGGCATTGTGGCAGGTGCCTGCAGTCCCAGCTACTCAGGAGGCTGAGGCAAGAGAATCGCCTAAGCCCAAGAGCTGGAGGTTGCTGTGAGCTGTGATGCTACAGCACTCTATCCAGGGTGACAAAGTGAGACTCTGTCTCAAAAAAAAAAAAATATATACATATATATATATATATATATATATATATATATATATATAATGGAACTGAAAAGTTCCTACTGCCTAGCGATGCTGTAGTAATCCTAACAACGTGGCGCTACACATTACTCGGGTGATTGTGGGGATGCTGCTGTAAAGCAAACTACAGCACTGCCAGTCCTAGAAAAGTCTAGCACATACAATTATGAACAGAACATAATACTTGATGATGATAACCCGACTGTGTCACTGCTTTATGTATTTACTATACTATGCTTTGTATTGTTACTTTAGAGGATTCTACATATTCCTTCTACTTATTAAAAAGTAGGTCCTCCAGGAGGTGTTCCAGAAGGCATTATTATCATAGGAGATGACAGCTCCATGGGTGTTACTGCACTGAAGACCCCCTGGGGGACAAGATGTGGAAGGGGAAGACAGTGATACTGATCATGTTGACCCCGTGTAGCCTTTGGCTACTGTGTGTGTCCGTGTCTTATTTTTTAACAAAAAGTTTAAAAATTTAAATAAAAATTAGAAATAAAAAAGAAGCTTATAGAATAAGGATAGAAAGAAAGAAAACATTCTGTATAGCTGTACAATGTCTTCATGTTGTAAGCTAAGTGTTACTCCAAAAAAGTCAAATTCTTTTCAATGTAAAGGTCCCTAAAGTAAAACAGTTCCAGTAAGCTAAGATTAATTTATTATTGAAGGCAGAAGAAATTGTATAAATTTAGTGTGGGCTAAGGGTACAGTGTGTATAAAGTCTACAGTGGTGGAAAGTAATATCCCCGGCCTTCGCATTTACTCACTGTCCTCACTGACTCTCCCAGAGCCACTTCCAGTCCAGCAAGCTCCACTCATGCTAAGTACAGTAGGCAGGTGTACCAGTTTTTATCTTTGATGCTATATTTTCCCTGTACCATTTCTTTGTTTAGATGTATTTAGATATACAAATACTTACCACTGTGTTAACAACTGCCTACAGTGCCCAGCACAGTGACACGCTGTACACGTGTGTCGCTCCTGGGCTAACTATGATTTAATTACGTAGCAGCCCATACCTGGGTCTCTGTCAGTACCCTCTGTGATGTCCACACCTCAAAATGATGCATTTCTCAGATGCATACAAATTTAGTGTGGGCTAAGGGTATATATCTGTCCAATCTCCTTCTCAGTCACAATAAAAGCTGACAAAGATCATCAGACTTTTAAGAGAAAAATCTAACAACACAAAAGACAACAAGAGAGAGACAGACACGGAGATGAACAAGCAGAACTGACCCTCTCCCCCCAAATTGGATAAAATTTGTAGAAATTAAGAGAACTTTTTTAAAAGTCAAGATGAGCATAGAAATAGTCAAGAAGCTGGCCAGGCCCAGTGGCTCACGCCTGTAATCCTAGGACTCTGGGAGGCAGGGGCCGGTGGATTGCCTGAGCTCAGGTGTTCAAGACCAGCCTGAGCAAGAACAAGACCACATCTCTAAAAAAAGATCCAGTGTTAGTACTCCCAGCTACTTGGAAGGCTGAGGCAAGAGGATCACTTGACCCCAAGAGTTTGAGGTGCTGTTAGCTATGACGTCACAGCACTCTCTAACAAGCAAGACTCTGTCTCGAAAAGAAAAAAGAAAAAGAAAAGTTGTATGTGGCTCAAGTGGCTAAGGTGCCAGCCACATACAACTAAGCTGGCAGGTTCATATCCAGCCCGGCCACCCAAAAACAATGACGGCTGCAACCTAAAAATAGCCGGGCGTTGCAGTGGGCGCCTGTAGTCCCAGCTACTTGGGAGGCGGAGGCAGGAGAATCGCTTGAGCCCTGGAGTTGGAGATTGCTGTGAACTGTGATGGTACGGCACTCTACCCAGGGCGACAGCTTGAGGCTCTGCCTCAAAAAAAAAAAAGAAAGAAAGAAATATTCCAGAAGCTGCTGCACCCAAGAGACTAAAATAGCTTGTAGTAACAGATAGAAAAGAAGAAGCGATTGGTAACCATTGATAGAATTAAAAACATACCAAAAACAAAAACTTTGGTTAAAAATGCCTGTAAGAAAAAGTTAAGGGAAAGTCCCTCCTGCAATCATGTGCTGTCCCCAGAAGGTGTGGCACGCACCTAACAAATGCAATCAGTGTAACCTAGCTTATTGTACCCTCAATGAATCCCCAACAATAAAAAAAAAAAAAGAAAAAGAAAGTTAAGGGAACCTCCCAGAATCACGGGAGCACTCAGCCCTTCCCTTTGTTGACTTAGCTGAAACAATGCCGACAATGGTCAGTACCTGATCTCTTCTTACAGGTTACACATCCCTGGGCCAAAATCCAAAGTGCTCCACAATTCAAAACTTTTCAAGCACCAACATGGTACTCAAAGGAAATACTCCTTGCAATGCTTCAGATTTTGGATTTTCAAATCAGGGATGCTCAACCAGGAGATATAAGGAAAATATCCCCAAATCCAAAATACTTCTGGTCGGAAGCATTTTGGATAAAGGATACTCAACCTGTATAAGAAAGCCAAATAAAAAAGAAACTCCTAAAAAAAAAAAAAAAGAAACTCCTGTTTATTCAAACCATATTACATGCCATGAGTTGTTCTAAGAAAGAAAGAAAGAATGAAATAAATCATAGTCTTCTAATAGTTGTTCCTTAAAATATTCCTGGCTTTATTAAAAATAAAGAATTCCCGCCGGGTGCTGTGGCGGGCACCTGTAGTCCCAGCTGCTCGGGAGGCTGAGGCAAGAGAATCGTGTAAGCCCAAGAGTTAGAGGTTGCTGTGAGCCGTGTGACGCCACGGCACTCTACCCGAGGACAGTACAGTGAGACTCTGTCTCTACAAAAAAAAAAATAAATAAATAAATAATAATAATAAAGAATTCCCTGGGTCTCCATTTTCCTTTTTCTTTTTTTCTAGATGAAGAGATTGGGCTAGGTATTTGTAAATAAATATTACCAGACTGAACAAATGTCTCTTTTAAATCCTGTATACTATTTGGGGTGAAATGCACATCCAATCTTCCCTCAAGTGTTAAAAGTCATCAGACACAATTCCTTTTGAAACTTAATCATTCACACCTAAAACAAATTTAAGGTGAATTTAATAGGTGAATTCATTCACCTATTAAACAACTATTTACTGCACACGTAGTATATGCAGGCATCAGGCTAGGTGCTAGGGCCATGGTAGTAATCAGTGACTTCATGGAGCCTGCAGTGCAGTAAAGAAGACAGACATCATTAAACAAATTATTAAATAGGCAACGGACTATCATCGTGACGAGTGCTATCAAGAAGTGTGTGTGGCACCCCTTGGGCACATGTCTACTCCAGCATACCTCTAATAGGAGTATCAGCTCTGGGTGGCTCTTTCCTCCAGGATGGGACAAAAACTTTGATGTAGGTGTGTCCTCTGTCCCGGAACCAGTCCACAGCCAGCTGGATTCCTCGGCAAGAGAAGATTTCTTTATTTCCATGGCTAC
This sequence comes from Nycticebus coucang, assembly GCF_027406575.1. Lineage (NCBI taxonomy): Eukaryota > Metazoa > Chordata > Mammalia > Primates > Lorisidae > Nycticebus > Nycticebus coucang. Next base: position 125,264,172 of record NC_069784.1, read on the forward strand.
AACGAGAAAACAAAGAAATTGGTTAGAGACACAGAAAGTGTTCCTAAGAGCAACTTCCTCTGGGAATATCCTGGATCCCAATCTCATAATTGAAAGAACTAGGCAAATTGGCATTTTAAAGACATTTCATTCACAAACTCTACCCCTTAACTGGAACTATGTAGTTGTGATATGTACACAGAGGGTCTTAGGCTCTGAGGGCAATACATTCTAAAGATTAACAAACAAGATTCCTCTCTTCAGCTGAAGCTAACAAAGATCGACACAAAGTGGATAGGAGTAGCCATCTGCAGAACTGTTCTCACCAGGAGAGATGGTTGTAAATGTGTTGATGGGCTTCCCAAGTTCAAGCAAGGAGGCCAATGCCCCACAGATTCCACCAACGACAGAACAGAGGCAAGGAAGAGACAGTGGTGCGGGAACAGCACACCTGTTTTCCTTTTTCCTTAGCAGAGCAAGAAGCCACAGAAGGAGTTTAAGATTGGAGATACGTGTGATATGATGTGATTTTTATTCAAAAAGCCCAATCTGGCAGCACAGAGGACAATAAATTAGAAGGGAGCAAGACCAGTTGTAGAGTACCAATTAAACTGTGGTAAGTCCCCAGAGCCAAGATTGATGATGACTTGGACAGAGCTCGTGGCAGATAAGGGAGAAAGGCAGGTGAACTTGTGAAATATTTGGAAGGTTAAAATCTGCAGAACCTAGTGGCTGATGGATGTCGGGGTGACAGAGAAGACATCAAGGATGATGGTGAGCTGTGGCTGACCCAGGGAATTATGAAGGAAAAGGGTTCCACAGGAAAGATCATGAGTCTGGCTTTGGCTACCTACCATTGAGCTGTTTACTGGCAATCTCCTTTAATCGGAGATCTTAAGGAAACAGCAAAGGTTCAGACGAGAGGCCAAAAGGTCACCTCTACTGAATCCACAGCACTAAGGAAATTATCTGACTGCCTGGAGAGAAAGGGAGTGGCCCAGGGTTGGGCCTAGAGGAAATGTGGGGTTTAGGAACTCGATTCAGCAAGTGGAGGAGGACAATATTATGCAAGGGACGGAAAGGATATGTCAGAGAAGTAGAAGGAAGATAGAAGGGGCTGCTTCAGGAAAGCCAAGGGACGGGGGCAGCCGAGTGACCAGTGAAGCCTGAAGATGTCCCTCAGACTTGGTCACTGGGACAGTGAGGTTTGGCTGGAGGGAGACAAGGGGATAGATTTGCAATATTGAGAAGGGAAAATCAACTGGACTAAGCCATGGATGGTACAGAGCCTGGAGGCAAATTAGCTGTTCTCCCCTCACCACTTTCCTCCCCGCCCCAGCCTCCTGCAGCCCTGTGCGCTGGTGTTACCCTGCCTCCACCCACAGCTGCAGTCCATTCACCTCTCCTTCTGATCTTCATCCTCACCTCCCGGGAAAGGGTCCCCTGACCCCTCAGACCCCATCCAGCACTAGTGTGAACAACTAACGACACCCTTCCCCCCACTGCACCCCCAACCACCTGCGGCAAAACCTACCCCCAGGCAATTCTCAAGGAAAATATCACCACCATGAGTATTTTTATTTATTTATTTTTGCCGTTTTTGGCCAGGGCTGTCTTCGAACCCACCACCTCCGGCATACAGGGCCGGCACCCTACTCCTTTAAGCCACAGGCGCTGCCCATTTTTCACTGTGAGTATTTTTAAAATTGTTTCTTAATTGCTCTCTTTTAGGGGGACTCATTACGTGCTGTTTAACCATTCAAAAGACAACTTTACATGCCCGACACCTTAGGGCTGAGGGGGCTCAGTGATGAGAGAGAGTCAAGAACCTTGCAGGGCTCCCAGTCTGGCAGTAAGGTACCCTCGGGAGCCCTGGGGCCAACTCCCAGCACGCAGAGGGTAAAGCAGACCCCAAGAGCACCCACTCCTCTGGGCCTTCCTTCACGGACACAAGGGCAACTTACAAACATCTGCTACACAAGGCTGGGTGCTGGGTGCTAAGGAGAGACGTCACCTGGCTTCTTGGAGCTAATTTTTCATGTCTCCCCAGAGTTCTGTTTGCCGGCCCACTCTCAACATTGCATCTCATTAACTCATTATACCAAGCCCTTGAGGAAGTGACCTCCATCCTCATTTTTCCCTTATGGAAGCTGAAGCAAAGAAACATGCCCTGCTCTCTGATCTCCTGGCAGCCTTCCACACCTGCAGACTCTTCCTCCGCAGTTTCCTTAAGACCATTTATTCCTCCCCCTTCCCAGTCTCTACCCCAGGATCCTGATGGCAGCCTCTTTGGAGCAAGTTTCCTGCAGTTAAAATGCTCACAACAGGGCCAGGCACTGAGGACCAGCTCCCAAGGCCCTAGGAAGAGGAAACAGGAGGCTGTGAATGCCGGGAGGGTGGAAAGGGGAAGTGGGTTGGTGCCTGAAGCAAATTTTGCCTACAGGACAATGGTGCCCAGGGCAGCCACAGTTAGAAAGCCTGTCATTTACAGTAACTAGACAATCTTATTGCAAACCACTGTGTCTTCAACTGTAGCCCAAGAAGTTTCTGCAGAAGTTAGGAACAAAACCGCCCTGTGGGGAGGAAGCTTGTTGCTGTGAGTGAGAGGGGAGACAAGATTCCTGAGGGGTCTGGCGTGTGAAGGGACACTCTGTTTTCCCTCTGTTTCTTCTTTGGGGTTAAATTGCAAACACTCTGACTCCCTTACCAGGAGATCTCTTCTCAGCTCAAGTCAGGGGGAAGAAAGCCGGTGAGCAGTGCAGGGGCTGCTCTTGGTTGTCATCTCATCAGAGGAGAAATGAGCGCAGACAGACAGGAGCCGAAGGCTGACACCAAGCAGAGCAGATTCAAGGGCTCCGAAACAGAGCCAGCCCCAGCCCCTATGTAAACGCGCCCCCCACACCCCATCTCTTTTCCACCAACTCGAGACCCACTGGAAGAGGCATGTTGAAAAGTGAGAGGCGTGATTTCAACCTGAACTCTCTCTGCACTGGAGATTCCTTGACTCGAGAATAAGCCAGAGTCTGCTGAATGTTCTAAGAGTTTAAAAATGTGAACTCAAACAAAAAGCCCTGTACCCTCCAAAATGAGGGTGACATTCAAATGACACCGTCCACAGGGCAGTAAGAGGATGTGAAATTATCAGGTGGTTTCCCCCCAGGCTCGTACTCCAAATCCTGCCTTTTCTAGATTTGCCTACAGAATGTAAAGCAGGTTGGCCACTTGTGAGTCTGCCTGCCCCAGGCAAGGAGATGCTGCAAGCGTTGGCTCATGAGAACTCGGGTTCTTCCCAGACACCACCCTGCAGCTTTTCTGATGCCTTCAGTGAAAGCTGCCTGTAAAAAAAAGAAAAATACTGCTGGACATTTTTCTTAGGGCCGCATGTCTGTCGACACGGGGATGCAGCTGAGTGACCCAAGCTCCTGACCTCTCTGAGTCTCTCGTCCCTCTCATCTCTCTTGAAGGGAAGGGGACTGTACTTGGAAATCAGTCTGTAGACTGCCTACCACCCAGAGCTACTATTCAACACCCGTGTGATGGCCTGAGGGGCCCCAGCCCTTTGGCAGCAGCAGGAATGGGTCCTGGCACTGGCCTTGCAAAGGGCCGTTGGTGGGAGAGAGTGGAGGCCTCACACGTCCCTTCGGCAGCTAGCTCACCAGGGCTCACTCTGCAGGGCAAGAGGTCTGGCTCTAGAACAAAGGCCTATGGGGTCAGGGTCTCCCACCCTGCAGCCCTTTCCAAGACCAGACTGGGGAAGAGTTGGAGGAATGGGAACCTCTGGGGATAATTTGAGGCCCTGGGAAAAGCTGCTGAATCCAAGTTGCCCCTTATGGCTCTGGGACCTCAGGCAAGTTACTCACTCTCTCTGAACTCTGAAGTAGAAGAGAAATTCCTTTATAAGAAAAAATGTAGTCACTTCTTTCAAGAATATATAAAATAACCACTGTGGGCCAGGTGTGGTGGCTCACGCCTATAATCCTACCACTTTGGGAGGCCAAAGTGGGAAAATTGCTTTGGGACAGGAGTTCAAGACCAGCCTGAAAAAGAGCAAAACCCCATCTCTACTAGAAATAGAAAAATTAACCCGACTAGATGGCCTGAGCCTGTAATCCCAGCTACTTGAAAGGCTGAAGCAGAGGGATCTCTTGAGCCTAGGAGTTTGAGGTTGCTGTCAGCTTTGATGATACTACTGCACTCTAGCCTGGGTGACAAAGCAAGACTGTCTCAAAAACCTAAAAATAAAAATAACTACTCTGAATCTTAGCATATTAGAGATAAAAACCTATTTAAGGTTATTTTGGTCCAACCTTTAAGTTATGTAAATAGGGCTCAAAAAAGTCAAGTGGGCCGGTCTCGGTGGCTCACGCCTCTAATCCCTGCACTTTGGGAGACCAAAGCAGGAAGACTGAGCCCAGGAAGTGGAGCTTGCAGTGAGCGATGATCACATCACTGCACTCCAGCCCAGACAACAGAGTAAGACCCTATATCAAAAAAATGTATTTGTTTTAAGTCAGAGGACTCTCCTGAGGCTACACAGCTAGAAGGCTGAAAAGGGAGAGCTGTCTAGTCCAGGAATAGCCACTCCCACAGGTGGCTATTCACATTTAAATTCAGATTAATTTAAAAAATAATTTAGAATTCAGCTCCTTGGTTACACTAGACACTGGTCAGGTGCCCGGTAGCCACATGTGGTGAGTGGCCACCCTTAGGGAAGGTGTAGGTATGGCGCTCTCCCCTGTGTCAGGGGGTATTGGATGACCTGGACTAGAGGTGCCTCTGTTCCGTCCCCTGCCTCTGACCTTGCTGGTGTGTTACGTGGGTTATAGCAAGAGGTCCCACAAAACCAAGGGCAGCCATAAGATCTGCTGCCTGAGTTCCTGTCACATGCTCTCCCCCATTTTTTAAAATTTTTTTTTATTAAATCATAACTCTGTACACTGATGCATTTATGGGGTTCAGGGTACTGCTTCGATATACAATGTGAAATGCTTACATTGAACTAAGTAACACATCCATCACAATTATACTCATTTCTTAATAGTTTTGAAATGTACCATTGCATCATGCACATTAGGTGAGGTGCTCTCCCCCATTTTGACTTAGAATTCTTACATTGAAATTATCCCTTATGAAATGGCAGATGATGCCATTGGTCCTGCTTACAAGAGCCCATTTCTTGCAGAAAGCACTTGGCCAGTGACCCACTCTGCTGACCTCCGGAGAGCAGTAGCCGGGTTTCTAGGTTCAGCCATGACAAACCACTTTGGGTTAAACAAGCTGAAGCACCAGGAAGAGAAGCCATGGCAACTCCTACTTACGGTGGCATGGCTGAGGAACATGCTGACTAATCCAGTGTTAACCTTGGCCAAGCCCATCAACTCAGTCCTGTGTGACTGAGAGCTTCCCACAAGGACTGATGGCCCCTCTCACATTCTCTGTGCTAACAGGGGCAGGTGGCTTAGTGCCTCCCAAAAGGCACAGGAAAAAAAATCTCTGACCATAAAGCATGATATTTTCTGTAACTTCCTGATCTACATTCATGGTTCCAGCATTTTAGGGTCATAGATCCTTAAAGTATGAATCTTTCCCCAGAGAAACAGAAATGCCTGCACACATGCAACATTGTGTGCATCATTTCAGAACATTGCTGGCTTTAAAGAAAGAGGTAACCAGGAGCCAAGGGATGCAGGCAGTTTCTGGAAGCTGGAAAAGACAAGGAAACGTACTCTTCTCCAGAGCTTCCAGAGGCTAGGCTCCAGGGAACACAGCCACAGCCTGCCAGCAAGTGACATTCTTCTCATCTGCCCAGGGTAAGAGAGTCTTTAAGCTCTCCCCATCACTCCAGGGCCAGCACGATCACCTTCAAAAACAAAGAACGGCCAGCTGCGGGGGCTCATGCCTAGAATCCCAGCACTCTGGGAGGACCACACAGGAAGACTACTGAGGCCAGGGGTTTGAGACCAGCCTGAGGAAGAGTGAGACCCCCATCTCTACTAAAAATAGAAAAATTAGGTAGCGTGGTAGCACATGCCTGTAGCCCCAGCTATGTGGGAGGCTGAGGCAGGAAGATCACTTGAGCCTAGGAGTTTAAGGCTGCAGTGAGCCATGATGTACTCTCTATACTTCAGCCTCTGTGACAGAAGGAATAAAACTCTGTCTAATAAAAACAGGGAGGCGGCACCTGGAGCTCTCTGAGTAGGGCACTGGCCACATACACCAGCGCTGGTGGGTTTGAACCCGGCCCGGGCCAACTAAAACAATGACAACTGCAACCTCCCAAAAATAGCCAGGTGTTGTGGCGGGCGCCTGTAATCCCAGCTACTTGGGAGGCTGAGGTAATAGAATCGCTTCCACCCAAGAGTTTGAGGTTGCTGTGAGCTGTGATGCCACAGCCTCCACCAAGGATGACACAGTGAGACTCTGTCTCAAAAAAAAGAAGAAAAAAAAAGGGGCGGCGCCTGTGGCTCAAGGAGTAGGGCACTGGTCCCATATGCCGGAGGTGGCAGGTTCAAACCCAGCCCTGGCCAAAAACCACAAAAAAAAAAGGGAAAAACAAAAACCCAGAAAATGGCAATGTCGACAGTACTACAAAACAGTGAAAGAGAATTTTTGGAAACCATGTTTCTGAGGTTAATTGAATTTTGAGGTCAACAGATAATAAAGAGACAACATTTTAGGTTTCACGCTTTCCCTGTAAAGGGTGAGGACTCACTTCAGTCTCTCTCGTGACTGAGGATCTGGCAGACCCTGAGAGACACGTGTCCTGTTGAAACTCTTGTAGGAGGACATGACAGACAGGGCCGTGGAAAGAGAAGGGGACGGGTAAAACCGAGGACGCCCACTCTTTCTTAGAACCTTCCCTTGAAAGGGACAAATTAAATTTCACGATTGGGTGGTTGTGCAATTTGTCTCTTTTTCCTAACTATTGGGATTCGGTTGGGGGGCAGCTGTTTGTGTATGTACACAGATATGTGTGTGCACACCTACATGTACACACACAGAGAATGCACACAGGTACCTGTCTCGTGGTTACCTGAAGTGTTAAGTAGGCAGCCAGTGTGTGAATGCATTTATGCTCTGGCACGCTCTTCACACTAAGCCTGAGTGATGGTTTCCATTTGTAAGCCACACAGATTGAACATGAATACATTAAAATGGTTCTCATTGTAGAAGAGGGGGAATACATGGGGAGACTAACAGATCTACTCAGGACACATTATGGTTATGTGCAAATACAGGATGTGGTTTAAGTTTGAATTCCAAGAAATAACAGAGCCTCCCATCAAAAGAGAACCCACCACCATTCCTAAAAAAAAAGGCCTAGTCCCCAAAGAGAAAATGCTGACACTTTTCAGTAGCCCCAGGAGAAGTCTTTTAAAATCTTTTCTTCTGGGCTCGGCGCCTGTGGCTCAAGGGGCTAAGGCGCCAGCCACATACACCAGAGCTGGTGAGTTCGAATCCAGCCGGGGCCCGCCAAACAACAATGATGGCCGCAACCAAAAAATAGCCAGGCATTGTGGTGGGTACCTGTAGTCCCAGCTACTTGGGAGGCAGAGGCAGGAGAATCACTTAAGCTCAGGAGTTGAAGGTTGCTGTGAGCTACGATGGCATAGAACTCTACCCAGGGCAACAGCTTGAGGCTCTGTCTCAAAAAAAAAAAAAAAAAATCTTTTCTGTTGTTGGGATTTGGAACCACAGAGCTCATATAACCTCAGGGCTGGGAAGGTCTTGGATTTAAGCAACATCATCTTACATTCAAAGCCTTTAGCACTCTCAGGATACACCATAAAGAGCGTGTAGGGACAGCCCTTGCCCAAGGCAGGACCATCGTGGGTTGAACCATTTCCAAACTTCTGCTCTGCAATGCTAACTCCAAAGTGTGCCCAAATTCCCAGGGAAAACTCTGGGCTCCTCTGTTACCTCACTGGGTGCTGAAGACAACAATTTTTCTGGATTCCCACTTATGGGTGGGAGTACCCAGCTTTCTAAAGGGGTAGCAATGTATTTTACCTCTGTGAGTGAACAAGTTCCTAACTAAACCAAGTGTAGAATAATCCAGTTTGAGCAATGCCCTTCCTGGCCCAGAGAAGAGTTGGGGGAGGCTGCAGAGATTCCCTTCCTGGGGAGATCAGCCAAGAGAGGCCGAGTAACAGTTCACCGCATGACACTGCGGTCCCCAAAACACCCGGAGATACCTTAGTCAGTGTTTGCAGCTTTGGGGCCACAAACACGTCTCTTCCCACCTAGTAAGGGAACCACTACCTACAGAAGGCTTCCAGCCATGAAAGTACGTCTTCCCACCTGGTTCGCCTACCCTGGTGAGACACGGAAGAGGTGTCTACCCGTCTCTTTCAGTGCAGAGGAAATAAACACCCTTGCTTGCAGAGTCTCCAATGCTCAGACACAGACTCCAGACAAGGGCGGTACCTGCAAACCCCGGACCCTGGACTCCTCCCCCCTCCCCCCCGCCTGCCCAGCAGAGGCTGCTCCGCTCCGGAACACGGACTCGGGGTCAGGCATCATCCTGGTATTTTGTGCAGCTCAGATTCTCACAACTACCCTCTACGGAGGTTCTAGCTCAATCAGACAGACGGAGAAAGTGCGGTTCAGCGAGGTTCAACGACTCGCTTAAGGACGCGCAGCTACTTAGAGGTTCGAAGCCCCACCCCCCGGGTCCCAAAGCTCTTAGGGACAGTTCCAGGGCCCGCGCCCCGCGCAGGGGGAGGAGAGGCTACCTCATCGCCACGTTGCTGCCGTCTATCACGATGGGTCGCAGGGAGCTGGCCGGGCCTCCGGCGTCGTCGTCCAGGGCTGCCCCCAGGACGGGCCGGGTGGTGTCCAGGACCCCGCAGGAGCCTCGGGGCACGAGCTGGGGCGCGGCCGGGCCCTGCGGGGCCTCGGGGCGGCTGCTGGTGCGGATCAGCTCCTGCAGCACGTCGTTGACCAGCGCGCCCTCGCCCAGCTTGCCCAGCACCCGGAGCACGTCCCCGCGGCCGTAGCCCAGCTTCTGGAAGAAGTCCATCTTGCTGTGCCGCTCCATGCCCGGCCGCCGGGCCCCGGGGGCAGGAGCTGCAGAGAGAGGACCGTCAGGTGTCACTCGGAGGCGGCGCAGCCCCCTCCCTCCCGGTCCTATAGTCAGTCAGGAAATCGTGCGGAGCTGGTCCCCGTGGGGATTTTCGGTTGCTCTGTGCGGTTGGGGAGCCGCACTGCTTTTACTAATGCTCGTTCTGAGGGACACCGACCACACGTCCTCGCACCCAGCCAGCCCTCGGGACAGGCCATGGGCTGACCCGTGTCCTCCCAAATTCCTATGTTGAAGCCCTGGTCCCTCCCAGTGTGACTGTATTTGGAGACACGACTTTTTTTGGGGGGGTGGGGGGCGCGTTATTTTTTATTTTATTTTATTTTTTTATTGTTAAATCATAGCTGTGTACATTAGTGCAATCAAGGGGTACAATGTGCTGGTTTCATATACAATCTGAAATATTCTCATCAAACTGTTCAATGTAGCCTTCATGGCATTTTCTTAGTTATTGTATGTAGACATTTGTATTCTGCCTTTAGTAAGTTTCGCCTGTACCCATTCTAAGATGCACTGTAGATGTGGCCGCACCCATAACCCTCCCTCCACTATAACCTCCCCCCTCCCTTCCCCTTCCTTGGCCCTTTCCCCATAGTCTTGTGCTACAGTTGGGTTATAGTCTTCATGTGAAAGCTATAATTTAGCTTCATAGTAGGACTGAGTACATTGGATATATTTTCTTCCATTCCTGAGATACTTTGCTAAGAAGAATATGTTCCAGCTCCATCCATGTAAACATGAAAGAGGTAAAGTCTCCATCTTTCTTTAAGGCTGCATAATATTCCATGGTACACATGTACCACAATTTGCTAGTCCATTTGTGGATCGATGGGCACTTGGACTTCTTCCATGACTTAGCAATTATGAATTGGGCTGCAATAAACATTCTGGTACAGATGTCTTTGTTATATTGTGATTTTTGGTCTTCTGGGTATAAACCTAGTAAAGGAATTATAGGATGGAATGGCAGGTCTATTTTTAGGTCTCTAAGTATTCTCCAAACATCCTTCCAGAAGGAACGTATTAGTGTGCATTCCCACCAGCAGTGTAGAAGTGTGCCCTTTTCTCCACATCCACGCCAACATCTCTGGTTTTGGGATTTTGTTATGTGGGCTACTCTTACTGGGGTTAGGTGATATCTCAAAGTAGTTTTGATTTGCATTTCTCTGATGATTAAGGATGATGAGCTTTTTTTCATGTGTTTGTAGATCGAACGTTGTCTTCTTTAGAGAAGTTTCTCTTCAAGTCCCTTGCCCACCCTGAGATGGGATCACGTGTTCTTTTCTTGCTAATACATTTGAGTTCTCTGTGGATTCTGGTTATTAAACCTTTATCAGAGGTATAACCTGCAAATATTTTCTCCCATTCTGAGGGCTGTCTGCTTGCTTTACTTACTATGTTCTTGGTTGTGCAGAAGCTTTTTAGTATGATCAGGTCCCAGTAGTGTATTTTTAATACTGCTTCAATTGCCTGGGGAGTCCTCCTCATAAAATATTCACCCAGGTGGATTCCTTTAAGAGTTTTCCCTGCACTTTCTTCAATTATTTTTATAGTTTCATGTCTTAAGTTTAAATCTTTTATCCAGTGAGAGTCTATCTTAGTTAATGGTGAAAGGTGAGGGACTGGTTTCAGTCTTTTGCAGATCGACAGCCAGTTCAACCAGCACCATTTGTTAAATAGGGAATATTTTCCCCACTGAATGTTTTTAATTGGCTTCTCAAAGATCAAATAACGGTAAGTAGCTGGATTCATCTCTTGGTTCTCTATTCTGTTCCAGACATCTACTTCTCTTTTTTTGTGCCAGTACCATGCTGTTTTGATCACTATCAACTTATAGTACAGTCTCAGGTCTGGTAGTGTGATTCCTCCTGCTGTGTTTTTATTTCTGAGTAATGTTTTGGCTATTTGAGGTTTTTTCTGATTCCATATAAAATGAAGTATTATTTTTTCAAGATCTTTAAAATATGACAATGGAGCTTTAATAGGAATTGCATTAAAATTATATATTGCTTTCGGTAGTATAGACATTTTAACAATGTTGATTTTTCACAGCCATGAGCATGGTGTGTTTTTCCATTTGTTAACATCTTCAGCTATTTCTTTTATTAAAGTTTCATAGTTCTCTTTGTAGAGATCTTTCATGTTCTTTGTTAGGTATACTCCAAAATATTTCATCTTCTTTGGCACTACTGTGAAAGGAATAGAGTCTTTGACTGTTTTTTCGACTTGGTTATTATTGGTATATATAAAGGCTACAGATTTATGGGCGTTGATTTTGTAGCCTGAGACATTACTGTATTCCTTGATCACTTCTAAAAGTTTTGTAGTAGAATCCCTAGTGTTTTCCAGATATACGATCATATCATCTGTGAAGAATGAAAGTTTGATCTCTTCTGACCCTATGTGGATACCCTTGATCGCCTTTTCTTCCCCAATTGCAATGGCTAAAACTTCCATTACAATGTTAAAGAGCAATGGAGACAATGGGCAACCTTGCCTGGTTCCTGATCTAAGTGGAAATGATTTCAATTTAACTCCATTCAATACCATATTGGCTGTGGGTTTGCTGTAGTTGGCCTCTATTAGTTTAAGAAATGTCCCTTCTCTACCAATTTTCTTAAGTGTTCTGATCATGAAGGGATGCTGGATATTATCAAAAGCTTTTTCTGCATCAATTGAGAGAATCATATGGTCTTCATTTTTTATTATTTTTTTTAGTTCGTTTATGCACTGAATTACATTTATAGATTTACGTATATTGATGGAGACAGGACTTTTAAAATGAAGTTACTAGGGTGGGCCCTAATCCAGAATGACCCGTGTCCTTATAAGAAGAGAAAATTCGGACACTGCTGCGCACAGAGGGACCACCTTGTGAAGAGGCAGTGAGCCACCGAGCAGACAGTCCACCCAGACTTCAGGACCACCTCGTGAAGAAGCAGCCACCCACCATGCAGACACTCCACCCAGACCTCAGCCTCCTAAATGGAGACCATGAACTTCCTCGTGTAAGCCCCAGGCCGCGGTGCTTTGTTCTGGTGGCCCTAGGTGACTAAGGGATGCCTCTGGTGAATCCTGCTCCCAGAAGGGCCATGTTCCCCCCAAACTCAGCCCTATGCACTGCATGGCCTTCCTTAGGGATTAACAGAGACCTCTGCCCAGAAGGTCCTATCCCAAACTTGAGCCTTCCCATGTGCCATCCCTGCTTGGCCTACACCTGTGGGTGGCCCCCCAGAAGGCACCCCTGACAGACATTTTCAGAAGGAAGAGTAAGACCAAACCAACAGGAACTCTCTGGACACACTGGGTCCCTCTCTGTTTTCTACCCACCAATACCTAAATTTTCCAAAAACCATTTACAAATACAGATAGAATCATTGACTGTGAGTGCCAAATTCAAACAAGGCAGAAGTAGAAAGAATAAAAAGATGCAATGTCTTTTCATGCATACCCCAGCCCCCCTGACTCCTCTGCTGTTTGCTTGCATCTCTCCAGCACTTTCTCTATACATCTATCTGCCTAGCTAATAATACACAAATATTGTTTTAGGTTTGTTTTGTTTTATCTTTACAAAAATTGTGTCATACTATACATGTTACTCAGAAACTTGTTTTTCTTATTAAAAATGCATTTTGGAAAAATCTTTCAATGCCAGACTACCTATTCTGCTGCTCATTGTGTCCCCAGCATTTCCAACAGTGCCCAGTACAGCTGAATTAATGAATGAGTGAATGAATGAATAGTGTTCTCCAGCCTTTAACCAGATGGCAAATGATGGAAATTTGTCTTCCATTTTTCAGTGTTACAAACCATACTCAGTGAACATTCTTGCACAGCTACCTTAATTTTTTACCTTCGGTCCTTAGTCTTCTATTGAGTCCTTTGCATCATTCACACATCTCTGCTAGATTCCCCACTTCGGCATTCTCTGTGGGCCCCTCCCAGATGTGCAGAACCTGGAATAAATCTAACAACAGCAATCTGGCGGGCAAAGGGCATTTCACAGCCAACCTCTGGACAGAGAGGCTTCTGCCCCAGTCCACACCTGCTCACCTACCACTCTACCCTGGCCACTGACAACTGGCACCACTGCCAAAATGCCAAAACTGCCCCCAACGTCACCAGTCCCCTACTTACTGCCGGTTCCAACAGCATCTTCAGAGCCCTGGCCTCAAACAACCTCTCTGCCACTTTGACACTGAGTACCACTCCCTGACTTGCTATTTTAAATCAAAAAATTATGGACTATCCCCTTCTTGAAACTCTGTGCTTCCTCAGGTTGTATGGCTTGGCCTGATTCTCCTCCTAAGTCCTTCCAGCTCTTTCCTCTCTATTTACTTCTTCAGAGTTGGGACCCTGCTCAGACCCTCCACCAGCCCCCATATTCTCATGTGCCACATAACTACATGCCTGGCTCCCACCACCTACTGAGCACCAACCACTCAGTTATGAAGCTGTGAGATAAATGCCATGCACGTATTTAAATGACGTGCTATGGGAACTGTTATTCAACAGACACTTGCTAAGTGTGCCTACTTCAGTGGTTCTCAAAGTGTGGTCTAGGGAACTTTGGGGAACCCCAAGCCTTCTTTGGTGAGTCTGTGAGGTAAAAATTATTCTTATAGTAATATTTATAAGATGTGATTTATTTACTTCACTCCCATCCTTTCATGAGTTTATGATGGAATATTCTAGAAACTATGTGTTATATGCTTTTGCAACAGTTTGAAGAAGCAAATATGAAAATGCAAACAGATTTGCAAAAATGTAAATCAGTGGCAGTCTTCTTACTAATTTTTGTTTGTTTGTTTTGGAAAATAAAGTTATTTCTCATGAAGATATGTCTTTTATGTTAATGTAACTGGTTTTATTATTATTTAAAAACAAATGAATTTTTTAAAAAGTTCTTAGTTGGGCGGCGCCTGTGGCTCAGTCGGTAAGGCGCCGGCCCCATATACCGAGGGTGACGGGTTCAAACCTGGCCCCAGCCAAACTGCAACCAAAAAATAGCCGGGCGTTGTGGCGGGCGCCTGTAGTCCCAGCTATTCGGGAGGCTGAGGCAAGAGAATCGCCTAAGCCCAGGAGTTGGAGGTTGCTGTGAGCTGTGTGAGGCCACGGCACTCTACCGAGGGCCATAAAGTGAGACTCTGTCTCCACAAAAAAAAAAAAAAGAAAGAAAAAAGAAAAAAGTTCTTAGTTTTAGTTTCTATTAAATGCATATCCCTCAATAGATATAACCCAATAAACAGGAGCTCTTTGAGATTCTTAAGGATTTTTAAGAGTGTAAAGGGGTTCTGAAACCAAAAGGTTTCTTCTTAAATCCACAGCTGTTCCAACAAGTATTTCCACGTAGCTGGCTCCAGGTAGGTGGCTCATAGACATGCCACCATTCTCTGAGGACCCCATGCAGAAAGCCTGGCATCTTTCCTCCTGCAGTACGGCCCTCACAAGCCCACCTCCTCCTGCCCCTCCCACTCCTCTCTCCTGCTGTCTTCCTCCCATACCTGACAACTGCCAGGGCCTGCAAGCACTGTGTTCTTTCTTTTTTTTTTTTTTGAGACAGAATCTCATTATGTCGCCCTCGGTAGAGTGCCATGGCATGACAACTCACAGCAACCTCAAACTCTAGGGCTTAAGTGATTCTCTTGCCTCAGCCTCCCAAGTAGCTGGGACTACAGGCACCCACCACAACGCCCGGCTATTTTTATGTTGTTGTCATTGTTGTTTAGCAGGCCTGGACCGGGTTCGAACCCTCCAGCCCTGGTGTATGCGGCTGGCGCCCTAACCACTGAGCTACAGGCGCCGAGCCTGCCAATACCGTATTTCTAAAACAAGTCTGACTAGGTCACCCCACTGTTCCAAAATATCCTCTGACCCCTCTGTCTACCTTAACATCTACCACTGGCCCTCCTGACCCTTTCTTTCTCTAAAGCCATATTGAACTTCTCCTTGCTCCCTAAGAATTCCAGAATGTTCTCATCACTGTGCTTCTTTTTGGGTTTGGGGGGGTGTTGTTTTTCTTCTATTGCCCAATTTGGAATACAGTGGTGAGATCATAGCTCACTGCAGCCTCAAAATCCTGGGCTCAAGTGATCTTCCCACTTCCAAAGTACTTCCCTCCAGGGTACCTGAGACTACAGGCATGGGCCATCGTACCTGGCTAATTTTTTAATTTTTTTGTAGAGACAGGTCTTGCTATGTTGCTCAGGCTAACATCAAACTCTGGACCTCAGATGATCCTCCCATCTCAGCTGTGGAACAGCTGTGACTACAGGCATGAGCCACTGCATCCAGCTCCGCACTGAGCTTCTACGTCTGCTTTCCTCTGTGCTGGGAATGCTCTCTGTGGCTTGGCAAACTCAGCTCAAATGTCACTCACAGCCGCATCCCTGACCCTACAGACAGAACGAGCAGATTGGTCGTCTACCACAAAAGCACTTTGTTCACACCTCTTCAATAGCACATTTATTTCTTTCTCAAAAAACTGAATGCCTTGGGTATTCTGACCTACTGCCTCAGAATCACCAGCACCTGGCATGCTGCCAAGTATATCTGAGGAGTTCATAGATTTTTTAAAAATAAAACAAATAGCTGGGCGCAGTAGTTCACGTCAGTAATCCTAGCACTCTAGGAGGCAGAGGCAGGTAGATTGCCTGAGCTCAGGGGTTCGAGACTAGCCTGAGCAAGAGCAAGACCCCATCTTTACCAAAAATAGAAAAGCTAGTTGGATGTTGTGGTGGGCACCTGTAGTCCCAGCTATTCAGGAGGCTGAGCCAAGAGGATCACTGGAACCCAGAAGTTTGAGGTTGCCCTGAGCTATGACGCCATAGCTCTCTACCAGAGTGGCATAGTAGTAAGACTCTGTCTTAAAATAAAATAATAAAGCAAAACAAAACAAAATAGGAGTTCAAAGCTGGAGTTAACCTCCCTCCACAAATATTTTTTCCACACCCCCAAAGACCCAAAGAAGAAAATCTCAACATCACTTCTGACTTTCTTCCCCTCACTCCTACCTCTAGGTGGTCAATAATTCTATTTCCAGGCATTTTCCATGAGCACCCTCCCTTCACACTCACACCCCGCTGCCCAGCTCCCTCACTTCTGCCCCTGACAAACATTACTGCTCACCTACTTGGCACCAGCACTGTGCTGGGCCCAGCTCTATGAAAACAAAATAATATACAATCCAGTTGCAACTCATTCACAATCTATTCAGGAAAACTGACAAAAATTGTAAACAACAGGTGAGCCATAAATCATGGAGATAAGCACAATACTTTCGATTAGAAAAGTGTGCTTTCAAAACACAGGCCAGGAGCAGCTTATCTTCCCATGAAGGGCCAGGGAAGACTGGGGCCTCTCTTCTCTGGGTGGTGTGGCAGGCCTGGCTTTCCCAGGTCAGATGAGGGCTGTGTCACACTCGCTGGCATCATCACAGTGGGGCCTGATCCACCCTCCAGGCGCTTGGCCATCTGCCCCTCGTCCGTCCTCACCTTCTCTCTGCCTGGTGACCAATCCTCTCTTGGGAAGGTGTCCCTTTGAGTTGGGGGCCAGCTATGAATGGTCCAGTTCCATGGAGGATGAGGACACTCACCCAGCCTGGCCAAACAGCCTCATGCCAGGGGCTGACCCATAAAGGCCTCTATGCAGGCTCTTCCCTCTGCCCAAGCACCTGTCCCCCTGGGTGGACCCAACTGTCACAGCCTTCCCATTCCTGGCAGCCTCCTACCTGCCACCTCCACCCCACCTGCCATGCAACTCTAAGGCACTCATCTAGAGAGAGGAGGGAAGGGGGGAGGGGTGAGAGAAAGAAAAGAGGGAGGAACTAAAGAGAGGGGAAGAAGCAAAGGACCGTGACAGGCGACAGGAAGATAAAACACCAAGTTCACATTCATGTGGTTCTTCGTCATTTCCAGGTCTGACATAGAGACCCTACGTGAACCTCCCACCAGGGGAAGATGGGGTAGGTACGGGCAGGGAAACGAGGCTCAACACTGCCCACGGTGAAGATCAGTAGCCAGCGAATGGCAGACACTGCCCATCAGTAGGCACCAAAAATAATCAGCCACTTTGAGTGGTGTTCAGGGCGGAGGCAGCAAATTGTTATCGCAGAAACTGAAGAACCAGAGCACAACTGGGTCAGTGGCTTCTCTTTGCTCACAAAGATGAAGATGAAGGTGGCCAAGCGCCTGGAGGGTGGATCAAGCCCCACTGTGATGATGCCAGCGAGTGTGACACGGCCCTCATAAGTTCAATGCATCCACCTAAACAAAGGAACAGCTACGAGGAGAGCTCATTTTCACTCTGATGCTTTGCACTCTGGTGCGACAGAAACACGAGGATCTGTCACCTGGGATGGGGCAGGGAGAGCGGCTGTGCATGAGACAAGAGCTGTTTTCACACAAAATTGACAGAAAGAATTCACCTACTACAGAGACTCTCCCTTGAAACTTTAAAGTCAACTTCATTTCCTTTTAAAGCTTCTAAATAAGGAAGAACCAGGGGTGGGGTGCTATTCTCAGGAGCCTGGGGCCTTGGGTCACGGCCCTCCCCTGCTGATAGGATGGTCTCTGAGCTGCAACACCCGCCAGTTGCTTTTCTTTCCTTCCTATTTTTAAGACCTTGAAGTATGAACAAGTTCATGTCAGTTTTCTTCCTCAGTCTTGACTGGAAGTCCAGCTCAGATGATTGGAACACTTAGAAAATCTTCACAGTTGCCTCAGGAGGTCTGAGAATGGTCAGCACTCGAAACTTAAGGGCAGCAGTCCAGGAGCGTGGGGGTTGTGTTTAGAGACAGCAGGAAGGGAGAGAAGGGGGTGGAATCTTACAGGTGGGGGGCCAGGGGTATCAGATCAGATCTTTTAGTTCTAGAATCAGTCATTCAGATGAGGGCCCCTAGGCCAAAGGTCTTTAACCTCTGACTGGAAAAGGTCCTGAGGAAAAGAATGAAAGAGAAACTGAAAAAGGAAAAGAGGGAGTGGTATAAGATGAGCAGAGACCAAGGGGCTCCCCTGAGCACAGCATTTTATGGTTGCAAAGTGCATCCTTGTATATTATCTCTGGAAACCCCTCCTTCTCTGGGAGGGGGAACGAGCTACCTCATTACTCATGTCACAGGTGAGGAAACTGAGGAAAAGGCTTTGGTGACGTACCTGGGGTCCCACAGCTAGTGAACAGGAAAGACCAGACTCCCGAGGGTGGTGCTACCCTGGTTGCTTGGTTGCCACTGAATGGCCACCACTGAGCAGGCCACACACACGTGCCAGCCTCAAAATGAGCACATTCAGCCCCTCACCCTGGTCCCCTAAGTCCATTCCTGGGTGACCTATGCCAGCACCACATAAATCCATGACTTAACAGTCTCCAGAAGTCAACCACCATGATGAGGAAGCTGTCCTGCCACCAGCTCTCCACAGAGCCCCAGCAGAAATGTCCTGGGTCAGCTCCGATCTGCAGGCCCTCGGTGGAGCTGTCGGTTATGTTTTAAGGAAGTCACGGAGAGGCAAAGACTTCAGCCCGTGGGACTTGCATTTTGTTGCCTGGCCTTTTATAGGGTGTCTGTGGGGATGCGGGAGAGCTTGTAATTATTATTTTTTTAAATTGGGGAAAAATACACATAACCTAAAATTTACCATTTTAACCATTTTAAGGGTGAGTTTAGCAGCATTAAGTACATTGATGTTGTGCAACCATCTCCACCATCCATCTCCAGAACGCTCTTCATCCTGCAAAACTGAAACTCTATACCATTGAACGCTGGCTCTCCGCTTCCTCCTCCCCAGGCCTGGCAACCGCCCTTCTCCTTTCTGTCTCTGAATTTGATGACTCTAGGTAGCCCGTAGGAGTGGAGTCGTAGAGCATCTGTCCTTTTGTCCCTGGCTTATTTCACTTAGCATGACGTCCTTAAGTTTGATCCTTGGGCATCCAGGCTTCCTTCCTCTCGGAGGCTAACGTGCCTTTATATGTGTGCGCCACGTCTTCTTTATCCATTCATCCCTCAAGGATACTGAGCGGTTTCTGCCTCTTACTACTGTAAATAATGCCGCCGAGAACATGGGTTGGCCTTTTGCTTTCTCCTTACACTTGTCCTGTTGTGGGTTATTTAGACGTGGACATGCCATATTTAAGCCCTGATCCACATCCCAGGGTGACTCTGCTGTAGTCCACAACCCAAGCTATTCACGTGCCAGGTACTGGCCCTCCAGGGTTGGCGTCATCTGACCCGGGAGAGGAGCTCGTACGCGGAGCACAGCTGAGGTTTGTAATGGCTGCAGGGAATTAGCCAGAATTGTCTTCACTGTGGTCAGGTTAACTAACACACAAACCACTACCTAGTCTATCTAGTCTAGATGCCTTCATGAGGACAGACAAAGGGTTAAAAGACGCCAAAGAGTTCTACTCCTTGTGACTTCTCAACATTAAACTGTCTTCAAAGTCCACAGAGGTTTTACTTAAACTGAAGAGCTTCCCCTACTTAATCTTTCCCCCATAAAAGCCGTCTGGAAATTAAACACAATTTTGCTAAAATGAGCAAGGATTTCTCCTAACAGAAATTAAATGTACTTACATTATTTTTCTATTTGAGCACTTAAAATATTTTAGGGTGCGAGAATCAGATCATTCAGGATAATACTTAACTGAGGATGAGGATGGCTCTCTAACCCACCTTCCTGCTGCCCCAGAGATCTGTCACTCCGCTCTCAACCCCGGACTGCACGGTGTTGGTCACACTGACTGATGGCCAGGGGACATGTACTCACCAGCAGGGTGTATCCCTCCGGTCTCCTCCAAGGACACTCGGTCGACTTTCACACCAATTTTCTCCTGTCAGAGAGAGGCCAGGCCTACAGCTGCCACTGGAGTCAGGGGAAGGCAGCCAGCTTGTGCCACAAGGCCACTAGGAGTCACTTCATGCCAGTGTTCACTTCCTGCATGCTGGAGTCACCAGTCACGTTCAGCTGCAAAGGTAGTTATGCTTTGTTTTTTAAAAAAAAAAGTAAAAGGAAAGGAAGAAAGCAATCAAACCAGGGAAGGGGACTTGAAGTTTGCGCCTCAGCATGAGTCACTGAATCAAAGTTCAGCAACCACATGCAAAGCAGAGCTTCCTGCGCTGGCTGGAGGAAGCCAGGAGAGCCTCCAAGAGCCGCTGCTCCCAGCTCCCGCTCCTGCCCCTGGCTGGGAAGCGCCTCTGATCCTGGCCTCTCCTCATGGCTAAACGGGAGGCAGGAGCGTCAGGGGAAGGGAGAGAACACAGAGCTGGCCATGGGGAGAAGGGTGCACAGGGGACCTTCATGGAAGAGGGCTCCGTCCCTGCCTTCAGAAGAGGGGGAATCCCAAGCAAGTCATAAAGTCCTTTGGGCTCAGGGGCCAGGGCACTTGCCTGTGTTGGGGGTAACGGCTCAGCATGGAGTGGGCAGCGGCTTCTCCCCCACTGTGGCAGGGAAGTCTGGCCCCAGGTCCACCTGAACACGCATTCTGCAGCCCATTGTGCCGCCAGCCTCAGCAGGTACAGGAAACAGGTCCAGAATTCTGGGACCATTTCTTGAATTGAGGGATGCCCATCAGAGGTCAGAAGAAGAGGAAAGAGCACAATCAAAGCACATGGCAGTCCCCCTCTCAACACAGCGGTGTCTTCGGGAGTAGCCTGCCCAAAGACATGGATGTGGTCACCCTGCAGTCAGGCTGAGAGCCTGGCAGCTGGTGCTGAGGGAGCACGAAGGCACCCGTTAGCTGAGATTTGCTGCTTGCTTTATTTATTCCCCAGTCCCCTAAAGAACATTTGAAACAACTGAAAATATTAAAACATAGAGAATGGGATAATTGAAATAAAAATTAAAAGTGCAATCAACGCCAGGCGCAGTGGTTCACACCCGTAATCCCAACACTCTGGGAGGCCAAGGTGGTTGGATTGCCTGAGCTCAAGAGTTCAAGACCAGCCTGAGCCAGAGTGAGACCCCCGTCTCTAAAAATAGCCAGATGTTGTGGCAGGCACCTGTAGTTCCAGCTACTCGGGAGACTGAGACAAGAGGATAACTTAAGCCCAAGACTTTAAGGTTGCTGTGAGCTGTGATGCCAGGGAACTCTACCGAGGATGACAAAGTGAGACTCTATCTCAAAAAAAAAAAAAGTGCAATGAAATCATTAGAAGGATAAAGAATAGTGTTCTAGAAAGCTAGATTGGAATAGTCACTGCATGGGAACCTAATTCCAGCCTTGAGTCTTCTAATAGCAATTCCCATTTGTTCAGCACCAACAATACATCTGGTACTTTACAGTGAAGCATCCTACTCCACATAGCAGCTGTGTGACACAGGAGTAATTATTCCCATGGTGAGATGAGCTTGTAGGGGCTCTGTAAGGATAACTATACTGAATAGAAACCCAGGACCATCAGGCTCCAAAACGTGTTTACACAACCACATGTTGCCTCTAAACTTATAAAGCCCTAAAAAAAGTATGCAGAGTTTGCAAGAGAACCTAATATTTTCCTGGCGTTAAATTTTAGGGGAAATGTAAATCCTTATGTTGAATAACATCAGACAATCCCTTCCACTCAAATCCTATGAGGAGATGGCCAGGGAGGACTTGAAATGCCTAGTACTCACTGGAAGCCCCAGTCAAAGCTGAGGGTATAACCTCATACTTCAACTCAGGGAAGTTATTTCTGTGAGGAAATGGGTCAACATTGTCCAAGAGCCATGTTCTCTGAATGTCTAACCAAATAAAGCAACAGAACCTAGAGACACAAGGGGCTCCTCGGATGATCTCATACTAGATGACCGAGCAACATTTTGGGGGGGTATGGGAAAGCAATCAATCAAAGAAGAAATTCATTCTCTCAGGAGATTACCGAGTGCCACCCCTGGGCAATGAAATTTAAGAACCCAATTAGGATTCAACCCCAGATCAACAGCACATTCTTCATGGGACAGGGCTCACAGTGGCAGCACCACATTGTTTCTCAAAAAAAGACATTGGAATCTGCTCAACTAGTAAACAAGTATTTGGTAGAGGCTCCTAAAATTCCGTGCCTTAAATACTGGAGAGATTATTTAGAGCAGAAAACTTGTTATTCAGTTGTCTCCATTAAGAAAAGAACCATGAGGCTAGATGAGGTGGCTCACGCCTATAATCCTAGTACTTTGGGAGGCTGAGGCGGGTGGATTGCTTGAGCTCAGGAGTTCCAGACCAGCCTGAGCAAGAGTGAAATCCCCTCTCTAAAAACAGCTGGGTGTTATGGCAGGTGCCTGTAGTCCCAGCTACTTGGGAGGGTGAGGCAAGAGGGTGAGCCCAAGAGTTTGAGGTTACTGTGAGCTATGATACCACAGCACTATACCCAGGGCCACAAAGTGAGACTCTGTCTCAAAAAAAAAAAAAAAAAGAAAAGAAAAGAACCATGGCCAGGTGCAGTGGCTCATGCCTGTAACCTCAGTGTTTTGGGAGGCCAAGGCAGGAGGATTGTTTGAGGCCAGGAGTTGGAGACCAGCATGGGTAACATACTACAACCCTGTCCCTAAAAACAAAATAAAATGAAAGAACCACCAGAGGGCCCCTTTACAGTATCTGATATTGCAAACTCATATTGATTCATCTCCACAGTTACAGGGAGTTAGCTGTTATGACTCTGAGAAGCTGAAAGAATTAATCCACTGTTTAGGCTGTATATTGTCCACTTGAACAAGAAATAAGGCCCACTAGAGGTGACCAAACACCACCAAAACTAGGCTGTGCCCCGAGAGACTGGAGAGAAGGCAGCCGCTGTCCTCCTGCAGTGGTGGGTGAGCACATGTCTGCACACCTCTAACTGCTCAGAACAGTGTGGCAGTAAGTCTCAAACACTTCTCTCTTCTGTCTGTTTAAAACTGGCATAGGATCTGCCTCAAGTCTATTTCTGCTCACTCTGGCCCTTGCGGTGAGATTGAGGTCTGTGCTTTCAGGAAGCCACCTGGAGGTGTAGCGACAGTGGATTGTAGACATGTGGGTACAGACCCTCACCACAGAGGAAGGCTCAAACCCACAGACAGATATTTGCCATGGAGCCCCAGAAGCTCGTTGATGGACCCCGTCAGCACCCTTGGCTTGGCTGCCTCCTCCTCTCTGCAGCACCAGTGAACACCAAGAACAGCCTTTAGTTTGTTGTCTGTTTCTTTAATGAGCTAAAGTGGAACAACTACAGCTGTTTGCAGTAGTGACGGGGACATGCTTAGGTTGGGTCTTACTGGCAACTGCTTGGTGATTTTCTAACGAGCTGTCTACCAGCAGCGTGAGGGAGTTCCCATTTCTCCATCTCCTGCCAATATGTGGGATTGTGAGACATTTTGCTTCTGCCAATCTGATGTGTGATAAATGGTATATCATGGTTACTTTAACTTTCTTTTCCCTGGTTACTAGTGAACTTGAGGATGATCTTTTCATGTTCATTTGCCCCCACTATTCCTCTTTTCTCCTCCATTGTCCGTTTTCCTAGGGTGTATTCTTTTTTTTTTTTTTTTTTTTTGCAGGTTTTGGTCGGGGCTGGGTTTGAACCCGCTACCTCCAGTAGATGGGGCCGGCACCCTACTCCTTTGAGCCACAGGCACTGCCCTGGTGTATTCTTTCTACCCTGTTTCCCCGAAAATAAGACAGACAGTGTCTTATTTTAAGGTGTGCTCCCAAAGATGCGCTAGGTCTTATTCTCAAGGGACACCTTATCTTTCCTGTCAGTAGGTCTTATTTTCGGAGGATGTCTTATTTTCGGGGGAATGGGGTATTTGTATTAACCTTTGCATATTCTTCATATGAATTCTTCATCTTTTGTATATGCTATGCAAATATTCACTGCAAGTCTAACTAATACACATCTTTTAGCTTTATTTATAATGTTTTGGGGGCCTACAGAAGTTTTTACTTTTGTGTAGTCAAAACACGGCATTCTACCAAAGGGTGACAAAGTGAGACTCTATCTAAAAAAAAAGGTTGCTTTACACGATGTACCATGTGAATATGATCACTGAGTGACGTTTCTGCCCCTGAGTAGAGACATTAATGTAAACAAATACAGTTGAACCTCCATAGTTGACCACCTGCCTGCATTGACCACCTCCTTAAGTTCACTTGATTTTCATAGACTGGACATACAGCACATTAGGCCTATTCCTCATGTTGACGGGTTTGTTACGGTCCCCCGGGTGGTCAGCTTACAGAGGTTCTACCGTCATTACCGCCACGGGATGATGTTGTTTCTCGACCTCAGTGGTATCGATTTGCAGCTGGATAATTCCAGGCTGTCTTGTGCCCTGTAGGGTGTTCTACAGCATCCCTGGTCCACCACCAAAGCTACCTGGAGCACACCTGCCCCCACTGTGACAACTAAAGATGTCCCCAGACATTGGAAAATACTTCCTTGGGGGAAAAGCCGCCCCTTGTTGAAAACTGCTGGATTAGAGGGACAGCCAGGTGCATAAGCCCCCTCAAAGAGGAAGTGCCTGACTTCGTGAAGAGGCTGAGAAAGACTTACTGGGGGAATGACGGCTCGGCTGACTTTACAGGATGAAGGAGAGTGTTCCAGGAGAAGAAGTCTGGAGTTCTGGGACATTCCAGGTGGAGAAAAAAATCTAGGCATAGATTCAGAGGCACAAGGAAGCATGACACGATCCTCCTGGCTAGGACTAGGGCTCCTGGTAAACTAACCCAGCTCCAGAAAAACTTGGAAAGCGTTTTTTTTTTTTTAAACAGTCTCGCTCCGTCACCCTGAATAGAGTGCTGTGGTATCATAGTTCACAACAACCTCAAGTGATCCTCCTGCCTCAGCCTCCCAAGTAGCTGGGACTATAGGCACCTGCCACAACCCCCACCTAATTTTTCTGTATTTAGTATAGACCAGGTCTCAGTCTTGCTCAGACTAGTCTCCAGAGTGCTAGGATTACAGGCATGAGCCACTGTGTCCAGCCTTAGGAAGCATTCTTTAAAAAGTACTCTCATTTGGTGGTGCCCGTAGCTCAGTGGCCACATACACACAGGCTGGCGGGTTCAAACCCAGCCCAGGGCCTGCTAAACAACAATGACAACTGCAACAAAAAAATAGCCGGGCGTTGTGGTGGGCACCTGTAGTCCCAGCTGCTTGGGAGGCTGAGGCAAGAGATTCACTCAAGCCCAAGGGTTTGAGGTTGCTGTGAGCTGTGATGCTACAGCACTCTATTCAGATGAGCGTGAGATTCTGTCTCAAAAAAGAAAAAAACTTTCATTTTAAAAATAAATTTGATGAAATCATTAATTAATATCGTTTTTCCTATACAGGCTATTTTAAGATTTTGAAATAAAATGGCTCCATATCTAGGTTACCAGGATGCCATCAGGTTGGGAAAAATGACAATCTCATAGTGCTAAGACTGATAAACTAGCCCTAACAAAGGGAAAAGCTTGGCTTGCCAAAGATTGCCCAACATCTGAGGTTGCAGACCTTCCTATCAACCAACGACCAACGCAGGAAAAGTAACGACCCTCCAGGCACTCTTACTCTGTTGTTTCTCCAGCCTTGGCCACTGCCTTCATCACCCTCTTCTCTAGTGTCTGATTTACCAACAGCTCAAAGGCCTGCTCTATGTTTTGATCCTAGAGGTATTCCCTCCTTAGACAGCGAGGTTGTGCCTGTATAACCTCGACAGATTGGCAGTTTGGAAAAGCTCCCTAAAGCGGCTGCAGTGCATAGCTACTGTGGATTGAAGCTGTCTGAGGGAACCACCTTTTCTGGAGTCTATAGACCCCTTACAAGAAGCTCGAGGGGACATACAAGACCGTTTGTACTACCACTCTCTCCATTGCCAGGAAGAGAGACAATAAATGAAAAGACACAGGACTCTGGGAAACAGGCAGAGAAACTTGGATGGTGGCAAAGGATAATGAGTGATGAAGTACATGGTAAGATACAGCACCTAACTCGTGGGCCGATGACACTGGCTTCTATGAGGCCATGTGGGAACACTTGCAACATCCTGTGGTTTAGAGACTTGGGTTCTAAAGCTCAGCTCAACATCTTTGCTAATCTCTGGCCAAGGTGCTATAGACGCTTTTCTTGAGCTCTGTACTCCCTGCAGTCTAGGGTTAAATTGTGCCCCCTAAAAGATATGTTCAAGTCTTAATCTCCAATATCTATAAACGTGACTTTATTGGGAAATAGAGTCTTTGCCAACATTATCAAGTTAAGAGGCAGTCATACCAGATTACAGTGAGCCCTAAATCCAATGACTGGTGTTGATAAGAGAAAGGGCAGAGATTTGAACAGAGAGAGAGAGACACGGAGGAGACACAGAAGGGCCATGTGAAGACAGAGGCAGGGTAGAGTGGTACAGCCATAACCAAGGAACAGCTTGAGAAGCTGGGAGGAGGCAAAGGAAGGACCGTCCCTGAGAGCCCTCAGAGAGCGCGTGGCCCTGCCAACACCTCGATTCAGACTTCCAGCCTGCAGAGCTGTGAGAGAATATATTTCTGTTGTTCTAAACCATGCTGTTTGTGGTAATTTGTTAGTGCAGCTCTAAGAAACTAATTCACCCTTCAAACACCAAACACCATCCCTGCAGCTCTTAGTTGTGATAACCTTCTACTCACAACTAAGTGTGCTCCTAGCACACAGCGGGAAGACAGCAGAAGAGCTACAGAGTGAGTCCTGTGCCAGAAGGACCTGGCAGAGCAAGGGGCAGCTGCCCCCAGGTGCGGCGTGCTGCCTGTGCCTGCACGGGCTGAGGGCCTCTCTCCCTGCACATCCCAGACAAACCTGGGAATCAGGCAGGCTTCATGGTCAAGATTGTCATGTTATTTCCTATAAGCATATGCTAGGGTAGGTGGCCTGAACACGTGGTTTTGGCTGTCCGAGAGTAGGAGAAAATTATCAGTGTAACAATGGAACAGCGCTTACACAGAAGATAAAAATGCATACTGCCAGCCGCCGAGACTGCAGTACTTGCGAGGCTGGCTTCCCACTCTGTGAGGTATTTCCCTGTAGACCAGATGTGCCACTGTAAATACAAAGTGCCTGTCCTCCAAATGCTTCCAGGATAGCCCTCGGACACACATCCCTGAAATGGAGCATGACCACCCTTGACCATGTGGACTCCATTCTGACCCCTCTTCTACCCATCAAAGATGTTTTACTAAAACAATATGCAGCCAAGGTCATTCCAAAGTTATTTGAAATATTTTATATAATGCCAATTGAGTGATTACACAGCAAGATTGTGTGACTTTAACATTTTTTTACTGTTGGGATACTCCCTGCAAGTCTCAGAGGCCAGGTGTGGTGGCTCAGGCCTGTGATCCTGAAGGGATGTATTGTTTGAGCTCAGGAGTTCAAGACCAGACTGAGCAAGAGTAAGATCCTGTCTCTACTAAGAATAGAAAAATTAGTCTTTCGGCTGGAGACGCCATCTTCCAGTAACTCACTAAAATGATGAACACAAAGGGAAAGAGGAGAGGCACCCGATACATGTTCTTTAGGCCTTTTAGAAAACACAGAATTGTTTCTTTGCAACTACATGCAAATCTACAAGAAAGTTGATATTGTAGATATCAAGGGAATAGGTAGTGCTTAAAAAGGCATGCCACACAGATGTTACCATGGCAAAACTGGAAGAGTCTACAGTGCTACCCAGCATGCTGCTGGCATTGTAAATGAACAAGTTAAGGGTGAGATTCTTGCCTAGAGGATTAATGTTCATGCTGAGCATATTAAGTACTCTAAGAGCTGAGATAGCTTTCTAAAACTCATGAAGGAAAATGATCAGAAAAAGAAGGAGGCCAGAGAAAAAGGTACCTGGGTTCAACTGAAGCACCAGCTTACTCCACCCAGTGAAGTTCACTTGGTGAGAACCAGCGGAAAGGAGCCTGATGAATTCACGGCATAATAGGCATACAGCACACAGGAGAACCAAGAGAACCAGTTGAACAGGAGCATAAAGTGCTGGAACCTATTCCCCATGAACTCAGGGCATAACAGGCATAGCAAGCTTTTTCACATTCAATGGAAAGGCCCTCCCTGAGCTACTGGAACCTTTTCCCTATGAATTCATGGCATAATAGATGTAAAAAAAAAAAAGGCTACTATAGCCTGTAATCCTAGCACTCTGGGAGGCTAAGACAGGTGGATTGCTTGTGCTCAGAAGTTTGAGACCAGCATGAGCAACAGCAAGACCCCATCTCTAAAAATAGCCAGGTGTCATGGCAGGCACCTGTAGTCCCAGCTACTCAGGAGGCTAAAACAAGGATCACCTGAGCCCAAGAGTTTGAGGTTGCTGTGAGCTACGACACAATGGCACTCTACTAAGGGTGACAAAGTGAGACTCCGTCACACACACACACAAAGGCTACTGTAAAATACATACATACATACGTACATATATAAACTAAAATAACAAAAATAGAAAAACTAGTGAAGCATTGTGGCAGGTGCCTGTAGTCCTGGCTACTTGGGAGGCTAGGCAAGAGGATCACTTAAGCCCAAGAGTTTGAGGTTGCTGTGAGCTATGACTCCATGAGTCTCTGTCTCAAAAAAAAAAAAAAGAAATGCAGGTCTCAGTCTATACATCACCTGATCTGGGAGGCCTACTTTGATGCAAACCTGGCTTTGGGGTTACGTGTGGCACAGATATTAAATGAAATCATACTTCACACAGGGCGGCGCCTGTGGCTCAACGGAGTAGGACACCGGCCTCCTAAGCCAGAGGTGGTGGGTTCAAACCCAGCCCTGGCCAAAAGCTAAAGAAAAAAAAAAAAAGAAATCATACTCCACACCATCTGAGGAATCTGGTGTCCACCGTTGGTGAAGGTTACTCCCAGAGTAACTTTTATCAACTATCCCAGGGCCACTTTCTTCCTTAGTAATAATATGCTGGAATTTCTACTGCCTGGCAAATCTCTGAGCTTCTGGGTTTTGCATCCGGTGCAGTTCCGTCCTGACTTCCTCCTGTAGGCCCCTGCCTCTCCCACGCTGTTCTCGTTAGTTGACCCTCGCATCGCTCTCCCATACCTTGCTTGCTATCACCTTCATTCACCTTCACTGAGTTTTCCAACTCAGATTCCCAAGCTCTTTCCACCAGACCAAGGAAACAAAACAAAACTTTTCTCCTTTAAGGAACCTGAGGTCATTGTGGTCTTGCTCTAGATTGGTGGCCATGAAGCAGCCCTTTCCTAACTTCTCTATTTACACCAACTCTCTTGCTAGTATGTTACCATATTTGCAATCCTATATGTGTGTCGAGCATCCAGTGTTCTAGGTAGGGTAATAACAGGTAATTAACAATTAATTAACTGCCCATAAGTCATCACTCAAAACCCCTGCCTACCTCCCCATTCAATAAACAAGGGTTAAAGAGGAGGCAAAACTCGATATTGTTAACTCTTAGCGGTGACCCTAACAAAATTAATTAAGTCTAATTAACAGTCCAGTGTGGATAAAATAGAAGGAGAATAAAGATTGTCCCCTTAGCAGGACAATTGAGATTATCTGCTTTGAAAGGAGTTTTGGAAATGACAGTTGAGATTATTTGCTTTAGAAGGAGTTTTAGAAATGAAGGGGATCTCCACACTGTCACTTAACAACAGGAAGCACAGCGTCTCTGAAATTTCCCATCACCACATGGTTTCATAGCAACAGCCCCTGAAAGGTGACGTTTCCGTGATTTCGATTTTACTACCTATTATGCATTCTTTGTGACTCAGTCTAAACGTGTAAGAAATGTGAGACTGAACTTTGCTCTGGAGAGTGGAAAACAAAGATGATTCTTTAATAAGCAACACATGTATTACAAGACATTTGTAAAAGTATACTTGCTGAACCTATTTAAATTTCTTTCTTATTTAGCCTTTAATAGTTCTGAACAAAAATCTTTGAAAATTCAACTGGTAAGAAAGATTAAGCTGAAACTTTACAGTGACATTATAATAACTGATTATTTGTAGGCTTAAACTAACTTTTCTTTAAAAAAAAATCTGACTATGAACAATTCACTCAATTTTTTTCAGTTTTAGCAAAAGCCAGTAAGATATATCACTGGAGCCTGGTTTTAAGAGTTCATCTAAAGCAGTGGTTCTCGACCTTCCTAATGCCACAACCCTTAAATACAGTTCCTCATATGGTGGTGACCCCCAATCATAAAATTATTTTTGTTGCTACTTCATAACTATAATTTTGCTACTGTTATGAATTGTATGGACTGTTATGAATCGTAAATATTTGATATGCAGGATGTATTTTCATGTTACAAAGGGGTTACGACCCACAGGTTGAGAACCACTGATCTAAAGCCTAGAGAAGCAAAACAGAAGAAATGGGAAATACAGTCGCTTTATCCTAGGTAGTAGTAGTAGAGCTAATGTTGATCAAGGATTATTTGGTGAACACCATGGTTAGAGGAGATTGCCATTCAACATTGCTCTCAGTGTTTCTATCCATACTTTATTATAAAACCACAGGTTCTCATACCTAAAATATCAGCATTTGCAATGAAAGATAGTTTTTCCTTGAAATGCTAAGTTCCAAAAATTTTTGCTGTGATTTTTCCAAGTGAACCTATTGAATTCAAGTTTCAGGTGTCAGGCTTTCTTCTCACGGCTCCTATCACATGCAATCAGTATTGCTCTCTTGCTCCTTTGTTCTTTCAGACCACATTTTAGAATTTTTAGTATGGACAGTATATTATTTTCAGGGTGGTAAGTATCTTACATTATTAAAAGTCTTTCTACTGATGGCTAAGAATTGTGTACAATTATGGCGAGACACCTGCTCTAATCAGTGTGTTGGACTAGGTATTCTGAATTGTGAGCACCCCCTCCCAACTCCCCAATAAAACATCCATGTGCTGGGTAATTTACAACAATCATGGCTCGGCACCCGTAGCACAGTGGTTATGGAGCCAGCCACATACACCGAGGGTGGTGGGTTCAAACCCGGCCTGGGCCAGCTAAACAACACAATGACAACTGCAACAAAATATAGTTGGGCATTGTGGCGAGTACCTGTAATCCTAGCTACTTGGGAGGCTGAGGCAAGAGAATGGCTTATGCCCAAGAGGTTGAGGTTGCTGTGAGCTGTGATGCCACAGCACTCTACTGAGGGTGACATAGTGAGACTCTGTCTCAAAAAATAAATAAATAAATTTACAACAATCATACTTTTAAATGCATTGGTGAAATTCCTCATGACCCACAAGTATATTAACACAATGGTAAGCAAACCACCAGTCAGGGTGGCCCTGCATGTGGAGCTGGGGAACAAGGGCCTTAGGTCACAGTGATGAGGGACTTTGATAGATGAGGTTTTGGGCTTGAAAGAGAATTGGGAAGCTGAATCTAAGATCCTCACATAAAGCCAGGAGACTAGAAGGGCTCAGCATCAAAGAAAGACAAGGTTAGGAAAAAACACCTGCAAGGATTTTCCCCAATTTGTAATGATGGGGCTGTGAATGGGAGACTTTAATAACAGACACATTTTCTCTGATGTTTTGTCAACGCTAAGATCTAGAGTTCAAAAGTACACTATGCTTGCACATGGAAATGCCAAGCCAAGAAATCAAAGTGGCCCCAGGCGACTGGCTCCCTTGGAGTCTGAAAGGTAAATATAAATCCTCTCTGGAGAAAAACATCCTCATTTAGGTACCACATGAGTCCCAAAGTATGTACTCTCAATTTAAGGGAAAAGAATCCAAACACACAAGGAAAGAAGTCACTATGTACAACGGTAAGCAGGAAAATATTTTTTTTTTAATTCTCAAGAAATTAAGATATTGAAATGATCAAAAAGATAAAATAACTATATAAATTAAACTGAGTAGAAATAAACGAGCAAGGAAGAAAATAAAATCAAGAACCAGAAAAACTAAAAAAAAAAAAAAATCAAATGGAACTTCAAAAAACTGAATTACTGAAATTAAAAATTCAGTAGACGGGTTAAATAGCAGTTTAGGCTTATATGAAGAATGAATGGAAGCCCTAGAATACAGACTTGAAAGAAAAATACTCAGAATTCATCATATGGAAAATATGAGAATTAAAATACAATCAACAGAATGAGAGTCTTACATAAAACTGACAGGGTTGCAAAAGGAAAGGAGAGATAGAATAAGGGAGAGACAGTATTTGAAGAGAAAATGGCAGAGAAGTTTCCAGAATAATGGAAAACATGAAGCCATCAAGCCACAGTTAATGATATTAAACATAAAGAATACGATGAAATTCTAGAAGACCAAAGACAAAGTAAAACCTTAAAAAGCAGTTAGCGCCTTTTCAACAAATAGTGCCAGTGGATATCCATAAGCTGCTCCCCCCAGTTCAACTCAAAATGGATCAGACTTAAATGTACATTTTTAGAGAGAAAAAAAAAAGGAGAAAAAGTTCAGAATCTAGTGCTAGACAAAGAGTCCTCTTACTTTTGACACCAAAAACACAGTCCATAAAAGGGAAAACTGATAAATTGCAGCAAAATTAAAAATCTTTTGCTATGCAAAACTCTTGTTGAGATGAAAAGACAAGCTACACACACTGGGAGAAAATATCTGCAAACAACATATCCAGCAAAGAACTGGTATGCAAAACGTACAAGGAATTTTTTTTTTATCAGATAAAGGATTATTACTCAGCAGTCTGTAATTAAAGTATTGATTCTTTCTGCATCATGTAAGGAATTTTCAAAATTAAAAAATAAGCACAACTATATAAGAGGGATCTTAACTAACAAATGCAAATAGCATAACCTAATTCTTTGTACCCTCAATGAACTTGAACCAATAAATAAAAAAATTTTTTTAACTTTATTAAAAAGCCAAGAAAATCCAATTAGATGTTCACCAAACAATGAGTACATGAAAGGATGTTCAACATCATTAACAATGAAGGAAACTAATGAAAACCAAAGTAAGCTGTCACTACATACCTATCTGAATGGCAAAAACAAAACATAGTGACATCATTAAATGCTGGCAAGGACATGGATGAACCGAATCACTCACATTGCTGATGGGAACATAAGATGGTTTGAACAATTCAGCTGTTTCTTAAAATTCCAATGAAGCAGTAACTATATTACCTAACAATTGCACTCCTGAGCAGTTATCCAAAAGAAATGAAGAAATGAAGTTCACACAACTGACAGCAGCTTTATGTAGTAAAGGTTGTTTCCTAACTGTAAACAACCCAGATGCCCTTCAGTGGGGGAAGGGTCAGACAACTGTGGTACATTCATACCATGTAATACTACTCAGCCGTGAAGATCAACGAAACATGGAAGAACCTCCAAAGAAACACGGAAGAACCTCCAAAGAGGTGGTGGGGGAAACATAGCCAATCCCAAAGATGGTTTCTTCACAGACCCAATCCTAACTGTCTTAATCCTCAAACATCAAAATCCCAAAGATCACAATCACAGGATAGTTGCATCATGCCAGGCAGAACTGTTTTTACTTTTAGTTTTTTGAGACAGGAGTCTCACTCTGTTGCCCCAGGCTAGAGTGCCTTAGCTTCATAGCTCACAGTAACCTCAAACTTCTGGGCTGAGCTCAAGCAATCCTCTTGCCTCAGCCTTACAATGCCCGGCTAATTCTTTTATTTTTAGCAGGGGTCTTGCTCTTGCTCAGACCGATCTCCAGCTCCTGAGCTCAAGTCATCCAGAGTGTTAGGATTACAGGTGTGAGCCACTGTGTGCCCAGCCTGGGCAGAACTGTTGCTTTGCTATTGTCTTTATTTGGACATTAAGCATGGCTTAAGGAGATATAGATGTATGCCAAATCAACAAGGTGGGGACTTGTAGACTCAATGTTGTCAACTTGACTGGTTTAAGGGATGCCTAAAAACTTGCTAAAGCATTATTGTGAATGTATCTGTGAGAGTTTCCAGTGGAGAATACTGTGAGTCTAAGTGAAATTGGTGAGAAAATCAGTTGTCACAATCTTTCAGGTAATTGCGACTGTAAAGCTGGAGGCCCACAATTATCAGCCTGAGTTACGTGGATTTATACATTTCCCCTTCTGACCTATTTCTTTATAAATATGGTATGTCGGCTCATAACTGTTATACCTGTGCAAGTGTCATTAGTATACCTTTCAATGCTTGCAAAAATGTTATTGTTGCCAATTGTATTGTGTAATGGGCCTATGAAGGGTTTTGTCATGTTTTTTATATGTCTCTCAAATAAATCCCCTTTTAAAAATTTAAATAAATATATTTTGAAGAATTTTTAAATTAAACTTCCTAGAATAGTATTTATGGAATTGTGATATTTAGGATTTTAGACTTTAGAAATTTTAATCTTTCAGGATTTCAACAATCAGTATTTTATCCTTTGGGATTACAATCAGCTCCCCTCAAAAGGCTACCAACTTTGTAATTCCACTTATTTTTTTGTTGTTGTTGTTGTAGTTTTGGCTAGGGCCAGGTTCGAACACACCACCCTTGGTATATGGGGCCAGCGCCCTACCCACTGAGCCACAGGCGCCGCCCTGTAATTCCACTTATATAAAAGCCTTGATATGACAAAATTATAGAAACGGACAACAGATCTGTGGTTGCCAGGAGTTATGGAGGAAATGAAAATGGCAGAAAAGTGGGTGTGGCTATGAAGGACAACATGAGGGGTCCCTGTAGTGGGAAAATATTCTCTAGCTCCACTATCTGTCAAAGTCAACATCTTGGCGATTATGGTACATGTATACTATAGTTTTACAAGATGGTACCATTGGGAGAAACTAGGTAAAGAGTACACAGGATCTCTCTGTATTATTTTTACAATAAACTTCAAAATAAAAACTTTAATTAACAACAGCAAAAAAGCAGCCAGAAAGAAAAGTTACATTACATCCAAAAGAATGACATTTGAAATGACAAAAGGTATCTCCACAGTAATTAACAAGTCAAGACAGTAAAAAACAAAGTACTGAGGAAAAATATTAATGTAGAATTATGTACATAGAAAATCAACCTTAAGGAACATAGGTGAATTAAAAATATTTCTGGTAAACAAAACTAACAGTTTACCACCAACCGACGGTCACTATAGCAACATCAAACTTTCGAAAAAAGGGAAAATTTTCCCAGTTGAAAGGTCTGACTTGTAAGAAGAATGGTAAGTGAAGGAACTATTTTAACATGTGGGTAAATCTAAACAATTATTTGTTTTAGAGGAATAATAATCACAAGGTCTAATTTTTTTTTTTTTTTTTTAAAGAGACAAGGTCTTGCTATGTTGCCCAGGCTGGAGTGCAGGGGCTACTCACAGGTGTGAGCACCTCACACTGCAGCCTCGAATGATCCTCCCAGCTCAGCTTCCTAAGTAGCTGGGACTGCAGGTGTGTAGGTTGGTAGCCTACAAACTGTGCCTGGCTCAATGTCTAATTTTAAAGTTAAAAATCACAAGCTAAGACTAAAATATTGGATGATTATGACCCAACAGTTATAAGAGGAGTGACTTAAAGAGTTCCAAGACTCTCAATCATACAGGAAGGTAAAGATATTAACATCATACTGTAAGTGTAAACAGTAAAATTCAAAGGCAGTTTCTTTCCCAAAACAAAAAGTGGGGGAGGAATTATTTTTTTAATTAGTAAAAAAAAAAAGTGGAGACAGAAAAAGCACAAAATACGAAGGTAGGAATAAATCCAAATACATCAAAAACAACAAGATTACATTTAAAAATAATCTAGCTATATGCTGTTCATGACACACAGATATTCATCAATAAAGGAAAAATAAAAGGATAGGAAAAAATATACCAGCTAAACAATAAGCAACTTCATCAATAAATTAAAAACTCTGATAATTCCCAGAAAAATGCAGTAACAAAAATGATTAACACTAAAGACATAGAAAAGCTAATAATTCTATAATCTTGAAATCTAATTAATACTTAAGAAATATTCTTCTCACAAAAGAAATTGTGAGACAATTTCTTCTCACAAAAGAAATACAAGGTTCAGATAATTTATAGGAAAGCTTTATCTAACTTTCGAGGAACAGATAATTTAAATCATTTCCTTCACTTTCAAGAAAATAGAAATACTTCCTGACTTAGTGTCTACAATATATTAAAAAAAAACTGTTAAAAAAAATTAGTTAGAAGAAAGATAACCTAACATAAGTGGGCAATAGACATGAAAAAAGCTTTTCACAAAGAGGAATCAAGAATGAATACACTATAAAAGAAAAAAGACACTCAGCCTTATTGGCATTTAGGAAATACAAATCCAAACAATTAACTTCCACCCTTATCTTCCCCATCTTAAAAACCTGTACAAAATGTATACAACAGAAGTTTTTCAGACACTGGACAATAGCCAGTGCAGGACAGTGACTCCTGAGGGAAGGGAAACACAGAAAGCCCTACGACTGCCCAAGCTTACTATAGGGAGGTCCCAGGCCATGGCACTAGGCTAGAGAAGGAAATTGTGGGTAGACAATTTAGGGGAGTCAAGGTAAAATTCGTAGGGCAGAGTACTAAGGAGGAGGGAGTTCTGGAGGGTTCCCCTTGGATCCTCAGCTAAATACCAATCAGTGTATGCATGGTGAAAGAAGTACCCAAGGCTGGGAAAAAAACTACCAGAAGCAGAAGGTACAATTTGAGAACTCATATACGGCTCAGAATAAATAGTTCATGTTCCCAAGAGGCAGAGTAGCGAAATCGTGTAACAGGGAAGATTATTCAGAAAGGTATTACCTTAGCAGTGGGTCAAATTAGCCCTAGATTAAAGGCCATTCCAGTACTAACTAGTTACACTCAAAAGCAATGAAATGATGAAAATGCTTCCAAGTAACTTAATCTTGTCCTAAGAACAAAGTTCAAGATAATTAAAGGAAGACAGAAATTCCAGTACCCAATGTAACAACGAAAAATTACCAGGATGCAAAGGAAATTAAAACCCAATACAGGAGTGGGGAGATATAGGAAGGGTTGGGGTCAGGTGGGAATAAATCAATAGAAACAGATTAGAAATGATGAAGGTAACAAAGTGTGAGCATGTTAGGGAGAGACAGAGAAGACAAAGACACATATAGAACTTTTAAAGGTTAAAAACAGAATGGTTTGAAGTGAAAAACACACTGGAGGAGATTAAAAGGAGATAAGATACCTCAGATGGAAAGATCAACGAATAATGAGGACACAGCAACACGAGCAAAGACAGGAAAGACTTACAAAGAACCCTGAAGAACACGAGCGTGCTGTGAGAGAATTTCAAGTGGTGTAACATACCTACAAGTAACCGGACTGCAGATGAGTGAAGAGGAGCAGAGACAACACAGGAGTAAGTGAAGAAAAACTGTCCCAGAATCCCCAAATTTGATGAAAACAATAAACCCACAGGTAAACTGCCACAGCAAAAGAGACATGAAAGACAACTACAACATGCACACCATAATGAAATCCCTTAAAACCAGTTACAAAGAGAAAACCTTAAAGGTAGCCAGGGAAAAAAAGATACTTTACATATAGAAGAACGAAGAAGAACAGTAGTCTTTTTGCTGGAAATGATAAGATACCACTTAACATCCACCAGAATGCCAAAATTTTAAAAGTCCAAATGTAACAAGTGTTGGAGATTTTGTGAAACAAAAATAATTCGCAATGCCAGCACAGCTACCTCAGAACATAATTTGGCATTACAGCCATACCATGTGACCAAGCAATAGCACTCCTAAACAGACAATATTCACAGAAGCATTGTATGCAACAGCAAAAACAAAAACAAACACAAAACACCCAAATGTCTATAACAGAAGAATAAGTAAGTTGTAGCATATTCAGCAATAAAAAATAAATGGCTCTCAAAAAACGCTACATTGGAAAAATAATGTTACAGAAGTAAACATACATTATGCCATTTATATAAAATCCAAAAACATACAAAATTAACATTTCCTTTATGGACACATACGTATGTTGTAAGACTATAACAAAAGCAATGACAAACACAAAATGTAGAAAAATTACTTGAGAGGGAGAGGCCCCAAAGCAGACTTCCAAAATGTATGTAATGTCTATTTCTAAAACTAGCTGATACGTACAGATATTTACATTTATTATTCTTTATACCTTATATATACATGTTTACATACTTTTGTAGTATGAAATATTTCATTTAAAAAAGTGAAAATGTAACTTTAAAAATGAAGACTACCATTTATGTATAACAATGACATCAGTATTAAAAAATGTATACAAAGAAAATGTTCAAGCCTTTATCTGTCAGTGCCCTATGTAATCAGCATTAATCTAAAAGGGCCATGATCCTACTATGAGAAAAATAACAAGCAGACTCTTGAACTGTCTTGACACAAAATCTGAACATCTGCTTTCCTGGCACTCTAGGTCAGATAAGAGTATGTTAGCCACTCATTTCTGCCTCTTATCTTTTATCTGTACTTAGATTTTTCTTTATCTTTGGATTTCTTTGGACTTCTGCTTCGGTCTCTCTTTTTACTCCTTTCTCTTTCATAAGCATCTGTTTGGTATTTGGATTTGTGACTATTACTGTAATGGCCATCCCTTTCTCGAGATCGGCTACGACTTCGATTCTGAGGTCGGTCTCTCTTTTCATTCTTTTGTTTCTCCCAACAGCTTTCTTCTTCTTCATAGTGACCAAATCCCATTTCCCTGTAGATATCCTGTCAAAAGAATGGAGAGTTACAATTGAATCAGTAAAATAATCATTTTGTGGGGACTGCCATTTAATAAAATTCAGAAAAGCCTACCATCAGCAAGCTGTTGCAACAGCTCAAGTTTGAACACTACTGCTAACGCCAATAATCTTAGACATTATAAAGCACACTGGCTGCAGTGGCACACCTGCAATCCCAGCACTTTGGGAGTCCAAGACAGGAGGACCACAAGAGGCCTGGAGTCCTGGGCAACATAGAAAGACCTATCTTTACAAAAAACAAAAATAAAAAAATCAGCTTGGGGGCGGCGCCTGTGGCTCAGTGAGTAGGGCGCTGGCCCCATATACCGTGGGTGGCGGGTTCAAGCCCGGCTCCGGCCAAACTGCAACAAAAAAATAGCCGGGTGCTGTGGCGGGCGCCTGTAGTCCCAGCTGCTCAGGAGGCTGAGGCAAGAGAATCACGTAAGCCCAAGAGTTAGAGGTTGCTGTGAGCCATGTCACGCCACAGCACTCTACCGGAGGGCAGTACAGTGAGACTCTGTCTCTACAAAAAAAAAAAAAAAAATCAGCTTGGCATAGTGGCACATGCCTATAATCCCAGCTATTTAAGAGGCTGATAAGAAGATCACTTGAACCCAGGAATTCAAGGCTGCAATGAGCTATAATTGTGCCACTGCACTCCAGCCTGGGCAACAGGGTGAGACCCCTATCTCTAAAAAGTAAATATATATATGTATTTTATTAAAAAAAGAAATTAAAATATATTTATTTTTAAAAGTAAAATAAAACTGCAAAGCTAAAATAGATGGGCATGGTGGCACAAGCCTATAGTCCCAGCTATTTAGGAAACTGAAGTGGGAAGATCCCTTGAGACAAGTCTGGGCTAAATAGCAAGACCCCATTCCTTTTTTTTTTTTTTAGACAGAGTCTCACTCTATCACTCTGTTGCCCTGGGGAGAGTGCCGTGGCATCAGCATCAGCAGCTCACAGCAACCTCAAACTCTTGGGCACAAGTGATCCACATGCCTCAGCCTCCCAGGTAGCTGGGACTACAGGCACTACCACAATGCCTGGCTAGTTTTCTATTTTTAGTAGACATGGGCTCTTGCTCTTGCTCACGCTGGTCTTGAACTCCTGAGCTCAAGCATTCTACCTGTCTCTGGCTCCCAGAGTGCTGGGATTACAGCGTGAGCCACTGTGCCCAACTGCAAGACCCCATTTCTTAACAGTTAAAAAATAAAAAAAATTCAAAGGAAGATTTAATCATTTTTCTTAAAAATCTCCTTGCTTTGTATCTACTATTTTGGCTAAAAGATCAGATCCCAGAACACTGAAATTAGAACAAGTCTTTAGAGCAATGTTACAATACCAAAACTTCGATTATGTACAGTTAGATTTCCACCTCCCATTCCTCTATTCCCCCCAAATGTGGTTCCATTATTGATTTCCAATGAAATCAAACTACTAACATGCCCATAAAAATCCTATAAGAAGATATCATTTAAATAATATAGCAGGAAGAGGTCTTAGACACATCAACCAGTCTTAAATACCATATTACTTTCATGTGAGCAATTATTTTATAAAATGTTTTATAACAGCTCCTCTCCAGATCTTCAAATAAGTTTTCCACATTTAAATTAGGCTAATATGTTTTTGTTAAAATTATTATTTACATATTTCTTCAAAATGAGCTAAATACTAGAATAACCCTTAGCCTCAAAGACAACAAAAAGAGTACATTTAATCATATTCTTAATAATATCAGTACTAATTTTCCCAAATAGACAAGGGTTAGTTAACAGTTAATAATTAAATATCAGTACTAATTTTCCCAAATAGAAAAGGGTTAGTTAACAGTTCTATTTCTACTTGTGTCCTATCCCTAAGTATCTCAGTAAATGGTTGAAATCTTTTAAGAGACCAGAATCATGCTCCTTTAAGAGATAGTTTGTAAAATTCAACTTTCTGAAAAGATTTCCCAGAGGAAAGGGAAAATTCTAAGGACTGAACTCTCAACTCTATCACCACAAACATCATAATAGTATATGTAAATGTCAAGTCTTAAAATCCTAAGTGATGGACACCTATAGTTAA
The DNA here is from genome assembly GCF_027406575.1 of Nycticebus coucang. NCBI lineage: Eukaryota > Metazoa > Chordata > Mammalia > Primates > Lorisidae > Nycticebus > Nycticebus coucang. Next base: position 125,304,936 of record NC_069784.1, read on the forward strand.
GGACTGGGCTTTAAGCAAATGATTTTCCAGATAACTACATCTTATGCCTGGCTAGAGTTAGCAGTATGTGAAAATAGATCCAACATGGTCATAATCACAGTGTTTGTGGACTACAATATTATATACTGATTTGTGATTTTTCACACAATCCCAATAGTTCTTATTATTCTATAAGAGTTCACGAAGTAGAAAAATAAGCAGCTATTTTGGTTTAGCCCTTTGCCATCCACTCCCTAGCAAAATATGACATTCCCAGATAAAAGAATTTTTTGGGCTTGGTGCCCATAGCACAGTGGTTACAGCGCCAACCACATACACCAAGGCTGGCAGGTTCAAACCCAGCCCAAGCCTGCTAAACAACACTGACAAATGCAACAAAAAATAGCCAGGCGTTCCAGCTACTTGGGAGGCTGAGGCAAAAGAATCGCTTAAGCCCAAGAGTCTGAGGTTGCTGTGAGCTGTGATGCCACGGCACTGTACCCAGGGGCGACACCTTGAGATTCTGTCTCAAAAAAAAAAAAATAAATAAATAATAATAACAAATTTTTTGTACTTCCTGTAACTTATACAAATTATAAATATCTATGTACTATTATGTCTATCCACCTAGTACTTATTTCTGTATTAGCTGAAATAATAAACTTCAAAATGCAGAGACTGTCGGGCAGCGCCTGTGGCTCAGTCAGTAAGGCGCCAGCCCCATATACCGAGGGTGGCAGGTTCAAACCCGGCCCTGGCTGAACTGCAACCAAAAAATAGCCAGGCGTTGTGGCGGGCACCTGTAGTCCCAGCTACTCGGGAGGCTGAGGCAAGAGAATCGCTTGGGCCCAGGAGTTGGAGGTTGCTGTGAGCTGTGTGATGCCATGGCACGCTACCGAGGGCCATAAAGTGAGACTCTGTCTCTACAAAAAAAAAAAAAAATGCAGAGACTGTCAGCTAATGTATAACTCCATAAAATCCTCAGCAAATTATTTTATAAACAGGAACTTACACGCTTTGAGTATTTAAAATATATATTTTCAAACAAGTTCATATAAAAAATGATTTAAAAACTAAAAGAGAAATAAAAGGTTGTATAATACTTAATTCTTTGAAAAAACTGAGGAAGATGAAAGTCTGAATTGAATTGAAACTTTAAAATCACTCCTACTTGGAGTATTTTTCAAAGCTGTAATAAGCTTTGAAACTAGGCAGAGCTGGGTACAAATAGTCTTTGCCATTTAGATGTATCAAACAAGTACTCTTAAGGTCAGATGTATGAGAGGTTTCTGGAGATAACCATTTAATTGATCAGTAGTTTAACACACAAAATCAAAAAAGGGAGAGTGGGTAGTACAGAATAATAAAAAACACCCAAGATGTGACTGAATTCAGTAAATGTTAAAGTTCTAGCTTCCCACTGAACTAATAAGGCCTAAGGACCTGTGAAATCACTACTTTCTTACTTAAAGTGAGGGAAATAAATTAGGTGCAGTGTAAGTCTTTGTCAGTATGGACTTTTAAAAATTCAATTAGTGTATACATTAAAAATGTCAGACAAGATGATTAAACTACCATGTGGCAAAAAAAGAAAGAAAAAATCAAAACCACAAAATGGCCACCTTAAAGCAATCAACTTAACCTAAATGACTTGATGTAAAGTAGTCAAAAAGTCTAATATAATTAAACCTGTCCTTGCTCAGGTCTCCAGGACTAAATCAAATATTTAGTTAACTCTAAATCATTAAAATAGCATTAAAAGTCATTAGAATGACAGTAAAAATAAGAGTTCCAAATTACAAGAATGAAAACACTATGAAAACCCCAGCACAAGACTGATAAGCAGCATGAGTACTTCCCAGCCAGGACCCTCCAGCTGAATACTCATTTCCTGTAACCCCAGTAAAACCCAAACCTCAACAACACAGAAACCATCTTAGGAATTAAGACATAAAGTGGAAAAATTAAATAGAAAAGTTTTCGAATTGAATAGTATGGCTGACACTCAAAAAACAAAGAATATGAAAAAGTTAAAACATTCTTAAGAAACGAGACTCAACAAGCAAGATAACAACATGGAAAATTTGAGCCACGCCTGAAAATTAACCTAGTAAAGAAAGTTCTCTTCAATAACTCTTTTTAAAAGACCGAAATGAAAAATAACCAGAATATTAAAAAAATGGAGATTGATGCTGAGTTTTATTAGAAAGAAATGCAGCTACATAATAGTACATATATATAGTATATAACATGTATTTGCACAATTTTTTAAAAATAAAGAATAAACCATTAAGTACACAAAATAGTTATCTACAGAGGTCAGAAGGAATGGAGGGGGGACAGGTATGGAAGTTAGGTTCTCTGAATGTACCACTTAATATATTTCACTTTGGAAACACAGTTTTTACAACTACAGAACAAAAAGTTTTAAAGTAAACACTGAAAAGAAAACAAAACAGGCTCAGCACCTGTAGCTCAGTGGCTACGGTGCCAGCCACAAACACAGGAGCTGGAGGGTTCGAATCCAGCCCGGGCCTGCCAAACAACGACAACTACAACAATGAAATAGCTGGGCATTGTGGCAGGCTCCTATAGTCCCAGCTACTTGGGAGGCTGAGGTAACAGAATAACTTAAGCCCAAGAGTTTGAGGTTGCTATGAGCTGTGATACCACAGCACTCTACCCAGGGCAACAGCTTGAGACTCTGTCTCAAAAAAAGAAGAAAAAAAAAAAACAGAAAACAAAACAATTTAACTGAAATATGAACACAGTTAATGGTATAATCTCCAGAGAGAAACTATTCCGAGTAACACTAAAATATAATAATTTGACAATAGTTTAAAAAAAGGTTGTAACAATAATAGTGTACAGAAGTGTCCGCGTATAGGCCTGTGAAGTATTATCTCAGTTTCACAGAGAAGGTAAGTGTGGCTCTGACATTTAAATAACTTGTCACAGTTGTCTCCCTCCATGTCTAACAGTGCAGAGATGTAAACCTGGGACCACGGACACCAAGTCCTTTACTTGGCCTAGTTCTTCATTTCTGTCTCTGTCTGACGTTCTCCCCAACTTGAGTCCCCTCCCTTCTCACCTCAGCTTCCTGAAATCCTTCTCATCTACCAGCTCCTAGCTCAAATGTCTCTGTGTGACAAAATAAAAGCAAGGGGCTGTGATATGATTTGTCTTTTATTTCACTGAGAGCCAAAACACAGGTTGAAAATGATTTCTTCTTTTTTATTTATTTATTTATTATTTTGGCCGGGGCTGGGTTTGAACCCGCCACCTCCGGTGCCCCACTGGGGCCGGTGCCCTACTCCTTTGAGCCACAGGCGCCGCCCGATGATTTCTTCTTTTAACAACCAATTTTCTTTGGGCATTTAAAATTATTGTTTTTTAAAATGTATGTTCAAGAGCTCTTAGGATAATCAATTAATTATTGGTAGTGTTTTTTATTTCATATATACAATACGGAAGGACATATATCTTTTAGAGGCCATAAAACCTCAACAGCAGTAAATGCTATACCTAACACTTGGTGATGAATTACACAAATACATGAGAAGAACTTTTAGTATAACCATACTTGGTTTTGATGGGAATGAGTACCCACAGGTAAGAAATCACTCCTACTTCCCAATGTGGAAGTATATGACACATTAAGTTACTTCAAAAACAATCTTTTATAAGTTGTGATATATATATTTGAAAATTAAAGTCTAATACCTCAGTGCAAGCAAATATTCTACATTTTAGAGTTATGAACATACACACCTCTGTTCAAACTATCCATTACCTTTTAAATTACACCACTAAGACGGAATTTACATAGGGATAAAATATTTATTTCTCCACCTCCAAGTCTGCCTGTGAGAAGTACCTGATTGGTATTTTTGATTGGCATATAGTCTTCATCTTCTTTTTCTTCAGAGCAGTGACGGGTTTTCTTCTTGTGTTTTTTACTTGTGTGTGAGTGACTTGATTTTGATTCTTCTGCCTGCTCATCTAGTATAAGATCATATTTTGCACTGCAGTAGTTAGTTAAGGACAAATAACTTTTATAAGAAATAACACTGGTAAGACATCAAAACTGAAGAATCTGATAAACAAAGGAAGTCATAAAAAGAGGCTAATGTTAAGTTTTTAAGCAAAAAGCATCTCGAAAGCATAGAATACATTAAAAAAAAAACTTAGAAAATGAGACACAACTTTTAACTAGGAAAAAATTCAGATACCATAAACCCCAATGCCAGAAGCTATGTAAGATAATAGGTACATTTGTGAGTCTTCTTTTAGTTCAATCCTATAGTTATCATGTTTACATTTTAATAAGAATTTAAAAAATTAAACTAAGTTAAATGAAAAACAATAAACATAATAGGATTATTTGTAATACCATAAAGTGGTAGTAACAAAATATCTAGCAATAAAAATACTTAAATGAATTATAGTACTTTTAACACGTACAATATCATAATCAAAGTTGTTATTAACAATAACAAATGCTATGAGAAAACCTGGAAAAGTATTTATGAAAATTAAAAGTGAAAAAAGCGTGAAGCAAAAACTATACATACTATATAGTGATTATAACTTTACAAAAGATAAAGTCTTAAAGGAACAAGGAAAAATAAAAAGTATCATTTGTTGGCTTGGCGCCTGTGGTTCAGCATCTTGGGTGCCGGCCACATACATCATGGGTGGTGGGTTCAAACCTGGCCTGGGCCTGCCAAACAACAACGACAACTACAACAACAAAAAATAGCTGGGCATTGTGGCGGGTACCTGTAGTCCCAGCTACTTGGGAGGCTGAGGCAAGAGAATTGCTTAAGCCCAAGAGTTTGAGGTTGCTGTGAGCCGTGACACCAGAGTACTCTACCGAGAGCAACATACTGAGACTTTGCTTTATCTCAAAAAAAAGTATCAGTTGTCTAAGTGACTGAACCATGACTCTAAAATTTCACGTAAACTGTTGCAAGGTAGCAGCACTTCCAGCTACTTAACACTGTGGCTGAGGAACTTCTGGAAACCAGTGGGCAGCACACGCTTTGTTTTCTTGTTGCTCCTATAACCAATGCTGGGCATTAAGATCTGGCCCTTGGAAAAAAAAAATATATCTGGCCCTTGAATCGTCTCTAAACCCTGCTGTCAATACCTCTAGGTTTCCAAAATTAAGATATGCTTAATTTTGACATATCTGTCTAACTCGTGCCAGATAAACTTCTTGGTCCTCTTTTTGACAATCTTGGGCTTCACAAGGGGTCTGAGGGTGGCATGATGCTGAACAGGAGATGGTGCCACGTCCGTAGGCAGCGCTGATAAAGGAAGAGCTAGAGCAGTGTTTTCCAAACGGATGATCGTAATTCAGCAATGGAACACAGATCTGTTTAGTGGTTCACAACCACAATTTTTTAAAATACAGAATAGAGTACATGATGCCTAATAAAAATATTACTTTATAAAAGTTCTGTTTCAATTGTCTGTGTATGTATTAATGATTATACTGTGACTATAAACTATTTCTTAATAATTAAAGAAAATAATATCCCACCTCGGCCCTCTTGTCTCCCATATTCAAGTCACAGCTCTACTGTCACTTTTTCTAGTGTTACTTGAGGGTATTCCCTAAGTCCACGTCCCCCTATTGGAACTCCCACCTCCCACAAATGTACTTCTTTGTAATACTCTAGACATTTTTAATTAATGGTAATTATTTAATGTCTGTTCTTCCCCACTACTCCAACAACAAAATATGTAAGGACTGAGTAAACTGGTATGTAACAGATGCTAAGAATTTAATGTACACAGAAACCCTGGCCTCAGCATTATACCGCGTATCTCTGTAACAAAAACATTTGTATCCCCTTAATATCGTCAAATAAAAAGGAAAAAAGAATGTTATTTATTACAGATATTTATTACATCTCCTTCTTCCTTGCTTACCCACTCTCTTCTAGTTCCACGAAAATCAATACTTTTAGATGTCAAATCTCTCCAAAATCCTTTAAGTAAAATATAACTATGTAATCTCACTGACCACTTTGCTCCAATTTCATCTCCAAGGTCTAGTTGGACAATGTGAAGGAAACTTCCTTCTACTTTTACTTCTGATCCTTCTTATGAATCACCAATGTTTAGTTGACTTAAACAACTTATCTGCACATTCGACTATCCCCAAATCCCCCTTCCTTGCCCTAAGTAACAAAGTAACCTATAGCATGAATAGGAAAGAATCTTACATATTATAAACCTCTATTCTTTCTATCCCTCTATTATTCTACCTAAAATTATAAATACCTCAGTAAAATAAAATTTATCAGTTGCCAAGAACGTAAAGACTATCCTACTGGGTCAGACTCAAGAATGTATTTTTTCTTGTTCCATATTCCTTTAATTACTTGAGAATGATCAACAGTGGTTTGTACCAAGATATGTCTGTCTTCTACTTCAAAAAAACAGGCACTGTAATGTTCAATACAGGCTTATGTAGTTGTTTAGATTAATTAAAGCTCAACAAAATTTAAAATTCAGTTTCTCAGTCTATCTTGCATGCTTCACAGCCACATGTGAGTAGTCACACTGGACAGTGGACGTATGGTGGATTTCTACCACATTTTCATGCTTGCATTCATTCTTTTCAGCCTTAACTACCTCCAAAGGGAAAAAGATGCTTCCCTCAACTCTGTCCTCTACAATTCGCCTTTTATTTTGTTTGACAGGGTCTTGCTGTGTAGCCCAGGCTAGAGCACAGCAGTACTAACATAGCTCACTGCAACCTCCTCCTCCCAGACTTGAGTGATCCTCCTGCTTCAGCTTCCTGGGTAGCTGGGACAACACGTGTATGCCACCAAGCCCAGCTAATTGGTTTAGTATTTTTTTGTAAAGACAGAGTCTCCCGGTGGCGCCTGTGGCTCAAGTAGGGCGCTGGCCCCATATGCCGTGGGTGGTCGGTTCAAGCCCAGCCCCTGCCAAAAACCGCAAAAAAAAAAGACAGAGTCTCCCTATGTTGCCTAGGCTGGTCTCAAACTTCTGGCCTCAGCCTCCCATAGTGCTGGGATTACAGGCGTGAGCCACTATGTCCTGCCTATACTTCCATTTGTCCTACACATTCCCTTCTTCCAGCTGCAGTTATCGGTGGTTAGCCTAAATTTAATTTCGAAGATTTGGTAAGAAACTCTCAAGTATATCCATTCATACCTTTTGTGATTGTGAGCTTTCAATCATTTGTTCTCCAAAGTTGATATTTTTGGACCAAATCTCAACTCTTGCTTGGTCTGTGTCAATGTGAAAGCCTTCCTCATGCTGATTTTGTCAGACTTTCTCCAGCTCTAACACTAACACTTCACAATGCTTTATGCATTGCAGACAGTCAAGACATCTCAAAACATGAATATACAACAGATCAACCTGACAGTCATCTTTCTTTCATGAATACTTGGAAAAGTCCATAGAGTATGGAAAGAAAAAACCCTGAGATACCAACAGAAACTAGGAAACAAAGACCCCGTTCACCAGAAACAATCACAAAAGAAATCACCTTTGCGATGTGTAGAGTGAAAGACTTATAAGGGGAAAAATCTGTGAACAAATTAAAGACATAATAAAAACAGTATGTTTCATTGCTTTTTACTTGTCTTAACCTGAAACCTGGAAGAACCTGAATTAATGGTCAAGTCAATTGACTTCTTTTTAATACTTTAAAAAAGTCAACTCTTGCATTCAGTAGGAGACCAATTATTTGTTTCTGAAACAATGTACTGGGCAGAAAGAAG